>NC_059224.1:15313171-15969421 GCF_020615455.1 Coregonus clupeaformis | reverse complement strand
TTGTGTGTGTCCTGGCAGCTGACAGCTGGGACTGGTGTGTGTCTGCCTGGGGGGTGGAGATGAGTGGTGACAGCTCAGTTCAGGTTGCTGTATTACCCCCCTCTGACAGGTGAGGGGGGTGTAGAATACAGCTCTGTCTAGTAGATGAGGCTCTGGCTCACTCCAGGTGCCTTGGATCAGCACATTTACACAAAGTTTCCCTCTGCGTTGTCGGCGTTGTGTGAATTAATGCAAAGATTGCTGCTCTGCTTAAGAAGTGTGTTCAAAGTTTCACCTTGGGAGCATGTCCTTCTGCCTTCCAATACGCCAGACCAGTAGGATGATGTTGCCCCCTAGACACTGATAAGAGGTCCCTTTTGCATTCTTCTCCCTAATGGTCTACGGTCAGGATTGGGGAGGCAAACTGATCCTAGATCTGTACCTAGAAGCAACTTCTAGCCAGAGCTAAGGCAAAAGCAGACAATGTCCCGTACAACTCATGAACATGAGACTGGGTTCCCTCTGTGTACGATAACATTCCAGCTCAGATGATTTATCTATCTCCAGTAGTCTAGAGCCTCAGACAGGCCCACACCACACAAGAGCAGGAGAGTGCTCCATCAGCAATTGAATGGAAAGCAGCAGCAGCGTTAGCAGGGCAGTATGTGGATCTGAGCTGACTTAGCATGGAACCCATCACACATTAAACCTTATCCACCAATCAATCACCCTCAGGGTCAGGTTTATGTTCTATCACTAGGGCTTTATCTTACATAGGCCTAATACCATTAAAATACCTCCTAGCCTGTTGTACTTTAGTCTGTTCCACCGAGATGGCATTGTGAGTGTATTTCGAGAATAAATGACATTCCTTTACAAACATGGACAGTGAGGTGAGGAGAGGAAAGTAGAGGGAGGGTTTTGTTGGAGCTGGAACAGAGGGGGCATTGCTTTCTAAAAATACTCCTTCTCTCCCGCCCGCCCGCTAGCCGACCGATCGATGCATTACCAAAGTACCGGTGGGCGCATACCTCCTAGTTAAGCAAATGGCTCACTCAGGCACATTAGTGGTGGAGTAATGCACGTTGTTCAGGAGAAGAGATTACTAAAAAAGGTAATTCTGAGGGAGGTAGAGATTGAGGCTGAGGCCCTGATGTGATCTGCATGGGCCTGTGTGTGTGTGTTTGGTGTGTGTGTGCTGTGAGCAGAGGCTAAGTAGTGAAGGCTTTCAGGACACTTGTCCCCCTAATGGTGAGTGAGAGTGAGTCCATATCAATATATCAAACATTGTGAAGGGTGTCTAAGATGAATAATGTCAGCCTAGCCTTTTGGGGGCCCTAAGCAAAAATTGTTTTGGGGGCCCACCTCTTGATGGCGGAGTTATTTGCCATGGGGCGTAGAGAAAATGTTGCTGTTTTATAGCTAATTTCCTGCAATTCTACACATTTTGCCATGGGGCTGTCATGGTTCCACCTGTCACCAGAGAGTGGCAGAGACCGCCTTAGAGACTATATTAACACAGGTGTTTTCAGTTAGTAATTATGATTTCCTTTTAGAAAGGTGTGATTTCTGTTACCCTTTGCAGAAGCTTGATTTGTTTGCTGTGTGTGTTTGTCTCCTGAGTGAGTTATCAAGTCATAGTGTTTGTTGTTTTCCCTGGTTTTACTTTGTATCTACTGTTGAACTTTTTCCTAGTAAAGTATTTACGTTTATTGGTTCCTCGTCTGGTTCTCTTCTCTACTCCTGGATCCTACCTCACCACGTCACAGCAAGCTTCTGCCCCCAACATGGACCCAGCAGAGATTGACCAGATCAAGAACGTTATAACCCACCAAGGACCCCTGCTGGGGCAGCAGCAAGAACAACTCTCCCAAATATCAGAGACTCTCCGGGCACTTACAGACTCCCTCCAACCACTGCAGACCCCCAACCCAGGAGGAGCCACTGCCCAAGTCTCAGCGCCCAGTGCTCCAGTTGTCGCGGTAGATCCCCAAGTGAACCTGCACCGGGAACCCAAGATCCCAGCCCTCGAGCGGTATGACGGCCACCCGGGAAGATGCAAGGGGTTCCTCACTTAGTGCTCTCTGGTTTTCGAGCTACAGCCCTCCTCATTCTACACCGATCAGGCCAAGATCGCCTACATCATCTCTCTACTCTTGGGCAAAACCCTGCCGTGGGCAACGGCGGTTTGGGAACAGCAGCCACTATCCTGCAGCTCCATATCAGCCTTTACTTCAGAGTTGTGATAAGTCTTTGACCACCCAGTCAGCGGACGAGAAGCGTTGATCCGGCTTTTCAACCTCCGCCAAGGGGCCAGACAAGTGGCCGACTTTGCCATTGATTTCCACATCCTCACCGCCAAAAGTGGGTGGAATACAGAGGCACTGGTCACCGCCTTCCACCAGGGTCTGTCTAACTCTATCAAGGATGAACTGGCCTCTCGGGACCTGGGAGAGGACCTCAAGTCCCTGATAACGCTGGAAATCAAGATCAAAAACTGCATCCGAGAACGAGTGAGACAGCGCCCCTTTGACACCACCCCAGTATCCCAGCTTCCCGAGTACCCCAAGCCCCCCGAGCCAAGCACTAAGAAGCCCATGCAGCTGGGACGCACACGTCTGAGCCCACAGGAACGCGATAGGTGCATGCGCAAAGGCTGCTGCCTCTACTGTGGAGGTCTCGGCCATCTCCGTTCTACATGTCCAGAGCTGACGGGAAACGCTGGGGCTCTGACGAGCTGCGCAATGACTCCCAGGCTACCCAGTCACCATCTGTCACTACCCGCGACACACCACTGGGACAACCAAATTCAAGCCTTTGTGGACTCCGGGGCCGCGGATAATTTCATAGATCAGGACCTCACCAGATAATTACAAATCCCCTGCGTGAAATGCCCCATCCCTCTGCAGATTCAAGCCCTTGATGGATGCCCCATCGGCTCTGGCCAGGTGGAATATCAGACCAAGCCCATTCAACTGCAGGTCGGGGTGAACCACCCAGAGACTCTTAGCTTTCTTTTGATCACTGCTCCCGAGAACCCCCTTATCCTAGGGTACACCTGGTTAGCGCAACATAACCCACTATTCTCCTGGTCCACGGGACATCTACTAAACTGGGGAAATAACTCCAAGAGCCTCGCCGCGCCCCCCTGCATCCACTGAAGCCCAAGACTTCTCCGCTCTCCCTCCCGAATACTTCGACCTCCGAGAAGACTTCAGTAAGAGGCAAGCCGCCACCCTCCCTCCTCATTGTCCATACGACTGTGCTCCTACCCGGCTCCACCCCTCCCCGGGGCCGTCTTTACTCCCTCTCGGCCCCCCTTAGTAGCAGCCATGGACGACTACATCCGGGAGTCGCTGGCGGCAGGCTTAATTTGTTCCTCAACTTGCCCAGCCTGCGCAAGCTTCTTCTTCGTGGGAAAGAAGGATGGGGGTCTGCGTCCCTGCATCGATTACCAAGGGTTGAACAGGATTACGATTAAGAATTGTTACCCCCTACCCCTGATGTCCTCTGCCTTGGAGCTGGCCCAAGGGGCCCGATTCTTCACCAAACTGGACCGCTTACAATCTGGTGAGAATCAGGGAGGGAGATGAATGGAAAACTGCATTTAACACCCCTAGTGGCCACTATGAATATTTAGTCATGCCATTCAGATTATCGAACTCACCAGCAGTCTTCCAAGCATTGGTCATTGACACTCTTAGGGACACGTTGAATCGTTTCGTCTTTGTTAACCTTGATGACATCCTGATCTTCTCCAAGACCCTTCCAGAACACATCCTGCACGTCCGCCAAGTCCTGAGACGCCTCCTGCAGAGTCAGCTATACATCAAAATAGAGAAGTGTGAGTTCCATGTTTCCCAAGTCTCCTTCCTGGGCCACATTATCTCAGACCCGTTTTTGCTGGACCCCTGAGGCTGACAGGGCATTCGGGGAGTTCAAGGGACGTTTCACCTCCGGACCCAACCTCGCTCATCCTGACCCTGCTCGTCCCCTCATGGTAGAGGTGGACGCCTTGGATACTGGAGCAGGGGCGGTCCTTTCACAGCAGAATGAGGGGGACAAGAAACTGCCCCACGTGCCTTTTTCTCCAAGCGGTTCTCGCCAGCGGAACGCAACTACGATGTAGGCAACCGGGAGCTCTTGGCAGTTAAGTGGGCCCTTGAGGAGTGGAGACACTGGTTGTAGGGGGCACCTCATCCCTTCGTGATCTGGACGGACCACAAGAACCTGGTCTCCATCCAAGAAGCCAAGAGGTTGAACGCTCGCCAGGCTAGGTAGGCTCTGTTTTTTAACAGATTCAACTTCGCACAAGCCTATCGCCCGCGATCCAAGAACCAGAAAGCAGACGCCCGGTACCGCCTATCATCCCCATCTCCTGCATTGTGGCCCCCGTGGTATGGAGTATTGAGACCACGGTCCGACAATCCCAGACCCGAGAACCTGACCCCAGCGGGGGTCCCACTAACAGACTTTATGTTCCATGCTCAGCCCATTCTCGAGTACTACAATGGGGACACTCCTCTAAATTAATTGGGCATCCAGGGGAAATTCTGGTGGAACAACATGATTGAGGCTGTGCGATCCTTCGTTACGGCCTGCTCCACCTGTGTCCAAAGCAAGTCCTCATGACAGCGACCGGCTGGGTTGCTCCAACCTCTGTCCATCCCCAATCAGCCCTGCTCCCACCTGTCCCTAGACTTCATCATTGGATTACCACTATCCTGGTGGTCGTCGATCGCTTCTCCAAGGCAGCCCATTTCATCGCCCTACCCAAGTTGCCCTCGGCCAAGGAGACAGCCGACTTCATGATTAACCATGTCTTTCGACTACACGGACTCTCCCAGGTCATTGTCTCGGACCATGGCCCCCAGCTCGTCACGCAGTATTGGAAAGCCTTCTGCTCCCTGTTGGGGGCATCGGTGAGTCTCTCCACTGGGTTCCACCCACAGTCGAATGGGCAGACTGAGCAGGTCAACCAGGAGCTGGAGATGTTCCTCCTCTTTGTCTCGACTCAGGCCACCAACTGGAGCAAGTTCCTCTTCTGGGCCGAATATGCTCACAACACACTGCCGAACTCGTCCACTGGACTGTCTCCATTCGAGTGTCAGTTCGGGTTCGCACACTTAACCAGCATGGCTACCACAGCATTCTGCAGCGATACGCCATCTCATCTGGTTTGGGCTTAATGGGACTATAATTTGTTTTTCAACAGGACAATGACCCAACACACCTCCAGGCTGTGTAAGGGCTATTTTACCAAGAAGGAGAGTGATGGAGTGCTGCATCAGATGACCTGGCCTCCACAATTGAGATGGTTTGGGATGAGTCGGACCGCAGAGTGAAGGAAAAGCAGCCAACAAGTGCTCAGAATATGTGGGAACTCCTTGAAGACTGTTGGAAATGCATTCCAGGTGAAGCTGGTTGAGAGAATGCCAAGAGTGTGCAAAGCTGTCATCAAGGCAAAGGGTGGCTAGTTGAAGAATGTGAAATATAAAATATATTTTGATTTGTTTAACACTTTTCTGGTTACTACATGATTCCATATGTGTTATATTATAGTTTTGATGTCTTCACTATTATTCTACTGTCACGTTGGGTGAATGACGGGACGGACCAAGGCGCAGCGTGATATACGTACATGATTATTAACGTAATAAACACTTGACAAAACAATAAACGAAACGAAACGTGAAGTCCAAGGTAGCACACACAACATACCTTACAAGGAACAAGATCCCACAACTCAATAGTGCCAATAGGCTGCCTAAGTATGGTTCCCCAATCAGAGACAACGAGCGACAGCTGCCTCTGATTGGGAACCACACCGGCCAACATAGAACTAAACATACTAGATCCCACATAGAAAATACTACATAACAAAGAATATACACACCCTGACTCAACATATACGAGTCCCCTGAGTCAGGGCGTGACATCTACAATGTAGAAAATAGTAAAAAATTAAGAAAAATCCTTGAATAATTAGGTGTTCTAAAACTTTTGACCGGTAGTGTATATATTTTTTATAAAATTGGGGGGGCCTAGTGTCCGCAGGGCCCTAAGCAGTCGCTTATGTCGCTTATGCCTAGGGCCGGCCCTGATGTCAGGAAAGTGATTGGGAAAGAGGGTGTTAGATTATACGGCAGGAAGGACATGGCATAGGGCTGATGTTAGAGTGGATGAGCAGGAGGGACAGGATGGGAGTGAGTGAGGCCCATTACTTGTCTGGAGCAGCTTCCAGAGGCATATCTAGGTGATGATGCACCACAGCTGCTCTTATCCAAGGCAATAGAAAAGACATTGAGGAAATGGCAATGACCTCGCAGAAACATTACTGTAGTAGTTCAACATCACACATTTTCTCCTCCAGTGATAGTGAAGACTGGCATTAGCCTGAGGCATATTGTATTTCACATTGACTGACTGTTACCGTATTTCAAAGCAGTTACTGACTGTTACCATATTTCAAAGCAGTTACTGACTGTTACCGTATTTCAAAGCAGTTACTGGCTGTTACCATATTAGAAAGCAGTTACTGACTGTTACCGAATTTCAAAGCAAAGTCCCTAAATACTGAGACATTACCGTAGAATGTATTAGACATTCTCTACCGTAGTGTGATGTGTCATATTACTTTAAGAGTAGGGAAAATGAATGCATATGACTCATACAACCTCTAGAAACACCACAGAATCCCATAATATCATAGTTATATACATTCTGACTGCAGAATGATAAAGATATGCACACAAACACACACAGTGAAGCAGATTATTCATGACTATATTTCCCCCTGCAAAGCTATTTATAGTCGGTATATCACATTGGGAACATGACACAGGGTTGACTTATTGGCAAGACAGGGGATCTGAATACTTTCCACTACAGAGGACAATGATCTGTCTGAAGGTTAAACAATTATCTAATGTTCTGACGTAGGACCATCCAAACTTAGTCCATGGACAGAGGAAAGGAGGGAATTGAGCTGATCTTGCAAACTGCTTTGTGTATCAGAACTGATTTGTTGGAAAGTGATGGTGCTCATATGGGGGTTATACATTTAGATACGGTGATGTGAATGGGTGACAGAACAAGGTAAAAAGAAACCTACTGCTACACACAAAGTTCCCAATCGAGTGAAGCCTGGTAACAGCACGAGGTGCCATTTTGCTAACTGTTGCTATGGGTTTATGCAACATCAAAATATTTCAATCTAGCACAGTGAAGAATAACACTCTACATAAACAAAGACGACCCAGAAAAATTACGCTGTATGAAAAAGACCAGTCCACTGAAACTCATTAAAGGCCCAGTGCAGTCAAACATGTGATTTTCCTGTGTTTTATATATTTCCACACTATGAAGTTGTAATAATTGTGAAATTGTGACAATGATGATAATGCCTTTTAGTGGAAGAGCGGTTTGAAAAGATCACATGAAATTTCAGCTTGTTTTGGAGGGATGGCGTCTTGGCCTGCCTGGTGACATCATCAGGCAGTATATTAGTTAATAGACCAACGAGAACGAGAGTTCCAAACCACTCTGCCAACAGCTAGTTTTCAGTTTTCCCCTCCCCACTCAGACCACTCCCAGGCAGTCCTAGCAAAATTATTGCTTGAGAAATTGCTCTTTGCTAAGAAGCTATTTTGGTTTATTTTTTACCATTTTAATTGAAAACTAGAGGATAATTCCTGGCCTAAAGTAAAGCACACAGCAGAAGTATGCTGGGAATTTAGAGCAGCTTCTAGTGTTTCACCGTTCCAACTGTATTGTGTTGTGCTCTCTCTGCACTCAGAATGTTAATCAGAAACAGCCTGTGTTCTGTTCCTACATTGTTTTCACTGGAGATTCCAGATAGTATGTTCCAGAACACTCACACAGCATTCCCAACCAGGAGGTACTGACTGACTAGGTACAACATGCCACTACAGAGGACAGACAGGAATGACTAGGACATGGCTGATCCATCTTAACTGACCTTCCAAGTGACCTGAGGCTTTAGCTGGGCCAGACTGACATATTGTAGATTGCATATGAGGACTTGAGCACACAGTGTGATGCATACTCAATCTTGCTAGTGATGCATAAAGTATGCATCACTGATAGTACAGTAGAGACGAAGTGTACACAATGACAGCTGCTTTCTTTGGTCTAGTCAAGTGAGAGAAGAGGGTGACAAGATTAAGTACCCTTTGCGTTTCTCTTTGGGGAGACAGTGAGGAGATCTGGCATGAGAAAGTGGGTAACATTGTGTTCCCAAAGACTCGCCCTAGCTCCTTTTAGGCTCAGGACCAAGAGGAACACACAAAGAATATGTCTTCTGACAGAGAGCAAGCAGCACTTTCCCTGGAGGAGAAAGTCTTGGTCACCACTAGGACCTGTTTATGGCACCATCTCACACCTCAGATGAGTCTCAACAGAGGTCCCAGGAGGCATGGTCTTGTGTAAGAACACATCTCTTCCATCAACACAAAATAGATTTTGTATAACTAGGACCATGAGTGATTTTGAACATCTGACCAGGAAAAACAAGGCCCTAGTTATAGGCCATACTGCAACTAAGACCTAGAATTTTCCCTGGTCAAGTCACATGTTCAGGAAAAACATATGAAGGAGTTGATGATGACGCAACTGTGTAATGTGTACGCTATGATGCAGAACTGTCAGCGCCTAGGTCTACTGCTCACACCATGATGATGTGACCAACACAATAATTCCAAAAAAAAGTGAGGCCATGGTGTAAGTATCCATTCAAATAGGTCTCCAGCACTTTATAGTGGTTTAGTAACAGACCACCAAGCCTTATGTGGCGTGATTCCCGTGCTGGATCAGCTGAGGAAATTCTTTGTGGGTTATGATGATTATTTGGGTTGAGATTGAAAGTGAAAGTGAACCCTCCTGGGAACGAGTTGAGGAGACCATACCGTGGCAGTGGTTATGGCAACACGGTAAACACAGGGACCAAACACTGGTTGTCAACTTACTATAGTGTGTTTAAGAGACTCATACCGATTACACAATAGAACACATCCATCATGTAGAGCTATGGAGGCGATCAGGATTACTCTGCTACATATACAACCTGAGAAGAAATGTCACTTCCCATGAAGCAGAAATTAGAGCTTTTAAATGTACTGCAGATTGGTGGAAAAAGAGGTCTCAGATTCGGAATAAAAAACGAGTCTACAATAATGTCCCCAAAGAACAGAGACAAGCATTGGATGAATAAAAAAAATCACTCCACTCTGATAGTGTGTAATGCTGATAAGGGCGGGCCTGTGGTGTTGGTAAACCGTGATGATTATGTGAATGAGATCCGGGGACAATTGAACAACACCACTTTCTATCAGAAACTGTCACGTGACACACACCTGTTCAAATATGAGATTCACTGCAAGTTGAAGTCTCTTGATGAAAGTGGAGACATTACGCAAAAATAATATGAGTTCATGAAAGTAGACAATCCAATCACAAGCGTTATCCATGCCTTACCAAAAATTCACAAATTATTGGATAAGCCACCAGGGAGATCTACTGTGGCCTCCATTGGCTCATTGACTGAAAAGATTCTGCTTTGTAGATTTCTTTCTAAAACCCAGTGTGGTGTCACCCCTGCATATGTACGCTATTCTATGGACATGATTAACACCCTTAAGACATTGGACAATATTGATGGGGAGATGATTATGGCTTGCTTAGATGTTGAATCCCTGTAAACAAACATCCCCCGCCCGGTAGGCCTAGAAGCTATGGCACACTATCTTAGTCAACGACCCACTGGTACACTCCCTAGCACTAACTGTATTGTATTTTAGCCATACTATACTCTATTGGGGCAGCAGGTAGCCTAGCGGTTAAGAGCACTGGGCCAGTAACCAAAAGGTCGCTGGTTCGAATCCCAGAGCCTACTACGTGAAAAATCGGTCACTCTGGATAAGAGCATCTGTAAAATGTATTTTTCAACTTGCTGAGATTATTCTGACTAAGAACTTTTCATGTTTGAAAATGACATGCTCATTCAACAGAAAGAAACTGCGGTAACACTTTACTTGACACCCAGCGTCATAACATAACCATGTCATAATATGTCATAACAGCGGACATAACTTGTCATAACCTGTCATAATATGGTCATGACACATATATTTAGACCTGTTGTGACATATATTGCATTATTTTAAGGCTGGTTATGACACCTACATACAGTAAGAGTGTCAAAACCCACAAAACCTACCAGGTAGTTATTTTATGGCTGGTTATGACACCTACATAAGAGTGTCAAAACCCACAAAACCTACCACATACAGTGGGGGAAAAAAGTATTTAGTCAGCCACCAATTGTGCAAGTTCTCCCACTTAAACAGATGAGAGAGGCCTGTAATTTTCATCATAGGGACACGTCAACTATGACAGACAAAATGAGGAAAACAAATCCAGAAAATCACATTGTAGGATTTTTAATGAATTTATTTGCAAATTATGGTGGAAAATAAGTATTTGGTCACCTACAAACAAGCAAGATTTCTGGCTCTCACAGACCTGTAACTTCTTCTTTAAGAGGCTCCTCTGTCCTCCACTCGTTACCTGTATTAATGGCACCTGTTTGAACTTCTTATCAGTATAAAAGACACCTGTCCACAACCTCAAACAGTCACACTCCAAACTCCACTATGGCCAAGACCAAAGAGCTGTCAAAGGACACCAGAAACAAAATTGTAGACCTGCACCAGGCTGGGAAGACTGAATCTGCAATAGCTAAGCAGCTTGGTTTGAAGAAATCAACTGTGGGAGCAATTATTAGGAAATGGAAGACATACAAGACCACTGATAATCTCCCTCGATCTGGGGCTCCACGCAAGATCTCACACCGTGGGGTCAAAATGATCACAAGAAAAATCCCAGAACCACACGGGGGGACCTAGTGAATGACCTGCAGAGAGATGGGACCAAAGTAACAAAGCCTACCATCAGTAACACACTACGCCGCCAGGGACTCAAATCCTGCAGTGCCAGACGTGTCCCCCTGCTTAAGCCAGTACATGTCCAGGCCCGTCTGAAGTTTGCTAGAGTGCATTTGGATGATCCAGAAGAAGATTGGGAGAATGTCATATGGTCAGATGAAACCAAAATAGAACTTTTTGGTAAAAACTCAACTCGTCGAATGCTGAGTTGCATCCAAAGAACACCATACCTACTGTGAAGCATGGGGGTGGAAACATCATGCTTTGGGGCTGTTTTTCTGCAAAGGGACCAGGACGACTGATCCGTGTAAAGGAAAGAATGAATGGGGCCATGTATCGTGAGATTTTGAGTGAAAACCTCCTTCCATCAGCAAGGGCATTGAAAATGAAACGTGGCTGGGTCTTTCAGCATGACAATGATCCCAAACACACCGCCCGGGCAACGAAGGATTGGCTTCGTAAGAAGCATTTCAAGGTCCTGGAGTGGCCTAGCCAGTCTCCAGATCTCAACCCCATAGAAAATCTTTGGAGGGAGTTGAAAGTCTGTGATGCCCAGCGACAGCCCCAAAACATCACTGCTCTAGAGGAGATCTGCATGGAGGAATGGGACAAAATACCAGCAACAGTGTGTGAAAACCTTGTGAAGACTTACAGAAAACGTTTGACCTGTGTCATTGCCAACAAAGGGTATATAACAAAGTATTGAGAAACTTTTGTTATTGACCAAATACTTATTTTCCACCATAATTTGCAAATAAATTCATTAAAAATCCTACAATGTGATTTTCTGGATTTGTTTTCCTCATTTTGTCTGTCATAGTTGACGTGTACCTATGATGAAAATTACAGGCCTCTCTCATCTTTTTAAGTGGGAGAACTTGCACAATTGGTGGCTGACTAAATACTTTTTTTCCCCACTGTAAGGCAAAACCTTCCATTACACCATAGCCTACTTGTCAACAGTATGTTTATGTTATATAACATTTTCTGTAATTGCACACAAATTGATGTCAGACATGCACCTACCCCAATGCTCTGTTGCTGATGACTGGGATGAATGCAGGAGAAGATTTCAGGAGCAGGACAAGATACCCTCTTTTTGACTGTTGACTGACATAAGGGCATGTATGTGATAGGCCTATCTGGCTTATATGATTATGTTGGTCATAATGCTTCTTGACAGTGTCATAAAGTGTATTTTCTTAGTCCAAGTAAAGTGACACAAGATGGTCATAATGCTTCATGACAGTGTCATAAAGTGTATTTTCTGCAAGGTAAAATATGCTGAAAAAAATACATGACTGTAAAGAGTTCATTACAACAACAACAACAAAGGACTTAAGAAACAAACTTTCAAATTAAAGGAAACTTCTTGGCAGGGAAATGTTTTATTAAATGTGGGGTTTGACACTCTTATGTTGGTGTCATAACCAGCCATAAAATAATGCAAAAATGTCACAACAGGTGTAAATATATGGGTCATGACAGTGTTACGACCATATTATGACAGGTTATGACAAGTTATGTCAGCTGTTATGACATTTTATGACATGGTTATGACCGTGTCATAACATGTTATGACGCTGGGTTTACCAAAACCGCTATGGTTAGTAAAATTATACAAAATTATACTAATCTGTATGTGGGGTTGTTTGAGAATAATTTCAGCCCTAACAATCCATTATTGCGCTATCTCAAGCTCTGGAAACGCTTCATTGATGACATATTCCTTCTATTCCAGGGTACAGCAGAGGAACTTAATCAATTCCGCTCCTTCATCAATGCAAGCAGTGAACATCTGAAATTCACGCTCACCTTTGATGCGCATGAAACAAGTTTTCTGGACATTTTAATAAAGAGTGGGGTGGCTTTAGCACGGACCTATACAGGAAGCCGACCGACAGGAATTCCCTGTTACGCGGAGATAGCTTCCACCCTACACCCCTGGAAGAGAGCCTCCCTATCAGCCAATACAGTCGCATACGCAGGATCTGTAGTACACAGTGACTATGACAAACACTGTCTGGATGAATGCTTTAGATAACAGGGTTACCCAGAGGATTGGCTGCATGACAGACAGGACTGTTACAAAGATATGACCCAGGATGACATCCTCACTCCCAAACCACCACACCCCCCTGACCAACTATTCCAATGCTGTCTTCAATACTGCCTACTTGGAAAATACAGTAGTTCGACCACATCATTAAGAAAACACTGGCACATCTTGAGCACTGACCCACAACTGGAAAATACGTTTAAAGAACCCCTGTGGGTAGTCTTCAGATGCACCCCCAACATCAGTCAAAGGGTGGTGAGGTTTGATCTTCCACCGGTGCCACGTAGCACCTTCCTAGACAATGGGCCAGACGGTAATTACAGATGTGGCCGATGCACCCAGTGTAACTTTACGAAGAAATGCACAACGTTCAATCACCCCATCACGGGCAAGGTCATTAAGACAAAAAAAATTTGGTATACCTGATCAAGTGTATTAAGTGGTTTATGCTATGTAGGAAAAACTAAACAAGCTCTGAAAACAAGGATAGCAGATCACAGGAGTAATATAAGGACTCTTGACCTGAGAAACCCTGTAGCTGCCCACTTCATGGAGGCTCGTCACAACATCAGCTCTATGAAAGACATTGGTATCGAATATGTTTAGCCTCCTAAGAGAGGGGGGGATACTGATAATCTATTACTGAGAAGACAATTGTATTGGATTCACCGTTTGTCCACCATGTCTCCTAAAGGTCTGAACCAAGAGTTTGATATCAGACCATTTCTTACATGATTATGTTATGTTGATTTGTCTTGCCATCCAGGTCTTCACTTGGTCATTTTGCATATATGTATACAATAGATTTTCTATAACTTTCTATACCTGTGCCCATCTCAATGATATCAAATTATTAGGAGGTACACAAGCTGTTTTTGAAATAGGTCACTGTAATCATATCTATGCGTAATGGTCATATGGGCGGTTATTCCAACAGTTTCCAACGTAATCTTTTTTAACTGTTGCCTAGGTTTTAAAATTGGGCCGATTTGTATGTATATAATCCTTTATGACCATACGTACCTCTGTCATTAATTATGATTGACGGTGCGCAAAAGTGAATTTAATTGTTTCCACACCCACCATGCGTCATGTGAGTAATGGTCATGTGAGGTGAAATGTGTATATTTTGGGATGTGAGCACTCAGTCTGTTTGACCTGACGAAGATCTGGTTGGGATGGAAACGTTGTCAATAAAGAGGTGAATTGGGAACATAAACAGCCTTCCTGTTCTTTACAAAGCTTTTAAAAAGTCACCACCAAGCAATAGGGCCATCAAAATTCTCAGTCTTACACACAAAGACACATTCATACACACACACACACACACACACACACACACACACACACACACACACACACACACACACACACACACACACACACACACACACACACACACACACACACACACAGGTAAGAGCAGTGGTATCACAGAACAGCCTGTTGGTGTGGGCATCTAATGGCTTTAAGTGCCCTTAGATAAAAGAGAGCTAAAAAGGTGAACAGTGAACATCCTCATAATTACCATCTGGTGTTCGTAGCAGTCAAGCCATTAAAACCAAATGTCAAGATGGAGGGGCCCATTCTGAAATCTATTAAACTGTGTTCCAGTTTATGTGCTCCAATTATGGAAATAAATATCCTATTGAAGCAAAGTACTCCGGATGAGAGTAAAAGGAGAGGGTGAAACGAGAGGGGATGGTGGTTTGGTGGGGTTACAGCTATCACGGACAGATAGTGGGAGAGATGTGCGAAGGCAAAATAACATTGCTCTCTACTGTGTTTGCTAGCAGTGTTATAGTTAATTACAACTGTGATTCAGAGAACACTAGCTCTACACTACATATTTTATCATTGTACAACAAGACTAATGACAACTGGTGGAGCTAAGTGGCTCTTTGGGGTACTTGTGTTGACAGCATCACATTTGAGGGTTTGGGGGAGGAAGGGGTGACGCAAAAGCTCACTCAAGGTCAAATGCATATCAGAAAAACAAAGAGACGGAGAGAGAAAATCATTTGTTTTTGTGTAGCAAGCCTTGGGATAGGCCAAGCAGCAGCCCTGGTTTATAAACATCCAGTCTCTCTGACGACTACGAGTACAGCCCAGTAAAGCATGAAATTACCACTGAGTGTTACATTCAGAGGACACACACAGACACCGACACACACACACACACACACACATCCCCATGCATTGTTATAGTGAAGCCCACCCCCACTAATGATAACAAAGCATCTATAAATAGGCTGAGTGAGTGACAGAGGGAAGTGCCACTCAACTTGACCTTTCTGTGGTGACACCTCACCTTGAGGAACACATAGATCTATCAAGACTAGAGGAAACCAGCAGCACTAAGGAGGACAGGACAGACAGCTCCTTATCAGTATGAGAAACACTCACACTGAAGCACTATCAAATAGGAACACAACAGCTCTGCACTGGAATAGCATTACAAGATAAAATGGGTCTGTATTAGAGAAAGGAACAAAAGTGATCCAAGGTGTTGTGTTTTTCCCACAGCCTGTGGGTATTTAAGTAATTACAGTGGTACGATACCAAAGCCAAGCGGCATGTTTACTGTTCACTGTTCACTGACTGGCATTAATTAACAAAGGGAGGAGAGGAGAGGAGAAAGGGAACGGGAGAGAAAGGGAGAGGAGCGAAAGGGAGAGGAGAACATCCCAACACTAAACCAGAGTCACCTTTCACAGATGAACGTCAACTTTAACAACACAGGCTTTAACCACATACAGACAGACATGTAGTAGAAGATGGATTAGCCAGAGACTAAAAGAAACAGCAACCAGAATACAGTGTTTGTACTGTTCTCTCTTCCTTTTAGGAGAACAAAATGGTCATTCATCTTAAACGCATCCAGACTCTCAGATTGTTCTTTTTATGTTGAACCTTGACCTCCAGCCAAACATAACTCCTGGGTTGTGTAACCTCTGGTGTCAGGAATTGTCATGTTAAAACCAGGACAGGAAATCTCACATAGCAGGCTTGTAGGGGAGGGAGGATTGTTGATAACATCCCCCATCCATCCAGTCATGTGATTTTCCATCTTAGAGGAGAAATTTAACAAGTAGCCCATTAGAGCTGGAATGGACAGGTTTCTTAAAAAGGAGAAAGGAACAGAGAGAAAGTGGCTCAAATATAGAAGGTAGGAATGTTACTATTAAGAGAAAGTGTATCTCAGGTCTTCATCACCCATAACCTGGCACAGACATTGCATTTATTTCTATCACATTGTACTGAGCAGTGGTTCGATAAAAGCCACATCTCTCTACATAAAGCCTGACCAATCAAAATGTCCTGTAATAATGACCAGAATGAGAGTTAATTAAACACCCAACTAAACAGAGAATCCAGTTATAGAGTGTACTAGGGCTGACCACATTTAGTCGACTGGTCAATTGTTTGGTCGATAGGCTGTTGGTCGACCAAGATTTCTTTAGTCGAGCAGTAGTAAAGAAAAATAAAAATAATTAATGGTGTACAAGACAACTGTCTGAATCGCGCCTGTCTGAGTGGACTGATCCATTGTGGAGGCCGTGGGGATGGCACAGTCCATCACTCTAAGACATGTGCTACTGAAATTGTATATGGTTACAATGATGCAACACTAATAAAAATAATATTATTTTATAACAAATGTTCTTTCATCCGCGGTTCTGAAACACATCAGTGAGCTGTTGAATTAGCGCCTTTTCCTAGACCATGTTGCTATGTGCATAATAGCAAAGTTAACCAGCATATTGGTGTGAGAACAATGTGGTGGGGGCAGCAGCAGAGTTAGGATACGAGAGAACAGCCCTTGCCTTAATTGGCTAAAAAAGTGAGGAGAGAGGAAACCCCAACTTAATTAGGTCTATAATCAATAGCCTAACTGTTAAATGTGCCTGGCTTTATAAATTATCCATATATATCTACAGAAATAAGACAGATCCTGCTTCTGCTGCCTGTTTGAGTGTTTGTTTAATAGCCTACTGATTCCGTGAGCACCAAGTCTCATGCAAACACAACATGTCGGATAAACAATTCTGCTGTTTTTAATCTTTGATATGCTGTAATAAAGGCTTTACACTTTTTCCTCGTTAGACCAGCCTCTCTGGTATTAGTTATCATTTATTTAGTGTTTACACTGTTCCAAATTGTCTGAAAAATAATATTTATAATAACATTAATAACCCTCCTTTTTCTTGATCTCCTTATTGTTATTATTACTATTATTGTTATGATCATCACTATTATAATAATAAGTAATGCCATTATCATTAGTAGGCTTAGTATAGCAGCCTTGTATAACCACCATCGAGCTGTAGGCATAAGATCACATCCTGTTTAGTCTTAATACCGTAACTTACTTAGACCTATATGTCAATACTTATATAGGCTACATAGGAATAGTTTGATCAAGAGAGGAACAAACAGAAACGGTGACATCCTCATAACCTGCACTCCAACCTAAATCTACCACGTTATTAACCCAAATTACTGCTATGACATGACCTCATATACTGTCATAAGTTTCCATAGTCAGTCCACAGCAATTACTTCAGTAATGATAGCGTTTAGTGTTGGGAATATAGTGTTTGTGCTCATTCACCCACAGTACAGTATCCCAAACAACACATTCATAAACGTCAGTCTGAAAACCCCAACACCATACAGTGCCTTGCCAAAGTATTCATCCCCCTTGGCGTTTTTCCTATTTTGTTGCATTACAACCTGTAATTTAAATGGATTTTTATTTGGATTTAATGTAATGGACATACACAAAATTGTCCAAATTGGTGAAGTGGAATGAAAAAAATTACTTGTTTCAAAAAATTCAAAAAAATAAATAACGGAAAAGTGGTGCGTGCATATGTATTCACCCCCTTTGCTATGAAGCCCCTAAATAAGATATGGTGCAACCAATTACCTTCAGAAGTCACATAATTAGTTAAATAAAGTCCACCTGTGTGCAGTCTAAGTGTCACATGATCTGTCACATAATCTCAGTATATATATATACACACCTGTTCTGAAAGGCCCCAGAGTCTGCAACACCACTAAGCAAGGGGCACCACCAAGCAAGCGGCACCATGAAGACCAAGGAGCTCTCCAAACAGGTCAGGGACAAAGTTGTGTAGAAGTACAGATCAGGGTTGGGTAAAAAAAATAATCAGAAACTTTGAACATACCACGGAGCAAACATGCCAAGAGAGCGCCGCCCACCAAAACTCACGGACCAGGCAATGAGGGCATTAATCAGAGAGGCAACAAAGAGACCAAAGATAACCCCGAAGGAGCTGCAAAGCTCCACAGCGGAGATTGGAGTATCTGTCCATAGGACCACTTTAAGCCGTACACTCCACAGAGCTGGGCTTTACAGAAGAGTGGCCAGAAAAAAGCCATTGCTTAAAGATAAAAAAAAGCAAACACGTTTGGTGTTCGCCAAAAGGCATGTGGGAGACTCCCCAAACATATGGAAGAAGGTACTCTGGTCAGATGAGACTAACATTTAGCTTTTTGGCCATCAAGGAAAACACTATGTCTGGCGCAAACCCAACACCTCTCATCACCTCTCATCACCCCGAGAACACCATCCCCACAGTGAAGCATGGTGGTGGCAGCATCATGCTGTGGGGATGTTTTTCCACCGGCAGGGACTGGGAAACGGGTCAGAATTGAAGGAATGATGGATGGCGCTAAATACAGGGAAATTCTTGAGGGAAACCTGTTTCAGACTTCCAGAGATTTGAGACTGGGACGGAGGTTCACCTTCCAGCAGGACAATGACCCTAACATACTGCTAAAGCAACACTTGAGTGGTTTAAGGGGAAACATTTAAATGTCTTGGAATGGCCTAGTCAAAGCCCAGACCTCAATCCAATTGAGAATCTGTGGTATGACTTAAAGATTGCTGTACACCAGCGGAACCCATCCAACTTGAAGGAGCTGGAGCAGTTTTGCCTTGAAGAATGGGCAAAAATCACAGTGGCTAGATGTGCCAAGCTTATAGAGACATACCCCAAGAGACTTGCAGCTGTAATTTCTGCAAAAGGTGGCTTTACAAAGCATTGACTTTGGGGGGGGTGAATAGTTATGCACGCTCAAGTTCTGTTTTTTTGTCTTATTTCTTGTTTGTTTCCCCCCAAAAAATATTTTGTATCTTCAAAGTGGTAGGCATGTTGTGTAAATCAAATGATACAAACCCCCCCAAAATCCATTTTATTTCAAGGTTGTAAGGCAACAAAGTAGGAAAAATGCCAAGGGGGGTGAATACTTTCGCAAGCCACTGTATATTGTTCAGAACCCAGTCACTTTAACCCAGTTATTCAAGGACAGTGTCAAAACAACTCATTATAAACATACACATGTATGGGAGGAGAGAGGGGAAGGGAGCGAGGAAGGAGAGTGTCACGGATTCTACCGAGGCTGCCCTTCCTCCTTGCTCGGGCAGGCTTCGGCGTTTGTCCTCACCAGAGTACTAGCTGCTGCCGATCTATGTTCTATGTTTCTATGTTCTACCTGTTGTTGTCTGATTGTTTCACACCTGTTTCCCATCTTGTAATTACTCCGTCCCTATTTAACCCTGTGGCTCCCATTGTGCTCTGTGCGTGTTTGTTTATTGTTTCGTGTGTCGTTGGTGAGCGGGTTTGTTCCTCCCTGCGTGGAGGTTTACTTGTTTCTTTACGTGTTCAGTAAAGTTACATTTTGATTTAGTTCTGTGTCCTGCGCCTGACTTTGTCTACCGCATTACACTGACACCGTGACAGAAACACGCACCAATATCGAGTCAGCAGGAACAGCCGGATTTACCGAGACGATGGAGGAACGAGTCCAACGTCAAGAGACGATGATTCAGACTCTCGGTGCCACAATGGAACGAGTGTTCCAGATGATGGAACGATTGGAGAGAGGTGGTATCCCTTCACCATTTCCAACCACTCAACCACCTACAACACTGGCTACCACTTCGCCACCTGGGTCCAGTGGAATTCGGCTCTCGCTCCCGAGGGCATATGACGGTACACCTGCCGGGTGCCAGGGATTTCTCCTCCAGGTAGAGCTCTACCTGGCCACTATTCACCCGGCGCCCTCGGGATACGAGAGCGTGTCCGCCCTCATCTCCTGTCTATCGGGGAAGGTGCTTGAGTGGGCCAACGCCGAGTGGGGAGGAATAGACTCGAGAACTGTCTGCTATGAGGATTTCACCCGCCGCTTCCGGGCGGTATTCGATCATCCACCCGAAGGGAGTGCGGCGGGAGAACGTCTGTTCCACCTACGACAGGAGATGAGGAGCGCGCAGGAGTTTGCGCTGGAGTATAGAACTTTAGCAGCCAGCGCGGGATGGAATGAGAGGGCCCTGATCGACCACTATCGTTGCAGCTTAAGGGAGGACGTCCGTCGGGAACTTGCCTGCAGGGACACCAATCTCAACCTGGACCAACTGGTGGACATGTCCATCAGGTTGGATAACCTGTTGGAAACACGCAGACGTTCTGATGGGGGGCCGTCCATTCCATCCCCCAGCACCTCCGAGCCTACCCCCATGGAGCTCGGAGGTGCTACGGTTAGGGAGACTGGGAGAGGGACCGTCCGCTGCACCAACTGTGGCCGCAGAGGACACACTGCTGGTCGGTGCTGGGGAGGGTTCTCAGGAGGTTGAGGCAGCAGGCAGAGCACTGGTCGACCGTCTCAGGTGAGTAGGCACCCGACTAACCCAGAGCTCCCTGTTGCTAATATGTGTATAGATATTATGTTTCCAGAGTTTTCTCCCCATTCCCAGCATAAGGCGCTAGTAGATTCAGGCGCGGCTGGGAATTTTATTGATCGCCAGTATGCCCGTAGTTTAGGGATTCCTACTGTGTCTGTTGACAAACCTTTCCCTGTGCATGCATTAGATAGTCGCACGTTAGGGTCAGGCATAATCAGGGAGGTCACCGCTCCACTGCTGATGATGACGCAGGGGGGTCATGAGGAGAGGATTAGCCTCTATCTGATTGATTCTCCTGCGTATCCTGTGGTGTTGGGACTTCCCTGGTTAACCATTCATGATGCCACGATTTCATGGCAACAGAGGGCTCTCAAGGGATGGTCCGGTCAGTGATCAGGGAGGTGTTTAGGAGTTTCCTTGGGGGCAACTACGGTGGAAAGTCCAAACCAGGTTTCCACTATGCACATTCCTTCCGAGTATGCCGATTTGGCTATCGCCTTCAGTAAAAAGAGGGCGACTAAATTACCACCCCATCGTCCGGGGGATTGTGCGATAAATCTCCAGGTAGGAGCTGCACTTCCCCGGAGTCACGTGTATCCTTTGTCTCAGGAGGAGAAGGCGGCTATGGAGACATATGTCACCGAATCTCTGAGGCAGGGATACATTCGGCCATCCACTTCACCTGTCTCCTCAAGTTTATTTTTTGTGAAGAAGAAAGATGGTGGGTTACGCCCATGCATTGATTACTGTGGCCTAAATCAGATTACCATCAAGTACAGCTATCCATTACCCCTGATAGCTAGTATGACAGAATCATTGCACGGGGCACGCTTCTTCACAAAATTGGATCTCAGGAGCACGTACAACCTAGTGCGTATCCGGGAGGGAGATGAGTGGAAGTCGGCATTTAGTACCACCTCTGGACATTATGAGTATCTGGTCATGCCATACGGGTTAATGAATGCTCCATCAGTTTTCCAATCATTTGTGGATGAGATTTTCAGGGACCTGCACGGACAAGGGGTAGTGGTGTAAATTGATGACATCCTTATATACTCCGCTACACGGGCCGAGCATGTGTCCCTGGTGCGTAAAGTGCGTGGACGACTGTTGGAGCATGACCTGTATGCTAAGGCAGAGAAATGCCTGTTCTTCCAGGAGTCCATCTCTTTCTTGGGGTACCACATGTCCGCGTCAGAGGTGAGGATGGAGAGTGACCGCATTTCGGCCGTGCGTAATTGGGCGACTCCAACCACGGTAAAGGAGGTGCAGCGATTTTTGGGTTTTGCCAATTACTACCGGATATTTATCCGGGGCTTTGGTCAGGTAGCAGCTCCCATTACCTCGTTGCTGAAGGGGGGGCCGGTGCGTCTGCGGTGGTCAGCTGAGGCGGACAGGGCTTTTAGTCGTCTGAAGGACCTGTTTACCTCGGCTCCAGTGCTGGCTCATCCGGACCCCTCCTTAGCCTTCACGGTTGAGGTGGACGCGTCCGAGGCTGGGATAGGCGCTGTACTGTCTCAGCGCTCGGGTTCGCCACCTAAACTCCGCCCCTGTGCCTTCTTTTCGAAGAAGCGCAGCCCGGCGGAGCGCAACTATGATGTGGGGGACCGGGAGCTGTTGGCTGTGGTCGAAGCTCTGAAAGCGTGGAGACATTTGCTTGAGGGGGCTAAACACCCTTTTCTCATTTTGACTAACCACCGCAATCTGGAGTACATCCGGGCAGCGAGGAGATTAAACCCTCGCCAGGCAAGGTGGTCCATGTTTCTCACCCGTTTTTCTTGCAGGCCAGGTTCCCAGAACGCTAAGGCAGATGCTCTGTCTCGACTGTATGACACGGAGGAGAGTTCCGTGGAGCCCACTCCCATACTTCCGGCGTTGTGTCTGGTGGCACCGGTGGTGTGGGAGGTTGACGCGGAGATCGAGCGGGCGTTGCGTAACGAACCCACTCCTCCCCAGTGTCCAGAGGGTCGTGTGTACGTACCGCTGGATGTCCGCGATCGTTTGATCTATTGGGCTCACACGTCACCCTCCTCTGGTCATCCTGGGATAGGTCGGACAGTGCACTGTCTTAGTGAGAAGTACTGGTGGCCCACCTTAGCTAAGGACGTGAGGGTTTATGTTTCCTCCTGCTCGGTGTGCGCCCAGTGTCAGGCTCCTAGACACCTGCCCAGAGGGAAATTGCAACCCCTACCCGTTCCACAACGACCATGGTCCCACCTATCGGTGGATTTCGTGACGGATCTTCCCCCCTCACAAGGGAACACCACGATCCTGGTCGTTGTGGATCTGTTTTCTAAGTCCTGCCGCCTCATTCCTCTGCCCGGCCTCCCTACGGCCCTACAGACTGCTGAGGCCCTATTTACACACGTCTTCCGGCACTACGGGGTACCTGAGGATATAGTGTCTGATCGGGGTTCCCAGTTCACCTCAAGGGTTTGGATGGCGTTCATGGAACGTCTGGGAGTCTCGGTCAGTCTGACCTCAGGGTTTCACCCCGAGAGTAACGGGCAGGTGGAGAGAGTACTGTCACGGATTCTGCCGAGGCTGCCCTTCCTCCTTGCTCGGGCAGGCTTCGGCGTTCGTCGTCACCGGAGTACTAGCTACTGCCGATCTATGTTCTATGTTCTACCTGTTGTTGTCTGATTGTTTCCCATCTTGTAATTACTCCGTCCCTATTTAACCCTGTGGCTCCCATTGTGCTCTGTGCGTGTTTGTTTATTGTTTCGTGTGTCGTTGGTGAGCGGGTTTGTTCCTCCCTGCGTGGAGGTTTACTTGTTTCTTTACGTGTTCAGTAAAGTTACGTTTTCATTTAGTTCTGTGTCCTGCGCCTGACTTCGTCTACTGCATTACACTGACACCGTGACAGAGAGAAAGGGAGAAAAATTAGGAAGAGAAGGGAGAGAGAGGTCATGGTCAACAACACCATTGACCAGTCACACGTCAGGCTGTAGACTGTAAACATGCTCTCGTGTACACATTAAAATATGCAAAACACAACCCTTGTCTGAGCAGCTCAAACACTCCATATTCACAAGTTTCTGTGGCTGCAGGAATATGGAAGCCTGCTCTGTCCGTCCATCAGTCTCGATGTCCGTCTGTCCATCTGACCAATCATCAAGTCTGAACATCAGCTATTCAATTACACCTAGCGCCAGCCAAACGTTAACCATCACTCAAATCATAACCTCATCTCTTCAGTCTCTCACTGCATCATCTTCTATCAGAGGATAGTCTAGATTCCAGAATCTTCTATATTCTAGAATGAAGATGGTGGGGAGGAGCGCAGCCAGACCAGATCAGCCGAGCAGCAGACAGTGAAAATTAAACATTAAACATGTGGATGTGATGGGAAGATTAATGATCACTCAGACAGAGCCTCCTTTCCTATTTTTGGGTCAATGCACTGTAATCCAATAACTGCAGTCTGTTGTTTTTTCACCCAGATATAGTACATGGAATCTTAACATTTCATCCCCATTTTCACAGAATTAATTTGTTCACCCAGACACCCAAGTCTGTGAGCTGTGTGTAGATCATGTAGATTTGTGTGAGGCTGTGTGTAGTGTAGTCAGATCTCTGTTAGTGTGTGTGTGTGTGTGTGTGTGTGTGTGTGTGTGTTCGGGCTCCCCAGGGAGATTCAGTCTGTCCGAGGTGTGACGTATTGGAGCAGCACATCAGGGGGGTTTTATGAATGGAGTGTGAGTGTGGTGCGATGACATACGCTCCACTTACAGACAAGAGTAAATGATGAACAGTTGGGTGTGCCAAAAGGAGAACAAAGCTGCAGCATTTTGCTGTGCAATTCAACACACTTCATCCTAAAACCATCATTTTTCCATGAGGGGCCGCAGTGGCTCGTGGGTCTGCATACCCACATCCATACGCCCCCCCACCTTGCGAGCAAAACATTTTAACGGCCTCCCTCTTGACAGCAAAGATTTTAAAAAATAGTTTTAAAGTTCATTTCCTGCAATTCTACACATTTTGCCATGGGGCCGAGAGAAGATTTTGCAATTTTATAACTCATTTCATACAATTCTACTCATTTTGCCATTGGGCGGAGAGAAAAATTAGCAGTTTTACAACTAATTTCCTGCAATTCTAAACATTTTGACATAGAGGGTGGAGGCAAATGTTTGCAGTTTTTAATATGATAACTGATGATCAATCACCCCGGTCAGATAGCTGGCTGCTAGACTAACTTACCAATAAATATAAAAAAAACACTGACATGGGATAATTGAGTGACTGCTGATGCACAACCAAATTTTGAAATTGCACCTTGTGTATTCTATTATTCTAACTCTCAACAGTAAGTTGAGACCCCGAATGAGTTCCCTGTGTTAGATGTAAAATGAAAACTGACTGCATACAGTGCATTCAGACAACACTATATACAGTGGGGAGAACAAGTATTTGATACACTGCCGATTTTGCAGGTTTTCCTACTTACAAAGCATGTAGAGGTCTGTAATTTTTATCATAGGTACACTTCAACTGTGAGAGATGGAATCTAAAACAAAAACCCAGAAAATCACATTGTATGATTTTTAAGTAATTAATTTGCATTTTATTGCATGACATAAGTATTTGATACATCAGAAAAGCAGAACTTAATATTTGGTACAGAAACCTTTGTTTGCAATTACAGAGATCATACCTTTCCTGTAGGTCGTGACCAGGTTTGCACACACTGCAGCAGGGATTTTGGCCCACTCCTCCATACAGACCTTCTCCAGATCCTTCAGGTTTCGGGGCTGTCGCTGGGCAATACGGACTTTCAGCTCCCTCCAAAGATTTTGTATTGGGTTCAGGTCTGGAGACTGGCTAGGCCACTCCAGGACCTTGAGATAATTCTTACGGAGTCACTCCTTAGTTGCCCTGGCTGTGTGTTTCGGGTCGTTGTCATGTTGGAAGACCCAGCCACGACCCATCTTCAATGCTCTTACTGAGGGAAGGAGGTTATTGGCCAAGATCTCGCGATACATGGCCCCATCCATCCTCCCCTCAATACGGTACAGTCGTCCTGTCCCCTTTGCAGAAAAGCATCCCCAAAGAATGATGTTTCCACCTCCATGCTTCACGGTTGGGATGGTTTTCTTGGGGTTGTACTCATCCTTCTTCTTCCTCCAAACACGGCGAGTGGAGTTTAGACCAAAAAGCTCTATTTTTGTCTCATCAGACCACATGACCTTCTCCCATTCCTCCTCTGGATCATCCAGATGGTCAATGGCAAACTTCAGATGGGCCTGGACAAGCGCTGGCTTGAGCAGGGGGACCTTGCGTGCGCTGCAGGATTTTAATCCATGACGGCGTAATGTGTTACTAATGGTTTTCTTTGAGACTGTGGTCCCAGCTCTCTTCAGGTCATTGACCAGGTCCTGCCGTGTAGTTCTGGGCTGTTCCCTGACCTTCCTCATGATCATTGATGCCCCACGAGGTGAGATCTTGCATGGAGCCCCAGACCGAGGGTGATTGACCGTCATCTTGAACTTCTTCCATTTTCTAATAATTGCGCCAACAGTTGTTGCCTTCTCATCAAGCTGCTTGCCTATTGTCCTGTAGCCCATCCCAGCCTTGTGCAGGTCTACAATTGTATCCCTGATGTCCTTACACAGCTCTCTGATCTTGGCCATTGTGGAGAGGTTGGAGTCTGTTTGATTGAGTGTGTGGACAGGTGTCTTTTATACAGGTAACGAGTTCAAACAGGTACAGTTAATACAGGTAATGAGTGGAGAACAGGAGGGCTTCTTAAAGAAAAACTAACAGGTCTGTGAGAGCCAGAATTCTTACTGGTTGGTAGGTGATCAAATACTTATGTCATGCAATAAAATGCAAATGAATTACTTAAAAATCATACAATGTGATTTTCTGGATTTTTGTTTTAGATTCCGTCTCTCACAGTTGAAGTGTACCTATGATAAAAATTACAGACCTCTACATGCTTTGTAAGTAGGAAAACCTGTAAAATCGGCAGTGTATCAAATACTTGTTCTCCCCACTGTATATATCATATATCAAAGCTTTGTTGTGCACACACTCCCCTCCATATGCATACGCTAGCGTACCTGTAGACTCCCATTCATTGTGCTAATGCTAGTTAACATTGGCTTGCGGAACTACCTCTAACTTCCTTCATACTGCAAGCAGAGGCATAATAATTGCCAGAATCTCGCAGTATCCCTTTAAAGTAGTCGCCCCCGTGTGAAGAAGTCATAAGTATTTGGACTAATTCACTTATAGTGTATCAAAGTAGTCAAAAGTTAAGTATTTGTTCCCATATTCCTAGCACACAATGACTACATCAAGCTTGTGACTCTACAAACTTGTTGGATGCATTTGCAGTTTGTTTTGGTAATGTTTTGGATTATGTTTTGCCCACTGAAAGGTTAATAATGTATTGTGCCATTTTGGAGTCACTTTTATTGTAAGTAACAATAGAAGATGTTTCTGAACACTTCTGCATTAATGTGGATGATACCATGAATCGTGAATAATGATGAGTGAGAAAGTTACAGAGGCACAAAAATCATACCACCCCAGAAAATGCATGTTATTGTTGTAGCATCTCACTCATCATTATTCCTGACTCATGATGTTCAGAAACAACTCACAAAGAAAATTACATTCCCCATTCAGTTACTATTGGGCAAAACATAATCCAAAAGACAACCAAAACAAACTGCAAATGCATCAAACCAGCCTGTAGAGTCACAAGCTTGATGTTGTCATTGCGTGCAAGAAATATTGGATCAATCCTACTTTACATTGACATGGTGTCTTATCTTCTACTGGTCTGGTGATGGGACAAAACAACTGTACTGTACAACACTGTCTTAGACACAACCTGAGAGTAGTTTTTCAGCAATCTTAGACTTAAAGCACAAAACTCTGCATACAGATGAGTACATACAGAATGCATACAGTGGAATATAGTTTTTTAAGAAGCCTAGACAGACCCATAGAACACAAACTCAGCCCTGTCTTCTGAAGTGTGTGTGAAATATGTTCTGTGCTGCCTTCTAGGAGTGTGTATGTGTATCTTGTCCTACCTTGACCTCCTGACTGGTGAACACCTCAACGTCCACCACACAGGCGATGAGGACAGAGATATCACAGTCCAGGCTTCGTGAAGGCATTCTCACTCCTTTTTGCACCGCTCAGACAGACAGATAAAACAACTGCTAGAATCTACTGCTCGCTCTACAAAGGACAGCTGGTCCGGAGCACCTATGTGTGTGTTTTCGCCGGAGTGTGTGTGTGTTGTGCTCTGAAGAGCCCACTCTGTAGTAGTCTCTAGCAGTGAGGCAGGCTGGGTGTTACTCTGGGCTGGCTGGCTGGGGAAGCAGAGACGCTGTGGGAGAAATCAGCCCACTAGCCCCCCCCCCTCCCCACACACACTCTCTCTCTCACACACATACACAAAATATCAAACAAGGCAGATATTCTTTTCACGTTGATCCTCTTGTACGGCTAAGCCTCTTGCCTTTCTCTCATCCTGAACTAGTGGGGTTATGCAGTGGAGCAAATAGAAAACGATGAGGTGCCAAAACTGTTTTTCTAACTAAACAACACAGACAGACAGCGTTGTGTCCGAGGCATGAATCACACCGCTGCAGACTCTGATTTGGGAAGGGAATGGGGAGGTTGTTACAGAGACACAGTCACACAGTTAATATAACACACGTATTACTGATATGGAACAGAGCTATCATGCCTCTGATGGAACCCTGCATGTTGTCACTGATTTGCATTCCACACCATGCTCCCTAAAATCAAGAGACACACTGACTCAGACACACATAGGGCTCTGGGGAAGGACTCAAATAACATTCTGCAGTATGATCATTGGAACATACAGTGCCTTGCAAAAGTATTTATCCCCATTGGCGTTTTTCCTATTTTGTTGCATTACAACCTGTAATTTAAATTGATTTTTATTTGGATTTCATGTAATGGACATACACAAAATAGTCCAAGTTGTTGAAGTGGAATGAAAAAAAAAAACTTGTTTCAAACAATTCTAAAAAATAAATAACAGAAAAGTGGTGCGTGCATATGTATTCACCCCCTTTGCTATGAAGCCCCTAAATAAGATCTGGTGCAACCAATTACCTTCAGAAGTCACATAATTAGTTAAATAAAGTCCACCTGTGTGCAATCCCACGGAGCACCATTAAATCCATCATAAAAAAATGGAAAGAATATGGCACCACAACAAACCTGCCAAGAGAGGGCCGCCCACCAAAACTAAAGATAACCCTGAAGGAGCTGCAAAGCTCCACAGCGGAGATTGGAGTATCTGTCCATAGGGACCACTTTAAGCCGTACACTCCACAGAGCTGGGCTTTACGGAAGATTGGCCAGAAAAAAGCCATTGCTTAAAGAAAAAAAAAAGTGTGTGTTCGCCAAAAGGCATGTGGGAGACTCCCCAAACATATGGAAGAAGGTACTCTGGTCAGATTAGACTAAAATTGAGATTTTTGGCCATCAAGGAAAACGCTATGTCTGGCGCAAACCCAATACCTCTCATCACCCCGAAAACACCATCCCCACAGTGAAGCATGGTGGTGGCAGCATCATGCTGTGGGGATGTTTTTCTTCTGCAGGGACTGGGAAACTGGTCAGAATTGAAGGAATGATGGATGGCGCTAAATACAGGGAATTTCTTGAGGGAAACCTGTTTCAGTCTTCCAGAGATTTGAGACTGGGACGGAGGTTCACCTTCCAGCAGGACAATGACTCTAAGCATACTGCTAAAGCAACACTCGAGTGGTTTAAGGGGAAACATTTAAATGTCTTGGAATGGCCTAGTCAAAGCCCAGACCTCAATCCAATTGAGAATCTGTGGTATGACTTAAAGATTGCTGTACACCAGCGGAACCCATCCAACTTGAAGGAGCTGGAGCAGTTTTGCCTTGAAGAATGGGCAAAAATCACAGTGGCTAGATGTGCCAAGCTTATAGAGACATACCCCAAGATACTTGCAGCTGTAATTACTACAAAAGGTGGCTCTACAAAGCATTTACTTTGGGGGGTGAATAGTTATGCACGCTCAAGTTCTGTTTTTTGTCTTATTTCTTGTTTGTTTCACAAGAAAAAATAAAAAGTGGTAGGCATGTCGTGTAAATCAAATGATACAACCCCCCCAAAAAATCAATTTTAATTCCAGGTTGTAAGGCAATAGATTAGGGTATCTGTACTTTACTTTACTATTTATATTTGCAAACTTTTACTTTTACTCCACTACATTCCTATAGAAAATATAGTGCCTTCAGAAAGTATTCATACCCCTTGATTTATTCCACATTTTGTGAATTCCAAATGGATTAAATCGATGTTCTTTCTATCCCATCTACACACAGTACCCCATAATGACAAAGTGAAAACATGTTTTTAGAAATGTATTGAAAATGAAATACAGAAATCTCATTTACATAAGTCTTCACACCCCTGAGTCCATACTTTGTAGATGCACCTTTGGCAGCGATTACAGCTGTGAGTCTTTCTGGGTAAGTACTAACTCCAAAAAGTTTTGGGACACTGTAAAGTCCATGGAGAATAAGAGCACCTCCTCCCTGCTGCCCACTGCACTGAGGCTAGGAAACACTATCACCACCGATAAATCTACAATAATCGAGAATTTCAACAAGCATTTTGCTACGGCTGGCCATGCTTTCCACCTGGCTACCACTACCCCGGCCACCAGCTCTGCACCCTCTGATGCAACTTGCCCATGCCCCCCCCGCTTCTCCTTCACACAAATTCAGACAGCTGATGTTCTGAAAGAGCTGCAAAATCTGGACCCCTACAAATCATCTGGGCTAGACAATCTGGACCCTTTCTTTCTAAAAAATAGCCGCCGAAATTGTCGCAACCCCTATTACTAGCCTGTTCAACCTCTCTTTCGTAACGTCTGAGATCCCCAGAGATTGGAAAGCTGCCGCGGTCATCCCCCTCTTCAAAGGGGGTGACACTCTAGATCCAAACTGTTACAGACCTATATCCATCCTGCCCTGCCTTTCGAACGTTTTTGAAAGCCAAGTTAACAAACAGATCACCGACCATTTCGAATCACACCGTACCTTCTCCGATATGCAATCCGGTTTCCGAGCTAGTCATGGGTGCACCTCAGCCACGCACAAGGTCCAAAACGATAGCATAACTGCGATCCATAATAGACAGTACTGTGCAGCAGTCTTCATCGACCTGGCCAAGGCTTTCAACTCTGTCAACCACCGCATTCTTATTGGCAGATTAAATATCCTTGGTTTCTCAAATGACTGCCTCGCCTGGTTCACCAACTACTTCTCAGATAGAGTTCAATGTGTCAAATCGGAGGCCCTGTTGTCTGGACCTATGGCAGTCTCTATGGGGGTGCCACAGGGTTCAATTCTTGGGCCGGCTCTTTTCTCCGTGTATATCAATGATGTCACTCTTACTGCTGGTGACTCTCAGATCCACCTCTACGCAGACGACACCATTTTGTATACATCTGGCCCTTCATTGGACACTGTGTTAACAAACCTCCAAACGAGCTTCAATGCCATACAACACTCCTTCCGTAGCCTCCAACTGCTCTTAAACACTAGTAAAACTAAATGCATGCTCTTCAATCGAACGCTGCTGGCATCCGCCCACCCGACTAGAATCACTACTCTCGACGGGTCTGACCTAGAGTATGTGGACAACTACAAATACCTAGGTGTCTGGTTAGACTGTAAACTCTCCTTCCAGACTCACATTAAGCATCTCCGATGTCATTTACAAAATAGCCTCCAACACTCTACTCAGCAAATTGGATGTAGTCTATCACAGTGCCATCCGTTTTGTCACCAAAGCCCCATATACTACCCACCACTGTGACCTGTACGCTCTTGTTGGCTGGTCCTCACTACATATTAGTCGCCAAACCCACTGGCTCCAGGCCATCTATAAATCACTGCTAGGCAAATCCCCGCCTTATCTTAGCTCATTGGTCACCATAGCAACACCTACCGTATTCTGCGCTCCAGCAGGTATATCTCACTGGTCATCCCCAAAGCCAACACCTACTTTGGCCACCATTCCTTCCAGTTCTCTGCTGCCAATGACTGGAACAAACTGCAAAAATATATGAAGCTGGAGACTCTTATCTCCCTCACTAACTTTAAGCATCAGTTGTCAGAGCACCTTACCGATCACTGCACCTGTACACAGCCCATCTGAAATTAGCCCACTCAACTACCTCATCCCCATATTGTTATTTATTTTGCTCATTTGCACCTCAGTATCTCTATTTGCACATCATCTCTTGCACATCTATCATTCCAGTGTTAATACTAATTGTAATTATTTTGCACTATGGCCTATTTATTGCCTTACCTCCATAACTTGCTACATTTGCACACACTGTATATATATTTTCTGTGGTATTTTTGACTTTATGTTTTGTTTTACCCCATATGTAACTCTGTGTTGTTGTTTTTATAGCACTGCTTTGCTTTATCTTGGCCAGGTCGCAGTTGTAAATGAGAACTTGTTCTCAACTGGCTTACCTGGTTAAATAAAGGTGAAATAAAAATAAATAAATAAAAAAGTCTCTAAGAGCTTTCCACACCTGGATTGTGCAACATTTGCCCATTATTCTTTCAAAATTCTTCAAGCTCTGTCAAATTGGTTGTTTATCATTGCTAGACAACAATTTTCAGGTCTTGACATAGATCTTCAAGTAGATTTAAGTCAAAACTTTAACTCGGCCACTCATGAACATTCACTGTCTTCTTGGTAAGCAACTCCAGTGTAGATTTGGCCTTGTGTTTTAGGTTATTGTCCTGCTGAGAAGTGAATTAATCTCCCAGTGTCTGTTGGAAAGCAGACTGAACCAGGTTTTCTTCTAGGATTTTGCCTGTGCTTAGCTCCATTCCGTTAATTTTTTATCCTGAAAAACATCCCAGTCCTTAACCATTACAAGAATACCCATAACATGATGCAGTCACCACTATGCTTGAAAATATGGAGAGTGGTACTCAGTAATGTGTTGTATTGGATTTGCCCCAAACATAACACTTTGTATTCCGGACAACAAGTTAATTTACTAGCCAAATTCTTTGCAGTATTACTTTAGTTCCTTGTTGCAAACAGAATGCATGTTTTAGAATATTTTTTTGTTCTGTACCGGCTTTCTTCTTTTCAATTAGGTTAGTATTGTGTAGTAACTACAATGTTGTTGATCCATCCTCAGTTTTCTCCTATTACAGCCATTAAACTCTGTAACTTTTTTAAAGTCACCATTGGCCTCATGGTAAAATCCCTGAGCGGTTTCCTTCCTCTCCGGCAACTGAGTTAGGAAGGACGCCTGTATCTTTGTAATGATTGGGTGTATTGATACACCATCCAAAGTGTAATTAATAACTTCACTATGCTCAAATAGATATTCAATGTCTGCTTTTTCTCTTTTTTACCAATCTACCAATAGGTGCCCTTCTTTGCGAGGCATTGGAAAACCTCCCTGGTCTTTGTGGTTGAATCTGTGTTTGAAATTCACTGCTCGACTGAGGGACCTTACAGATAATTGTATGTGTGGGGTACAGAGATGAGGTAGTCATTCAAAAATCATGTTAAACACTATTATTGCACACAGAGTCCATGCAACTTATTATGACTTAATAAGCACATTTTTACTTTGCCATAACAAAAGGGTTGAATACTTATTGACTCATGATATATCAGCTTTTCATTTTTTATTAATTTGTAAAGAAAAATCTAAAAACATAATTCTACTTTGACATTATGGGGTACTGTGTGTAGGTCAGTGACACAAAATCTCAATTTAATCCATTTTCAATTCAGGCTGAAAAAGTCAAGGGGTGTGAATACTTTCTGAAGGCACTGTATGTACTTTTTACTCCCACACATTTTCCCTGACACCCAAAAGTACTTGCTACATTTGGAATGCTCAGGCAGGACAGCAATATGGTCCAATTCACACACTTTCCATATAACACGTTGTCATCCCTACTGTCTCTGATCTGGCGGAGTCACTAAACACAAATACTGCGTTTTTGAGTGTTGGAGTGTGCCCCTAGCTGTCCGTTAAAAAAAATAATAATAATTGTGCCGTCTGGTTTGCTTAATGTAAGGAATTTGATGTATAGTATTTACTTTTACTTTTTACTTTTACTCAAGTATGACAATTTAGTACTATCCAACACTATACTTAATTATATTTAAAACCAGATATTTATATACTTTTACTCAAGTAGTATTTTACTGGGTGACTTTCACTTTTACTTGAGTCATTTTCTATTAAGGTATCTTTACTTTTACTCAAGTATGACAACTGGGATCTTTTTCCACCACTGATAGTACCAAAAGCATTGACAATACCAATTCATTTAATATTATAAAAAGATAGTTAAAAGACTGTAACTACTTTTATAATCATTATAATTTATTTCCGCATCCTCATTGCTTATTCTACTGTAGTATACATTATCTGTGATATATCAAAGGATGAAATGATGATGAATAATGCATGGGTCTAATGCTGACGTTATTTCACAGGGGTGCTCTGGTGTTCATTTCACATCTCCTCCTCTTGGTCTTAGTATCTGAGCCACCCAGTGGTCAAACGCGGCTATTTGTCCAGGGTTAACAACAGAGGCTCCATGGAGTACAGCCAACTCATTAACCTCCATGGAATACACATAGATATGGATAGTACTTATCTCTATGGGAATACATGCAATGCACAGAACACCAGTCATGCTGAGGCAAGGGGCATTTTATTATATGGAGGTTATAGCTATGGAGGTATTGTGTGACTGTATACTGACCAGGTACACTCAAACGAGGGTAGAATGTGTTTGCATCTCTCCTCTCCATCTCTCCTTCTTATTTCACTTCTCTATCTTTCACCCTCTTTCTCTCTCCTTTCTCCCTCTCTCACATTCAGGTGTTTTGACAGAACGATCCTGCAGTATTATATCGTCCTTTCTTAATGGAAAAGCAGCCTCTGTCAAACCCCCCGACCACTCACACACACGCACGCACACACACACACACTCTGCCTGTTGTCCTTGGTGTCGATAAACAACCCATCTCAGCCTGTTACAGTGGGGTGAAGACCATTTTATTACATAAACCCAACAGACTCACAAGGACCCGTTTGTGTCGTTGAGCTGAAAATAAAATATGGTATTGGCTTCGATACAGACAGGCCAGGCCCAAGCCGCTTAGACTAAGTGCGCTGGCTGAGACAGAGGTGGGGGCTGATTGCACACACCACTACAGGGTGCTTGATAACAATCGCACACACAGACAGACTGTCTGCGTAAGTGGAACACTTTAAAAGCCACTTGCCCACATCTCAACAGAGAAGAAACATGAGTGACCAGAGCTAGAGAAGGACAGTAACAGCACAGTCAGTGGAATACATTCTACTCCTGATATCTGAAGCAAGTGCATTATATGTAGGTGAAATGGAATTGATAAACAGAACACTTATCTAATGTGCACTTATCAGGGTCAACTGTATACGTTAAAACCAAACAATCAGTTAAAGCCAATAAAGTAATAAAGCCTCCCTCTCTACCAGGTTTCCTATAGTAAATAAAGCCCAGTCCATCCATTTAGCTGCTTATCTAAGGCCACACAAAGCCATCATCATCCCGGCCACAACGCCCTGCCTGCCTGCCAGTGTTAGGGGCAGGAATAATCTCTCTGTTGACCGTTGACGGGAAACCCTTGATTAGATAAAGGAGAGTCACAACTGAAGGCCTAGCCAGTCTTCTAACTGGTTATTGACAGACAACTGTTGATTGGGGAAATGGAAAATCTAGTGTTCAGTGGAACAACAGCACAGAGAGACCTTTGTGACCAGCAAGACTCTGCTGGGAACTGGCTGTTGTCAATGGAGTCTCTGCACAACACAGACAGACAGAGCTGTTTCTAGGTTCAAGATGAGTGTTTCAACTTTGACATTATAAAGGATGTCCATACAGTATGTGCATGAACTGCACACAACCATACACAAAAGTGGCAGTTTCAAGTACTTGTGTGGGCTACACACAAGAAATGCATACAGAAAAGCTTAGAATTCATAGAAGAAAGAAACCGCAAGCAATCACATAAACAAAAACAAAAACGTAATAACACTTGGTGAATCAAACAACAAAAGCTTCCATTGTCAGCAGAGCTCTTGTAGCTGTGCCTAGGCTCCGCCACAAGGGTAAATTATTGTTTTTCTGTCTTCCATTCACTCACTTCTTCCTTTTATTGCAGCTGGTTGATTCTGACTCCTGCCTCCTGTTCTGTGTGTTTGGTTTATTCAGGTGTACTCAGGAGGAATAAAACAATGAAGAGCTGTGTTGTGGTGAATGACAGAGAGAGCCATTCTATCTTCTCACAGACAGTCAACAGTAAACACAGTAACGGATTCTTTATTCAGAACCAGTCTGATACACTGGGCCCTCCCCGGGGGCCTCTGGTACTGACTAGGGCTGGCCCGGCTATACCTTGACGAGAATACTGTAGCGCTGCCAGGACCTGATGTGAGGAGACCCAGAACCAACTGTGAGGGGCTTTGTTATAGAAATGTCCCTAATCTAAAACTGCTGTCTCCCCTGCAGCACCGCCTCACTGAGCAGCCAGACCCAGTCACACTGCTATGCTGCTATCACAGCCAGCAGTCAGCACAGAGAGGACAGAGGGGGAGGAGAGGAGAGAGACAAAGAGAGAGAGGGAGCTAGAGATGGAGAGAAAGAGAAAAGGGGGATAGAGGAGAGAGGGAGACGAGAGAGAGAGGAAGATGAGCTGGAGATGGAGAGAGAGCAGAAAGAGAGAGATTTAGAGAGAGCTGAGAACATGGTGAGGTTGAGGTTAATTTAAGGTGAGCAACTGAAGGTGTGATACTAATAATCTACAGTTGCTGAGGGAAGTGAGAGCGTGAGAGAAAGACAGGGTTTACAAAAGGTGAGAATTTGATGGAGAAGGAAAGATAAATAAAGAAATGGATCCCAGAAAATATAAGAGGGGGAAATCGAAAGAAAGAGAGAATCAATGTATTGTCCAACACAAATGCCAAGGAGTCTACCACAAACTGTGTCCCATAGAAGGCAATGAAGCCCATACTGTAGGTGCCAGTCTGCCCATGTGAAGTGGAGACACTGAAGACACGGGGACAAATTGCCTGTATTAGGGTCCTGCCTCATGTCCACACAAAGCGTGACAGCCATAGATGCATATCTATCTATCTCTACATTTCTGCTTCCATCCCTGGACACAGGAACAAAGCTGCGGCTCTGTCTTCAAAGAGCTGTGTAACACACATGACCTAGTCGTATCAGCGTCTCCATCTAAAGTAAAAGCAGGTGGCCAAATGTTGCGTATTTCCTCTCAATCAGTCAATTTCAAATTGAATCAGCCAGTTGTGCCTATGTGCTGCGATACACAGGGGCTACATCTACAGTTAGCGCCCCCACAGGAGAAAATTGCTATATAGCTACAGGTAACTGCCAAAATAAAGGAAACACAAACATAAAAGTGTCTTAATAGGGTGTTGGGTCACCACAAGCCAGAACAGCTTCAATGCACCTTGGCATAGATTCTACTAGTGGAACTCTATTGGAGGGATGCGACGCCATTCTTCCACAATACATTTCAGAATTTGGTGTTTTGTTGATGGTGGTGGAAAACGCTGTCTCAGGGGCCGCTCCAGAGTCTCCCATAAGTGTTCAATTGGGTTCAATGTTGGGGGTAACGCTTGCAGTAATAATACCATTTTTTGGCACCGTTGTCACACCCTGATCTGTTTCACCTGTCTTTGTGATTGTCTCCACCCCCCTCCAGGTGTCGCCCATCTTCCCCATTATCCCCAGTGTATTTATACCTGTGTTCTCTGTTTGTCTGTTGCCAGTTTGTTTTGTTTTGTCAAGCCTACCAGCGGTTTTCCCCTTGCTCCTGTCTTTCTCAAGTTCCTGTTTTATAGTTTTCCCAGTTTTGACCATTCTGCCTGCCCTGACCCTGAGCCTGCCTGCTGTTCTGTACCTTTCAGACTCTGTTCTGGATTATTGACCTCTGCCTGCCCTGACCCTAGACTGCCAGCTGTTCTGTACCTTTTGGACTCTGATCTGGATTATTGACCTCTGCCTGCCCTGACCCTAGACTGCCAGCTGTTCTGTACCTTTCAGACTCTGTTCTGGATTATTGACCTCTGCCTGCCCTGACCCTAGACTGACAGCTGTTCTGTACCTTTTGGACTCTGATCTGGATTATTGACCTCTGCCTGCCCTGACCCTAGACTGCCAGCTGTTCTGTACCTTTTGGACTCTGATCTGGATTATTGACCTCTGCCTGCCCTGACCCTAGACTGCCAGCTGTTCTGTACCTTTTGGACTCTGATCTGGATTATTGACCTCTGCCTGGCCTTGACCTGTTGTTCGCCTGCCCCCTGTTTTTGTAATAAACTTTTGTTACTTCGACACTGTCTGCATCTGGGTCTTCTCCTGAAACGTGATAAGCGTACTGTTCCAATTTGAGTAATAATATTCCAGTTACTAATCAAAGATGGGTCGTTGTTACCCCAAAATTATTCTTTTTCTAAACGTCACCTCATTTCACCTTTTTATTTTCGGCCGGGCAGCCTAACTCAGATGCTCTGATGAAGGAATAACTGCTGAAACACGTTAGCCTGTGCTGCCGTTTCCCAATGTTCTTGAAAAAAAATGGATTAACGACCCCAACACTGATTGGGTTGAGATCTGGTGACTGACACACACACACACACACACACACCCTTTAACCCCCCTATGCTCCCTTCAGACACCTCTTTCAAAGTCACTGAGATCTCTTCTTCTAGCCATGGTAGCCAAAATAATGAGCAACTGGGCATTTTGATACATTTTTTGACCCAAAGAATGATGGGATGTTAATTGCTTAATTAACTCAGGAACCACACCTGTGTGGAAGCACATTATTTCAATATACTTTGTATCCCTCATGTACACAAGTGTTTCCTTTATTTTGGCAGTTACCTGTATATCTCTCAGAGGGAGAGAGGAGTGGCTGCAGAACTTACTTTGTCACGCTAATACTAGGACATGGGGAGGTGTCTCACACCAGCTCAAACCAGCTCTCTCTCTCCTCACAGACAACTTAGCAATCTCTGCAATGACGTCAAAGAGGCAGTGCACTCGCAGGCAAAGCTAGAGCTAGCTCAAGTGAGTGTGTGTGTGTGTGTGTGTGCTTTCAGGGGCATATCACGGTTAACATTTTACAGCTCAGATCCGCTTGCCTGTATGAATGCATGAGTTTAAGACTTCAGGCATTGCAGAGAGAGAGAGACGAGTTGGAGGAAAGAGAGAATGGCAAAGAGAGGGAAGGGGAATGAAAGGGAGAAAGGGAGCGAGCACAAGAGAAGAGAGGGAGTGAAAGAGAGAGAGAAGACTGCAGAGTGATCACCTGATTAATGAGAGGGCTGATGAAAGACTCATGTTGACGTCAATGGACTCAGCTCAGCAGCACACAATGCAGGGAGGAGAAGCAGAGAGGGGGAAGAAAAAAGGGGAAGATGGGGAGATGAAGACAGGGGAGATGAAGACAGGGGAGATGAAGACAGGGGAGATGAAGACAGGGGAGATGAAGAGAGGGGAGATGAAGAGAGGGGAGATGAAGAGAGGGGAGATGAAGACAGGGGAGATGAAGAGAGGGGAGATGAAGACAGGGGAGATGAAGAGAGGGGAGATGAAGAGAGGGGAGATGAAGAGAGGGGAGATGAAGAGAGGGGAGATGAAGAGAAGGAGAAAAGAGAGCCATCGGAGCATGCATCAACCTGATCAGGTCAACCAAACTGAATCTACCATTCACAGGTCAAAGACACTATTCACATTAGCAAGGTTAAAGGACAGTTCCTCATTCTCCAACCCTACCTCTCTTTCCCCATCCCTCCATCTCTCTGACATCAGTTCTGCTCACACACACACACACACACACACACACGCACAAACACGTCCTTTTCTAAATGAAAGAGGGGAGTATTATGTACGGTCAGGTCCAAAATAATTGTCACCCTTCATAAAGAGGGGGCGGCAGGTAGCCTACCGGTTGAGAGCGTTGGGCCAGTAACCGAAAGGTCGCTGGTTCAAATCCACGAGCCGGCAAGGTGGAAAAATCTGTGGTTAAGAGCGTTGGGCCAGTAACCGAAAGGTTGCTGGTTCTAATCCCAGAGGCGGCGAGGTGGAAAAATCTGCCGTTCTGCCCTTGAGCAAGGCAATTAACCCCCAACAACAACTGCTCCCCAGGCGCCAATGACGTCGATTAAGGAGGGGTTGGGTTAAATGCGGAACACACATTTTGGTTGAATGCATTCAGTTGTGCAACTGACTAGGTATGCCCTTCCCATTTTCAAAGACTGTAAAAACAAAGGTAATACAAACAATGAGCTATATCGTATGCTCAAAAAACGTGGAAAATTATTTTATACTAATACAATTGCGCAAAGAAAGAGATTTTGTTGAACAAGTAACATTTTCTTTCTCAAAAAGATAGGGGTCAAAATGATTGGCACCCCTGTTTTCAACACCTTTCAATACCTCACTTTACGAGGATACTGAGCCTTTAAAAAAAATGTTTTATGAGATTGGAGAACACATTGGGAGGGATTTTAGAACATCTATACAGAATCTTTCCAGATCCTTGATATCCTTCATATGCGCTTATGGACTGCCCTCTTCAATTCAAACCACAGGCATTCAATGGGGTTCAAGTCTCAGAGACTGATAGGGGGCTGTAGCCTGGTGCGCTATGGGATGTCAAGAGCGTTTCCTTGGTTACTGGAGAGTACCAGCAGAGGGGGAAGTGTCTCAATGCACCAGGGCATCCGCTCTGAAATGTAATTGAAGATAGACAGCAGAGCAGAGCAAAGCGGACGGACGGTGCAGGATTAGGGCCAATTTCTCCTGGATTAGGGACTATTTCTATGGGATTAGGTCCATTCCTCTGCTATGAGGTTTGAGACTGACCCACAGAACAGTTTTCTGGTAGGGATTATTATACATCTCCATCTGAAATAGGTCAGGTGGATGGAGGAAGTGCCTGGAATACCATGATAGGTAGTGGAGACAAAGATACAGTGGAACAGCAAGTTAGGTTGTTTCAGCTCTCAATGCTACATTTTGAAAACAGTCAGGCATGGAATAATGTGTAACACCACTCAGCTGAGTATGGCAGATTTCATAACTCACGGACTCCAAGCATCGCAGTATATTATAGCATTGCCCATCCTCCACTATCCCTGCTGGCTGGCTGGCTGGCTGGCTGGCGGTCTGTGTTGTTAACCAGGAGGTAAAGTATCATGATAGAGCAGCAGCAGAGTCCTGCCCAGTCGGGACTTAACATCAGGAACTATAAATAGCAGCACAGCCAGCCTGTCAGGATGTTAACTGAGGAGCTTCTCCTCTCCTGAGCAGCACAGAGAGACAGAGAGCAGGGGGAAGAAGAGTTAACACAACATGCTGCACAGCGCTCTGTGCATAAATAGGTCTTTATGTAATAAATCAAAACAAATGACAAGGTTGGGATATTGGGATTAAGCAGTTTCCTTAAATAAATGCAATTCCGCCTGGCAAATCAATTAAGTGCTGGGTTTTGGTTGGTTTTTCTGCAAGACGAGGGATTAAGGCTCTTGTATAAGCCCCTGACTTTATGAGTCAATATTTGACAGCTCTGGACTGGACCTCCCTGTGTTTGATCCTGTCTGAAGAGGTGAGGGATGGCTGAGGAATGTGTTTGTGTATGTGTATGTGTGTGTGTGTGTGTGTGTGTGTGTGTGTGTGTGTGTGTGTGTGTGTGTGTGTGTGTGTGTGTGTGTGTGTGTGTGTGTGTGTGTGTGTGTATGTGTGTGTGTGTGTGTGTGTGTGTGTGTGTGTATGCCTGCATGCATACCTCTCTTCATGTTCACGTTATATCCTTGTTTCCAGGAAAGGTTTAGTAAACAGACAATTATTCCATCCAATATCCTGAGATGTATACTGCTCAAGACTTTATTTAGCTAGGTTTAAAATGAAAATATCAACATACAAATAGGTTATCTGAGGACCACAGTCCAGTCCAAAAATTTGGAGTCAGTCCATGTCTCCCTGAGGCCTGCAGCCTGGAGCCGTTTTAATATGGTGAAACTATTCATTTTTTAATATTTGTTTTTCAAAAGAAACATTGAACATCTAATAGTCAAATCATAGCGTAAAAGCAGGTGAGCTGGTTCTACTCTTTTTGGCAATTTTCTGGTGTTTTCTGGTGAAAACTGAGCAGGTCCAGCATAACAAGTCAACCCTGTTACCCATACATAGACAGGCTAGAAATGCTTTTTAACTTGCCACTCCCTGCTGCACACAACAAGCTTCCATTCCGCCTGTCACAGGGATTTATGGCTGATTTAAGATGAAATCGTCAACCCTGTTACTTTATTTGGCACTTAATAGGCACTTACTATAGTCATCTTTTTATTTAACCTCTTGAGATGGGAAAACTTGTTTTCTTATTTATTACAGAATGTTAACATTTGGTGAAATCAAAAGTATGTTTTGACCAAGTTACACTTCTCAAAAGGCAAAGAATTGGTGGAACCACCCAACTTTAACTCAGAGGGTCATTGTGTGACAGCCAGGGACCATTGACCTTAGAACTACTATCTCCATTCTATATAATAGAGCAATGGATGTCAATATCTGCTGCAGCACACATGATCATGGTAACTCCAAACCACCAACACAATACATAGCCATTGTTTTCCACTAGCGCCGGCTATACAGCCGACACATTTTCAGCCGGGTACTTTTTCAACTTAAATTAACTAGGCTACTTTTCAATTTGCTAGTCCCAAAAAATTCTGCCGAGCCCTCTCCCGCTAGAATGAACGATATGCATCTTCTAGTGATCTATTGATAGGACAGGCGCCTGTCAGTCAAAGTGAGTGATGACAGGGAAACTGCTGGTTTGACAGTCTGCTGTCTGTCCCGCCTCTCGGTACCTGGGTGTGTGTGTCATGTTCTCTGTGGTTGCAGTCTAACTTCTTTAAAGGGAGGGAGAAAGCATGAATTAGCATGTTCCATATAATTTGGCAATGATAGTCAAAATCCACGTAGCCTATTGTTTTCTGGCACTGCTGGGTTTTTCACACTCAATAGATTCCTGTGTGTATCAGGAATGGTCCACCACCCAAAGGACATCCAGCAAACTTGACACAACCGTGGGAAGCAATGGAGTTAACATGGGCCAGCATCCTTGTGGAATGCTTTCGACACCTTGTACAGTCCATGCCCCGACAAATTGAGGAAACTCAATATTATGAAGGTGTTTCTAATGTTTTGTACACACAGTGTACGTCCATGGTATTGCATCGGCACTAAAGATCTCATTTGTATTTTCGATATTAAGTCCATCAGGACTTGCCAGACAGTGAAGTTAGTGAGTGACTCGTCAGTAGCCTACCGAATTGCATCGGTAAGAGAGCTGTTCATTTGGCTCCCTAATTTGCATACTGGTAGGCTTTTTGGTGATTATCTGCAGATAAGTAATAAAAACATTGGATGAAGATGGTGAAACCTCCTCACTACAGGAACAATAGGTAGGCTAGTGGAGAGAGAGCCTCACTCTGGTCCAAAATATGATCAAATAAAACAGATTTTATTTCAAAGATACTGATATAGGTGTACTGATGTAATCAAAGTGTTGACAATGGAGTAGTCAACTGCTGCTTTCTGTGTAGCAGAATTCTTCAATCATACCAAGCCTGTGGAAGTCTGTAGAATCTTACAGGTTTCTTTAAAGGCCCAGTGCAGTCAAAATACTTTTTTCCCCTGTGTTTTACAGTGCCTTCGGAAAGTGTTGAGAACCCTTTACTTTTTCCACATTTTGTTAGGTTACAGCCTTATTCTAAAATTAACTAAATCATTTCCCCCCCTCATCAATCTACACACAATACCCCATAATGACAAAGCAAAAACCGGTTTTTAGAAATGTTTGCTAATTTAAAAAATCTAAAACAAATATCACATTTACATAAGTATTCAGACCCTTTACTCAGTACTTTGTTGAAGCACCTTTGGCAGCGATTACAGCCTAGTCTTCTTGGTTATGACGCTACAAGCTTGGCACACCTGTATTTGGGGAATTTCTCCCTTTCTTCTCTGCAGATCCTCTCAAGCTCTGTCAGGTTGGATGGGGAGCATTGCTGCCCAAATATTTTCAGGTCTCTCCAAAGATGTTCGATCAGGTTCAAGTCCGGGCTCTGGCTGGGCCACTCAAGGACATTCAGAGACTTGTCCGAAGCCACTCCTGCATTGTCTTGGCTGTGTGCTTAGGGTCGTTGTCCTGTTGGAAGGTGAACCTTCACCCCAGTCTGAGGTCCTTAGCGCTTTGGAGCAGGTTTTCATCCAAGATTTCTCTGTACTTTGCTCCGTCCATCTTTGCCTCGATCCTGAGTAGTCTCCCAGTGAATGCCAGTGAAAAACATCCCCACAGCATGATACTGCCACCACCATGCTTCACCTTAGGGATGGTGCCAGGTTTCCTCCAGACGTGACGCTTGGCATTCAGGCCAAAGAGTTCAATCTTGCTTCCATCATACCAGAGAATCTTGTTTCTCATGGTCTGAGTCTGTAGGTGCCTTTTGGAAAACCCCAAGCGGGCTGTCATGTGCCTTTTACTGAGGAGTGGTTTCCGTCTGGTCACTCTACCATAAAGGCCTGATTGGTGGAGTGCTGCAGAGATGGTTGTCCTTCTGGAAGGTTCTCCCATCTCCACAGAGGAACTCTGGAGCTCTATCAGAGTGACCATCGGGTTCTTGGTCACCTCCCTGACCACGGCCCTTCTCCCCCGATTTCTCAGATTGGCCGGGCGGCCAGCTCTAGGAAGAGTCTTGGTGGTTCCAAACTTCTTCCATTTAAGAATGATGGAGGCCACTGTGTTCTTGGGGACCTTCAATGCTGCAGACATTTTTTGGTACCCTTCCCCAGATCTGTAGCCTTGACACAATCCTGTCTCGGAGCTCTACGGACAATTCCTTCGACCTCATGGCTTGGTTTTTGCTCTGACAACTGTGGGACCTTACATAGACAGGTGTGTGCCTTTCCAAATCATGTCCAATATATATATATATTTTTTACCTTTATTTAACTAGGCAAGTCAGTTAAGAACAAATTCTTATTTACAATGACGGCCTACACCGGCCAAACCCGGACGATCTGAATCCTTTCCAAAGGCACTGTATATCATATTGTACAGCTGATGAAACGAACACTGTAAAAGTATGAAAAAATAATCTGCCCATCCCTACTAGAGGAGAACCACATTTATCCCTCTCCCAATGAGAGCTCCTCTGGTCCTGCTACCCCTTGGCCTGCATGTACACTGTGGTCCACGTCTCTCCTCATTCCTTATCTGTCTGTCAGAATGCCAGGAAGGTTACTGTGGTCTCTGTTTACACAACTTTATCTAACTTTATCTTCACTCAACACTACACACACCTAACAGCTCCATAGCTGTACCACACATGACCTAGGGACCAGAAGTCCTCACAAAGATAGTAAAACAAGGAACATTCGGACAAGTGTGGACATTTCACCGGTCCCCACAAGGAAAAAGGCTATTTTAGGCTTTAGGTTGAGTGTGAAAAACCCATCCGCCAAGAAAGAAATTGTCCGCCCCCTGAATCTAGCCAGCCCGCTGCTGATCTCTGCAGTACAGACTGGGAGATAGGCAAGCAGGAAGCCTAAAACATCAGTGAAACAAGCTGCTGTTGTGGTGCTGCCAGGGCCGATCCTAGCCTTTTGGGGGCCCTAAGTGAGATTTGGTTGCCCCCCCCTTATGCCATGTTAATGATATCTGAGTGAGAGTGACTAGCAAAATTAATGGACTAACTTACCAAATTGTTAGCTGACATCGCTAATTGAGTGACGGTCAGTGACTGACAAATCAGTGAGAAACTGCTGATGCACAATTAGGATTGGACGATATTATGATAGCATCGTCTATCGACGATGATTGACAACCATCGTCGAAGGTGACGACGTCATGATGTGACAGACGATGGTTTAGCCTATTTGAACTTGACTGTCGCTGCGCATGAGTGACATTCTGAGTAATTTGCCTATTCCTATTTGCTATAGCAATAAATATGCTATATACAGAATGCCAGAGAGGAATGTAGGCTACACAGAGCGGATAATTCCACCAAAGTAGCGCAAAATGTCCAGTCAGAAAATATTGTTTCTCTCTCTCTCTCTCTCTATGCATGTGCCTTATTGCCTAAATGTATTCATTTCTGTTCATAATGGAGACTCTTCTCTCTCCATTCGATATGAATATGACTTTTTGCAAGGCTTCCATGATTTAATGCATGCATGGCTTTCTTAATGAATCAAACAGAGTTTCATCTGAAAAAGTTATTTGAATAGCCTAAAAACATATGACAGCCAGGGGACTAATAATTTGTATTTATTTATTTAACCTTTATTTAACCAGGTAAGCCAGTTGAGAACAAGTTCTCATTTACAACTGCGACCTGGCCAAGATAAAGCAAAGCAGTGCGATAAAAACAACAACAACGCAGAGTTACATATGGGATAAAACAAAACATACAGTCAATAACACAATAAAAAAATCTATATACAGTGTGTGCAAATGTAGTAAGTTATGGAGGTAAGGCAATAAATAGGCCATAGTGCAAAATAATTACAATTTAGTATTAACACCACATCACGGAGTGATAGATGTGCAGAAGAAGATGTGCAAATAGAGATACTGGGGTGCAAATGAGCAAAATAAATAACAATATGGGGATGAGGTAGTTGGTTGGGCTAATTACAGATGGGCTGTGTACAGGTGCAGTGATAGGTAAGCTGCTCTGACAACTGATGCTTAAAGTTAGTGAGGGAGATAAGAGTCTCCAGCTTCAGAGATTTTTGCAGTTCGTTCCAGTCATTAGCAGCAGAGAACTGGAAGGAATGGCGGCCAAAGGAGGTGTTGGCTTTGGGGATGACCAGTGAGATATAATGAGAACAAACAATATCAATACCCTATAGAAAAATCAAGTGACAAGTTTAATCAAGTTTACGCTTATTAAGAAATAAATTATCCATGCAGCCAGAAAAATGCCCCATGTGAGGTTGAAAACCAAATGGCCAATAACCTATCCTCCTATTGGCCTATCATAACAGCTTCAAGACAAGTTAAAGTCGGAGTCTATAGGCCTAGGCTATTCTCAATCACAGCTTTATGAGAGATAGAACAAACCATAGGCCTATTAAGGAAGTAGGATGAGGCAAATAAAGCAATAATTATCCAGTTCTGAAGACAGTAGACTTTGCATCTATCCAGTCCATGATTTATTACTTAACTCACTATGGTAAGACAGCCCGTTTCTCATCAGTTGACTGTCACTCCATCATGTGCGCACCACACACACACACACACCTGACCATGAAATATTATAAAATATTTCCTCCACTTACCCTCTGCCCATGCTATTTTATCAGTTTTTTTAAATAGATTTTTTCCTAAAATGATTTTGTTGTGTTGGCCAACAGTTGGCCAATACCATCATATATTAGAATGTTTTTTTGAGTAAATAATCAAGATAGGACAAATGTTGACATCGCCCAACCCTAGGCACAACCACATTTCTAAATTGCACCTTGTGTTTTGTACTATTCTAACTCTCAACAGTAAGTTGAAATCCCGACTGAGTTCCACAAAAAAATGTAACATGTTTTGGTCGGGGGTCACCTAGCGGCCAGGGGCCCTAAGCAACTGCTCAAATCAAATCAAATCACATTTTATTTGCCACATGTGCCGAATACAACAGGTGTAGACCTTACAGTGAAATGCTTACTTACAAGCCCTTAACCAACAATGCAGTGTTAAGAAAATAATAAAAGTGTTAAGTAAAAAATTGATAAGTAAAAAATAAAAATAGCAAATAATTAAGAGCAGCAGTAAAATAAAATAACAGTAGGGGAGGCTATATACAGGGAGTACCGGTACAGAGTCAATGTGCGGGGGCACCGGTTAGTCGAGGTAATTGAGGTAATACACTGCTCAAAAAAATAAAGGGAACACTAAAATAACACATCCTAGATCTGAATGAATGAAATAATCTTATTAAATACTTTTTTTTTTTACATAGTTGAATGTGCTGACAACAAAATCACACAAAAATTATCAATGGAAATCAAATGTATCAACCCATGGAGGTCTGGATTTGGAGTCACCCTCAAAATGAAAGTGGAAAACCACACTACAGGCTGATCCAACTTTGATGTAATGTCCTTAAAACAAGTCAAAATGAGGCTCAGTAGTGTGTGTGGCCTCCACGTGCCTGTATGACCTCCCTACAACGCCTGGGCATGCTCCTGATGAGGTGGCGGATGGTCTCCTGAGGGATCTCCTCCCAGACCTGGACTAAAGCATCCGCCAACTCCTGGACAGTCTGTGGTGCAACGTGGCGTTGGTGGATGGAGCGAGACATGATGTCTCAGATGTGCTCAATTGGATTCAGGTCTAGGGAACGGGCGGGCCAGTCCATAGCATCAATGCCTTCCTCTTGCAGGAACTGCTGACACACTCCAGCCACATGAGGTCTAGCATTGTCTTGCATTAGGAGGAACCCAGGGCCAACCGCACCAGCATATGGTCTCACAAGGGGTCTGAGGATCTCATCTCGGTACCTAATGGCAGTCAGGCTACCTCTGGCGAGCACATGGAGGGCTGTGCGGCCACCCAAAGAAATGCCACCCCACACCATGACTGACCCACCGCCAAACCGGTCATGCTGGAGGATGTTGTAGGCAGCAGAACGTTCTCCACGGCGTCTCAAGACTCTGTCACATGTGCTCAGTGTGAACCTGCTTTCATCTGTGAAGAGCACAGGGCGCCAGTGGCGAATTTGCCAATCTTGGTGTTCTCTGGCAAATGCCAAACGTCCTGCACGGTGTTGGGCTGTAAGCACAATCCCGACCTGTGGACGTCGGGCCCTCATACCACCCTCATGGAGTCTGTTTCTGACCGTTTGAGCAGACACATGCACATTTGTGGCCTGCTGGAGGTCATTTTGCAGGGCTCTGGCAGTGCTCCTCCTTGCACAAAGGCGGAGGTAGCAGTCCTGCTGCTGGGTTGTTGCCCTCCTACGGCCTCCTCCTCGTCTCCTGATGTACTGGCCTGTCTCCTGGTAGCGCCTCCATGCTCTGGACACTATGCTGACAGACACAGCAAACCTTCTTGCCACAGCTCGCATTGATGTGCCATCCTGGATGAGCTGCACTACCTGAGCCACTTATGTGGGTTGTAGACTCCGTCTCATGCTACCACTAGAGTGAAAGCACCGCCAGCATTCAAAAGTGACCAAAACATCAGCCAGGAAGCATAGGAACTGAGAAGTGGTCTGTGGTCACCACCTGCAAAACCAGTCCTTTATTGGGGGTGTCTTGCTAATTGCCTATCATTTCCACCTGTTGTCTATTCCATTTGCACAACAGCATGTGAAATGTATTGTCAATCAGTGTTGCTTCCTAGGTGGACAGTTTGATTTCACAGAAGTGTGATTGACTTGGAGTTACATTGTGTTGTTTAAGTGTTCCCTTTATTTTTTTGAGCAGTGTATGTACATGTGGGTAGAGTTAACGTGACTATGCATAGATAATAAACAGAGTAGCAGCAGCGTAAAAGAGGGGGTGGGGGGGACAATGCAAATAGTCTGGGTAGCCATGATTAACTGTTCAGGAGTCTTATGGCTTGGGGGTAGAAGCTGTTAAGAAGCCTTTTGGACCTAGACTTGGCGCTCCGGTACCACTTGCCGTGCGGTAGCAGAGAAAACAGTCTATGACTAGGGTGGCTGGAGTCTTCAACAATTTATAGGGCCTTCCTCTGACACCGCCTGGTATAGACGTCCTGGATGTCAGGAAGCTTGGCCCCAGTGATGTACAGGGCAGTACGCACTACCCTCTGTAGTGCCTTGCGGTCGGAGGCCGAGCAATTGCCATATCAGGCGGTGATGCAACCAGTCAGGATGCTCTGGATGGTGCAGCTGTAGAACTTAAGTCGCTTCTACCTGTAGCCGGCCCTGGGTGCTGCCAATCAAGACCTGACTCTCTCTCTCTGTACTTTCTGTGTTCTATATGCCAGTTGTGTCAGGACAGTCTGTTTGTATGTTTGTGAATGGGTGCGTGTGTGCATCCATTGATGTGTGTTCGATGGGAGATATGTCGGTCTCTCTCTGGCGTCACTCTCTCTGTCCCCTGCGATGCTGTAGCTATGTGAGCATGGCAGGCAGGCGTTCATCTGTCTGTCTGCCAGTCAGTCAGAGAGTCTGTGTGTGACTCATCCATGGCACACCACTGAGCTGGGGGAATTACACACTGACTGCTGTTAGAACACAACAGCAGTCAGACAGGCAGGGACAAACAACACACAGCCTAATCACTCCCCTGACTTTGACTCCATAGCCCTGACTGTTAAAGCTGCAATATGTAACATTTTGTATTTGTTTAAAGTTAAACATCTCCAATAAGTCGCTAGTGGTCATCCAATGTGATGCAACAGTAACAACAGTGCACCCCTAGCCTGCCTGAGAACCGCAGTATTCACTTTCCCATTCGGGTCGGATTTTCCCGCCAGATTTTGTGGCGCTTACAATGAGTGATGTGTTTTCCGTCAGTGAAGAGGTGGTCTGATAGCTAGCTAGCTGAGGCCATGTCCAACACTGGGCTAATGGCTAGCGGAGATATCTAGACATGACAGACGCGAGGGGCAAACGACCTGACCCAGCAGCAACTACTCCTCCATCGAAGCCAAAAAAACAGAAACATTTGGAGAGCATACAGGCAAAAAGGGAACGCGATAGAGCCCGGGCCAAGACGAGAGTAAACCTCGGATTTGCGTTCACAGTGGAGAGAACTAAGCGAGTTGAAGGGATTCAAAACCGACCCAGAATTTGTATTTTTTTCTGTTGAATAGGTAAGACAGCTAGCTAAATAAAATACTTTGCTAGATAAAGTGAAATGTTGCTATTTAGTTGTAAATATGTATGCAAGTAATATTTTGGATGACTTGTTTTGATTGTTTAAGTAATGTGTCCAAGTTAGTATTAACTAACTAGCTAATATTAGATAGTAGCTTGTTAGCAGACTGCGACATTGGTTTGTTTCATTTGAATATAAAATGTTGCTTCACTAGTTAGTCGTAACTAGCTAACAAACGTGCATAACGTTACTTGACCTTGTGTTACATTTCTGATGTATGTGGTTCGAAAACCACGCTGATATTGGCCAGCTTACTAGCTTCTTCAGTTCACACAAGTGTACTGGCACAGCATAGCCACAAAGCCCAGTTCAGATAAGACACGATGCAATGGTTTGTTTGATCTGAACCGTCTAGTTTTAGAACGTCTCATGTCGTTGGCTGGGGTATTCAAGATTTAACATGTCAAATTTAGCCAGTCTTGCGATGAGACGGATCCATTTAGCCATTCAAAGAACAGTGCACTAACATTCTGTGGTCATCTAAGCAGCTAGGTAGCAAGACAAGCAGAGAGCTAGCTAACTATTTTGCTGTATATAGCTAGCTTGACTTGCTGACATTTCTGACAAGTGAAAAACTGTACACTGTTTCTGGTGCATGTTTTTCACGACACTCGTTTGCTACAAGTGGCAACTTTGTTTCAGAGTTTCATCACTGAACTGTAAAGCAGCATCGTTACCGTGGAAATGTTCTCAACTGCACATCTCGTGATCTGAATGCCCCGTCTTTAGTCAGCTGTTGTACAACACAACATTCTAAAACTAGCTAGTTTTATCTCTGATCTAGGTCAGGGATGGTCAACACCAGTCCTCGGGGGCTTGATTGGTGACACACTTTTGCCCCCAGCCCCAGCTAACACATGACTCCAATAATCAACTAATCATGGTCTTCAGTTTAGAATGCAATTAGTTGAATCAGGTGTGATAGTTAATTCTATTAACAAAATAATCACCCAATATTATTATATCTTTCAGCTAAAGGACAAGCTACAATAGCATGTCTTGAAGATGAAGTGTCTAAGCATTGAAAACGGCAAAGGACTACTGTTATGTATGGTACGACGTGCTGTACGTCGTACTGTACGTTGTTATGGTTTACGACAGTGTGCTGCGTTACGGATGAATGGGTTGTCAGAATGCGTGGCACATGTCATTAAACGACAGAGTGATGTTCAATGTGAAACTGTGCAGATGTCCGTTCTTTTACAACTAGGTTAGATATAACATTGGCGACGAAGATGGCTGAATTCAGTTTACCACCGCCAGCACCATTCCTCGCCGTGCCTGGCGAACCTCCAGTCCCGTGGAATAACTGGCTTGATAGTTTTAACACTTATTTAGAAGCTATGGACTTTTCTACAATCTCCGACAAGCGGAGGACAGCACTGCTCCGTCACTGCCTTGGTACAGAGGGACAGAGGATTTTCAGAGCGCTTGGATCGGCTCCTACATTCACTGCTGCAGTCAGCCTCTTACGGAACCACTTCGCCGGGAAAGAGCGAGTGCTCCTCCGACGCTACCGGCTACGGAAGAGACACCAACGGCCGGGTGAGTCCATTCAAAGCTACGTGGCTAATCTGAGGGATTTGGCTAGCTCTTGTAACTACGGGACACTTCAGGACGAGATCATCAGGGATCAGTTGATAGAGGGGACGTTATGTGAAAAGACAAGGGAGAAACTGCTTTTGGAATCGGATAATTTACAACTAGATGGAGCTATTAAAATAGCACTCCAGGTTGAAGCGGCGTTGGAATGCTCTTCTATGCTAACAGACAGCTCTGCAGCATACACTCGGCCCCCAGCCATTCTCACACAGCAGCTTCAGCCCGAGCAGGCGCACTACAACGATCACGCGCTGCGCACGCCCTCCCGCGTCGATAGCTGCATGGACACAGACACCGACATGCCCGTGCAGCAGGCACACAGACAAACAAACAGAACTAGCTGTGGCAACTGTGGGGCTAGCTCTCACAATTCAAGGGCTTCAAACTGCCCAGCCCGTGGGAAAATATGCAAGAACTGTTCAAAATACAATCACTTTGCGAAAGTGTGTCGTTCTGCCCCTGCTACTAGCTCCACCCAGAACAGGCCCTTCGTTTCATCTCACTCTCAACATGAACACACGGAAATCCGAACCGTCTCCACCAACCATGTGTCATTCAGGACATGCACTGTGCAGCTGGGTGAGGTGGGTTTGCCTTTGCTGCTGGATACTGGCGCTGCGGTGTCGTTGCTCAACCTTGCCACTTACTACAAGTTTTTCAGTCACCTACCACTCCAACAGCCCTCCACTGCCCTGTGTGGGTACGGTAGATCTAAGATAGACATTGTAGGCACCCTCCAGGTCCCAGTACACTACGGCACCAAACATCTGCCATCATTCACATTTCATGTTGCAAAGCGGGGTGCCAACCTCCTGGGCCTCGACCTCTTCACAGGCTTGGGATTCACACTGAGAGATGACAGTGGGTCAGCTACCTACCAGGTTACCTGCACATGGCAACAGAACTGGCCGACTCTGTTTGATGGACTGGGCTGCCTCACAGCCTTTACTCACAGGCCCCTAGTGAATCCGGGAAGTGACCCCAGTCATGCAGCCCTGCGGCGCATTCCCTTTGCACTGCGTGATGATGTCACAAAAGATCTCCAGTCACAGTTGGATGCAGGCATCATTGAGCCAGTCAACGCTGCCCCCTGGATTTCAAACTTGGTCATTGCAACCAAAAAGTCCGGTGGAATCCGGACCTGTGTGGATCTCCGTGCTGTGAACAAGGCCGTTGTCCCGGATAAGTACCCCTTGCCTACAGCTGAGGAGCTGACCGCACAATTCCATGGCTCCACGATCTTCACGAAGCTTGACCTTCGTCAGAGTTATCTTCAGGTACCCCTCCATGCAGCTAGCAGAGACCTCACGGCCTTTGTCACACACGCTGGCGTGTTCAGATATACACGCATGCCTTTTGGACTTAGCTCCGCCCCCAGCTGCTTCCAGAAGGTGATGAGCACCATCCTCGCTGGAATACCTGGGGTGGCGGTCTATCTGGATGACATCGTGGTCCACGGCCCTGACCTCCACATCCATGATTATCGACTCCACAGAGTATTCAGTGCTCTACTGCGGAACAACCTGACCCTGAACGGTGGAAAGTGCACCTTTGCAGCTCCAGCCGTCGAGTTTGTGGGCTTCCGCCTGTCGGCCAAAGGCATTGCCCCACTCATGTCGAACATTGAAGCCGTCCACCGGATCCCGGAACCGACCTCAGCCTCTCAGGTGGCCTCATTCTTGGGCATGACAGCTTACTACCTCCGGTTTCTGCCCCACTACTCTCAGACCACAGCGCCCCTTCGCCAGCTCCTCAAGAAGGATGAGCCATGGGCCTGGACGGCAGCCTGCTCAGACGCGGTCCGCTCACTGAAGAGCCAGCTCACCACAGCCCCAGTCTTGGCTCACTTTGACCCCGTCTGCCACACCATTGTCACATGTGACGCCTCAGCTGGAGCACTAGGAGCTGTCCTCTCACAGCTGCAGAATGGCATTGAGAGGCCCGTCGCCTTCGCCTCAAGGGGCCCTGAGCCCCACAGAACAACGGTACTCTGTGGGCGAACGAGAAGCACTGGCCTGTGTCTGGGCGTGCGAAAGGTGGCACCTCTACCTATATGGCCGTCTGTTCACACTCCGAACCGACCACCAGTCCCTCACAACGCTACTGTCAGCATCAGGAACTGGCCACAAGCCACTTCGGCTGCACAGATGGGCCGACCGCCTCAGACAGTATGACTATCAGCTGAAGTTCACTCCGGGGAGGGATAACGTGGTGGCAGACCTCCTCTCACGCTCCTTTGACGCTCCTACTCCAACCGTCTTGCCAGACGACAACGAAACAGAGCTTGTACAAATGCTCTACGCTCCTCTTCAGTCAGTCGTCTCACTGGAGGAGCTGAAGCAAGCATCGGAACAGGATCCCACACTGTCTACCCTGCGCACCTACATACGCACTGGATGGCCAGCACATGTGCCGGAAGAGCTGGCGACTTTCGCCAGAGTGAAGCACCGAACTTTCTTGCTGGGAAGAAGTCTGTGTCTCTCGAGGGTTTTGCACTGTGGTCCCGAGTGGCCTGCGTGCGCGTGTTCTATCCATGGCGCACGAGGGTCACTTGGGCATAGTCAAGGTCAAACAGCGATGTCGAGACCTTGTGTGGTGGCCAGGCATCGACCACGACATTGAAGCCCTGGTCAGGGATTGTGCTGCATGCCTCCTCAGTGGGAAAACAGGACAGTCCGCCCCACCCCCCTGCAGCCTCTCGCATGGCCGTCCCACCCCTGGGAGCACATCCAACTGGACATCTGTGGCGAGATCCATGGACACGCAGTCCCTCACCATCAGCGCTTCCTGGTGGTGGTGTATGACCTCCACTCTAAGTGGCCAGAAGTGGTTCCTGTCGGAACTGTCACAGCACAGGCCATCGTGGACATCCTAGACAGCCTGTTCACAAGGTGGGGCCTACCCCTCACCCTTACCACGGACAATGGGCCCCAGCTAACCTCTGCCGAGTTCTCCTCATATCTCAGCAACAAGGGAATCAAACACATCCGCACGGCCTACTACAACCCACAAGCTAACGGAGGGGTGGAACGCTTCAACCAAACGCTGAAGAACGGCATCAGAGCGCACCTGGTCCAGGGGTGCACGTTCCAAACTGCTTTGAATCAAACGCTAATGCACTACAGAGCAAGCAAACACACAACAACACAGGTCTCCCCGGCATCCCTCATGCTAGGTCGTGAGATGGAACTGCCACTGGACAGACTCAGAACACAGAGAGTAGCAGAACCGGCGACTAGGCGCACCCAAGAACAGCAGGCAGTGACCGGGCACCAAAGAGCAATGAAACAGCGTTTTGACAAGGCACACAGGGTGAAGAAGTCGATCATTCAAGTGTCAGACTGGGTCCGAGCCCGACGGCCTCAGCGGTGCAACAAAATGGCCTCATTCTGGTCGGACCCCTTGCAGGTCAGTCGACAACTGGGGCCCGCCACATTCATGATGAGCAATGGATCACGCTGGCACGCCAGCCGCCTCAGAAAAGTCCCTGCCCCTCAAGGAACACGAAGGCACACAAAACAGACATGCAGGCCAGAGACGCCACCGGATGGACCTCCTCCACCACTACCACCTGAGCCCCAGCCTCTGTGGGTTCCCCAAGGGCCAGAGCCACAAGCGGTGACGGTGGAAGAAAGGCCTATGCGGGCACGAACTCGCCCTGCTTATCTGGGGGACTACTTAACCTCTTTTCATTCTTAGGCTCCGTTAGGTGTCTTAGTCAACCTCCAGGTTAATGGACTGAACTGGCTAGTTTGGAGAGTCCATCCGTTTAAGGGTTAATGTTTATTTCTTACAGGTATCACTCTAGGTTCTTGCCCTATGGACATTTTATATATGGTACCAGTCCCTGGTTTTGGAAAGGGGGGGGAAATGTTATGTATGGTACGACGTGCTGTACGTCGTACTGTACGTTGTTATGGTTTACGACAGTGTGCTGCGTTACGGATGAATGGGTTGTCAGAATGCGTGGCACATGTCATTAAACGACAGAGTGATGTTCAATGTGAAACTGTGCAGATGTCCGTTCTTTTACAACTAGGTTCTAAAACTAGCTAGTTTTATCTCTGATCTAGGTCAGGGATGGTCAACACCAGTCCTCGGGGGCTTGATTGGTGACACACTTTTGCCCCCAGCCCCAGCTAACACATGACTCCAATAATCAACTAATCATGGTCTTCAGTTTAGAATGCAATTAGTTGAATCAGGTGTGATAGTTAATTCTATTAACAAAATAATCACCCAATATTATTATATCTTTCAGCTAAAGGACAAGCTACAATAGCATGTCTTGAAGATGAAGTGTCTAAGCATTGAAAACGGCAAAGGACTACATCCTGTGATCAGATGACCCAAGACCACCAACAATGGCTGAGCTGTTACAACTTCGAGGATATGTCGTCATGCAACACAGGGTGCAGTAAGCACACCTTTGAGCTGGGAAGGACCGGACCTTTCCCTGTTGTCAGACTTGGTGGTTCCTGGGAAATGTGAAAACCTACAGAGTACTCCGAATTGTTGTTCAAAGAGGTGGGCCTACATCCAAACCTATAAATAAGGGAAGTTTGTGTGGGCAACAATAAACTTGTGAGAAAAAAATACTTGTGCATCTTCTATATAGCATATAGTCATCATTATTGTACTTTTGGAATGGTTTTAGAATGATTTACTCAACTGTTCTCTTTTCCTGGTTATCTATGCTCTTGACAGTTTACACTTCAAATGAGCAGACCTACAGGTGGGTAGATATCCAGAAAGATAGATGGACTACTCTGGTGTAAATACAGTACAAAACAAGTCGGTCCAATTACACAGATGAGGTCAAATAGTTTTATTAGGGAGATAAACAAGAATAAGGTAATCTCTGTAACCTTCCTCAAAATAACAAAAGCACAGTGTAAGGGAAACGTTCTGATAAAGTACTGAACTGATACCACCCAGACCAAGAAAAAATTCACACAAAAAGACTTACAAAGACATCACCAAATGGAGTATAAAGTACAGTGTAGTCTTGGAAAGTGTTAACCTGTTATGTAAACATACTAATAAATACATGGAATATTGAAGTGGTGAAATGGCAGCAGTTGTGTGTTGTAAGGTGCAGGAGTCTCCCTGCAATTCATGCAGGTGTGCCAGCGAGGTTGTCCGGAGACCCTGGGATAGCTCTCCGGAACTCCATGATGTCAAAAATCACTCCATGTAGCGGACAGCTCCAACACCTCTCCCCTTTCTTCAAAGGACAGCTCTTGCAATTGAGCCTTTAATGATAAGAAAAAAAGCTACATGACATTACAGAATGCAGCCAAATGTTGTGTTATATGATTATAATGTTGTGAAACGGGTAAACAGTACCACAGGTGAAAGGCTTTTACTAACCATCTCGGCCAGCCTCTCTTCTTGCCGTCGGGCAGCCCTTTCAAGGTCTTCCTGTCCAATTATTTCTGCAGCCATGCCTGTGCCACTGGACGGTCTGTGGCTCTTCAAAATTGGAATCCTACAGAAAAAATTTACACATCCCTTATTAGGATTGTATTGTAATGTTCACTACATGGTCTTTTATGAATAACCAAAAAGGATTTTCATGCAGAAGAGAGGAGTATAACACTACTACAATCCATACACATCTTCATAGCCATAGCTCTCGAGAATCAAGGGGCCATCCCAGTAATGTTATTAGCAAGCTAGTATAGTTAGGAGTCAGAAGGGCAAAGGATTCAATGCATGCCAAAGCCAAGGTTATTTTCCATGAATGCAGAGCTACGATAGTCAAAATTGCACTTCTACAATCAATACACATCTTCATAGCAATAGCTCTCGAGAATCAAGGGGCCATCCCAGTAATGTTATCTATCTATCTAGCTAGTATAGGATTCAGAGAAGGGCAAAGGACTTGCCAAAGCCAAGGTTATTTTCCATGAATGCAGAGATATAAGTCAAAATGTATTATTTTATACTGCTTTTGTATTTTTTTTACGCAAGTGTGATAACTAATGTACTCAAGCTATCGTCATATTGCTATCTTGTACCAGGCAGTGAAATTCACGGTAGCTATTATCAGCAATGTAGTTAGCTAGCTAGCTACCCTGACATTGCTAACGTTAGTGGCTGACAACGTGATTATTATAACATGTATAAAAAAATTGTACCTGTTCTGAAGACTGATGCTCAAATGAAATCGTGTTATCTTCAATCTTGTCCATAACTGTTATCGAATCTGCATCCACAGTCTCACCGACTCTGTTGGGTTGTCACTAGTTACCACAGCCACAAAGTCAAAATTGGCTACACTGGGTTTCCACTAGATAACAAAGCCACAAAGTCTCAGAGCGGATGTTGATGCTACGTAATCCCAGCGGCGACTACCAATGAGAGCTGGGGTTTCTGGGATATCGTGTTCAAATCTATAAAATAAATACTGCATTCTTGCCAGAGGGGTCTCCAAAAACACCTGTACACAAATAGCTACGCAGTGCAGGTTTAAGTGCTATAAGAATAACGAGGGTGATGTCTGGGTTACTAAGCAAACACACACATACGCAGGCATGCACATGCACGTGCGCACACACACTCAGGGGCATGGTGGCAATAATGTGAATGTTTGCACACGCTGAACTTTCTCTGACATGTTCTCTAGTCTGGAAATGAATAAATTATTAGACGTTAGTGAAACTGCATACCCTGTGTGTCCTTGTGTGTGGCTATGCATGCATGCATGTGTGTGTTTGTGCGTGTGTGTGGCCATGCATGCATATTGGTGTGTGTGTGTGCTGCCTCCCAGCGTGGCAGGGCCTGGCGTGACAGTGAGAGCGCTAAAAGGATTACAATGCACTAGTCCAATCTGCATGGCACTACTAGGGAGATATATCTGGCATCGTGGCATCATCCTGCAGAGTGTTTATTTGTCTACTTCCACTAACAGGGAATTTAATCTGGTCAGACCAGCCAGAAGACAAGTCATCACTTATGTTTATTTGCAGAGAGAGGGACAGAGAGAGTGAGCGAGACAGGGAGAGAGAGAGGGAGAGAGAGAGTGAGAGAGAGAGAAAATGAGAGCGAAAGAGAGAGAGAGAGGGGATAGCAAGAGAGAGGGAGAGATAGAGAGGGAGCGAGAGGGAGGGAGAGAAAGAAAGAGAGAGATTGAGGAAAGAGAGCATGGGGTTCAATACTGTCTGTTCCTACCACCAGGGAGCAAAGTGATGGGAAAGTATTGTCTCCTTCAGATCTCATTACAGAGTAAAGACAGACAGACAGACAGACAGGAGTGTGCCCATGATGGACAGAAGCTGTACCATGACACAGAGGGTTGTCTAATTATGTAAGAAGAACATGTATTTGAGACTGGAGACAGAGACAACCATTGCTCATGACTATGGTGCTACTAAAGATTAGAGAGAGAATGGTCTGCTGATGTGGCAGGTCTCTCATTTTGACCTGCCTTTAGTTGAGAATAGTCAGTCTGTAAAATGAATCAATGTAAAACAATATCAAAGTAAACCTGTAAATTTGCATTAGATCAAATATCCAGTCACATTCACCCATTGAACCCAAAGTCACCTTGTTCTAGAGAGATTTACATGGTTATCAAAACATCACGCCAGGGTAAGCTTACACAAAATACAGCCCTTGTTTTAAGTGTTCCTAAAATCCCCTATGGGAAAAATGAATGGTGGAAAAAATGATTGGAACCATTTCCCTGTTTGACAGCTAGGTTTTATGGGTATTATGACTCATACTGTGGTATTCTATGGGCCTCACTAAGTCCCAGGTTTAAAGCAAGTTTGCTGCAATTTTACACATTATGCCATGGGGTGGAGAGAATATTTTGCAAATGTATAACACATTTCAAACCATCACTATGCACACCTGGCAACCCTCCTTACGTGGCACACCTGGCAACCCTCCTTACGCACATCTGGACTCTATCACCTTCCTGATTACTCCCCATATAGAGTGCCTTCGGAAAGTATTCAGACCCCTTGACCTTTTCCACATTTTGTTATTCTAAAATGGATTAAATAACAACAATTCCTCAGCAATCTACACACAATACCCCATAACGACAAAGTGAAAACAGGTTTATAGAAATGTTTGCAAATGTATAAAAAATAAAAAACAGAAATACCTTATTTACATAAGTATTTGGGACTCGAAATTGACAACTTGATTGGAGTCCACATGTGGTCAATTCAATTGATTGGACATGATTTGGAAAGGCACACACCTGTCTATATAAGGTCCCACAGTTGACAGTTCATGTCAGAGCAAAAACCAAGCCATGAGGTTGAAGGAATTGTCTGTAGAGCTCCGAGACAGGATTGTGTCGAGGTATAGATCTGGGGAAGGGTACCAAAACATTTCTGCAGCATTGAAGGTCCCCAAGAACACAGTGGCCTCCATCATTCTTAAATGGAAGAAGTTTGTAACCACCAAGACTCTTCCTAGAGCTGGCCACCCGGCCAAACTGAGCAATCGGGGGAGAAGGGCCTTGGTCAGGGAGGTGACCAACAACACGATGGTCACTCTGACAGAGCTCTAGAGTTCCTCTGTGGAGATGGGAGAACATTCCAGAAGGACAACCATCTCTGCAGCACTCTACCAATCAGACCTTTATGGTAGAGTGGACAGACAGAAGCCACTCCTTAGTAAAAGGCCCATGACAGCCCGCTTGGGAGTTTGCCAAAAGGCACCTAAAGACTCTCAAACCATGAGAAACAAGATTATCTGGTCTGATAAAACCAAGATTGAACTCTTTGGCCTGAATGGCAAGAGTCACTTCTGGAGGAAACCTGGCACCATCCCTAAGGTGAAGCATGGTGGTGGCAGCATCATGCTGTGGGGATGTTTTTCAGCGGCAGGGACTGGGAGACTACTCAGGATCGAGGCAAAGATGGACGGAGCAAAGTACAGAGAGATCCTTGATGAAAACCTGCTCCAGAGCGCTCAGGACCTCAGACTGGGGCAAAGGTTCACCTTCCAACAGGACAACGACCCTAAGCACACAGCCAAGACAATGCAGGAGTGGCTTTGGGATAAGTCTCTGAATGTCCTTGTGTGGCCCAGCCAGAGCCTGGACTTGAACCCGATCGAACATTGTAGAGACCTGAAAATAGCTGTGCAGCAACGCTCCCATCCAACCTGACAGCGCTCGAGAGGATCTGCAGAGAAGAATGGGAGAAACTCCCCAAATACATGTGTGCCAAGATTGTAGCGTCATACCCAAGAAGACTTGAAGCTGTAATCGCTGCCAAAGGTGCTTCAACAAAGTACTGAGTAAAGGGTCTGAATACTTATGTAAATGTGATATTTCAAATTTTTTTTTTTTTTTATAAATTAGCAAACATTTCTAAAAACCTGTTTTTGCTTTGTCATTATGGGGTCTTGTGTGTAGATTGATCAGGGGAAAAAATAATGTAATCAATTTTAGAATAAGGCTGTAACGTAACAAAATGTGTAAAAAGTCAAGGGCTTTGAATCCTTTACGAAGGCACTCTGCTGTTAATTCCCATCAGGCGTTATTGACTCTGTTTCCATGTCCCGACGCTACTCCTGTTTTTGTATTGTTTATTGTTCGTGTTCTATTAAACTCTCCAACTGCACCTGCTTCCTGACTCCCAGCGTCTACGTTACATCTTCACTGATTGAAGTGGATTTAACAAGTGACATCAATAAGGGATTATAGTTTCACCTGGATTCACCTGGTCAGTCTATGTCATGGAAAGAGCAGGTCTTCATAATGTTTTGTACTCTCAGTGTATTTCTCTCTATTATGCGTGGGAATACTTTGGAACAGATTTCCAAAATGTAAATCACTTGGAACTGATTTGCTGATGTTTTTACAGTCTTTTATGTGCAACAATAAAAAAAGTAAAAATGTTATTTGTTTTGCTCCGAAAATTTGGGGGGCCAAATAAAATCACCCCGCGGGCCACCAGTTGGGTAACCCTGCTCTAAAGGATTGAATGTCTGTGAAAACAGAATAGAACAACCCAACCAGGTCACAGACAGCACGAAAGAACAACAGGAATATGAACGAATAATAAGCTCCTAGCTCTCCACGAGCTGTGTCACATTCAGTACAGACTCAGGGAGACACAGCAAAGACTGACCTAAACTATAAGGTCCCACCACACACACAGAGAGAGATTTACAAAGCCTCCACATTCATACATCTTTATTAAAAGATAATCTGCTTTCTCTGAGCCTGGGCTTTCAGAGGTATTATTGTTTTTAAATTGCTTCCAATATATTTCTGAAGGCAGTTCCACCGTCAAGTTATATTTAGGAATCTTTAATACCAGCAGATCCCAGTTAAGTATTCTGGTATCAGTGAATTTATCTCGATGGTTGTAGGTGGATGGAGGAGGGAAATCAGTGATGTACTTATTAAGTAATGTACTTGGAAAGTTAAGATGGAATGTCTGTATTTCCAGATGGAACAGCGGTAGACAAATAAATTAGTTAGGACAAAACTTCTGACATTAATTTTTTTAACAACTTCACAAAACGTATTGATTTATCGAGCAGGCAGAAAGCTTTTGGATAAACACAAAATGAATAGCTCGGGGATATCAAGACTCGTAAAGCATTTGTGCGACGTGGAAAAATAAACTAGAAAAAAATGCGCAGAGGCTGCTGCCAGGAGGTTAAGAGGGCTGGGCCAGTAACTGAAAGGTCGCTGGTTCGAATCCCCGTGCCGGCAAGGTGGAAAAATCTGCTGTTCTGCCCTTGAGCAAGGCAGTTAACCTCCAACAACAACTGCTCCCCGGGCGCCGATGATGTGGACGTCGATTAAGGCAGCCCCCCACACCTCTCTGATTCAGAGGTGTGGGGGGTTAAATGCGGAAGACACATTTCATGAGTTTTAAACTTACATGCAAATCAAGACATCAGGTTTGTATGCAGAACTTTTCCTTTCAATGTAGAATCGTGAGGATTCTCTCTCTCTCTCTCTTTTCTCTCTCTCTGTAGAACAGGCAGAGAACCCATCCATCAGAAAGGAGATGGGGAGGAAATGCTAAATGTAAGTCTGCCAGCCCGGCCAGATGACACGCGCACCCACACATCACACAGTCTCTCTTGACAACTATATCCACATGTTGCAAGCAAAGTGGAGTTATCATATTAGCTTGATGTTAATGGTGGATCTTGATTTACCTTGTTTGGAAGTTCAAAAAAAGTGGAGCGCTTTTAAATGAGCCTGAATTAATTATATGATTTTGACCAAGTTACACTAACCAAAATGTACTCTTATTTGTGGAATGACCCTCGTAATGCTGTACCTACACTAGTAATACATTGTACTAACATTATTCTGTGAACTTTTAGTAGATACAGAGACGAATGTTGTAGGCTTATGAAATCATGTTCCTCCATGCTCCTCCATCATTCTTTCTACCTTCATTCAGCTAATCAACACTATACCCTTATAGCCAAATTACTTGAATAATGATGCTTATTTTCAGGTCCAGTGAGAACAGTGAGTGGATGTTTCCTGTCAGACTGCACCTCTCACCCTGGATTTACCTTGGCTTGGTTTAGGCCATTGTAATCTCTCGTGGATAGACTACAGTGCATTTGGAAAGTATTACTTTTTCCACATTTTGTTACGTTACAGCCTTATTCTAAAATGGATTAAAATATTTCCCCCCCACATCAATCTACACACAATACCCCATAATGACAAAGCGAAAACTGGTTTAAGCGAAAACTGGTTTTTAGAAATGTTTGCTAATTTAAAAAATCAAAAACATAAATAGCTGATTTACATGAGTATTCAGACCCTTTGCTATGAGACTCGAACTTGAGCTCAGGTGCATCCTGTTTCCATTGATCGTCCTTGAGATGTTTCTACAACTTGATTGGAGTCCACCTGTGGTAAAATCAATTGATTGGACAGGATTTGGAAAGGCACACACCTGTCTATATAAGGTCCCACAGTTGACAGTGCATGTGAGAGTAAAAACCAAGCCAAGAGATCGAAGGAATTGTCCGTAGAGCTCCGAGACAGGATAGTGTTGAGGCACAGATCTGGGGAAGGGAAAAAAAAAATCTGCAGCATTGAAGGTCCCCAAGAACACAGTGGCCTCCATCATCCTTAAATGGAATACGTTTGTAACCACCAAGACTCTTCCTAGAGCTGGCCACCCGGCCAAACTGAGCAATCGGGGGAGAAGGACCTTGGTCAGGGAGGTGACCAAGAACCCGATGGTCACTCTGACAGAGCTCCAGAGTTCATCTGTGGAGGTGGGAGAACCTTCCAGAAGGACAACCATCTCTGCAGCACTCCACCAATCAGGCCTTTATGGTAGAGTGGCCAGACGGAAGCCACTCCTCAGTAAAAGGCACATGACAGCCCGCTTGGAGTTTGCCAAAAGGCACCTAAAGGACTCTCAGACCATGAGAAACAAGATTCTCTGGTCTGATGAAACCAAGATTGAACTCTTTGGCCTGAATGCCAAGCGTCACGTCTGGAGGAAACCTGGCACCATCCCTAAGGTGAAGCATGGTGGTGGCAGTATCATGCTGTGGGGATGTTTTTCAGCGGCAGGGACTGGGAGACTAGTCCGGATCGAGGGAAAGATGAACGGAGCAAAGTACAGCGAGATCCTTGATGAAAACCTGCTCCAGAGCACTCAGGACCTCAGACTGGGGCGAAGGTTCACCTTCCAACAGGACAACGACCCTAAGCACACAGCCAAGACAACGCAGGAGTAGCTTCGGGACAAGTCTCTGAATGTCCTTGAGTGGCCCAACCAGAGCACGGACTTGAACCCGATTGAACATCTCTGGAGAGACCTGAAAATAGCGTAACAAAATGTGGAAAAAGTCAAGGGGTCTGAATACTTTCCGAATGCAGTGTATGTAGCATCTGATGCAATTAAGCGATATTTTTGTTCTGGGTGTCTGAGATTAAGGCTATTGTTATATAAAATAGGCTTGTTTTCTAACTATACATCAGACAGTCACTCTGACAAATACAGGGATGCATTTACAAAACAGATATGTTTTATTAAGTCAATGACACCAATCACACAAACTTAGTTGTGACCTTAGAACAACAACAATGTCAAAAGATTGGAACCTCTTGGTGTAATGGCTAAGATAGTAGACAGACACCCATTTTAATCCAGTTCCAACTGGGGGGGCATGGTCATAACCAAGTTGCAAATGTTATTTGAAAGATGATGTGACCATTTTCTTGAAATATTTATTGCTGACATGCAAAACATTTTGGGACTGTATCAAGAGTGGACTAATGAAAAAAACAAAAAACAAATGTTTATTCCTTTAATGTGCTGGATTGGTTTACGTTTACACAAATGTAGAAAATAAGAATGTTGCATTTGCATACACCTACAAACAAATTATATTAAACTACAGTAGCAGTTACTTCAGTCACTTTTTTTGAGCCACTATTGGGAATGTGAAATGAACTGTTTAACTTCACATTCAGGTTTACCTGATGTACTTTGATAGTTTCTTTATGAATTTTCAGGGCATGCCTGTGATATGCTCGTTGATGTCAATGATGTCACTTGAGGATTGTTGGATTGATTGATGAATTGATTGTTATGTTAAAGTTTACAGTAGGACTATTCGGTCTGAGCTCTGATCCATCCGCTTTCTCCTTTCCATCATTTGTGTCCTTTCCATCTGCTTTCTGCATTCTAAAAACGTTTATAATTGGACATAATGACTGGCATAAAACCTGCTCCCGTCGATGCCATAGCTCCTACTCAGACCAAAGTTCTGGCAAGAGTAGGGGCAAGTGCTATGGCCAGTGCTGCTCCTCCCACTACCACTGCAGCGCCAGTTACCCCTAGCTACACCTAATGCAACTTTCTTCATCAACTCTTCTCTCTTTCTCTGTGCTTCCTCGTCCATCAAATTGGTGCAGTGTTCTTCTCCATTCATCCTCACCATGTTCTGGATCTTCTCTAGCATATTCTGTCACCTGAGAGTGGTCCTCCTTATCGTCATTAATGAGAGAGTGGTATCTGCCTCCACAGCTCCTTACTCTCCTCCAGAAGCTCCTTCACAGATGTTTCTCTAAGGTGATCTGCACAAGTGAATAGTATCATAGTGTAGAATGAAGCCTTCTTTCCAAAGTTCTTCTGGATCTACTTCACTGCATCCCTTTCCTCCTTTGTTTGCCTCATCCTTAGTTTAATCACCGGTAGGAATACGTGGGGGCAAGGGACTGACATCAGCAGGGCCGATTACAAGCATCATAATCGGTCAACCGCTTTATTAGAAAAAAAATGTGGAACTCAGTCGGGGTCTCTGGATAATAATTGCTTTATTTGCCTCATCCTACTTCCTTAATAGGCCTATGGTTTGTTCTATCTCTCATAAAGCTGTGATTGAGAATAGCCTAGGCCTATAGACTCCGACTTTAATTATTGCTATTTTGAAAGCGGCACATTTAGGACAACTACTTCTTAGGCTATTAGAATATTTGGGAAATAGGCTACTGTTCATAACTTGTCTTAAAGCTTTTATGATAGGCCAATAGGAGGATAGGTTATTGGCCATTTGGTTTTCAACCTCGCATGGGGCATTTTTCCGGCCCGCACAGATAATTATTTTCTTAATAAGCTTAAACTTGATTAAACTTGTCATTCGATTTTTTTTATAGGTTATTGATATTGTCTCTAATATTCTCTGTCATTATTAGTCCCCTGGCTACCTTACATTTTTAGGCTATTCAAATAACTTTTTGAGATGGAACTCTGTTAGATTAATTCATTGTTTGATCGGGAGAAAGACATGCATAAAATTATGAAAGCGTAGTCTTGCCCAAAGTCATGGAGAGAGAAGGGAATATAGCCTGTTTTTAAAAACTGATAGACTGATAGACACAAGATAGTTAAGGAGTGTCCATTATGAAAATAAATGAAAAGGCTATAAGGCCCATGCATCTGTTGAGAGCGAGAGAGAGAAACAATATTTTCTGACTGGACATTTTGCGCTGCTTTGGTGGAATTCTCCGCTCTGTGTAGCCTACATTCCTCTCTGGCATTCTGTATATAGCATATTTATTGCTATAGCAAATAGAAATAGGCAAATTACTCAGAATGTCACTCATGTGCTGCCCTGCTGTGCGCTGTCCGACTTTCTTTACTGTGCAGCGACAGTGAAGTTCAAATAGGCTAAACCATCGTCTGTCACATCATAATGTCGTCACCATTGACGATGGTTGTCAACCCTAGTTGTGCATCAGCAGTTTTTCTTTTATGTCTCACTGATATGTCAGTCACTGACAGTCACTCAATTAGCCGTCAGCTAACAATTTTTCGATTGGTAAGTTAGTCCTTTGATTTTGTTAGTCACTCACTCAGATATCATTAACATGGCATATGTCTTGGCAAAATGTGTAGAATTGTAGGAAATTAGCTTTAAAACTGTAAAAATGTATTTCCACCCCATGGCAAAATGAGTTGCATTGCATGAAATGTGTTATAAAATTGCTAAGCTTCTCTCCGCCCCATGGCAAAATGTGTAGAATTGCAGGAAATTAACGTTAAAACAAAAGATTCTCTCCACCATCAAGAGGATGGCCACTAAAATGTTTTGCCCGTGAGGTGGGGGGGGCCCCGAAAAGGCTAGGGCCGGCCCTGGACATCAGTATGCACTTCACTATCTCTTCTTGTATTCTTTTTTTGTGTCTATGCACCCTGGTGTGTCAATGACATCAGTCTTCTTCCCATCCACTTGTCCACTCTGTTTCTCACAGTGTGCAGTAACATATACCGCAGAGGCTTTTTCTTGAAACAGATTGTCATGCTAACCTCTCACCATTACAATGACAGGGGAGGTTAGCATTTTTTGGGGGGGTTCATTCACGATTCATTCAGGATTATCCGTAATCATGGTAGCATCCACATTAATGTAGAAGTGTTTAGAAACATATTATATTCTTATTTACAATTAAAAGTGACTCCAAAATGACTCAATACATTATTTACCATTAATTTATATTGGGCACAAAATAATGACAGTTACAAGCTCGATGTAGTCATTGCGTGCTATGAATATGGGATTTACTACTTTAATTTGTCCCAATACTTTTGGTTCCCTAAAATTGGGGGGACTATGTACAAAAAGTGATGTAATTTCTAAACGGTTCACCCGATATGGATGTAAATACCCTCTAATTAAAGCTGACAGTCTGCACTTTAACCTCATAGTCATGGTATCATATCATCCAAAGTGCTGGAGTACAGAGCCAAAACAACAAAACGTGTCACTGTCCCAATACTTTAGGAGCTCACTGTACACTATTAGCAATACACACTTCAGTGGATTGGCTGATGCTGTGTGGTTTCTTAATTTCATTGCACTTTATTTCCATATTTCTTTTTTGTGAACAAATGTTTTTATTTGAAATGGCACTTTTTGAATATTTACTCAACCCCTCCCACCCCCCACCCCATCCCTGACCTTAGTCCAAATACAGTACACTTTGCGAATTCATGTCAAAAATATAATAGTCTAACTGTATAATTGTAATTTGGTTTTATAAGATGGCAATTTAGTACTCATGTTCATCTGCCATTCTAGTCTCTGGTTGACCATTTAGCGCAACAAAGGTGTTTCAGCTATAGACAGGTTAATGCAGTATGTTTTCAGTCTTGACTTTATGATGGATGTTAGTCTTTTGTTGACAATGTATACAAATATCATACCTACTAGTGTGCAATATGATGATTGTCCCCTGGAGTATTTGCTGTCCCCTGGAGTCAAAGCAAAACAGGACAGCAAGTTCAGCAAGCACAGTTTCCAAAGATGCTAAAGAGAAACTATAAGATACCTGGCATTTGATCATAGGTTAACAGCAGTCATGAGAGTGGGCACACATTGGGAGAGCAATAATGATTATCCAGATACACATATATGGTAGGTCAATACTGGACAGTTGGGGAATAAAGAGCATCACTGTTCTCCTTCAATTGCTCAGATTGAGTGAATGCGATGGCATGTCCATTCCTATATGCCCAGCTGTACATCACTCGACCACACATCCACTGGTGGTACGAGGGGGGCAGAGTGTGGCACAGCTGAAAGGTGATGCCCGTGCTAATGAGGGGCGGCCAACCTCCCGCAGTGCCCCCTTGTACCGCACCTGTTGCTGGCGGGGAGAGTCTGTATGTGTGGGTGTGTACGTGTATGTGTGTTAGTGTGTGTGTGTGTGTGTGTAAACATGTAACCCCTCAGCCATGTGGTGCTCCCACATTCCTTCCACCCCACTCATAAATCATACAACTGCCCATCGCAGTCCCGGCCAGCTAGGGTCCGTAGAGGGGGGGCAGTGGACAAACACACACACAGATGGACAGTTAGCTTAACATTGACTGGTGTCAACAGTCTACAGTGCTGTTTTTAACATATAGTAAGCTCACTCCACAGCTAACTTGTTGCCGATTGAGTTTAAAAATTCCTAGATTTTCCAGAAATCCCTGTTGGAAGATTTCCAGAATCAGGATGGACTAAGCAGGAAATCTGGAATCTTCCAACCAGGATTTCCGGAAAACCTGGATATTTTTGGAAAGTTACTGGAAATTTGCAAACCTATGAATTGTACACTTTGGACTCAGTGAAACCTTGTTGATTAGTGTAGTTATTCCCTTCGTAGAGTGTAGTTATTCCCTCCGTAAGGCAATCAAACAGGCAAAATGTCAGTACAGAGACAAACTGGAGTCGCAATTCAACGGCTCAGACACGAGACGTATGTGGCAGGGTCTACAGACAATCACGGATTACAAAGGGAAAACCAGCCACGTCGTGGACACCGATGTCTTGCTCACGGACAAGCTAAACACCTTCTTCGCCTGCTTTGAGGATAACACAGTGCCACCGACGCGACCCGCTGCTAAGGACTGTGGGCTCTCGTTCTCTGTGGCCGACGTGAGTAAGACATTTAAGCCTGTTAACCCTCGCAAGGCTGCCGGCCCAGACGGCATCCCTAGCTGCGTCCTCAGAGCATGTGCAGACCAGCTGGCTGGAGTGTTTATGGACATATTCAATCTCTCCCTATCCCAGTCGGCTGTCCCAACTTGCTTCAAGATGTCCACCATTGTTCCTGTACCCAAGAAAGCAAAGGTAACTGAACGCCCCGTAGCACTCACTTCTGTCATCATGAAGTGCTTTGAGAGGCTAGTTAAGGATCATATCACCTCCCCCTTAGACATACTTCAATTTGCATACCGCCTCAATAGATCCACAGACGATGCAATCGCCATCGCATTGCACACTGCCCTATCCCATCTGGACAAGAGGAATCCCTATGTAAGAATGCTGTTCATTGACTATAGCTCAGCATTCAACACCATAGTACCCTCCAAGCTCATCATTAAGCTTGAGGCCCTGGGTCTGGACCCTGCCCTGTGCAACTGGGTCCTGGACTTCCTAACGGGCCGTCCCCAGGTGGTGAAGGTAGGAAACAACATCTCCACTATGCTGATCCTCAACACAGGGGCCCCACAAGGGTGCGTGCTCAGCCCCCTCCTGTACTCCCTGTTCACCCATGACTGCGTGGCCACGCACGCCTCCAACTCAATCATCAAGTTTGCAGACGACGCAACAGTAGTAGGCCTGATTACCAACAATGATGAGAAAGCCTACAGGGAGGATGTGAGGGTCCTGGCGGAGTGGTGCCAGGAAAATAACCTCTCCCTCAACATCAACAAAATGAAGGAGCTGATCGTGGACTTCAGGAGACAGCAGAGGGAGCACGCCCCTATCCACATCGACGGGACCACAGTGGAGAAGGTGAAAAGCTTCAACTTCTTCGGCGTACACATCACTGACAATCTGAAATGGTACACCCACACAGACAGTGTGGTGAAGAAGGCGCAGCAGCGCCTCTTAAACAGGAGGCTGAAGAAATTCGGCTTGGCCCCTAAGACCTTCACAAACTTTTACAGATGCACAATTGAGAGCATCCTGTTGGGCTGTATCACCGCCTGGTACGGCAACTGCACCGCCCGCAACCGCAGGGCAGAGGGTGGTGCGGTCTGCCCAACGCATCACCGGGGGGACACTGCCTGCCCTCCAGGACACCTACAGCACCCAATGTCACAGGAGGGCCAAAAAGATCATCAAGGACATCAACCACCTGAGCCACGGCCTGTTCACCTCGCTATCATCCAGAAGGCGAGGTCAGTACAGGTGCATCAAAGCTGGGACTGAGAGACTGAAAAAAAGCATATATCTCAAGGCCATCAGACTGTAAAATAGCCATCACTAGCCGGCTACCACCTGGTTACTCAACCCTGCACCTTAGAGGCTGCTGCCCTATGTACAGTGGGGAAAAAAAGCATTTAGTCAGCCACCAATTGTGCAAGTTCTCCCACTTAAAAAGATGAGAGAGGCCTGTAATTTTCATCATAGGTACACGTCAACTATGACAGACAAATTGAGAATAAAAAATCCAGAATATCACATTGTAGGATTTTTTATGAATTTATTTGCAAATTATGGTGGAAAATAAGTATTTGGTCACCTACAAACAAGCAAGATTTCTGGCTCTCACAGACCTGTAACTTATTCTTTAAGAGGCTCCTCTGTCCTCCACTCGTTACCTGTATTAATGGCACCTGTTATCAGTATAAAAGACACCTGTCCACAACCTCAAACAGTCACACTCCAAACTCCACTATGACCAAGACCAAAGAGCTGTCAAAGGACACCAGAAACAAAATTGTAGACCTGCACCAGGCTGGGAAGACTGAATCTGCAATAGGTAAGCAGCTTGGTTTGAAGAAATCAACTGTGGGAGCAATTATTAGGAAATGGAAGACATACAAGACCACTGATAATCTCCCTCGATCTGGGGCTCCACGCAAGATCTCACCCCGTGGGGTCAAAATGATCACAAGAACGGTGAGCAAAAATCCCAGAACCACACGGGGGGACCTAGTGAATGACCTGCAGAGAGCTGGGACCAAAGTAACAAAGCCTACCATCAGTAACACACTACGCCGCCAGGGACTCAAATCATGCAGTGCCAGACGTGTCCCCCTGCTTAAGCCAGTACATGTCCAGGCCCGTCTGAAGTTTGCTAGAGTGCATTTGGATGATCCAGAAGAGGATTGGGAGAATGTCATATGGTCAGATGAAACCAAAATATAACTTTTTGGTAAAAACTCAACTCGTCGTTTTTGGAGGACAAAGAATCCTGAGTTGCATCCAAAGAACACCATACCTACTGTGAAGCATGGGGGTGGAAACATCATGCTTTGGGGCTGTTTTTCTGCAAAGGGACCAGGACGACTGATCCGTGTAAAGGAAAGAATGAATGGGGCCATGTATCGTGAGATTTTCAGTGAAAACCTCCTTCCATCAGCAAGGGCATTGAAGATGAAACGTGGCTGGGTCTTTCAGCATGACAATGATCCCAAACACACCGCCCGGGCAACGAAGGAGTGGCTTCGTAAGAAGCATTTCAAGGTCCTGGAGTGGCCTAGCCAGTCTCCAGATCTCAACCCCATAGAAAATCTTTGGAGGGAGTTGAAAGTCTGTGTTGCCCAGCGACAGCCCCAAAACATCACTGCTCTAGAGGAGATCTGCATGGAGGAATGGGCCAAAATACCAGCAACAGTGTGTGAAAACCTTGTGAAGACTTACAGAAAATGTTTGACCTGTGTCATTGCCAACAAACGGTATATAACAAAGTATTGAGAAACTTTTATAATTGACCAAATACTTATTTTCCACCATAATTTGCAAATAAATTCATAAAAAATCCTACAATGTGATTTTCTGGATATTTTTTTCTCATTTTGTCTGTCATAGTTGACGTGTACCTATGATGAAAATTACAGGCCTCTGTCATCTTTTTAAGTGGGAGAACTTGCACAATTGGTGGCTGACTAAATACTTATTTTCCCCACTGTACATAGACATGGAATCACTGATCACTTTAATAATGTTTACATACTGTTTTACTCATTTAATATGATTCTACTGTATTTTAGTCAATGCCACTCTGACATTGCTCGTCCTAATATTTATATATTTCTTAATTCCATTATTTTACTTTTAGATTTGTGTGTATTGTTGTGAATTGTTAGATACTACTGCACTGTTGGAGCTAGGAACACAAGCATTTTGCTACACCCGCAATAACACCTGCTAAATATGTGTATGTGACCAATAACATTTTATTTTATTTTATTAAAGCAGACTGAAAAATGCTAATAGGCCTATCAGTACCATGACTTGGATGGGATTTGTGCCACAAATGCATTTGGAATCCATTACAAGCATGGATTGCTGTCAATAGACTGCTTACAGGTTAAGAAAACAATGGCTAGACTTTTGCGCAGTCCTCATGTTTATGCAAGCCTTTGATGCATTCCCTACAAGGAAGTGTGCAGAATCCCTCCATTCTGAGGCTATTTCTGTCTCCAGGTCTCAGTTCACTGTTCAGTAGCTAAATATACCCTGGTGCCTGCCTGTTACCTGCACCCTTGTCTTACCCTGGGCTAACCTACAGAGAACCTATGAGTCATACTGTGGCATTCCCCCAGGGCCTGTCTGCCTGACTATACACTATACAGGACCTGATGTGATGCTACATGGATGAATGGTGTGAGGAACTACAATATCACATGTCTTAGGACTCAATGTCCTCTGACAATATGCCACTTTTTATCAGAGAATTATGTTCCAAACCCAAACCGACTTGAGCATGCATACCCTCCGGTAAGATGTTGGCAAGGGAGATTTCCATAAAAATAAAGGAATTGTTGATTTGCTCTGAGAAGCTCTTTCTTTGCTTCCTTTCACTAACCCACAACCCTAACCCTACCAGGCTTCTCAGCAGTGTAGTCCAGCTCAATAGTATGTTCGGCCTGGTCAGGTGATACAGGTACCAGGGGCTGAGGGTGTATGTGAGGGTGAATAATGGGTATGTCCACTTTGTGTCTGTACAATGAGACCTCAGAGACATTGCCGCCCCACTCCACACAATTACACACTCCTCAGACAGCCAATTAGACACCGCCTAAATGCCTTTCGTCCTCATTCTGAGGAGGTGTGTGTGTGTGTGTGCAACACGTGCTGCCTGTGTGTGTGTTTCTGATGTGTGTGTGTGGACACAGATTATGTGTCGGAGGCCTGGCACAATGCAGCGAGGTCAGAGAGACTGACATTCATAACTCTTAATCTGGTTCATTCTTAAAATGCAATTAACCTTGGCTGTCTGGGGCCAATTCACCAATCAGAGACCAGAGCCAGGGGGCCGTCTCTCTCTATCTCTCTCTCACTCTATTCCACTGCTTTCTTTTCTTCTTTTCTATGTATTCACAGACCAAAGTGGGGAAGCTTTCAATAAACAAACTAGAGTAACTTATTTCAAGGTGGGGAGAGTGAGCACACTATATACCGGTAGTAAAGAAATTAAGGGAAACATATACATACGGTAGGTATTGCTTGCGTCAAAGAAATACTCACTGAAAACAAACAGCTCAACTGAAGAGACTTACTGATTCAGTGGCAACTTTAAACAGGCAGCAGTCACAGCAGTGGCCAGTTAAAGGCCATGGTAGGGCTAATAAATGTCTATACTCCACCACAAAGCACAGAGGGCAGGTCACAGACAGAGCATTGCACTCTACAGTACATCCTGGTTACACACACAAACACACACAGGCAGGCAGGCACATAGTAAATCAAGGATAGTTGAAATCACAGTGTTAAATACATTTGAGTTAAATTGTCTTAACCCTCAAGAGAATGATACGCTCCCTGGAGTTAGACTTGATAACTGGAGTTGATCGGGACGGAGTACTTTTAACAACATTAACAGTAACCAGAAACAGGGAGTTTGTTCATTTTGTTTGTTTCAAAATCTGTGTTTTCGCATGTACATTGATTGTTTTTGATCTTATGCTACACAAAGATAAGAAACATACATTTTTCTAAACTAATCCAATCTGTAAGTGGTTGGATTTATAGCAACCGTTAGTGAGATAGTGGTTCCAGGTTACATGGTGTAGATAGCAGGTAGCTTAGTGGTTAAGAGCGTTGTGCCAGTAACCGAAAGGTCGCTGGTTCTAATCCCCGAGCTGACTAGGTGAACAATCTGTCGATGTGCCCTTGAGCAAGGCACTTAACCCTAATTGCTCCTGTAAGTCACTCTGGATAAGAGCGTCTGCTAAAAATGTCTTCATTAACTGTATTTTCTTCCTTACTCTGACAGGCATTTTAAATGCAAGTTGTGAGTGATGTAAAAGTGCTGGCTATCTTCCTGCAAATTGGCTTCCAACAGAGATTGGATATCACATTGCAAACTACCATAATGTGATACATTAAGAAATATTTAAATAAAGCTTTACACCCTTATAACTCAAAGGAAGTAAACTGAAAGAGAAATGTACTCTACTGCAGTTGATTGTTAATTCAAAACAACACAGAAAAGTGTAAAATGGCAATTGGGGTTAAATGTAAGCAACTTTCTGAGAGTTGGATATTTACTCTATTTAGTGTAATTCTAACTCCAAAAAGATCAACACCATGACCAGAGTAGTTTTAACACAAAATGGGGGTGGGACCATATAAACCCCAAAATGGAGCAGGATGTTGCAATGTTCCTCCTCATCGTGATGACTGACTGAGCACTCACTGAGCAACAACACAGCCACCCACAGCGCAGCACTCACCCAGTTAGAGTTAGTCTGGACTCATCAAACATCAAACACAACTGGAATTCAGTCAAATCTCTGTTGCAGAATTTCCCTAATAGCCCTTTTCCCCATGGTCAAATCAAATCACGGAATAATTTGGGGTACTACTGTAAAACCATACAACTAGCTACAAGTTAGACTCCCCTTACAGGTAGAGGCTCCCAGTTGTCAGCATAACAACTACATTATGTAAGCACCGGGTGTTGATAGTACATTGCCTAAACATAGCTAAGGTGAGTTCAGTAGAATTCCAGCCCTAGTCTAGTTCCCAGCCGTGTCATACTCTGAAACCCAGTGTATCTCCATGTGTAGCCCTGCTTCTATGTTTTCCCATGTCCCTCTGTCTATATGGGAGGTCTCAGGGAGTTTCCACTAGACTCTACTGAAGAACATATATTATCAACATGACTAAATAGCATGGCATTAGGACTGGCCCACACAGGATATTTGTCATTCCTTACAATGTGCGGAGATTGTTATCAGACGGTTCTATAAAACCCACGGCTAAAACGTTCTTCAGGAACCATTTTGTTTGCAAAACAAAAATCCAGTGTACATGATGATGAAGCCTACATGATGACAGCATCAGAGCTGTGTTTGTCTCTGTGTTGTTGTGAAGTGTGTTTGATGTAATCAGCTATTTACTGTAAGAGCTACTCAGGTGACCAGTGAACCATGCTAATGCTGTTTCAAACAAGCCTGCCACCTAGTGTTCTAGCTCAGAATGCATTCCACAGACTTCTGGAAAAAATAGCATGGTTCCATGAGATACAGTCCTACAATGTTGCAACAACAACAACCTAGCAGGGGGTCTCTCTCTCTCTCTCTCTCTCTCTCTCTCTCTCTCTCTCTCTCTCTCTCTCTCTCTCTCTCTCTCTCTCTCTCTCTCTCCCTCTCCCTCTCCCTCTCTCTCTCTCTCCCTCTCTCTCTCCCTCTCTCTCTCTCTCTCTCTCTCTCCCTCTCTCTCCCTCCCTCCCTCTGCCTCTCTTAATATCATCCTCCTCTCTTCCCAGCCTGACTGACAGCCCCCACAGTGTGCCCTACTCTCCAGCTGGTGGCCTGCGGGGTTGAATGCTGGGAAGTGTGTGTTCTTGCGTTCATGTCTGCATGTGTGCGTGCATTTGTGTGTGTGCATCCATGTATGTGTGTGTATGCCTGTCTTTGCATCATGTCAGTCAAGGATGTGGCCCAACGTCTGTGTGCCCCCAGGGCCAGGCCCAGAGGCAGGGCAGAGCATCTCACCGTGGAGACCAACCTAAGGCTCCTCCATCAGTCTGACTGATGACACACAGCCACACTCTGCCATGTGCATCAGCAGCCACACACACAGGCTCAATCCCAATGCCCTCCGCTTTGTTTTCGGGTGTCCTTGGGTGGGGTAGTGTCCCTCAAACGGAGCAACTAGTGGTAGGGAGAGATAAATAACCTTATCAAATGGGACATCACTAGATCACTCGGAAACAGCAGAAGCTGCCAAAGGATAGCCTATACCAGGCAATTTATTGACAACGAGCCTTGTGTTTTTCACAATGCCTGTACTGGTGGCAGTAATAGCTTTTCTATTACTTATATTTCTCATACAACAAATACGTACTTACCATATGAGCAACAAACTGAAAAACATCAAAGTGCCTGTAATGTACCCATCCTCTGGCTGTAGTTCAATGTGGAGTAGTACTGAAGCAGGAATTTCATTCCATAATAGCCTTTTGACATGTTACAGTCGCATTTCCTTCACTCAGTCATTTTCTGCAATTTCTTGGTGATTAATGATTAACCAGTGGAAGCAATTAAAACCACTATTCTAATGTTCCTACATAGTTACACATCCATAGGCATACAGGTATATTTTATCCTCGACTACACAATGGGCAAGAAAATAGTTATCTACGTTACTTCAGCTGCAATTCAGGATAGATAATATTTTCATGAATGGCAAGCTTAAAGATTTTACATTAAATTAGCAGTAAATGCTTTAGCTAGATCCTTTACATAAACTGGGTTTCACAAGATGACAGCATGGTTTGATGGTTTGCTCAGGAGTCCCTAAAACATTAAACAACACGAATTACAATTCATACAAATGTCAAACAGCCATATAACAAGCTAAATGTATAGCTAGCTGGCTAATGTTTGCTAGTAAATTAACTTTATGACAAAATATGCATAATCATTTGTCTCTACATTAACTAAAATATTCCTCTTAACTGTAAATGTTCTGAATGATTCATTATGAAGTTATAATTACTTACATTTGCTTCCATCCTAGTATTTTTGTCAGCCATTATTCTAGAAGCAACTCTCCAGGGCTGGGTCGCAGAGCTTCATGGGAGTTTTTGATTTGCTTCGTTTGGAGGGCCAACTAGCATGCCTCGCCCAAAGTTGAATTGGGACACCACTCGGACTCGATGGGGCTCGCGGGATCGCGCAAAATGGAGGGGGAGGGTTAAGGGGGTGTATTGGGATTGAGCCACAGATGCATGCACACACATCTCCTCCATAATCTCTCTCTCTCCCTGTCTTCCCCTCTCTTACTCTTCCCCTCCCTCCACCCTGCCTTATCGCTCTATTTCTCTCTCATTGTCTCTCTTCTCCACCCTCTCCATCTAAATATAAAAAGCTTTAATTTAATGAAAAGTCTGCAAACAGCAGTTATACTCAAAACAACCTTTTACTGAATTGCTGGGCAGCTCTGCACAAACAATGAAAAATATCCATATAGAGGTAAGAAAATCAATACCCTTATCCTTAGAAAAAAGAAAATCAATCTCCGGGCCTGAACACTATTTCCCTCTCAAGTGGCTGGGTGGACTTGTTCAGCATACAAACTCAGACTTATGGAATCTAGTTAGGAGCTGTGAATGGCAGCTCACCAGATTCAGTGTGTGTGTGTGTGTGTGTCTCAGGAAGCTGTTATTCAGGACCTAGGAGAGCTCCCAGAGAACACACAAACACACACACACACTGCTCCCAGAGGTGAGGGTTTGCGAGTGTGAACCGCCTCCTATAGTCTAATCTGTGGAGATGATTATGACCTAGCTACCAGCCCTAGGCCATTGGGACGCTCACTCACTGGATATTTCCACCCACTTTCCATCCCACAGCAGCAGGGCAGAAAACAGCCAGCAAACACAAACTCACACACACACACACACACACACACAGCTCCACACCTCTAGAGGCCTCACGCCTCACCACCTGTGGAAAGGGGAGAAAACACTTCTGTCTTACGAATACTGCAGAAAGATCTTCCATTCCGAGCACTACCAGGACAATAATATGACTCCCTACAGGTGAATACATTCTACAGATTCAATATCATTCCATAACACAGCATGAAGCACTACGGTACATGAAAAGCCTAAAGACATGACTAGCTGTGGCAGTCTATGACTGTGTAGTATTTCTGAGTATGTGTGAGTGCTGCTGTCCCATTTTTGCAGCTGTAAACTCATCCTGATCCCCGGAAATGTTTGCTGTGGAATCAGCAGCGCTGCGTGACCTCGTGACCTTCACCTCACTGACACTGCAGTGCATTAGGAGACCAAGCCTGCCAGGGAACAATGACTACAATCAGATACACACACACACACACACACACACACACACAGAGGATGGGCCGGCCTGCACATGCATGATATATACCTTATACCACAGTAACCGACTATGGAATAACCTATTATTCTGTAACAAGGTAGTACAGTACAGTATGTTCTTATCTTATTAGGGAGTATTTACCAGTTTAGTCTCCCATTTGTGTATTTGTGAAGAGAACAGCAAGCCAATAGGCATAGCTGATATTAGTCTTAAGCTATAATTTACTGTACTAGGGAACTCGTCTATGGCAGACAGCACCTAGTAAAGATGTAGGATCTTAATTTGAGACAGTTTGCTACAGCAACAGAAAATGTGAATTATTATGTGGATTATAATTAAATGGACATTTTTGTGGGGATTGATACATTTTCCGTTAGGGCAAATCAAGTCTGAAATGTCAAAGTGGAAATTACAAACTTTAGAAGCCTTTTTTAAACTCAAATACTACAAGTTTGAATTTCATGCTGTGCAGGAAAATTCTCAGCAACAAAAGAGTGATCAAATGAAGATCATAATGTGACATCCATAACAGGTCTGTCCAAACAGATAGATTCTTATCACCATCATAGGATTCTAGAGGGCTGAGAGGCATACACATATCACCTGACAGGGATCTGATTCAATCACTAGCTCTCTGGTTTTCATTGAGCTGTTATGATACAGTGTACCAAATAGGATTGCAAGGTATCTCTTGCTCCACAGAACTGAATCAACAGGTAGCAGTTATTGAGTTTTTTTGTGTACTGACTATAGGCAGGGCACAGCAACAGGACTCCTGAAACTAATAATTAACCAGTCGGTGTGTGTGTGTGTGTGGCTGCACATCGTCCATTGCAACAACATTAGCCCAAGCTAGATACTCTTTTCACTCCAGAAGACAGCAAGTTGTTTTCAGCTTTTTTGCTTTTTAATTTAGTATAATTACTTCTTCCTAGGGCGTTGAGATAGCGGAGCAACTACAGCAATCTGTTTTTAATTAAAATAATTTGTCATTTAATTAGAAACCAGGCCGTCAAGGCTAATTTGAGTAGGATTTCTCTTAAGACGTTTCCACAGTCACTAAATGCTAACTCCAACACACAGACACATCCAGACAGACAGACAGTGCTCTTTTACTGACATGAATATAATCAGCTTGATGACATTTCAGCTCTGTTTTATATGATATTAATCTGATTGAAACTTAGCAGAGGGAATATCAGTCTGGCTGCATGAAATGAATGGGACCCGTATTGCTCTGACAGGAGAATGAAGTACAGGTCCTTAAAATTTTGCTGCCTCAGATAACGGCCCATATCATACTCTTTGTCAATTGGCAGCCAGAGATAAACCCAGAACAGGTAAATTAGACAGTTCTAATGAGTGATCACTCAGGGTGTTCCGACTGACTGTCTGTCTGTGGGGGAGACAATGTGCCAGGGAGTCACAAAATGTCAATATCATTACAAAAAGCTCAAAGGGAGGACGGACGGACAGACGGACTGATCAAATCATTCTCTTCCACTTCGGAGAAAGTGCAGAGGTTTTATTAAGAAAGCTGAAGGTTTGAAAATGAAAAAGAAAGCTGAAGGTTTGTGGGGAGAGAGTATATGAATGGCCAGCTCGCAGACGGACAGAAGGACGGACGGACGGACAGACAATACTTTTCAACATACCCGGTTCATTATCATTAAGTATGCACATGTACATCTAATCACGATATAAACTATAAATCAAGCTGTAATATACTAAAAGCCTTTTGACAAGCTTTACCTAGAATCCCCCTGGAATGTCAGATACCTGGAATTTCACCTGATGGGTAGAGCAGGGTGTTTGGTAATTAATCACATGACTGGAGGTTGGATGTAAATGTCGGTCTCTCCTACCATTACCTGAGGCTTAAGCTTTATGGGGTTGATAGTGGTACTGTGTAGGCCAAGTGTGTGTGTGTGTGTGTGTGTGTGTGAGTTCAGTAGAATATGAGTGAATAAAAGTATGAGAGAGCACAATATGACATTCATCATTCAGCATGAGTGTGTGCTTTAGTGTGTTATTGTGTGTGTGTGTGTGTGTGTGTGTGTGTACAGCGAGTCTACATCACTTATTCCCCACCTTCCCACTGAGTCCCTTCAGCTCAGCTTACCACCAAGCTCACTGCTATTGTCACACATGCACGCATACACACACACACACACACACACACACACACACACACACACACACACACACACACACACCCCTCTTCCCTCTCTGAGTCCCTTCAGCCCCAACACGAAGGTCACTTCTATTACTGTTCAACCGTGTCACCGGGCAGGCACAGGCTGCTAGTGGAATAAATTAGAATGGCAACAAGGCAGTAAACCTAATTTACGGTTCAGTGAAAATAAACAGCACCAGGAAGATCTGCTGTTCTCAACAGACTTTCATTCATTCTGAGTAAGTGGTTGTAAATCAATTTAATAGACACCATACCTTGTGAATTGTAAAAAGTTCAAATAACAAACTGTTTTTCAGTGAGAAAGCCTGAATGGAAAGACAATAAGTTCCCTTTCCCTTCTAACTCTCATCCTGGCGAGATGCTATTACCATAACGTAACATATTGTAGGGAGAGATAAAACAGTGAAAAAGGCCCAGCAAACCATTACACGCTGTCAGCTCTGAAAACCAATTACGCTATGTGTTTGCAAAGGTCTTCTAAAGGGCATTCTAAGTAGCTTTGTTGTCAAAGCAAAGGCTCCTCATTTCCGTTTAAGGAGAGAAGAGAGAAAGAGAGAAAGAGAGGGATAGAGAAGGAGAGAGAGAGACAGACAGAGAGAGATAGAAAGAGCGGGAGTGCGAGAGAGAGAGCGAGAGAGAGAAAGAAAGAGAGCGGGAGTGCGAAAGAGAGAGAGAGATAATATGCCATAATATGACATTTGAAATGTCTCTATTCCTTTCAAACTTTGTGAGTGTAATGTTGACTGTTCATCTTTTATTGTTTATTTCACTTTAGTTTATTATCTATTTCACTTGCTTTGGCAATGTAAACATATGTTTCCCATGCCAATAAAGCCCTTTAAATTGAACTGAATTGAATTGAGAGGGAGTGCTAGAGAGTCAATAGGAGTCTGATTCTTTCTCTGAAACTTCGGTTGAGAGCTATCTGAAGTATGTGAGTTATTTCCAGCCTTGGGTAGCAGCACAAGCACATCTCACATGCACGTACACACACACACACATAGACACAAACACACACACACACACACACACACACACACACACACACAGGACATATTGAGAACTTGAGAACTGCCATCAATATTCACAGCCTATTATACACAGCAGAATAAGGTAAAGGATGCTTGAATCATCTCTGTGCAGAGGAGTCCAGCATGAAGGAGAACATGTACATTAAAAGCTACAGGTATCTATAGATCTAGAAACATATCTATAGGACCAGAGAGGACCATCAGAAGCTATTTCCTTCTCCGCATCAGAGAGATGAGGAAATAACTTTGATTCCCCTGCCCAGACAAACAGATTTCTCCTCAATGTCCCAAATCTGCCTTCACTAACATGGTAAAGTAAACACAACGCCGTCCCCTCGCTCTGACTAAACCACAGTCACTGCTGTAGAAAAGACAGCGATGAGACAGTGTTGGCTCCAACGTCCTCTAACAGGGACACTGTAAATATCAACAGTGGAGTTAATCCAGTAGGCATCTGCAGTCTAATGGTCTCTCTGTGCTTTGATTGGTGTAAATCATCTGTCTAAGCTGTGGGGCTGCTCTCCAGGACGGCTTAGATCACTGCTGTATTCAGGAGGATGGACGGAGGGACAGAAAGACGGGCAGATAGACGGGCGAGCAGATAGACAGACGTACACAGACAGACAGGCGGGCAGACAACACAAACAGGCAACCGGACAGACAGACGGGACAGACAGACAGACAGACAGACAGACAGACAGACAGACAGACAGACAGACAGACAGACAGAGAGAGAGACGAGAGAGAGAGAGAGAGAGAGAGAGAGAGAGAGAGAGAGAGAGAGAGGAGTGACATAAGCAGTGAGTGGGAGGACCTAAACCCCAAGAGACAGGACAGATCATTTCCTCTCAACTCAATCAGTGTCAGAGATGAAACAGGGCTTATAGATTTCATGCACAATGCACTTGCAAATATGGTCTCAACAACTCTCATAGAGAGTAGGAAACTAACTTACCCAGTCACTGAAGATGGTCACACAGGTAGTTTATTATAATGCAGCCAACTTGACATATAAAGTATACTGTAATCTTTGAGGTGCTTAACTCAGATGGAACTTTGTTGTGTTTGGTCAAACCAAAGACAGTCTTTAAACTGCATATTGATAGTGTCTCCGGTACATGGATCTTTCTTTACTGTAAGCACCAGGATTCCTAACAAAAGTTAGAGCTCTGTGTGCATCCTCGCTGGCTAACTGAATAAAGTAGACATCAGCACTTTTTCTGTTCCCGCCACCCCATAAATGTTATTCAGAGAGCAACCGTCTGATAAAGCGCTCTTAACACAGTGACCCGTTACCCAGATACTGTTTCAGCTAATCTCCTTAAATTTTAGCCAACCTTGCAACAGACGGGATCATAGTGGTAGTGGTGGTGGTGGGGGGACACACACAGAGTACTTTGTCCCCGGGTTGAAGGGAAACTATCCATGCGGTGCAAAAGTCCATACTTGTAGCTGGCCACATAAAAGTGATATGCCCATATAAAGTAGAGTGCACGCCACCGCGGAAATGTCGGATTTGCATAACCGCAATGAAACCAAAAGCTCACTCAAATGTAGATTCCTTAAAATGTTGTCAGGAAACTTGGGCTCTTCAGAGAGGAACTGACCTGTCAGGGTGTCACCCCGACCCCAGAGTTTCCCCCATTACTCAGCTGTTTTCTCCCGCCACTTCCTTGTTGGAGACATCCCATTAATAGGCAACTTTTTTCTTCCATTAAGAGGAAACTTTCCATTGGTGTTGCATTTCTGACCTCTCTCCCTTTCAACGCCCTGGCTGTAATTATGTATTGGGCAGAGGACATTTTAGGCTAGGGTCTAGCTAACATATTGCCTTTCAGAGACTGACACTTTTAGACACATTGCCCGTGTCCGAATACCCATACTTGCGTTCTAAATAGTAGGCATTTTAGGTATGCGAAAATATAAAGTTTTATGGTTTGTAAAATGTGGAAAATCGAGTATGCTTTAAATGCCAGGATGTTATACTAATTTCAGCTTTTCATCTAGTAGAATTTGCTGCACACTTTTGAGGAAGATAATCGTCTTTCCAGACTCACATGTGTTTGACAACAGCTGATAATCAGCTGATAATGAGATAAGGGGCCGCGCCGTACCAAATTGAACAAATGGCGGGAATCAACGCAATTGCGCATTAGATGACGCATTCTCAGGATGGGTGAGCCTAGTATGTTGCTATTTGTTGCTTACTGCATTCATTTTTACTAAACAATACGTTCTAAATATTATTTAGTACGATTAGTAGGCTACACAGTATGTAGTTTTAGTAAGTAGTAGGCTGCTATTAGACACTAATGTATACACTATTATATTCTCCTCAGGAGCGTGTTGCAGCTTTAAAGAACAAAGAAAATCACCTTGTAAAAGAAAACAGAAAAGATGGAGCATGTCAGTCTCGTAAACTCTCCCTGTCAACTGCAATCTGTCTTCACTGTCATCTGTGATGCCACGTCAGTCAGTCCCCATCGACCTGGTTATGAATCATACTCAGACTCCTCCGCTGTACCTTGACATTTCCAAGCTGACGATCAATACTATAGATTGAGAAAAGACCCTGGGTAGAGAGGGACTAGAGGGGAAAAGTCTGTGGCACACAAATGTAACCAGGGATTCCATCCAATTTAGTATTAGTCTTGGAGGTGCAAATCTCTGGTTTAAATATCCTTAAGCTGTAAAAGTGGCTGTCTAACTCCTGGTCCTGGAAACAGTCTGGAGCCTCATCTGAGAGGACACTTAGAAGTAAATCATGTCGTTTGGAACTTGGAACCGAGGGGGCCAATAATGACACTCAAAATTCCATTGCAGACCACTGGGGCTTTAGAACTGACTGATTTTCCATCCCCAGTCCCCAGACAGACTGAACTATTATTAGAGACAGGCTAATAGCTAACACTATGCAGCTATAAATAGTCATGATTCATCACCCAGGGATTTTCATCAAAGTAATCTTATCACATAGCCTGTTAAACTGATTCTGGCTCGGGTGCACAAACAGAAACTATGCTTCACACTAATACATTTGACGGCTGGGCAAATCAGGGCAAAAAAACTAGAGGGAAACATCCAGCTGCTGTTGGACTGATTTCACCCTGGTAGATCAGTCAGCAGAAGCAGAGGCCCTGAGTGATGATGCCTCACTGGTAGACTGATGTTAAGGTTCATTATGGCTCAGAGGGAAATGGAATGCTTATAGTGGTTGTCGTGGCAACGCATGTATGTTTTATGCATTTTAGCGTCACTCAAGTCATGTCAGTCGAATGCATCCTCCTCCTATATCAACTTCTAGCCTCCTCTTTCCCCCTCCCTCTACTCCTTCGACCTAATATCCTGCCCTTTCCTTTCCTCTCCCTCACCCCCTTCTTCGCTTTTCATCCTCCCCTTATCCACTCTAAGAGACAGCCCATCCTATCTTATACCATCCCAACCCAGTCTAGTCCAGTCCCAAGAGGCTAGTCCAGTCCAGCTGAGTCCAGCCCGGCCCACACTGTGTCCAGGCGTGTTTGCGTGTGTATGTCAGTATGTGTGACTCAGATGAGTGATGGATCACCTTTAATCTGCCGCTGTCCTGGAGGAATGGCTTCTGTATGCAGCTGTCACACTGCATGAGGATCAAAGTAGTGGTGTGGCCGACCAGCTAATGTCTCTTCTCTGACTGACGCAGGCTGGGGCTGGGGCTGGTGCAGGGGGCTGGGAGGGGGTTGGGGCTGGGTATGAGGCTGCTGGGGTTGGGGCTGGGGCAGGGGGCTGGGAGGGGTTGGGGGTTGGGTATGAGGCTGCTGGGGTTGAGGCTGGGGCAGGGGGGCTGGGAGGGGGTTGGGGTTGGGTATGAGGCTGCTGGGGTTGAGGCTGGGGCAGGGGGCTGGGAGGGGTTGGGGTTGGGTATGAGGCTGCTGGGGTTGAGCCTGGGGCAGGGGGCTGGGAGGGGGTTGGGGCTGGGGCTGGGGCTGGGTATGAGGCTGCTGGGGTTGGGGCTGAGGCAGGGGGCTGGGTATGAGGCTGCTGGGGTTGGGGCTGGGGCAGGGGGCTGGGAGGGGGTTGGGGCTGGGAGGGGGTTGGGGCTGGGGCTGGGTATGAGGCTGCTGGGGTTGGGGCTGGGGCAGGGGGGCTGGGTATGAGGCTGCTGGGGTTGGGGCTGGGTATGAGGCTGCTGTAGCTGGGGTTGGGGTTGGGTTTGGGGTTGAAGTTGGGGACGGGGCAGGGTAAGAGAATGGAGCAGGTGTTGGGGCTGGACCTGGGACTGTTCACTGGGGCAGAAAGACCTGACTAGCACAGTTCCTCTGCTCTGTTCACATGACCTCTGCTCCAGAGAGGGGCACAGAGGGGCAATGCTCCCCAGCACACACAGACCACAACAGGACACAGTGAAGCAAAGAGTTCTGGATGAGAAAGTCTGAGGAAGTATGTCCACATTCAGTAGAAAAGCAGAGGGAGTGGACTGGACTCACTCTCTTAGTCTTTTTATTTTCATCTCACAAACGTCATATACGAGGGGGCGCAGAGGTCAAGATCTCTAATCTGTGTTGACACCAGGGCTCTATATTCAAACATTTAATTGGTAGCACTGGTGCTCTGAACTTTTCAAAAGTTAAGATCACAACATACAATTTCGGAGCACCAGAAAGTATTTTTTAAATCGATTGACATATAATCTATATTGGGGCCTATATGTATTCTAGCTACTTCTGAAGCACATGTTGTGCCCTAGAAACGAATGTAACCCTGTAAATGCATGTGTTTATTATAACAAGCTAAAATGTTGATACATATAACTGTCATTCAACTTACAAAGTCATTTGTGGAATATTAGGTTTCTACATTGTGTAAAAGCACTATATTGAGATGCATTACATTGAAAATTGTACACCATCTCTTTAAGAACATAATGTTTGTGAGTGATGACATGCAAGAGATCAGTCATCCATTCATTGCTATGATCAGTGATCTCCTGAAGAAGCTATCCCTTTTCCTTTCTTACTGTGCCCCCAGATGTTCAGATATAGCCTACAAGTAAAGTTACCAGGTTGTTCACTAGCTAATTAGGTAACATGACGGAACAAGGTGTAAACAAATGACCCGCAAGAAGCTTTAGAACGACCCGCGACATGGTTTATTCCAGGTCGCACAGCTAAGTATTTAGGAGCATATGCGACCAAAATGGTCGCACTTTAGAGCCCTGGTCCACAGAGCACCATTCCCTTATGAACAGCAGATAGAACTTCAGACAAGTTATATGGCTCTGTGGACATCCATTAGGCCTCCTCAGCCACATATCAAAACCACTGCCTGCCAAGATAGCGGTCAAAATAATTTATAGCTAGAGGTACAGTGGATGACCAGCCCCCATCAGAATGGCTGCTTTTGATCTCACCTTCAGCTGGAAACTGGATGACATAACAGGCCTGACAGGCCAACCCCGGATAATGGTGGTTTATGAGGACAGTGTTGAGTACGAAGACGGCCATGGAGACATGACACCCATCAGCATACCAGATAAATTGAGAAAATGGCTGCCAGGCATCCACAGAGTGGAGTACAGTAGGTCATTTGCTGTGTTTTTTTGCCAAGGGCAAATTGCCCTCAATAAGACATTTATTTAATTTATTCAGAAGATAAACCGCCCCTGAGATTAATCAACTCGTTACCATGGGGACTAGAGGGCACCAATAAATACAGTACCAAGAAAACAATCATACGACAGATAACAAGAACTGTGGTGGAAGCATGGACCAGAAGGACAAACAAGGTCAATCTCATGGACAATGTGACCTTGACAGTTTTATCACCTTGAATCACTTTTCCTTAGATAAGAGGCCAAACAAGAGAATCAACTAGGCCTAAGTGAAAATAGCAGGGGAACATTGTGCAACTCTCTCCCCCGTGAATAAGAAGAGAGTGGTTTGACCTTACCTTGCCCTCCTGATCCTCAAACACAGACTGGTCCACGTTGCAGGCGAAAAGGGAGGTGGGCAGGTCGTTAAAGTCTGTGATCTGGTGGAAGCTGTCGCCCAGCGCGGGATGTCCCACAGTGCTTTGCAGTACCAGCAGCTCCTCGCCCCCCAGTAGGTAGACCCGCTGGTAGAATGTGGCGTTTCTCAGGTTGGAAAATAAATGGTCCCCCTTCATGGCTACAGAGCGAGAGAGCGAGAGCGAGAGCGAGAGAGAGAGAGAGAGAGAGAGATGGGTGTGCTCAGTCCAAATGCTGTGATGGCTCCTAGGGGGAAGAAGTGGACAGTCAAACTCTCCTCCGTACCAGTTCACTTGAAGGCTAACTGATCACTGATGTAACTGAATGTGGAGCTCACACTCGGTTAAATACACACAAATCAGCAGTGCAGGACTTACTGTATCTTTAGCTCTTGTTCTAGAATAACAAATGTGTTCTGAGGCTTAACCTTACAGGTTGTTTTACTATGACTTGGTTATGAACCCCTGTACCCCCACCACTCCCTCATCTATATATTTTTCCACATACAGTATCTGAAGTGCACCTGACATGATTCATTCCATAGCCACAGAGTGGAAAGTGTCGTTAGGCAGCGTATGAATGGTGATCTGATTAATCAGACTGGCTATAGAGCCTGGCTTAGATAGTCTTTTCACACCTCTCTCTGCTCACTCTGTTCTCACAACCACCGATGACTTCTAAAACAGTCCACCTCCACAGGAAGTTAAAACAACAACACAGAGAGACAGAGAGAGGCAGGGAGAGAGAAATATATATATGAGAGAGAGAGAGAGAGAGAGAGAGAGAGAGAGAGAGAGAGAGAGAGAGAGAGAGAGAGAGAGAGAGAGAGAGAGAGAGAGAGTAGATAGAGAATAGAGAGAGAATAGAGAGTGTTTACCTCTCCAAACCCCAGCCAACAGATGTTAACCTCTGGCCCAGGCCACTAATACTCTGCCAAAAGATTAGGTGATGGGCTTAGAGATGGGTGATCCCACAGAGGTGTAATAAGGGAAGGAGTGGAGGATGGAAGGAGGAGGGATGGAGGAGAGGGGAAATGGAGGAGAGGAGTGGAGAGGATTGGAGGGTGAGAGGGGAGAGTGGTAGATGGAGAGGGGTGGAGTATAGGAGTAGAACAGATAGAAAATAGGGAGGTGGAGGTGAGAAGGATATGGAGAAGTGAAGGAATGAGGGGCTTGTCACGGTTTCCCTGTCATTAATACACCCTGACATGTCCAGTCCGCTGGCGAGCCTGCACTGTCACCAGCAGCCTCATACTCACACACATCCCGTGGCTATTTTAGGATCAGCACATCACTCGTCACACACACACACACACACTGTTATGGACAGTGGAAACACACACACACTCTGTTATGGACAGTGGAAACACACACACACACACAAACACACTGTTATGGACAGTGGACACACACGCACACAAAAGGCTATAGATAGTGACTGTGGCTGTCTAGATCATTCCTGGCCTGTGTAAACGCTGTTATAAATAGCTGCAACACTAATGAAATCCACAGAACGCTGGGGCACTTCATTAAAAAGAAGTGTTCCAGACAGGCAGGGCCCTATTTCATTTCAATATCAGCAGTGTGCCCTGTGGTCTGAGACAAGGCTGTTAGAGAGCCAAAACACGAACACACACACACACGGATTGTAACGATCCCGGCAGTCTGAGTCGGGTCCTGTCTGTGGACTAGTTTTTCTGCTCGTGATCTCCAGTTTCCCGAGGGTTCTGGAACGCTCCGGGGAGCTCTCTTGATTTCCGCACCTGCATCCCATCAGCAATCTGCACACCTGGTCCTGATCATCACCCTTCTTAGGCTCTGGCCTAACATCCATTCCCTGCCGGATCGGTAGCCATGAACAGTAGGTTTACCAGAGTATCAGTCTTAGAGCTTCTAGCGTTAGTTTTGTTGTTTTGCACCTTGTTGGTTTGTTGTTTACTTACCTCCGTTTTGTTCCATCTGCAGTCACTCATCCGGGACCTTCATCCAACCTCTGCCTGGTGGTCGGCTGCCGAGCCATGATTGGATCAACCACTGCACCCCCAACAACTAATCAACGCCGCCTCGCTCTGTTCCCTGGATTATTCAGCATCACTCTTGAATTCGTAAATAAACACTCACCTTCGTTTCAACACACCTTGTCCTGGTCTGCTTCTGGGTTCTGGCTTTGTAACTCGTGACAGAAGATCCGGCCAGTAATGAACCCAGCGGACCTGGACTCTGTTCGCCATGCCATTTCCCATCAGGAGAAGATGTTGGGACAACATAGCACGGCACTACAGGAGATAAGCGTTGTCAGTTCGGAACCTTTCTACCGGTCTGACGGAGGTCCAGAACCAGCGCAAGTTTCCGGTGGAGGATCCACTACCGGTTTCACCCATCTCGCCTGCCGCGTCTGGAGCTGTGTCCTTCCGTGAGCCCAAGGTTCCGACGCGGGATAAATATGAGGGGGAGCTGGGAAGATGCCGTTCTTTCCTTATGCAGTGTGGGTTAGTGTTCGATCTACAGCCCTACTCTTACGCACACAGACAAGGCTAGGATAGCCTTTGTGATGAGTTGCTGCGTGGTCGAGCGCTGGAGTGGGCTTCAGCCGTTTGGGAAGACAAGACCCCTGCATGGCTTCATACCAGGGTTCACGGCCGAGATGAGGAAGCTCTTCGACCATTCCGTCCGAGGGAGGGACGCGGCTAGGCGCCTGTTTTCGCTTCACCAAGGGACTCGCAGCGTGGCCTGACTTCGTGTCGAGTTCAAGACGTTGGCTGTGGAGAGTGGGTGGAATGAGGAGTCTCTGCAAGCGGCCTTTTACCAGGGTCTGTCGGAGCAGCTCAAGGATGAGTTGATCTCCTATCCGGAGCCTAGTGACCTGGACAGCTTGGTAGCCTTGTCTATTCGGGTGGATAATCGAGTCCGAGAGCGAAGGAGGGAGAAGCAATGGGGTCCGTCCAATCGATCAGCTTCTCAGTTCCCAGTCGGGTCGGGTGGTGGACCAGAACACGCCGATCATTCTCCACCACAAAGGATTAGTGGAGAGGTCCTCCTCTCCCGATTCTGAACCCATGCAAGTGGGGCGGCACGGGTTAACCAAGGAGGAGCGTCAACATAGACGTAAGACCAACTGCTGCCTCTACTGTGGTAGCTCGGGACATTACATCTCCACTTGTTCCCGGCGGTCGTCACTGCCCGGCTCGCTAAAGTTGGGAGGACTTTTAGCGAGCCAGTTTCAACTCCTCTCAGTACCTCTGTCAGACCCCGTTTCCCGGCTACCCTTGTGAACAGGAATCAGAGCTTAGCGATTAACGCTTTTATCGATTCAGGTGCCGATGGAAGCTTTCTTGATGCCGAGTTGGTGGAACAGCTGGGGCTTTCCAAGGAGCAATTGCCGGAAGCCATTGAAGCGACCACTCTGAACGGCAGTAGTCTGGCACGTATCACGATGAGGACTGAACCGGTTAAGATGCTGTTGTCGGGGAATCATTGGAGATGATTTCATTCTTCATTCTGCCGTCTTCCCATGTTCCTCTGGTCCTTGGATACCCCTGGCTGAAGGAACACAATCCCACGTTCGATTGGGTGACGGGCAAGGTAACGAGTTGGAGCCTTGATTGTCATGCTAACTGTCTCAAGACTGCCTGTCCCCATTCGGTTCCCACTCAGGTGATTGAGGCTAAACCCCCAGATTTGTCCCTGGTTCCCGAGACATATCACGATTTGGGGGAAGTGTTCAGTAAGCAGAAGGCTCTGTCACTCCCTCCCCACCGACCATATGATTGTGCCATCAACCTGTTCCCTGGAGCTGTCTACCCCAAGGGAAGGTTATACAGTATCTCCCGCCCTGAACGTGAGGCTTTGGAGACCTACATCAAGGGGAGTCCCTAGCTGCTGGTCTCGTTCGTCCCTCGTCATCACCCCTGGGGGTCAGGATTCTTCTTTGTGGGTAAGAAGGATGGCTCTCTTCGACCGTGTATTGATTATCGGGGTTTGAATGACATCACGGTCAAGAACAAGTATCCCCTGCCCTTGATGAGTTCTGCCTTCGACTCCTTATACAGGGTGCTACGGTGTTCACTCAAGCTAGACCTACGCAATGCGTATCACATGGTCCGGATCAGAGAGGGAGACGAGTGGTTGACGGGTTTCAATACACCGATGGGTCGCTTCGAGTATCAGGTGATGCCGTTTGGACTGACCAATGCTCCAGCGGTATTCCAGAGTATGGTGAACGACGTCCTGAGAGATATGATCGGTCTCTTTGTGTTTGTTTACCTGGATGACATTCTGATCTTCTCGAGGAACCTTCCGACCACGTCCAGCATGTCCGGCAGGTTCTGCAGCGATTGTTGGAGAATCGCCTGTTCGTGAAGGCCGAGAAGTGCGAGTTTCACGCCCACACGACATCCTTTCTCGGGTACATCATCTCCAGGGGAGAGATTAGGATGGACCGAGGAGAAGGTTAGAGCGGTTCTGGAATGGGCCCAGCCCCGTACGAGATTGCAGCTCCAGAGATTTTTGGGGGTTTGCGCAATTTCTACCGCAGATTCATCCGGGATTACAGCCGTGTGGCCGCTCCGTTAACGGCCTTGACTTCCAGTATCAGGAGCTTCAAGTGGAATCCGGAGGCGGATCGAGCGTTTCTGGATTTGAAGAGGCGATTCACCAACGCACCGATTCTCTCTCAACCGGACACGGCCCGTCAGTTCGTCGTTGAAGTGGCGCGTCTGATGTGGGAGTTGGCGCCATCCTGTCGCAGCGATGCTCCACGGACAGTAAACTCCATCCCTGCGCCTACTACTCGTCGCCTTTCGCCTGCGGAGAGGAATTACGATGTGGGTAACCGGGAGCTCTCGCGGTGAAACTTGCCTTGGAGGAGTGGCGCCACTGGTTGGAGGGGGCGGAGCAGCCGTTTATTGTCTGGACTGACCACAAGAACCTTGCTACGTAATCGCTAGACGTCTCCACTCCCGTCAGGCCAGGTGGTCGTTGTTTTTGGACGATTCAATTTTTCCCTGACGTTCCGACCTGGATCTAAGAACCGGCAAGGCGGACGCCTTGTCTCGGATGTTCTCCAAGACGGAGGAGTGGGTCCAAGACCGAGACAATTCTCCCCCGGAACTGCGTCGTGGGAGCTGTTAGGTGGAAGATTGAGGAGGAGGTGATGGCGGCTCTTCGGACGCAGCCCGGTCCCGGTAACGGTCCACCCGGTCGGTTGTTTGTGCCTGAGTCGGTTCGTCCTGCGGTCTCAAATGGTCCCACGCCAGCAAGATGGCTTGTCACCCTGGCGTGGCTCGGACGATGGCGTTTCTTCGCAGACGTTTTTGGTGGCCTGCCATGGCCGAGGATACTCGGGGTTATGTTGCTGCCTGTCCAGTGTGTGCGCAGAATAAGAGTACCAATCGGCCCAGCTCTGAACTACTTCACCCCCTTCCTATTCCCCGGCGACCATGGTCGCATCTGGCCCTGAACTTTGTCACTGGGTTGCCCGCTTCTGAGGGGAACACGTTCGTTCTGACTATCGTGGACAGATTCAGCAAGTTCGCCCACTTTGTGCCAATGTGCCAAGCTTCCCTCTGCCTCGGAGACGTCCGAGATCCTGGTTAGGGAGGTTTTCAGGGTCCACGGGTTGCCCAGTGATATCGTTTCCGACCGTGGCCCTCAGTTTACCTCTGCTGTCTGGAAGTCCTTCTGTTTGGCCATTGGGGCTACAGTCAGTCTCACATCTGGTTTTCACCCCCAATCTAATGGTCAGGCGGAGAGAGCCAACCAGAAGATGGAATCCACGCTACGCTGCCTGGCCTCTTCCAACCCCACCTCCTGGGTCTCTCAGTTGCCTTGGGTTGAGTATGCCCCACAATACTTTCTCCCTACATCTGCCACTGGGATGTCTCCCTTCCAGTGCCTGTATGGCTACCAACCTCCCTTGTTCCCTTCTCAGGAGAAGGAGCTCTCAGTGCCTTCTGTTCAGGCCCATATTCGTTGCCACCGGACCTGGCATCGGGCCAGAAAGGCACTCCTTAGAGTTTCGGACCGGTATCAGCTCCAGGCGAATCGTTGGGCCCCGCTCCCACCTACACCATCGGAGATAGGGTCTGGTTGGCCACGGGATCTTCCTTTACGGACTGAGTCTAGGAAGTTGTTACCGAAGTTCATTGGTCCGTTTGTGGTGGAGAAGGTGATCAATCCGGTGGCAGTTCGACTCAAACTCCCAGGGACGCTCAGAGTCCATCCCACCTTTCATGTCTCCTGCCTCAAGCCTGTTTTCCTCAGTCCTCTGTTGCCTCCTCCGCCTCCTCCTCCTCCTCCTCGGATGATCGGAGGTGGTCCTGCCTACACGGTGCGACGGCGCATCATGGATTCAGGCGGGGCCGGGTTTCAGTATCTCGTGGACTGGGAGGGGTATGGTCCTGAAGAGAGGAGTTGGATTCCGCGGCGACAGATCCTAGATGCTGACCTCATCCGTGACTTCTACCGCCTCCATCCTGGCGCTCCGGGAGTCCGCCCGGTGGCGTTAGCGGGGGGGGTACTGTAACGATCCCGGCAGTCTGAGTCGGGTCCTGTCTGTGGACTAGTTTTTCTGCTCGTGATCTCCAGTTTCCCGAGGGTTCTGGAACGCTCCGGGGAGCTCTCTTGATTTCCGCACCTGCATCCCATCAGCAATCTGCACACCTGGTCCTGATCATCACCCTTCTTAGGCTCTGGCCTAACATCCATTCCCTGCCGGATCGTTAGCCATGAACAGTAGGTTTACCAGAGTATCAGTCTTAGAGCTTCTAGCGTTAGTTTTGTTGTTTTGCACCTTGTTGGTTTGTTGTTTACTTACCTCCGTTTTGTTCCATCTGCAGTCACTCATCCGGGACCTTCATCCAACCTCTGCCTGGTGGTCGCGCGGCTGCCGGAGCCATGATTGGATCAACCACTGCACCCACAACAACTAATCAACGCGCCCGCTCTGTTCCCTGGATTATTCAGCATCACTCTTGAATTCGTAAATAAACACTCACCTTCGTTTCAACTTACCTTGTCCTGGTCTGCTTCTGGGTTCTGGCTTTGTAACTCGTGACACGGATGCTCCCTCTCTCTCGCACACACACACCCACACACACACACGGATGCTCTCTCACGCATGCACACACACACGACTGTATACTGTATATGAATGGACAAAGCCATCAATCAAGTTACACCATTCATTCCTATGTGAAGAGTCAATAGCGCATGAAGCCAAATGAAGCCGGTTAAGATGGCGTCAAAGATTTTTATAACTAACCCAAGATAGACCAGAGCCTGTCGTTTCTAATGGGAGCAAATTAATCATAGTGGGCAGAATAAGCAAGGAGGTGGGCAGAGCCAAGTACGAGCCAGTGAGATCCTATTGGCGTGTTCTAGCATTTATTTGCATATTTCCGTTAGGGAACGCCTACTCTGTGAAGTGCGTATATGCAATAACTCAATTCACCATTGCATTCCTTCTAAACTACGCCATTTTTAGAAACTTTGGTAAAGGGTAAAGTCTACAAAATGCAGTCCACTCTGTTTGTTACAGATTAGTTTTGGAAACTGAAAACTGTATGGAGATCAAATGTTTAATCGATGAGAAAATTTGCAGAATATCAGCCAAAATCCATCTTGCTCCATCTTCTCCCACTGCCGGCCTCTGGGCTTCCTCTCATCACCATATTTAGTAGTGAGTGGAAACGCCAACCGTATGCTTCACATTTATACATCCGGTGAAATATCTGGCTCATTGTTCTATCTGTGATGGCGTCTCATGGAGACATAACATGCGCAGGCTAGCTCAGTGCTGTCCCCTCTCATTGATTAACTCAAGTTGAAGGCCGACCGGGGTACTGCAGGCTGCCATTAGCAACTAAATTATCCTTACAACTTCTTCTGTGTGCGATTTTTTAATAATCTGTTCAAGGACATACAGTACATCTGGTGTATTAGAAGCAATTATTGTCTTCGATAAAAACAAATATTTACATTATTTACACGAAGATTCACGACGGAGATTGCCATTTTTCCATTCACTCTAATGGGGATCCTGTTTTCTGCTAACAATGCAGTACCGCGGTCGGCCTTGAACTTCCATGGCTTCAATGGGAGGGAGCAGTCATTCTCCCCGGACACACACACATACACACATACACACACACAGCCATTTATGTCTCTGCTGAAGAGGATATGGGTTTGGGTTAGACAGTAAGAGTGCAACAGGTCCAGAGAATAGAATGATGCATTCAGAACTGTGAGTCAACAGCCTGTCTGTCTGTCTGTCTGTCCGTCTGTCTGTCTGTCTGTCTGTCTCTCCATGCCACTCCCATTAGCCACCTGTGTGCTTGTTTACTCATAATCTCAGATAAAAGATGACTGATTAGCATGAATACATTAAGCACTGTACTTTCCAAATAATCAGAATGATAAACAAGGCTTAATACAAATCATATCTCATGATGAATGGAATCAATGGACCATCAAATGACTGTTCTACAAACTAACTATGCTAACTAAGAGGCAAGGAACATTAGACAAACCACAAGGTCAATGACTAAAATCATTAGGCTATATTGATTGGCCCATTGTGGAACATTCCAATTGTCAATTGTTCCATTTCACTGATCTCATGAGTGAAACATGCTTATCTGCCCACAGAGAGCGCGAGCGAGAGAGAGAGAGAGCGAGAGAGATGGATGGGTGGGTGGGTGGGTGGATGGATGGTAGTGGTGGTGATCCAGCCAGCACCATATGCCTTGATAATGATAACCTTTTGTTCAGAAAATCATCTGCTGAAATAAGTTACTAACATACCATCAATCATATCAAGGTGCAAAGGAAAAACATGTAGGGCACAATTGTTACAATGCTATAGTAAGTGGCATGCAATATTGCTTACTGAATGTATTCTATGCTAAATCTACTTCAGCAAACCATTTAGTTACTGACTAGCTGAGAATTCTCAACTTCATGGAGTTGAGAAGAATTCTCAGCTAGTTACTGACAGTCTATGCAACAGTTAGATCAATAATATTTATCCCCACAGGAAGCAGCACTATGAGGCAGACATATTCATTCCGTCTTTCAATGAGTCATATCTGCAGAGGTTTAACCACTAGCAACCTGTTGGTGTCAGAGTGAGCCTGTCTGGAGGGACCTTGCGCTGTCAGAACAAATCAACTTTCTCATGGGGAAGAATTGTGGAAACAACCGAATCATACCTCACACCTGATAGCCTACCTCAGGTCCTATATAATCTATCAATATGCTATACATCTATTGGCTACATGTAGGGTACTTTTCCAGTAGGATGTTGAATAATAAATCAAGATGAATAGACAAGTATTTGGAGGTTTTTAAACTGCTTGTAAAGTGAAGAGTGGCTGTCATGATGTTCAAAGAGACGCGTTGCGTTGACAGCTGGTATTTCGGTCTCAGAAACTGTCAATGTCACTAAAGCATCCTAGGGGTTAAATTGGGGGAAAAGGAGTTAGGCTACATAACCTCTAAATTGCCAAGCAACATAAATGGAAGGCTAATCTAAATATATTTATATTTAAAGAAAATCATATAGCCTACGTTAGCCTAAGATCTGCCTATTTTGGGGGACAGGACAGTTCCATCATCATCATCATCATCATCATCATCATCGCTAACAAAATCCCAATGTAACCTCTATTCAAGACTCGGTGAAAGTCATTCGCTTGCAAGTTAGAGCACTTTCCCACCCGCTGACACTCACTACCCTATCCACCCCACAGCTTCAAAGCAACGCAAGTGATACTTGTCAAATTTCCACATAGAAACGCGATATGTGAAACCAGAGTCGCCATCGCTTCTCTCTCTACCTGTGCGGTGTGTATCCGTCCGACTGGTGTCTTCAGCGTTGTCTCTCTACCTCCTCACTCTTCTTTGTGAATCAACCTTGCATTCCAGCTGTGCGCCGATAATCTCCTGACGTTTTTGCAGACAGTTTGACTCACCAATGACTGGCCTCCGGCATCCTAATGATGTTCGTTACCCAGTAATGAAATACAGCTATGTCCACAGGGGGCATTATTTGACCAATAGTCTACCAGGGAGCGGAGTGTCTAAAAAAAACTACAAATTAACAAAGGTGGAGACCACGTCAGAGCTTTCGCGAGCCTTTGGGATGGATGTTGCCGCGCTTTCAGCAAGTAGCCTATCACGCGTCCTTGCGGGCGGGTGTTTGCTGGCTTCATATCGAATCAAATCAAACATGTGTTACGACAATTTATTGCAGTGATGATAGGTTAGGCAAATAATGTGCATATTTGACAATCAGATTCCCAAGCACGTCTCTCAGTTTACTCAAGTAGCTTAAACTGGTATCATTCATAAACGTCACGACAATTTATTGCAGTGATGATAGGTTAGGCAAATAATGTGCATATTTGACAATCAGATTCCCAAGCACGTCTCTCAGTTTACTCAAGTAGCTTAAACTGGTATCATTCATAAACGTCAGTTGTCTTGGAATATTTTAGCCCTCTAAACTCTAGAGCATGTTTATTAATTGAACACTGACATTTGAAACAGCTGCCATACATTTATTGTAGGCCTATGCTATTCTAGACCTATTGGTAATGATTCATCACCATTTTGAAATGCATAACCAAAGACTGTCAGTGCATTTAATGAGTGCATGAATGAATACACGCTATCTATCAATAATGTATTAATAAAAAAATAAAAAATATGGTCTGTCACATAAAACATTCAAGTGTGTCCAGTAGCCTAACTTTCTAACCTTAATCAACCTCTATCTTCCTCACTGTTCTCCCACATCAATAGGACCATTTCATTAGGCAGACATATTTCCTCTTGTAAACAAGTATAAACCTGTGACCTGACAGATCCATACCTATTAGAATATACCACTGTCCACTAATGGCCATCACTGACAATCTCATGGGCCGATCGATGAACATTATTTTGTACTAGGCTACAATTACATCAATATGCACGCACACTGATTTCACACTTCAGAATAGTTTGTATTTGTTTCGGGCATCTAAGAGCAGGCTGGCCTTGAGATGGTCTATACTAGTAGAAATAAGAGACAAACTTAAGGCTACATTATATGGTGTAAAAATATCACTGTCTTTATTTATTTTATTTAACCCTTTATTAAGACAACCCAGTTATAGTAGGCCTATATTGAGGCAAAGCAACCGCGGACTGTATTCATAAAGTGAGGTATGATGCCATATGATGATGCCATAGATAAGATGGTCAGTACATAGTAATAACACAGTGCATAAAGACAATAGAGGTTTCATACTGATGCCATGTGCAGTGAATATTTTCTGTGTGGGTCAGAATCTATCGGATAATACAGATACTCTTATATTCTATTACATCACAAAATACTGATCAATGTCTGTACAAATATATAATCAGGTGTTGGACTGGGCAGGAAGGGAACATGTGGGGTTAGAAACACTCTTGGTGGGGTGAAAATAATAAAAAGGGAAATTATTACATCATTTGAAGATGGTACCACCATCTCCTGCCTTTTCAGAAGTAGTATCATTATATAAGTGCTAGATAAGTGCTTTAAAATATTATAACTTTTTTTACTAAGCTCTTTTTAAAATAAATAACTTCCTGAAAGTAGCTCCATTGATAAAACCATCAACTTCTCTGTTTTCTTTTTAGCAGGTGTTTGGGCAGGATTGTAGAGCACAGTGCCCTTGTGTGGCAGGGCAGGGCAGCTCTACCGGTGTCTGTACTGCACTGTGCAGGGGGTCTCAGGCTGCTGGGTCCCTACCAGATGGAGATTGCTCTGGAGAGAGGAGAAAAGTATACAGTGCTATGAAAAAGTATTTGCCCCCTTTCTAATTTTCTCTACTTTTGCATATTTGTGATACTGAATGTTATCAGATCTTCAACCAAAACCTAATATTAGATAAAGGGAACATAAGTGAACAAATAACACAACAATTACATATTTATTTCATTTATTTCATAAACAAAATTATGCAACACCCAATTACCCTGTGTGAAAAAAGTAATTGCCCCCTTACACTCAATAACTGGTTGTGCCACCTTTAGCTGCAATGACTCCAACCAAATGCTTCCTGTAGTTGTTGATCAGTCTCTCACATCGCTGTGGATGAATTTTGGCCCACTCTTCCATGCAGAACTGCTTTAACTCAGTGACGTGTGGGTTTTCAAGCATGAACTGCTCGTTTCAAGTCCTGCCACAACATCTCAATTGGGATTAGGTCTGGACTTTGACTAGGCCATTCCAAAACTTCCAATTTGTTGCTTTTTAGCAATTTTCATGTAGACTTGATTGTGTGTTTTGGATCATTGTCTTGCTGCATGACCCAGCTGCGCTTCAGCTTCAGCTCACAGATGGATGGTCTGACATTCTCCTGTAGAATTCTCTGATACAGAGCAGAATTCATGGTTCCTTCTATTAAGGCAAGTCGTCCAGGTCCTGAGGCAGCAAAGCATCCCCAAACCATCACACCACCACCACCATGCTTGACCTTTGGTATGATGTTCTTACTGTGGAATGAAGTGTTTGGTTTTCGCCAGGCATAATGGGACCCATCTCGTCCAAAAAGTTGACTCAAGTTTGCCAAAAAGCACCTGGATGATCATCAAGACTCTTGGAAGAACGTTCGATGGACAGATGATTCAAAAGTATAACTTTTTGGACGACATGGTTCCAGTAATGCCTGGCGAAAACCAAACTCTGCATTCCACAGTAAGAACATCATACCAAAGGTCAAGCATGGTGGTGGTGGTGTGATGGTTTGGGGATGCTTTGCTGCCTCAGGACCTGGACGACTTGCCTTAATAGAAGGAACCATGAATTCTGCTCTGTATCAGAGAATTCTACAGGAGAATGTCAGACCATCCGTCTGTGAGCTGAAGCTGAAGCGCAGCTGGGTCATGCAGCAAGACAATGATCCAAAACACACAATCAAGTCTACATGAAAATTGCTAAAAAGCAACAAATTGGAAGTTTTGGAATGGCCTAGTCAAAGTCCAGACCTAATCCCAATTGAGATGTTGTGGCAGGACTTGAAACGAGCAGTTCATGCTTGAAAACCCACACGTCACTGAGTTAAAGCAGTTCTGCATGGAAGAGTGGGCCAAAATTCCTCCACAGCGATGTGAGAGACTGATCAACAACTACAGGAAGCATTTGGTTGGAGTCATTGCAGCTAAAGGTGGCACAACCAGTTATTGAGTGTAAGGGGGCAATTACTTTTTCACAGAGGGGAATTGGGTGTTGCATATGTTGCAGATATTAAGTAATTGGTAGTGGTACACTACAGTATTTCACTTCAGAGACTTCAATATTAGTATTTAAATTAATGTATGTTTTCAAAGACCCATAAAATGAGAAACTGGTCTCCAAACTTACAGGTTTAGGCAACGGGTCCATGAAAGTGAAATCATATTTGAAGAGAATCAAGGCAACAAACATGTGGAGTTCCATTATGGCATACCACCTGTTGATACAATTAAAAACACTTGATTAACATGTTCATTCCTCCAAAAACAAACAACAACAAATGGTGATATCAAACTAATCTAACAAACACAACAGTAAGCTCAGACACAGAGAGAGTAACAGACACTCAAGGTAATGTAATAGGATCCAGTCATCCTTTTCTTCCATCTCTCTTACTGAGAGACACTCTCCTTTGAGGCACTATCTTTGCTAGCATTTCAGCAGGTTATCAGACACAATGGAGGTGCCATTCCCGGCTAGCCCAGAGCTGTCACAACGAGAAGAGAGGAAATGAAAGGTGTAGGTACTGGTGCTCAAATTTGACCTCTCTTACATTTACATTCACTGCTGAAACAGCACAATGCTCCGACAAGAGAGAGAGATTGAAAAAGAGAGTGAGCGAGAGAAAAACAAACAGGGTTTTAGGGAAAAGTAAAGAAGTAAAGAGAATAGCAGCAGAGAGGATTTAAGAAAAAGCTGTGTGCTGGTCTTTATCAGTGATCATAACCTTGAAGACTGCTTCAGTAGCACCCTGTGACTGTTGTGAGCCATACCGGGGCATTGTGTCAGTGATGCAGACATAAGGCCTATCTCCTAAAATCATCAGAATCAAACTAGACTGGATTGGTGGATGGGAAGAATGAAATATGGGAGTGTCATACACGGCATGCTCCCCAGAGTTATTTCTGTGCCTCTCTCCTCCCTCCCCTCCCCTCCCCTCCCCTCCCCTCCCTCCCGCCGCTGTACCCTGGCTTAGTGATAATTTCAGCAGCCTCCTGTGTGAATTAACCACTGAGATGCAGGATGCTAGCTCCAGCATGACAATGAGACTCTGTGGTGTGTGAGCGCTAGTGGGCCAACGCAAAGGCTTACTTTGTAGCCAGTCTGCTCAGTGCAACTGACAAAGCATACTTTCTCTGTTTGAGTTAATACAGAGGCACATATTCAAGGACGGCAGATACAGTACCAGTCAAAAGTTTGGACACACCTACTCATTCAAGGATTTTAATTAATTTTTACTATTTTTTACATTGTAGAATAATAGTGAAGACATCAAAACTATGAAATAACACATATGAAATCATGTAGTAACCAAAAAAGTGTTAAACAATTTCAAAATGCTTCACAGAGTTCAAGTCACAGACACATCTCAACATCAACTGTTCAGAGGGGACTGTGTGAATCAGGCCTTCATGGTCGAATTGCTACAAAGAAACCACTACTAAAGGACACAAATAATAAGAAGAGACTTGCTTGGGCCAAGAAACACGAGCAATGGACATTAGACTGGTGGAAATTTGTCCTTTGGTCTGGAGTCCAAATTTGAGATTTTTGGTTCCAACCGCCGTGTCTTTGTGAGACGCGGTGTGGGTGAACGGATGATCTCCGCATGTGTAGTTCCCACCGTAAAGCATGGAGGAGGAGGTGTTATGGTGTGGGGGTGCTTTGCCGGTGACACAGTCTGTGATTTATTTAGAATTCAAGGCACACTTAACCAGCATGGCTACCACAGCATTCTGCAGCGATACGCCATCCCATCTGGTTTGAGCTTACTGGGACTATCATTTATTTTTCAACAGGACAATGACCCAACACACCTCCAGGCTGTGTAAGGGCTATTTTACCAAGAAGGATAGTGATGGAGTGCTGCATCAGATGACATGGCCTCTACAATCCCCCAACCTCAACCCAATTGAGATGGTTTGGGATGAGTCGGATGGCAGAGTGAAGGAAAAGCAGCCAACAAGTGCTCAGCATATGTGGGAACTCCTTCAAGACTGTTGGAAAAGCAGTCCAGGTGAAGCTGGTTGAGAGAATGCCAAGAGTGTGCAAAGCTGTCATCAAGGCAAAGGGTGGCTATTTGAAGAATCTCAAATATAAAATATATTTTGATTTGTTTTAACACTTTCTTGGTTACTACACGATTCCATATGTGTTATTTCATATTTTTGTTGTCTTCACTATTATCATACAATGTAGAAAATAGTAAAAGTTAAGAAAAACCCTTGAATGAGTAGGTGTGTCCAAACTTTTGACTGGTACTGTAAGTCATTGCATATAATTGCCTTTTCTTTCAGCATGTCTAAATATGCATAGTGTATGACTATGTGTCTGTGTGTGTCCTAGAGAAAGGGGTCACAGGTCAGTCCCACTCTACAGTACGCCCGTGTCTTTGATCCTGCTGTGCAGCTGGGAACATGCCCTGATCTTTTTCCTACTTACGTCACACCACCCCCCTTGCCACACCCGGCCGCTCTGTCCTCTGGGCCACCGCTGATGTCCCAGTCAGGGCCCCAGTGGACCCGAGGAGTGACATTCAGGGGCAACAACACAGCACAGCCATACAAACTATACAAACCCAGAGCCCCAAGCCAGCCAACTCCTCAGAGACACTGACAGACACAGCAGGAGGCTGGAGGACTGGGTAAGACACACCAGCAATAATAATACTGTAGTACCCACATAATACGCCTGTGGTCTGTGTGATATTGATCTTTACAAATAGCTTTCAATGCTTATTTTACTGGTGCAAAATTGGGCTAGAATAGCCTGCAAAAAAAAACGCCCCCAAAATCAAACATGGAAGCCATATCCAATACAATACCTCTAAATACCCATTTGGTGCCAACGCAAAGCCTTATTCAGTGTCTTTGACAGATTCAATACTACTTAGCTGGATTTGGAAGTTATTGGGCGAACGGATACTACCAGGATGGTAGTAGCTACTCTAGTGTGTGTTTCTGAAGATAAAACCATAATGTCTGTTTTTCTAACCTTCCTGGGCACTGGTTTCGGCCTCCTCCAAATGCCACAAACCCTTCCAAGAAGACATTCTTTACTAAATTTGCCTTCTCCCATCGTTCCTGTGGGAAGAGAGAAGAGATTTTATTTTAGAAAAAACATCAGCTTTATTTATATCCTAGCAAAGGGCTTCAGGCAGACCTATACTATTTTAAACCACATGAACAGGGAAGTTTGGATTCCTTTGAATGTTTTCATTTTACATTGAGAGCAGTGAATGGATTTCAACCAGTCATTTCAAATAATCTGAATGATTCTCTGCTGTACTTAAAGATTGGAAGTCGTGTTCCAAAGCGCAACTGTCCACCAATTTCACAGTGTGTCATAAGAAAATACTAGTAAGGCTACTGTTTCTAACCTGGAGTTAGCGGTTATTACATAGCATTATGGTCCACAACCAATTATGCGCCACAAACCATAGACTATTGTATAGACCCAAGGGGCTACTATAGGTTATTCACTCAACCCCTTTCATAGCAAAACATACGAACCTCACTGAAGATGATAAAAGGCATTGACTCACTAAACCGCCTGCAGTCTCTGACCATTGCTGCAGTTTACCTCACAACCCAGACCATTGACCTACTCTGTCATGTCACAGAAACAGAAATAAAGCTCTCCTCTCCGGAAAATGTAAAGTGGCTAAATACGTGCCCTGGTTTTCAAGCACCCTCATCCGCACTGTTGCAGCAGGAGGAGAAATAGCATTATTTACCAATGCTCTCAAACTTAGAAAGTCAATGTATACTGCAGCAGCGTAGGCATGTGGTGATTGAAATATTTAGTCTCTTTTTAAGAGAGAAGAGTGAGGGAGAGATAGTCGGTGACCCTGGAATGCACTCCTGTGGAAAACACAAGTGCATTTCTTCTGTCTGCAGGTAGGGGGATACTAACCAACAGTAGAGGTTAATTGCGGTGATAAATGTCATGTCCCCAAACCCCCCACAACGCCAAGTGTGTCATTCATTTTATATTAGAACTCTGTCGGAGGCCTGCGCTGACGCACGCTCCGGCCCGGCTCTCACGGGAGGCTGATAAAATGGAGGCCAGACACACACACAGACACAGGCATGAAAAATGCAAAAGACATACTACAGCAACAACTCTTGTGTGTGAAGGGGGGTTGTGTGTGTCCTAAAATATACAACTCACTCCCTTTCCATGTATTTACTGTGCCCCACCAAGTTGGGTAGGTAGCCTGGCGTGTAGGAGCGTTGGGCCAGTAACCGAAAGGTTGCTGGATCGAATCCCTGAGCTGACTAGGCAAAACTCTGTCGTTCTGCTCCTGAGCAAGGCAGTTAACCCACTGCTTCCTGGGCGTGGATGTTGATTAAGGCAGCCCCCTGCACCTCTCTGATTCAGAGAAGTTGGGTTAAATGCAGAAGACACATTTCAATTGAATGCATTCAGTTGTCCAACTGACTAGGTATCCTATCCCATATCATTTAAGGTAAATATGGTAGGTCTACTACTTACAGGTTTGAACTCCTCTGGTTCAGGGAAGTACTGTGGGTTCCGATGGGCCCAGTAAGGAGACACCATTAACAAGTCCCCTGGTGGAATGATGTAGTTCTGGAAGAGAAGAATGCACACCACTTTACATATGCTGTACTGTACAATTTATGGAAATTAAGGGTTGACTTTGAGGGGATGTAGAGGCTTGAAAAAGCTTATTTCAGAGTCTATCGGGGGTCAGGAGGCCCACCTGTATCCTGAGGGGTCGGACCACCCTGCGTGTGATGGCTCCAGGGGCCCGAAGCCGGATGGCTTCCAGGATGCACCACTTCACATAGGGCATCTGTTGCAGCTCTTCAGCGGTCACCCTGGTCTTCCTGGTGTCTGTCATGGACACACACACGGTGGGACGAACACACACACGTGGTGAGATACACACACACTCCCACACACCTACTGATAAGATACAACCGTCTACCACTGAGCTTATGAGAATAACCTGTGCTGTTTCAGTATGCATCACTGAGAAGGTATTATTAGATATCAGACCCATTAGGATTCGGTGGGATTTCATTAGGAGATATGCATATGTACACTACCAGTCAAAAGTTTGGACACAGCTACTCATTCAAGGGTTTTTATTTATATGTACTATTTTTTACATTGTAGAATAATAGTGAAGACATCAAAACTATGAAAAGCACATATGGAATCATGTAGTAACCAAAAATGTGTTAAAACAAATCAAAATATATTTTATATTTGAGATTCCTCAAATAGCCACCCCTTGCCTTGATGACAGCTTTGCACACTCTTGGCATTCTCTCAACCAGCTTCATAAGATAGTCACCTGGAATGCATTTCAATTAATTATTGAAGTGGCGCAGTGCTAGCTGTGCCACTAGAGATCCTGATTCGAATCCAGGCTCTGTCATAGCCGGCCGCGACCGGGAGACCCATGGGGCGGCGCACAATTGGCCCAGGGTAGGGGAGGGAATGGCCAGCAGGGATGTAGCTCAGTTAGTAGAGCATGGACGTTTGCAACGGCAGAGTTGTGGGTTCGATTCCCACGGGGGGCCAGTATGAAAAATAATAATAATGTATGCACTCACTAACTGTAAGTCGCTCTGGATAAGAGTGTCTGCTAAATGACTTAAAAGTAAATTAACAGTTGTGCCTTCTTAAAGTGAATTTGTGGAATTTATTTCCTTCTTAATGCGTTTGAGCCAATCAGTTGTGATGTGACAAGGTAGGGGGGTATACAGACGATAGCCCTATTTGGTAAAAAAACTAATCCATATTATGACAAGAACAGCTCAAATAAGCAAAGAGAAACAAGCGTCCATCATTACCGTAAGACATGAAGGTCAGTCAATACAGAACATTTCAAGAACTTTAAAAAAAGTTTATTCAAGTGCAGTCGCAAAACCCATCAAGCGCTATGATGAAACTGGCTCTCATGAGGACCGCCACATGAATGGAAGACCCAGAGTTACCTCTGCTGCAGAGGATAAGTTCATTAGAGTTGCCAGCCTCAGAAATTGCAGACCAAATAAACACCAATAACAAGATGAGACTTGTTTGGGCCAAGAAACACGAGCAATGGACATTAGACCGGTGGAAATGTGTCCTTTGGTCTGGAGTCCAAATTGGAGATTTTTGGTTCCAACCGCCGTGGGTTTGTGAGACACGGTGTGGGTGAGCAGATGATCTCCGCATGTGTATTTCCCACCGTAAAGCATGGAGGAGGAGGTGTTAGAGTGTGGTGGTGCTTTGCTGGTGACACTGTCTGTGATTTATTTAGAATTCAAGGCACACTTAACCAGCATGGCTACCATAGCATTCTGCAGTGATACTCCATCCCATCTGGTTTGGGCTTAGTGGGACTATCATTTGTTTTTCAACAGGACAATGACCCAACACACCTCCATGCTGTGTAAGGGCTATTTGACCAAGAAGGAGAGTGATGGAGTGCTGCATCAGATGACCTGGCCTCCACAATCCCCCGACCTCAACCCAATTGAGATGGGTCAGACCGCAGATTGAAGGAAAAGCAGCCAACAAGTGTTCAGCATATGTGGGAACTCCTTCAAGACTGTTGGAAAAGCATTCCAGGTGAAGCTGGTTGAGAGAATGCCAAATGTGTGCAATGCTGTCATCAAGGCAAAGGGTGGATATTTTGATTTGTTTAACACTTTTTTGGTTACTACATGATTCCATACGTGTTATTTCATAGTTTTGATGTCTTCACTATTATTCTACAATGTAGAAAATAGTCAAAATAAAGAAAAACCCTGGATGAATGAGGCCGGCCTCGACCGGGAGACACATGGGCGGCGCACAATTGGTCCAGCGTCGTCCAAGGTAGGGGAGGGTTTGGCCGGCAGGGATGTGGGTTCGTTTCCCACGGGGGGCCAGTATGAAAAAAACAAACCCCCCCCAAAAAAAAATGATGCATTCACTAACTGTAAGTCGCTCTGGATAAGAGCATCTGCTAAATGACTAAAATGTAAATGTAAAAATGTAAATGTAAAAATGTAAATGAGCAGGTGTGTCCAAACTTTTGACTGTCACTGTAAGTATAATTGAAAGTCTCAAAGGGGTTGATTATTGAAAATTCACTTAATTACTATGACATGAATATAGTCCCTTCTCAGATTACTGAAACCACTGAGCATAATCATTATAACTCCCTAAAAACAGGATTTCTGCCTTTAAAAGTGTGCCAGGTGATTGTTGAGCTACTGCTGACACCTACTGGAGGTTTATTTTTTTATTTTTTTATTTCACCTTTATTTAACCAGGTAAGCCAGTTGAGAACAAGTTCTCATTTACAACTGCGACATGGCCAAGATAAAGCAAAGCAGTGCGATAAAAACAACAACAACACAGAGTTACATATGGGATAAACAAAAACGAACAGTCAATAAAACAATAGAAAATCTATATACAGTGTGTGCAAATGTAGTAAGTTATGGAGGTAAGGCAATAAATAGGCCATAGTGCAAAATAATTACAATTTAGTATTAACACTGGAATGATACATGTGCAGAAGATCATGTGCAAATAGAGATACTGGGGTGCAAATGAGCAAAATAAATAACAATATGGGGATGAGGTAGTTGGGTGGGCTAATTACAGATGGGCTGTGTACAGGTGCAGTGATCGGTAAGCTGCTCTGACTACTGATGCTTAAAGTTAGTGAGGGAGATAAGAGTCTCCAGCTTCAGAGATTTTTGCAGTTCGTTCCAGTCATTGGCAGCAGAGAACTGGAAGGAATGGCGGCCAAAGGAGGTGTTGGCTTTGGGGATGACCAGTGAGCTATACCTGCTGGAGCGCATACTATGGGTGGGTGTTGCTATGGTGACCAATGAGCTAAAATAAGGCAGGGATTTGCCTAGCAGTGATTTATAGATGACCTGGAGCTAGTGGGTTTGGCGACGAATATGTAGTGAGGGCCAGCCAACGAGAGCGTACAGGTCACAATGGTGGGTAGTATATGGGGCTTTGGTGAAAACGGATGGCACTGTGATAGACTACATCCAATTTGCTGAGTAGAGTGTTGGAGGCTATTTTGTAAATGACATCGCCGAAGTCAAGGATCGGTAGGATAGTCAGTTTTACGAGGGCATGTTTGGCAGCAAGAGTGAAGGAGGCTTTGTTGCGAAATAGGAAGCCGATTCTAGATTTAACTTTGGATTGGAGATGCTTAATGTGAGTCTGGAAGGAGAGTTTACGGTCTAACCAGACACCTAGGTATTCTAAGTCAGACCTAGGTATTCTAAGTCAGACCCGCCGAGAGTAGTGATTCTAGTCGGTCGGGCGGTGCAAGCAGCGTTCGATTGAAGAGCATGCATTTAGTTTTACTAGCGTTTAAGAGCAGTTGGTGGCTACGGAAGGAGTGTTGTATGGCATTGAAGCTCGTTTGGAAGTTTGTTAACACAGTGTCCAATAAAGGGCCAGATGTATACAAAATGGTGTCGTCTGCGTAGAGGTGGATCTGAGTCACCAGCAGCAAGAGCGACATCATTGATATACACAGAGAATAGAGTCAGCCCGAGAATTGAACCCTGTGGCACCCCCATAGAGACTGCCAGAGGTCCAGACAACAGGCCCTCCGATTTGACACATTGAACTCTATCTGAGAAGTAGTTGGTGAACCAGGCGAGGCAGTCATTTGAGAAACCAAGGCTATTTAGTCTGCCAATAAGAATGCAGTGATTGACAGTCGAAAGCCTTGGCCAGGTCAATGAAGACGGCTGCACAGTACTGTCTTTTATCGATCGCGGTTATAATATCGTTTAGGACCTTGAGCGTGGCTGAGGTGCACCCATGACCAGCTCGGAAACCAGATTGCATAGCGGAGAAGGTACGGTGGGATTCGAAATGGTCGGTGATCTGTTTGTTAACTTGGCTTTCAAATACTTTCGAAAGGCAGGGCAGGATGGATATAGGTCTGTAACAGTTTGGATCTAGAGTGTCACCCCCTTTGAAGAGGGGGATGACCGCGGCAGCTTTCTAATCTCTGGGGATCTCAGACGATACGAAAGAGAGGTTGAACAGGCTAGTAATAGGGGTTGCGACAATTTCGGTGGCTCATTTTAGAAAGAAAGGGTCCAGATTGTCTAGCCCAGCTGATTTGTAGGGGTCCAGATTTTGCAGCTCTTTCAGAACATCAGCTGTCTGAATTTGGGTGAAGGTGAAGCTGGGGGGGCATGGGCAAGTTGCAGCGGAGGGTGCAGAGCTGGTGGCCGGGGTAGGGGTAGCCAGGTGGAAAGCATGGCCAGCCATAGAAAAATGCTTGTTGAAATTCTCGATTATCGTAGATTTATCGGTGGTGACAGTGTTTCCTAGCCTCAGTGCAGTGGGCAGCTGGGAGGAGGTGCTCTTATTCTCCATGGACTTTACAGTGTCCCAAAACCTTTTGGAGTTAGTGCTACAGGATGCACATTTCTGTTTGAAAAAGCTAGCCTTTGCTTTCCTAACTGATTGTGTATATTGGTTCCTGACTTCCCTGAAAAGTTGCATATCGCGGGGGCTGTTCGATGCTAATGCAGTACGCCACAGTATGTTTTTGTGCTGGTCAAGGGCAGTCAAGTCTGGGGTGAACCAGGGGCTACTTCTGTTCTTAGTTCTGAATTTTTTGAACGGGGCATGCTTATTTAAGATGGAGAGGAAAGCACTTTTAAAGAACAACCAGGCATCCTCTACTAACGGAATGAGGTCAATATCCATCCAGGATACCCGGGCCAGGTCAATTAGAAAGGCCTGCTCGCTAAAGTGTTTTAGGGAGCGTTTGACATTGATGAGGGGTGGTTGTTTGACCGCGGACCCATTACGGACGCAGGCAATGAGGCAGTGATCGCTGAGATCCTGGTTGAAGACAGCGGAGGTGTATTTAGAGGGTAAATTAGTCAGGGTGATATCTATGAGGGTGCCCATGTTTACGGATTTAGGGTTGTACCTGGTAGGTTCCTTGATAATTTGTGTGAGATTGAGGGCATCTAGTTTAGATTGTAGGATGGCCGGGGTGTTAAGCATATCCCAGTTTAGGTCACCAAAGCTGTACGAACTCTGAGGATAGATGGGGGAAAATCAATTCACATATGGTGTCCAGGGCACAGCTGGGGGCTGAGGGGGTCTGTAGCAAGCAGCAACAGTGAGAGACTTATTTCTGGAAAGGTGGATTTTTTTAAAAGTAGAAGCTCAAACAGTTTGGGCACAGACCTGGATAGTATGATAGAGCTCTGCAGGCTATCTCTACAGTAGATTGCAACTCCGTCCCCTTTGGCAGTTCTATCTAGACAAAAAATGTTGTAGTTGGGGATGGACATTTCAGAGTTTTTGGTGGCCTTCCTAAGCCAGGATTCAGACACTGCTAGAACATCAGGGTTGGCGGAGTGTGCTAACGTAGTGAATAACTCAAACTTAGGGAGGAGGCTTCTGATGTTAACAAGGCTTTTACGGTTACAGAAGTCAACAAATGATAGCGCCTGGGGAGTAGGAGTGATACTGGGGGCTACAGGGCCTGGGTTAACCTCTACATCACCAGAGGAACAGAGGAGGAATAGAATAAGGATACGGCTAAAGGCTTTAAGAACTGGACTGGGGGCTCTACAGTGAAATAGTCAGAGACTGAAGTGAGATCAGATGGAGAGACAATGTGGTAAAATTACTGTACTGCTTCATCTGTTAGGATTTCCAGTCATGTTAACACTAGGGGGAAAAACACCATAATTTAATGCTGAGAAGCAGCCATAAGTTTACTCAGCCAAGCCACACTGTCAAATGGCACATAGATCTTTCATTCATTCATCATTACCACCATAGCCCAATTTACCCCAGGTCATCAGGACCTCACAAACTGTACAGCAGATTAGATTAGCTAATGGGGCATGTGTCAGCGGGAGGCTATAAAACAGAGGAGAGATAGTGTACTATAGTTCACACCTTGTTCTTTGAATGCTGCATTGATCTGCTCCATGGCTGTCTGGTAAACCGTGGGATTGGACAAGATGAAGGCTACAGCCCAGAAGGTAATCTAAACAACAAAGACATTTTATATCAAATATAATTATGATATCTCCAATCAAACCAGTTTAAATGCCAATTAACTACCGTATCTGACAGATGAAAAACTCAGGTGAAAACTCAGTGCATTCGGAAGGTATTCAGACCCCTTCCCATTTTCCACATTTTGTTACGTTACAGACTTATTCTAAAATGGATTAAATAAACATTTTTCCTCATCAATCTACACACAATACCCCATAATGACAAAGTGAAAACAGGTTTTTAGACATTTTTGCAAATGTATAATAAAAATAAAAACAGAAATACCTTATTTACATAAGTATTCAGACCCTTTGCTATGAGACTCGAAACTGAGCTCAGGTGCATCCTGTTTCCATTGATCATCCTTGAGATGTTTCTACAACTTGATTGGAGTCCATCTGTGGTAAATTCAATTGATTGGAAATGAATTGGAAAGGCACACACCTGTCTATATAAGGTCCCACAGTTGACAGTGCATGTCAGAGCAGAAATCAAGCAGTGAGGTCGAAATTATTGTCCGTAGAGCTCTGAGATAGGATTGTGTCGAGGCACAGATCTGGGGAAGGGTACCAAAAAATTCTGCAACATTGAAGGTCCCCAAGAACACAGTGGCCTCCATCATTCTTAAATGGAAGAAGTTTGGAACCACCAAGACTCTTCCTAGAGCCGGCCAAACTGAGCAATAGGGGGAGAAGGGCCTTGGTCAGGGAGGTGACCAAGAACCCGATGGTCACTCTGACAGAGCTCCAGAGTTCCTCTGTGTAGATGGGAGAACCTTCCAGAAGCACAACCATCTCTGCAGCACTCCACCAATCAGGCATTTATGGTAGAGTGGACAGACGGAAGCCACACCTCAGTAAAAGGCACATGACAGCCCGCTTGGAGTTTGCCAAAGGCACCTAAAGGACTCTCAGACAATGAGAAACAAGATTCTCTGGTCTGATGAAACCAAGATTGAACTCTTTGGCCTGAATGCTAAGTGTCACGTCTGGAAGAAACCTGGCACCATCCCTACAGTGGAGCATGGTGGTGGCAGCATCATGCTGTGGGGATGTTTTTCAACGGCAGGGACTGGGAGACTAGTCAGGATCGAGGGAAAGATGAACGGAGCAAAGTACAGAGAGATCCTTGATGAAAAACTGCTCCAGAGCACTCAGGACCTCAGACTGGGGCGAAGGTTCACCTTCCAACAGGACAACGACCATAAGCACACAGCCAAGACAACGCAGGAGTGGTTTCGGGACAAGTCTCTGAATGTCCTTGAGTGGCCCAGCCAGAGCCCGGACTTGAACCCGATCAAACATCTCTGGAGAGACCTGAAAATAGCTGCGCAACGACGCTCCCCATCCAACCTGACAGAGCTTGAGAGGAACTGCAGAGAAGAATGGGAGAAACTCCCCAAATACAGGTGTGCCACATTTTATCGTCATACCCAAGAACACTTGAGGCTGTAATCGCTGCCAAAGGTGCTTCAACAAAGTACTGAGTAAAGGGTCTGAATACTTACAGTGAGGGAGAAAAGTATTTGATCCCCTGCTGATTTTGTATGTTTGCCCACTGACAAAGAAATGATCAGTCTATAATTTTAATGGTAGGTTTATTTGAACAGTGAGAGACAGAATAACAACAAAAAAATCCAGAAAAGCGCATGTAAAAATGTTTATAAATTGATTTGCATTTTAATGAGGGAAATAAGTATTTGACCCCCTCTCAATCAGAATGATTTCTGGCTCCCAGGTGTCTTTTATACAGGTAACGAGCTGAGATTAGGAGCACACTCTTAAAGGGAGTGCTCCTAATCTCAGCTTGTTACCTGTATAAAAGACACCTGTCCACAGAAGCAATCAATCAATCAGATTCCAAACTCTCCACCATGGCCAAGACCAAAGAGCTCTCCAAGGATGTCAGGGACAAGATTGTAGACCTACACAAGGCTGGAATGGGCTACAAGACCATCGCCAAGCAGCTTGGTGAGAAGGTGACAACAGTTGGTGCGATTATTCGCAAATGGAAGAAACACAAAATAACTGTCAATCTCCCTTGGCCTGGGGCTCCATGCAAGATCTCACCTCGTGGAGTTGCAATGATCATGAGAACGGTGAGGAATCAGCCCAGAACTACACGGGAGGATCTTGTCAATGATCTCAAGGCAGCTGGGACCATAGTCACCAAGAAAACAATTGGTAACACACTACGCCGTGAAGGACTGAAATCCTGCAGCGCCCGCAAGGTCCCCCTGCTCAAGAAAGCACATATACAGGGCCATCTGAAGTTTGCCAATGAACATCTGAATGATTCAGAGGAGAACTGGGTGAAAGTGTTGTGGTCAGATGAGACCAAAATCTAGCTCTTTGGCATCAACTCAACTCGCCGTGTTTGCAGGAGGAGGAATGCTGCCTATGACCCCAAGAACACCATCCCCACCGTCAAACATGGAGGTGGAAACATGCTTTTGGGGTGTTTTTCTGCTAAGGGGACAGGACAACTTCAACGCATCAAAGGGACGATGGACGGGGCCATGTACCGTCAAATCTTGGGTGAGAACCTCCTTCCCTCAGCCAGGGCATTGAAAATGGGTCGTGGATGGGTATTCCAGCATGACAATGACCCAAAACACACGGCCAAGGCAACAAAGGAGTGGCTCAAGAAGAAGCACATTAAGGTCCTGGAGTGGTCTAGCCAGTCTCCAGACCTTAATCCCATAGAAAATCTATGGAGGGAGCTGAAGGTTCGAGTTGCCAAACGTCAGCCTCGAAACCTTAATGATTTGGAGAAGATCTGCAAAGACGAGTGGAACAAAATCTGTGCAAACCTGGTGGCCAACTACAAGAAACGTCTGACCTCTGTGATTGCCAACAAGGGTTTTGCCACCAAGTACTAAGTCATGTTTTGCAGAGGGGTCAAATACTTATTTCCCTCATTAAAATGCAAATCAATTTATAACATTTTTGACATGGGTTTTTCTGGATTTTGTTGTTGTTATTCTGTCTCTCACTGTTTAAATAAACCTACCATTAAAATTATAGACTGATCATGTCTTTGTCAGTGGGCAAACATACAAAATCAGCAGGGGATCAAATACTTTTTTCCCTCACTGTATGTAAATGTGATATTTCCGTGTGTATATTGATGAGGAGTTTTTTAGAATAAGGCTGTGACGTAACAAAATGTAGAAAAAGTCAAGGGGTCTGAATACTTGACATACGTACTTTACACTCTAGGTGTAAAGTAGCTACCATGAATCTAATTCATAAAAATGATGCCCCTGGTTATCATTGATAAGATTTTAAAAGTACTCACTGGAATTGCGTTGGCAAGCGATGCCCATAACATCAGTAATCCATAGTTGGGCAGGAATTTATCTGTGATTAACGTGACAAGGTGTTGCAGTAATGTCTGCAAAAATGCCATACATACAATCATTTAAAATGAGGTTAGGCTAAATACAACAGACTTTATACATTAAATCCCATTGGAAGTTTCACTATACGAGTATACAATGGTATCTATCGTCATCGTTACACATTCAAGATATATATTATATATACAGTGGGGAAAAAAAGTATTTAGTCAGCCACCAATTGTGCAAGTTCTCCCACTTAAAAAGATGAGAGAGGCCTGTAATTTTCATCATAGGTACACGTCAACTATGACAGACAAAATGAGAAAAAAAATCCAGAAAATCACATTGTAGGATTTTTAATGAGTTTATTTGCAAATTATGGTGGAAAATAAGTATTTGGTCAATAACAAAAGTTTCTCAATACTTTGTTATATACCCTTTGTTGGCAATGACACAGGTCAAACGTTTTCTGTAAGTCTTCACAAGGTTTTCACACACTGTTGCTGGTATTTTGGCCCATTCCTCCATGCAGATCTCCTCTAGAGCAGTGATGTTTTGGGGCTGTCGCTGGGCAACACGGACTTTCAACTCCCTCCAAAGATTTTCTATGGGGTTGAGATCTGGAGACTGGCTAGGCCACTCCAGGACCTTGAAATGCTTCTTACGAAGCCACTCCTTCGTTGCCCGGGCGGTGTGTTTGGGATCATTGTCATGCTGAAAGACCCAGCCACGTTTCATCTTCAATGCCCTTGCTGATGGAAGGAGGTTTTCACTCAAAATCTCACGATACATGGCCCCATTCATTCTTTCCTTTACACGGATCAGTCGTCCTGGTCCCTTTGCAGAAAAACAGCCCCAAAGCATGATGTTTCCACTCCCATGCTTCACAGTAGGTATGGTGTTCTTTGGATGCAACTCAGCATTCTTTGTCCTCCAAACACGACTGAGTTGAGTTTTTACCAAAAAGTTATATTTTGGTTTCATCGGACCATATGACATTCTCCCAATCCTCTTCTGGATCATCCAAATGCACTCTAGCAAACTTCAGACGGGCCTGGACATGTACTGGCTTAAGCAGGGGGACACGTCTGGCACTGCAGGATTTGAGTCCCTGGCGGCGTAGTGTGTTACTGATGGTAGGCTTTGTTACTTTGGTCCCAGCTCTCTGCAGGTCATTCATTAGGTCCCCCCGTCTGGTTCTGGGATTTTTGCTCACCGTTCTTGTGATCATTTTGACCCCACGGGGTGAGATCTTGCGTGGAGCCCCAGATCGAGGGAGATTATCAGTGGTCTTGTATGTACCTATGATGAAAATTACAGGCCTCTCTCATCTTTTTAAGTGGGAGAACTTGCACAATTGGTGGCTGACTAAATACTTTATTTCCCCACTGTATACAGTTGAAGTCGGAAGTTTACATACACTTAGGTTGGAGTCATTAAAACTATTTTTTCAACCACTCCACAAATGTCTTGTTAATAAACTATAGTTTTGGCAAGTAGGTTAGGACATCTACTTTGTGCATGACACAAGTAATATTTCCAACAATTGTTTACGGACAGATTATTTCACTTCTAATTCACTGTATCACAATTCCAGTGGGTCAGAAGTTTACATACACTAAGTTGACTGTGCCTTTAAACAGCTTGGAAAATTCCATAAAATGATGTCATGGCTTTAGAAGCTTCTGATAGGCTAATTGACATCATTTGAGTCAATTGGAGGTGTACCTGTGGATGTATTTCAAGGCATACCTTCAAACTCAGTGCCTCTTTGCTTGACATCATGGGAAAATCAAAAGAAATCAGCCAAGACCTCAGAAAAAAATGTTAAGACCTCCACAAGTCTGGTTCATCCTTGGGAGCAATTTCCAAACGCCTGAAGGTACCACGTTCATCTGTACAAACAATAGTTTGCAAGTATAAACCCCATGGGACCACGCAGCCATCATACCACTCAGGAAGGAGCCACGTTCTGTCTCCTAGAGATGAACGTACTTTGGTGCGAAAAGTGCAAATCAATCCCAGAACAACAGCAAAGGACCTTGTGAAGATGCTGGGGGAAACAGGTACAAAAGCATCTAAATCCACAGTAAAACGAGTCCTATATCGACATAACCTGAAAGGCCGCTCAGCAAGGAAGAAGCCACTGCTCCAAAACTGCCATAAAAAAGCCAGACTACGGTTTGCAACTGCACATGGCGACAAAGATCGTACTTTTTTGAGAAATGTCCTCTGGTCTGATGAAACAAAAATAGAACTGTTTCGCCATAATGACCATCGTTATGTTTGGAGGAAAAAGGGGGTGCTTGCAAGCCGAAGAACACCATCCCAACCGTGAAGCACGTGGGTGGCAGCATCATGCTGTGGGGGTGCTTTGCTGCAGGAGGGACTGGTGCACTTCACAAAATAGATGGCATCAAGAGGAAGGAAAATGATGTGGATATATTGAAGCAACATCTCAAGACATCAGTCAGGAAGTTAAAGCTTGGTCGCAAATGTTCCTTCCAAATGGACAATGACCCCAAGCATACTTCCAAAGTTGTGGCAAAATGGCTGAAGGACAACAAAGTCAAGGTATTGGAGTGGCCATCACAAAGCCCTGACCTCAATCCTATAGAACATTTGTGGGCAGAACTGAAAAAGCGTGTGCGAGCAAGGAGGCCTACAAGCCTGACTCAGTTACACCAGCTGTCAGGAGGAATGGGCCAAAATTCACCCAACTTATTGTGGGAAGCTTGTGGAAGGCTACCCGAAACGTTTGACCCAAGTTAAACAATTGAAAGGCAATGCTCCCAAATACTAATTGAGTGTATGTAAACTTCTGACCCACTGGGAACGTGATGAAAGAAATAAAAGCTGAAATAAATCATTATCTCTACTATTATTCTGACATTTCACATTCTTAAAATAAAGTGGTGATCCTAACTGACCTAAGACAGGGAATTTTTACTGGGATTAAATGTTAGGAATTGTGAAAAACTGAGTTTAAATGTATTTGGCTAAGGTGTATGTAAACTTCCGACTTCAACTGTATGTATATATATGATATATACACTGCTTAAAAAAATAAAGGGAACACTTAAACAACACAATGTAACTCCAAGTCAATCACACTTCTGTGAAATCAAACTGTCCACTTAGGAAGCAACACTGATTGACAATACATTTCACATGCTGTTGTGCAAATGGAATAGACAACAGGTGGAAATTATAGGCAATTAGCAAGACACCCCCAATAAAGGATGGGTTTTGCAGGTGGTGACCACAGACCACTTCTCAGTTCCTATGCTTCCTGGCTGATGTTTTGGTCACTTTTGAATGCTGGCAGTGCTTTCACTCTAGTGGTAGCATGAGACAGAGACTACAACCCACACAAGTGGCTCAGGTAGTGCAGCTTATCCAGGATGGCACATCAATGCGAGCTGTGGCAAGAAGGTTTGCTGTGTCTGTCAGCGTAGTGTCCAGAGCATGGAGGCGCTACCAGGAGACAGGCCAGTACATCAGGAGACGTGGAGGAGGCCGTAGGAGGGCAACAACCCAGCAGCAGGACCGCTACCGCCGCCTTTGTGCAAGGAGGAGCAGGAGGAGCACTGCCAGAGCCCTACAAAATGACCTCCAGCAGGCCACAAATGTGCATGTGTCTGCTCAAACGGTCAGAAACAGACTCCATGAGGGTGTTATGAGGGCCCGACGTCCACAGGTGGGGGTTGTGCTTACAGCCCAACACCGTGCAGGACGTTTGGCATTTGCCAGAGAACACCAAGATTGGCAAATTCGCCACTGGCGCCCTGTGCTCTTCACAGATGAAAGCAGGTTCACACTGAGCACATGTGACAGACGTGACAGAGTCTGGAGACGCCGTGGAGAACGTTCTGCTGCCTGCAACATCCTCCAGCATGACCGGTTTGGCGGTGGGTCAGTCATGGTGTGGGGTGGCATTTCTTTGGGGGGCCGCACAGCCCTCCATGTGCTCGCCAGAGGTAGCCTGACTGCCATTAGGTTCCGAGATGAGATCTTCAGACCCCTTGTGAGACCATATGCTGGTGCGGTTGGCCCTGGGTTCCTCCTAATGCAAGACAATGCTAGACCCAAGTTAAACAATTTAAAGGCAATGCTCCCAAATACTAATTGAGTGTATGTAAACTTCTGACCCACTGGGAACGTGATGAAATAAATAAAAGCTGAAATAAATCATTATCTCTACTATTATTCTGACATTTCACATTCTTAAAATAAAGTGGTGATCCTAACTCATGTGGCTGGAGTGTGTCAGAAGTTCCTGCAAGAGGAAGGCATTGATGCTATGGACTGGCCCGCCCGTTCCCCAGACCTGAATCCAATTGAGCACATCTGGGACATCATGTCTCGCTCCATCCACCAGCCACGTTGCACCACAGACTGTCCAGGAGTTGGCGGATGCTTTAGTCCAGGTCTGGGAGGAGATCCCTCAGGAGACCATCCGCCACCTCATCAGGAGCATGCCCAGGCGTTGTAGGGAGGTCATACAGGCACGTGGAGGCCACACACAATACTGAGCCTCATTTTGACTTGTTTTAAGGACATTACATCAAAGTTGGATCAGCCTGTAGTGTGGTTTTCCACTTTAATCTTGAGGGTGACTCCAAATCCAGACCTCCATGGGTTGATACATTTGATTTCCATTGATAATTTTTGTGTGATTTTGTTGTCAGCACATTCAACTATGTAAAGAAAAAAGTATTTAATAAGATTATTTCATTCATTCAGATCTAGGATGTGTTATTTTAGTGTTCCCTTTATTTTTTTGAGCAGTGTATATAGACAAATATTGCACTAACTAGAAGTTATAACACCAGTATGCAGGCCAGGAACATCAGTAAGATAAAAAGTGAGCAGCTATCGATCTTAGCTGGCTGGGACAGGTGCTGTTCTGGAATCTGGATGCTCATTTTAAAGGTTTCACATGGTCCAATGACCTTTTATCAATCAGAAGCCTTTATCAAGATGAAATATGGAGAATCTTTATGGCTGACAACGAATGAGTGACAATATGTTTCATATCTTAACTGGGACAACTGTCAAGGTGGGTAAAAAGTGCATCTCGTCCCATAAAGAATTATCATTGCATCCATCTACAGAAGACAACCTTGGCGAAATGATTAAAATAAAATGACTTAATGTTAGACCCCAACTGTTGAGTTATGAGACACGACTCAATGTCAAAATGTCACATTTCCAATATGCAAATGAATCATCCATTCAATAAAATCATAGTACAATCATCCAACATTTAAAACTGTATTGTTCTCTATTCAAAGACAGGACTCACCCTGTTGCCTGTTTCACTGGATGTCTCATCATTCTCTGCTTTGACCACCATGTTCCCCAATAGGGACAGAAGCCAGCGTTTGGAACTGGCCCATTCCCTAACCCCAAAAATACAACTATTTAGAAAACATACAGTGCTGTAGCCTTGTACCTAGTCTCGCGTGGCCAGCCTTTCAAAATCCTGTCTCGTTTACTTGACTATTGAAGTCTTGGTTTCCAAGGCTACTTTGTACCTTACCCTCACATGAGTACCACAACCACACTATGTCAATAAAGGTGGCTTTTTACCTAAATCAACAGTCTGGTCAGACTGTCTTGTTTATTCTGAGATAGGCCAACTGTACTGTACATTTCAACACAGAGGTTTTCCTCTCAATTTCCTGGGATTTGCTATGAGCACATAGTCCTTAGTAAATAAACTCTATACTGCTTCCATAACAGTGGGGGTAATTGGGTTCATCTGTTTATTTTTTCATGTGAACAAACTAATATTAGCCAGGGCCGAGGTCCAATTTAAATATACAGTATATTGGTCAAATCTATACTGTCTTATATTACAAGCAATTTACACAATGAAATGTATATTCCACCCCATTCACCTGCCTACTACTACAGTAGTTTGAAGACAGGAACTAACTATCAGACTAACCAGACCAGTGCCACACAGACCTGAGGAACATGTCTGGTAGCTGGGAGCCGTACTCAAAGCCCTCGTCGTAGATGGCAAACTTCTCCTTGAACTGCTCCATGGTAAAGGGACTGCCTGGAGAGTTACACTTCCCCAGTAGGTTACTCATCACAGCAGGGTACATTACGGCCCTGTCCAACATGAGGAGAGACGAGCCAATGACTATTATAGAGGCTACTGGTCAGTCTGGTCAGAGGGTTTTAGATACTGCTGTGTAGGGATTACATTGGAAAAAGATAATACATTTGTTATTTATTTTTCTTTTTTTTACATAAAATGGTTCTACAGTTGTCTGAGTGATGATCATCACCAGAGATATATGTGTGTGAAAAGTTGTGTGTAATAGCAGGGTAATAGTGCATAACAGACCATGCTGTTAAATGATGAGCCAATCAAATGTAAGAAGTGCATAACAGTCCTTTATCTCCTAACTTGTTTCATCATTCCTTCTTTCCTGTCATGTCCGTCAGTCCAGAAATTCTGGTTTAGGTAGTTCTTCCACTGAAGGTAATATTATTTCAGCTGTGAAATATGACTCCTGACACCTGAACGATAGGTGTGGTGGACAGGACAAAGGATTGGCAGCACCCTACAGTATATTACTCATCAATGAAGGATACTGTACATAGGACCACACAGTCTCATGCTAGAGGTAGATCAACCTTATGAAAACAACCTCAGCGCACAGCCAGTTACAGTATTCTAATGCTAGTTAACCTAACACTAATCCTAATAAGCCAATTTCAGTGATCCATATTGCACTCCTTCCATTTGTTTTTCTAAATGTTTTCCAGTTTCATACGTACTGAACACTCATACCTCTCCCTCCTCTCCATAAGGGATGAACAAATAAACAGTCAGGGACACTATAGTTTACCTGACCAGCTCATTGAGTCCCCCGGAGCCCTGGTCCCCCAGCGTCTCCAGGTGGTCGTTGAACTCCTCACACAAGTGGTCAGTCAGCTGGGCCACGTTGCCTGGGGTCAGACGGCCCTTGATCAGAGTGTTGCATGCTGGGTGGAACTTATAGAAACTCTCCTTGCTGATGGAAGCTACAGAGAGAAAAACACATTGCTGTATTATGCTGTTGGTTATGTTTCTATTGTGTTGTTGTTGTGTTGTCCGCATTACACTTTTAAACCCATTTGGACATAACTAAATTGAAGTAAAGTGAATTGAATCCATTCAGCTTGAAGCTTCTGTTATTGTAACAGTCAGTGAGCTGGTCAGTATCAGTGTACAACAATAGATAGTCTATTCATAATTTATTATGAGCCTATAGATAGAACATTAATAATGTACAGAGGTTATATATCTTTCAGTACACACTCGCAAGACACTTTCAAGAATCCATCGATCATTAATGTCTCTTGAAATAAGAGAAAAACTGAGAAACATTGTCATTTTTTATTACTACTACAAAACAAATTGAAAAACACTTCCAGTCAGATGTTAAATGTGGCAGCTGAGTAATCTGAACCTATGGGGAGAAAGCTGAAACCACTGGCAGGTGGACCAGCGAAGGCCAAAGTCATGGGAGAACAGTGTCAGCTCCAGAACTAACGTTTCAGCACAGGAAACTCTAACACACACAGTAAAACCCCACCTGTATTATGGACAGGCTCTTGGACTGCCTGCTCAAAATCCACATCTTTGGACATGAAAAATGTGTTGAAGTCTTCATGAAGGGTCACAAAGGTCAATCGCTTGCCAGCTGCGACAACAGTGAAGACAGGTCCATACTGGAAAATACAAATTGTAATATTTTTACATTTTAGTCATTTAGCAGACACTCTTATCCAGAGCAACTTACAGTTAGTGAGTGCATACATTATTTTTATTTATTTTTCATAATCAAACCCACAACCCTGGTGTTGCAAACGCCATGCTCTACCAACTGAGCTACATCCCTGCCGGCCATTCCCTCCCCTACCCTGGACCAATTGTGCGCTGCCCCATGGGTCTCCCGGTCGCGGCCGGCTACGACAGAGCCTGGATTCGAACCAGGATCTCTAGTGGCACAGCTAGCACTGCGATGCAGTGCCACTCGGGAGTTCATTATAATTTTGTCTTGATAAGAAAACAGACCTGGTAGTGTTATTTTCTGTACAAGATTATGTAAACAAATGGATAAAACTTGATGGCAGCAACAGTCCTAATCAGGGAGTCTGACAGCGTTTGTCAGCATCAACTTTGACATTAGATCAATGAAACAGGTTGAAACAGGTTGAAACATGAGTACAACATAGTAATAACACACAGCTGAACAACAAAACAACCAAACTGCCACTATATCCCGGGAATGCTCATCTGAATAACTATAGTGTGCGACTTTCAGACTTCCATTCATACAACTTGGCCACCCCTCCACAATAACAAAACCCCTGGCACAGCAGTCATTTCCCTGCACAAAGGTTTGCATCAACTGGGTCAGTGCATGCTGCTAACTAGCTCCCCAAGGCCCAGTTACATAAATTACTGTGCTGAGTGGACTCAATAGGCCTAAATCACACAGCCCACTAAATCTGGGGCACAGTGATAAAGTTGAGAAGGCCGTGGGCAGTCTGGTACAAAATTCTGCTCCTAGTTTTACAGTGGAACTGAGCTTGGCATGTGGCAGCCTTCCTTGATTGAATGTACTTTTTTGGCAATATCAGCATTTTGCCTTGCCATGTGCGCAGCAAATCTACCATCACACAGAGTGTATAGGGTCAGGGTGTATCACTCATGTGTTATCTTCCATGACTTCTAGGAAGGGGCATCATTGCTTGAAGCTGATGGCTGATATAGGCAGTTAATGAATTAGGGAGATAATGCAACAAGTACACTAGTGGCAATAAAAACCAAGTTCGTTTATTACACATTCATACAGTATCTAACGTTATGTGCCACAGAGTTCAGCAGGTTGAGGTGAGCTCCTGAAGAGACCAGAGACCTTGGACTTTGAAAGAGAGCCCCACGGCCTTGAGATGAGAGGGAGCCACATCCACATGGCATTAATATCTGCTGATGATTCTCTATCTATATATCTATAGACCTATCTGAATTTGGCAAGGCTAAGTTGGATCAATAAAAAGTATTTGTGTGTTTGTGTGTGTGTGTGAGTGAGTGAGTGAGTGAGTGAGTGAGTGAGTGAGTGAGTGAGTGAGTGAGTGAGTGGGCAAGCGAGAGAGAGAGAGAGAGAGAGAGAGGGATGGATGGATGGATGGATAAAGTATAACACAGGGATGCAGAAGCTAGCTTTAATTGTCATCGATATCACAAAGTCAGACACGGTTGATGTTGACACCATTACAACTCAGAGATTATGTGGGCCAAATTTACATCTGTAGCATTCGAACAAATAAACAATTAGGTCATAGGGTCGAAAACGTAATATTCAGAATAACAATCAAATGAGGCTATAATAGCATATAGCCCAACCACCGTTACCTTATCTCTGGCTTGAGAGATGAAAGTCAGAGGAGATTTCCCAAACTCGAATGCCGCACCAAACCAGGGGATCCATCCTTTTATGCATGGTGGAGCATTTGTATAATTTCCCCCAAATAAAATATGCGCTGAAATAGCCACGATAACCAGAGACAGGATCAAAGTTATGACGTCCATCACACTGGTCTGACATCACCCTAAGGCTCATGACTCTCGAGTGAGTTGACCGCACATGTCACTTGAGGCAAAAGCAGATGGTGAAATGACAGGAAGATTAGCCAACCAGGGTGGGCTTCTTTCTCAGTCTGGACCAATCTGCTAAAATGAGGGCAGAGCTTAATTTTGTCAACATTGCGCGAAAAGTTGTTTAGGAAATGTAGTTTGACAGAGCCCCGATGCAGTAGGCTGTGCGATAAATTCTCTTCACATTAACTACATTTCCTGTTCTCTGGTTAAAGGTCGTTGTCCTGTAGAAGAGAAAAGTAAACGTTTAAGCGAAGCAGCATGTCATATTTGCACATGTCGCTGTTTAAACGGTGCACAGCGTTCAGCATAAATAAAAATAACTCTAATGATCATTGCATGTCTTTGTTTTATAATGTGTAGGGAGCTACTTTCAAACGGAGTAGCAAAGTAATCGCGAACTGTTAGGCTGACTTGCACAGACTTGCAAAAGGATTTCAAAATGGGACAAGAAGAGAAGTCAGGGGTCCCGCAGTGGCCTCGGGTTTCAAAGTTCATCTTGTCAGCATGTGCAGCTACTGTTGCTGAAATGGGTAGGCATATACGTGCTCTCCAATATTTTCCAGCTTCTTTTATGGTACTGGTCATTGTCGAATCAATTCAATGTCAATTCTACAATTTCATTACCATATATTTTGCGGAATGTTTTACATTACACAGAACAGTGTCACTGTGATCAACTCAAAGTTGTCTCAATATCGGTTCCAGTGACATTCCCCCTCGACCTGACCAAGACCAGGCTTCAGATCCAGGGTGAAGCGGCCCTCAGACAGCATGGCCCCGGCAGGGGCCCTCAGACGGCCTACAGAGGGATGCTGGGCACTGCCCTGGGGATTGTACGCGAGGAGGGTCCCCTTAAACTGTGGCAGGGGGCCACACCAGCTGTGTACAGACATATAGGTAGCCTACACCAGACTGATCTCACTACTTACATACATGGGGGTTTGTTGATAAGGGCTAGTTACCCACATCATCTTCCCTGCATTAACCTCCTACTGTACTTCTGCTAGTGTACTCAGGAGTGCGGATGGTGGCCTATGAGCAGCTCCGAGATGTCCTTGGCAGGTCTGAAGATGATAGCTTCCCGCTTTGGTGAGAGAACAGCACAGTGGTGGAGCTGACCACTACTCCTCAATACTATAACTATAACCACAGTAAATTTAAAGTCACATCAGATAAATGCAAACTGTTGAAGAGCATTGCATTTCCCCAGTCTCAACAGAACAAAGACTAGATGTCTATTGCTCTGGAGGTCTCCATGCTTTGCTTAGTGCATGCATTCATAGTAGTCCCAAGCCACTGCATTTATCAGGAGCAGACTGAACTAGGCTCAGAACCCCTACCTATATGTACATAGCTACCTCAACCACCTGGTACCCCTGCACATTGACTGGTTATCCCTGTACATATTAATGTTACTTTTACTCATTGTTGTTATTCACTGTGTATTTATTCCTCGTCTTTATGTATAAAAAATCTTAACTCTGCATTGTTGGAAAAGGACCTGTAAGTAAGCATTTCACTGTTAGTTTACAGCTGTTGTTTACGAAGCATATGACAAATACATTTTGATTTGGGCCTCTCTGCCAGTGTCCACCCAGCCAAGCCACTGTTTGCTCTCCTTTTCCCAACAGGAAAGCAGCGATCGGGGGCATGCTGGCTGGGGCTGTGGGTCAGTTCATGGCCAGCCCCACCGACCTGGTCAAGGTGCAGATGCAGATGGAGGGGAGACGCAGGCTGGAGGGCAAGCCACCCCGGTGAGTGTGTTTAGCTAGTTTTCAGTCTTTAGCCATCCTTCAACCTAAACTGTATGTCGGTTTGTACTTCCTATTTTAACTCATGTAATTTAGTTGTAAGCTAATAATCACTCATTAGATACAGTATCATGTGAGAGAGAAGTTTCCCTCTTTAAAAAAATAAAAGTGGACTCATCTGGCCTCTTTTGAGACAGGGTTCAAGGAGTGTACCATGCTTTCCTGAAGATTGTCTCTGAAGGGGGGATCCGGGGCCTGTGGGCAGGGTGGGTCCCCAACGTACAGAGGGCTGCTCTGGTCAATCTAGGAGGTATAGTTGAGTGAATACAGGCAAAAGTGAAAATGTACTGTCTGTAATGTGTATAGGGATTTAATTGCTCTCAAATGTAATTAGATCTCACAACATATGATACTGTCAAGCACTTTCTTCTGAGAAATACCTCGCTACAAGACACCAGCCTTTGCCATGGGTTAGCAAGGTAAAGTATAACACAGAGATTTAATGATAACTCAAAATGTATATCTAACTACTTCAGAGAATATATTTTCAAATTCAAATTCTGAAGTCCTCTCTCCATCCAGCACATGTTCTGGTCTGGTTGCTGCTACCATGGGAACACCAGCAGATGTCATCAAAACCAGAATAATGAACCAGCCCAGAGATCCGAATGGCAGGTGAGGCAGCCAATCAGAGAACAGTATTCATTCCTTGATAGTGTTACTGTGCTATATGCTTAGGATGTCATTTACAGCTTATTGTAACAAGTGATAATCCAAAATGCAACAGATAAATCATTCATATTACAGGTTTTATAATGCTGAAAGACCAATAAACTAAATAAAGGTATCTACCTAATAGGCTACATACATTTTTCCACAGGGGCGTATTGTACAAGTCTTCCATTGACTGCCTGATCCAATCTGTCAAGGGGGAAGGGTTCATATCCCTGTACAAAGGCTTTCTCCCTACTTGGATGAGAATGGTACATTTACTCGGTCTCGTATTATAATGCTTTTGATCTTTGACTGTGGCAATGTACAATACATTCATACTGCCCTTGTTGTCTCTTTGGTACTACAGGCTCCCTGGTCCATGACATTTTGGCTCTCATTCGAACAAATACGAAAGACAATGGGCATCAGCTCATTCTAAAACCTGGACTGTCAGTCAGACAGGTAGCCTAGCGGTGAAGAGCGTTGGGCCTGTAACTGAAAGGTTGCTGGTTCGATTCCCTGAGCCGACTAGATGAAAAATCTGTTGATGTGCCCTTGAGCAAGACACTTAACCCTAATTGCTCCTGTAAGTCGCTATGGATAAGAGTGTCTACTAAATGACGTAAATGTAAGGACTGATCACATTCATAAATCTACTTTTTTGAGGTGCTGCACTTGGTGCTACAGAGCCATGTACACAACATGCATAACTGTGCCATGGTAGTGATGCTTGTTAGTTACGTTGTCCTTTGACAGAGACCAGTCAGTTGACTTATTATGATACAAAGTGTTCTCCACTGTTTCAGGCGTGATTACTGTTTTTACAAGCTGCTAATGGTCAAACGTTATAACAAACTCTTAACATGTTTCATGTCATTAACTGTCTGAACACTAACATTATAAAAGCTATATGCTTAATTGCATAGGGTAAGAAGCATAAAGACATTTACTATATCAAACACAAGGTTTTATGTGGCCACTGCTGACCATAGTGAATTAAATACTGTGAAAATAAATAATCAATTCAAGACATTTACAGAGCTTTCTTATGTTGATTACCAGTAAATAACTAGTAGCTTTAACTTTTTCCTTGTATAGGACTGTCCTGTGTAATGGCAAACTGTTAATCTATTATGCATTCCCTATCTAGTGAATATTTCTCAGATGTAATTTACCCCCATGGTCTATGACTTTTTAGTGGGGGAAAAAAGTATTTAGTCAGCCACCAATTGTGCAAGTTCTCCCACTTAAAAAGATGAGAGAGGCCTGTAATTTTCATCATAGGTACACGTCAACTATGACAGACAAATTGAGAGAATAAAATCCAGAAAATCACATTGTAGGATTTTTTATGAATTTATTTGCAAATTATGGTGGAAAATAAGTATTTGGTCACCTACAAACAAGCAAGATTTCTGGCTCTCACAGACCTGTAACTTCTTCTTTAAGAGGCTCCTCTGTCCTCCACTCGTTACCTGTATTAATGGCACCTGTTTGAACTTGTTATCAGTATAAAAGACACCTGTCCACAACCTCAAACAGTCACACTCCAAACTCCACTATGGCCAAGACCAAAGAGCTGTCAAAGGACACCAGAAACAAAATTGTAGACCTGCACCAGGCTGGGAAGACTGAATCTGCAATAGGTAAGCAGCTTGGTTTGAAGAAATCAACTGTGGGAGCAATTATTAGGAAATGGAAGACATACAAGACCACTGAATCTCCCTCGATCTGGGGCTCCACGCAAGATCTCACCCCGTGGGGACAAAATGATCACAAGAACGGTGAGCAAAAATCCCAGAACCACACGGGGGGGACCTAGTGAATGACCTGCAGAGAGCTGGGACCAAAGTAACAAAGCCTACCATCAGTAACACACTACGCCGCCAGGGACTCAAATCCTGCAGTGCCAGACGTGTCCCCCTGCTTAAGCCAGTACATGTCCAGGCCCGTCTGAAGTTTGCTAGAGTGCATTTGGATGATCCAGAAGAGGATTGGGAGAATGTCATATGGTCAGATGAAACCAAAATAGAACTTTTTGGTAAAAACTCAACTCGTCGTGTTTGGAGGACAAAGAATGCTGAGTTGCATCCAAAGAACACCATACCTACTGTGAAGCATGGGGGTGGAAACATCATGCTTTGGGGCTGTTTTTCTGCAAAGGGACCAGGACGACTGATCCGTGTAAAAGGGAAAGAATGAATGGGGCCATGTATCGTGAGATTTTGAGTGAAAACCTCCTTCCATCAGCAAGGGCATTGAAGATGAAACGTGGCTGGGTCTTTCAGCATGACAATGATCCCAAACACACCGCCCGGGCAACGAAGGAGTGGCTTCGTAAGAAGCATTTCAAGGTCCTGGAGTGGCCTAGCCAGTCTCCAGATCTCAACCCCATAGAAAATCTTTGGAGGGAGTTGAAAGTCTGTGTGGCCCAGCGACAGCCCCAAAACATCACTGCTCTAGAGGAGATCTGCATGGAGGAATGGGCCAAAATACCAGCAACAGTGTGTGAAAACCTTGTGAAGACTTACAGAAAACGTTTGACCTGTGTCATTGCCAACAAAGGGTATATAACAAAGTATTGAGAAACTTTTGTTATTGACCAAATACTTATTTTTCCACCATAATTTGCAAATAAATTCATTAATAATCCTACAATGTGATTTTCTGGTGTACCTATGATGAAAATTACAGGCCTCTCTCATCTTTTTAAGTGGGAGAACTTGCACAATTGGTGGCTGATTAAATACTTTTTTCCCCCACTGTACAAGTCTGATAATGTTAATGGAGTTCCAGTGAGGGAAAAAGAATTTGATCCCCTGCTGATTTTGTGCATTTGCTCACTGACAAAGACATGATCAGTGTATACTTTTAATGGTAGGTTTATTTGAATAGTGAGAGACAGAATAACAACAAAAAAATCCAGAAAAACGCATGTGAAAATTTTTAGGAATTGATTTGCATTTTAATGAGGGAAATAAGTGTTTGACCCCTCTGCAAAACATGACTTAGTACTTGGTGACAAAACCCTTGTTGGCAATCACAGAGGTCAGACGTTTCTTGTAGTTGGCCACCAGGTTTGCACACATCTCAGGAGGGATTTTGTTCCACTCCTCTTTGCAGATCTTCTCCAAGTTATTAAAGGTTTCGATGCTGATGTTTGGCAACTCGAACCTTCAGCTCCTTCCACAGATTTTCTATGGGATTAAGGTCTGGAGACTGGCTAGGCCACTCCAGGACCTTAATATGCTTCTTCTTGAGCCACTCCTTTGTTGCCTTGGCCGTGTGTTTTGGGTCATTGTCATGCTGGAATACCCATCCACGACCCATTTTCAATGCCCTGGCTGAGGGAAGGAGGTTCTCAACAAAGATTTGACGGTACATGGCCCCGTCCATCGTCCCTTTGATGCAGTGAAGTTGTCCTGTCCCCTTAGCAGAAAACCCCCCCCAAAGCATAATGTTTCCACCTCCATGTTTGACGGTGGGGATGGTGTTCTTGGAGTCATAGGCAGCATTCCTCCTCCTCCATACACGGCGAGTTGAGTTGATGCCAAAGAGCTCGATTTTGGTCTCATTTGACCACAACACTTTCACCCAGTTCTCCTCTGAATCATTCAGATGTTCATTGGCAAACTTCAGATGGCCCTGTATATGTGCTTTCTTGAGCAGGGGGACCTTGCGGGCGCTGCAGGATTTCAGTCCTTCACGGCGTAGTGTGTTACCAATTGTTTTCTTGGTGACTATGGTCCCAGCTGCCTTGAGATCATTGACAAGATCCTCCCGTGTAGTTCTGGGCTGATTCCTCACCGTTCTCATGATCATTGCAACTCCACGAGGTGAGATCTTGCATGGAGCCCCAGGCCGAGGGAGATTGACAGTTCTTTTGTGTTTCTTCCATTTGCATATAATCGCACCAACTGTTGTCACCTTCTCACCAAGCTGCTTGGCGATGGTCTTGTAGCCCATTCCAGCCTTGTGTAGGTCTATAATCTTGTCCCTGACATCCTTGGAGAGCTCTTTGGTCTTGGCCATGGTGGAGAGTTTGGAATCTGATTGATTGCTTGCTTCTGTGGACAGGTGTCTTTTATACATGTAACAAAATTAGATTAGGAGCACTCCCTTTAAGAGTGTGCTCCGAATCTCAGCTTGTTACCTGTATAAAAGACACCTGGGAGCCAGAAATCTTTCTGATTGAGAGGGGGTCAAATACTTATTTCCCTCATTAAAATGCAAATCAATTTATAACATTTTTGACATGCGTTTTTCTGGATTTTTTTGTTGTTATTCTGTCTCTCACTGTTCAAATAAACCTACCATTAAAATTATAGACTGATCATTTCTTTGTCAGTGGGCAAACATACAAAATCAGCAGGGGATCAAATACTTTTTTCCCTCACTGTATTTTGGAACTTTGATAGATGCAAAGTTGCGATCAAATGTCTTATAAATCTAACACTTACATACTGTACTTAGTGAACCTGGTGGTGCCTCTTATGTAAAATCAATGAGAAAGTATCCCTGTTGTTGATCAATCACATTTATTTATGCAGTTGTCAAGTACTTTTCAGTAATCCGGCCCAGACCCCAAAGAGCAAAGTAGAAAAGAGAGCACAGTGGCTAGGAAAAACTCCCTAAAAGGAAGAAACCTAGAGAGGAACCTGACTCAGTGGGGTGGCCCATCCTCTTCTGGCTGTACCGGATAGAGATTTTCAAGACCCTGTGGTCAGATAGCTTTTCATAGAGGCATGGTAAGTAAAGAAATACACATTTGTGGGTGTAGCGGCTTAAGGGGACAGGCCGATCCAGTGGAGGCAGCACAACCAGGTGGACTTGGTCAGCATGGGGTTCCATAGGACTGGGATCAGCAGCACGACCAAGTGGGTTCAGGCCAGGAATGTCGGTGTATTCAGGCCAGGGTGCCCTCAGCCACATTCATCTGCGTTTTCCCCTTCCACAGGGGAGGGACAGAGAAGGGGAAAACAGAACTTTACACATAATTTATGACAACATATTTGGTTAAATCAGGGGTGGGTCTTCCATAATGTTTCACTCATAAGTAGTCATTTCATTTAAAAAATGAAAAACATAACTATTCAACTTTTTGTTAGAAATGCAGTCAAAGTGCGCAAAGGAAAAGGTCTCTAATCCCTACCACACATTAACAGTTGATTCAGCTGTGGGGGAAAGTGGTATGTTTACATCTCGTACAGGCTACATGTTTTTGTGCAAGTTAGCTGTGTTGTTACCATCCCTGCAGTCTAGTCTACAACGAAAGGAAGGCCTAAGAGTGATACAAAAATTAAAAGAGTTAAAAAAATATCCTGTGGTTTTGAATGTCAAATTTCGTGATGATTTAATCGACTGCTGTCCGTGGTGCTGAATCTCAGCTATTGTCTCAATTGTGCTTGACAAGGGCTTATCAATTTCATGTGCTGCTCTCCCAAAACTAGTTTTTTGTGATGGCTCTTCCTGTCACCGACCCATGTGTTAAACAAATGTTAATAAAACATTTCAGTCTAATGCCAAATACCCCTTAAAACAAGCCTATGATGACAGTGGCAAGGGGGAAAAACTGCAGTCACGCTATGGTTAGGAACAGACCTTGGGGGGAAGCATCCTCCTCTTGCGACATCAGGGTGTAGATGGTTGTTTCTTCCACTGGTTGGCTGAATGGGAATGTTGATCGGCGGTTGTTGACTGTTACAACCACTGGCAGGGGGAGGTCATTTTCTGTAAAATAATGGAGTAGCATATTATTGCTTAGGCGCATTTGCCAAATCATAATTGCACTTAGGAATTGAATGACTAAGACAATATAGGATTACTTCAATACTGAAGATTCCAGTGACAACATAGAACTGTTTTCAGTTTTCCTGGTTATACCTTACCTCGCTCTGATTCTTGCACTTGTTTCTCTGGATACGCACTCTTCAAATTCACGTAAGCAGCGAGGTAAATACCATATTTCTTCATTTCTATCTCCATATTGAAGTCCTGGAATTGGGGCGTTACCGAGTTGTCATACAGCATCCATCGTCCTCCTTCTTGTTTAACGCACAGCACCATGTGTTTCATCTCTGCTGTGCTCAAACCCAGCAAAAGGAACTGAAGCTCATACTTCCTGTTAGGAGTAGAAATGGGCGGCAGGTAGCTTAGTGGTTAAGAGCGTTGTGTCAGTAACCGAAAGGTCGCTGGTTCTAATCCCCGAGCCGACTAGGTGAAAAATCTGTCGATGTGCCCTTGAGCAAGGCCCTTAACCCTAATTGCTCCTGTAAGTCGCTCTGGATAAGAGCGCCTGCTAAATGACTCAAATGTAATGTAAATGTAAATGAAATCAGAATGGACACAATACAAAAACAGAAGCTTTATTGGGGTTGGCATTGGGTTATGCCCAATGTTAAATGTTATGCCTTTCCGTAACCTAACCTCACTGAAACTAACCTTGACCTAACTAATTCCTAAACCGGTCAAATATCCACTTCCAAATATTTAACCCCAGTATTGGATTAGAGCCTTCATTATCCTAATTTCCTGCATTCTATATGCACCATACTGGTAGTGACACCAAACAGTTCAACCTAACAGTACCTTGAAAAGTCATCCGTGATGACATAAGGAAGATTATCTCCGTACCCAAATCGGCCACGCACATTCACCAGGATGAGTTTAGGGTCAAGTATGGTGTCCAGGATGTAAACGTGACCATATAGCTTAAAATTGCTTTCAAAACACACAGAAAGAGAAACACGACAGGATGGACAGAGAAAATAAAATAACAGTTTCAAAAATAAAAATGCCATTGGTATCTTAACAAAATGTGTTTCATGTTTATATTTCACATGGTATTTGCACACACCTATAAGGTAAAATAAATGTAATCCGATAGATTCAATAATTAATAGTTAAATAGAACCTTCTTGTTTATAGCAATGACATAGAAAATGTAGTCAATGATGATTTATTACCTCAGTGTTCCATTGTAAATTCTAGCTGAGGGGCTCATATCGTAATCGTTGTCGTCGTCTTCATATTTGATAAATATCAGGTCATCAAAGTTTGGTAGGAAGCATTCGACATAGCCTCTACAATCTAGATATTCAGTTTGGTCAAAGTATTTTTTTTTTCTAACATCACGCAAATCTAGATTAATAAGCCAAAGACCCATCGCCTCATTATACATTTTGTTATCGAGAAAAGTTATTACTCCACCGACTGTGTTGTCCGTCATCAAATAATCTTTGACTTTGCGAAATCTTGTTGCTGTTATATGTATTCCGGCCAAAAGACTACTCAGAACACAGGTGTTTTGGAAACGGAGTCCAACAAATGTTCCTCCTGGCAGCATGTAAGGGCTCTCCTCTCCTCTGATTAGCTTCCCCATGTCTTGGTCCGACCTGGAAAGACATTCAGGGAAATAAATGATTGTGTCGCCATACAAAAACACATTTGTTGTGTGGCAATATTGTAGTGTAGTTGAGATTCTTTTCACCAGGCCCTTACCTTGGAGGGAAGTTCCGAGCTGCATCCATAAAGAAGAAAATGAGAAGGTAAATGAGTGTTATACCAAATATTGAAACCGTTATCAAATCTATATATTTTTGACATATTATTCTATTTTCACTTACCCATTGTGACAAGGTCGTTATACATAGTCCTAATGGTGTGTCTGTGGGTGACAGAAACACACAAAACATTCTAAAATTAATTAGAAATATATCTATTTTTAATGTCTTTACATTAAGATATCAGGGGGGATCATAGCTATATTCAATACAATTCATCATGGTTGGTGTCATAAAACATTACTTCCCTGTCCTTGCATTTATGGAAGTGTACGTTGTCCTTATATCATATATTAAGAATTAATCAGTTAAATTAGACATTCAACTTGAACCCTGTAAGAATGTTATATTATTATTATATATTTCACACATCATCTGATCCAGGAAGGAATTTTTCCGAATGGCAGTCAAGTGAGGAACAGCTGTTGTCGAGCAGGGCCTCGTTAGATTTAACAGAGAAAGCATCAACGTAATGAGGTCATGTTTTCATATATTTTTGTGCCTCGGATTGGACACCGACACTACTGTGCTCCGAGTCTACTGTGGGCAAGTGTAGAATAGACTATTGAGCAACACCCAACGCTATTCCTATTAATTATTCTGGATATAATGACAACAAATTGCATAACCTAGTAGGCTTATTCACAATATGATCTGGTAATGAAATAACATGACAAATGCATTTGTTTTCCATGTTAGACCTGCACTTTTAAACAATACAAGGTGCTTGAAGTAGCCTACTTGAACTTGAATTTAGAGCTCAGAAATTCAAGTACTGGAATAGACCTACCTTGAAAATCAGACATTTCCTCAATTTGGTGCTTGAAAAGTTCCTGTAATTATTGTAGCCATTTTATAAGTTCACCCGCTCCCTTATAATTATCCGTGATTTCATTTTTGATCCGTTTTTGTGAGAGATGTGGCCACTTTTGTTTGTTTCCTGCGGCTTTAATTGAATGGTGTTCGGCTACTCTGTTGTGGTAAAACCACGTGCGGTTATTACATCTAATGTTGGATTCAATTTGGCTTTCCATACAAATCCTTCCATTAAAAAAGGAACCTGGTTTTTAGTCACTTCATCATTATAAAAATAGCGATGGTGAGATTCAAATGGTGAGATTAATGCTACCGCTATGCATGGCTTTATTATGTGTACCTGCGCCGGCCACATAGGCTACAGACAAATCGCCATGCATGCATCCAATCTATTTAGTCAGGCAATGTCCACATTATTCTCACATATTTTACAATGTAATATTAATTTGAATATTAATACATTGGCAAGGCCTAAAAAATGCATTATTCTTAAAGTGGTAATGGCCTACTTTTATTTTATTTATTTGTACACTTTTTGCATGGTTTTTGGGGGGAGGGGGGATTCTATATTAGGCCTTATATGTATAATTATATACATTATACAATTGTATAACATTGAGGTCCTTGAAAATTACAATTAAGTGCTTGCAAAAGTCCCTGAGAATGCCAAGAGTGTGCAAAGCTGTCATCAAGGCAAAGGGTGGCTCCTTGAAGAATCTTAAATATAAAATATATTTTGATTTGTTTAACACTTTTTGGGTTACTACATGATTCCATGTGTTATTTCATACTTTTTAAGTCTTCACTATTATCCTACAATGTAAAAAATAGTAAAAATAAAGAAAAACCCTTGAATGAGTAGGTGTGTCCTACTTTTGACTGGAAGTGTAGGTGGAGTTATGGTGCAATTTGCATATATTCATTTTTATTCCTAGTAGGCTACACATGTGGAGCTCCATGAAAATCATTTTTAGTTTTGTTTCAAACCATTTTCAAATGTTGATCCCAATGTCACACATTGCCCCCATTTGCTATAGAAAGACCCACTTGTAGAATCTATGCCAAGGTGTATTGAAGCTGTTATGGCGGCTGGTGGTGGCCCAAAGCCCTACTAAGATGCTTTATGTTAGTGTTTCCTTTATTTTGGCAGTTACATGCAGCAGCAGGCTACACGGAAAAGGAAACAGCTGGATAGGGGAAACGGCTCGAGTCGCTCAAAAAGGAATATAACATGGCGGATAAAGTTCGGAATGACACAATGTCATGTGTACAACATCCAAAAACTTGCATCACTATACTGAGAGCTTTGCCGTTTCTAAAAGGACGTATTTGGTTGTTTTTGGTGCCAATGTTAATGTTTTTTTCAGGGCCCCCATACTATACAACGAGGACGAAGAAGTGATTTGCTGTTTGGGTAAGTTTCTAAAAACGTGTGAAATCACAAAAAAAGGTGTCTGGACCATTCTTCAACATGCCATTTACATAAAATATAGAGATTTGGTTGTAAAAAAGGAAACTTCTCCTTTGATACTTGGTGAAAGCACTTTTGGCAGCCCTTACAGCTGTGCATCTTTTTTAATAAGATTCTACAACTCTCAGGGCAACATATATCCATTGTTTTTGTCAAATTTGCTCAAGCTCAGTAAATTTGGTTGGGAGTCATTAATGGACAGTAATTAAATGTAATTGTCCCGCTGGAAAATAAAACTGTATCCCATTGTTAGGTTTTCAGAAGACTGAGGTGGGTTTCTGCTCCTTTCGTATTATTTTTTATCCTGATAAAATCCCCAGTCCCTGCTGGTGGCAAGCTTACCCATAACATGATGCTGCCACCATAATACTTGGAAATCCAGAGGGTTTCACTTAGGGGCGTCAATTGGGTATGGCACGGTATGGTAGTCGCCATACCCTAGCTCAACACCAACAATTTCAAATGAGCTACTAAAATCATTCCAAACTCGATTAAAAGGCTTTTTTTTTTTTTTGCACAGGCTTCCTTCTTTTCACTTTCTCATTAAGGCCACGAATGTGGAGTGAATGCAATGTTGTTGATCCTGTGTATTTTCAAGTATTGTGGTGGCAGCATCATGTCATGCGTATGCTTGTCACCTGCAAGGTCAGGATCAAAATCAATATGAAAGGAGAAAAGCCCAGTTAAAAACTTAAGAGGAAAACCTGCAGTGATCTTCTGAAAACCTAATCCTGGGATAGAGGTTTATTTTTCAGCTGGAGAATTACACATTTTAATGCCAAAGACACACCAGAATGGCTTTCCAAGAGGTGTTGAGTGTTTCTGAATGGTCCAGTCCCAGTCTGGATTTAAATCTGCTTGAAAATCAGAGACAAGGCTTGAATATTGCTGTCCATCAATGGTTCCAACCAAATGTACTAAGCTTGAGCAATTTTGACAAAAACAATGGCTATTATGTCGCCCTAGGAGTTGTGCAAGGTTGGTAGAATCTTATTCAAAATTATTTACAGCTGTAATGGCTGCCAAAGGTGCTTCCATCAAGTATTAACTCTGGGGTGTGAAGACATATGCAATCAATACATTTTCATGTTTTATTAATTTGGAAAATGTTCTATAATTTCTGTTTCACATTGAAAATATGTAGTAGGTTGTATAGATCGGTAGGAAAAAATCTAATGTTATCCCTTTTTAGATTCAATATTAAGGCAGCAAAATGTGAAGACCGCGCAAGGGTGTGTAGACTTTCACTAGCTAGGCACTGTAAAACAGATGTTAAGCTCTCATATAACTTTTGTGGTATACTACAGGAAATGAAAGCGATTGAAGAGAATACTTTAGCTTCTCTGCTATTAACCCCTAACACGGATTACTCCAACTCATCTTCAAAAGGAAATGAATCAAGGCGTCTAGTACTTTCTAGAACTTTCCAGCTTCTTCAACTGGTCGGTCTTCCAATGAGTTGGAGTTGCTTAATATAGCCAGAGGCGAAAAGCAGATTATAGTTTTCCCATGTTTAAAATTGGTTTAATAACAATTGAGTAAATAGCAGAGAGGCTAAAGTATTGTCTTCAATCGCTTTCATTTCCTGTAGTTTACCACCATTCACACTGATAATAGCTTGATGCCAAAACGTTGTGGTTTATTTTTTTTTCTTTTCTGCACAATCAATAAACATTTGGGCTTCATTATATCCCGATAAACCATCTCTATTTTTGCATTTAAGCCTCAGTTTTGGATCATTTCCTTGTTTTCAACAGTGTGCGGCTCTCAATCTCTTCCTGTATTATACCACAAAATATGTATAATAACTTAACTCCCTGTAATGTGGTGTCTGTCTACTGTATGATGGACAGACATAAACAACTTATTTTATAGGACTAGCATAATCTAGACAACACTATAAAGGATAATTTAGTTTAAAAGAGCTATAAAGTACCTTGGTTTAGATAAAGCCATCTTCTCTTCATGTGTTCCAAAATTGAGTTGTGTTACACCCCTGAAAAAGGGGAGAAATAATCACGAGAGTGATGCAGTTATGTTTCCTCCCTGAAAACTTTTGTATAATGAGAAAAAAGACCGCGATTTCCCCAGAAAGTTGGGTGGAGACCAGAGCAATCGATCTCAGGCTCATAGATTAAGAGCATTTAGTAGATCACAGATTAACACTTTTACCCTTAAATTAGGCACCACAAAATAAAGTAGTCAATATAACGTTTACACATTCCTCTTACAATATTAACCCTTTGTACACTTGACGGATTTTAACACAATTATGAATTTTATCAATCTCTATGAACTAGAGATTGATCTTTTTAACCTTAGATATTTTAAGATCCTTACATACCATGAACTTACTAATACTTTTTAGTGTATAACAGGCTATGAATATGTCCTTTAACCTGTCACACTCTCCCCGACAAAATAAATGTTGTCCCAACATTACCAACATTGTCTTCTTAAACAGTCTATAAGCACTGGACGTAGAAAATCCTCTTCTGTAAGCTAGTCCTTGAGCAGAGGTCAAAGTTCACAGTTCAAATAGAACCAATAAGTTATATTCACAGTCCATATCTGTTGACCAGCTGTATAAACAGTCCATAAGCAGTCTTTTCTCATACTATTGTCCATGGTCAAACATGTCAACTCTGTAGCCTCAAGTTTGCTGAAGTCCATACATGTAGGGTGGCTGAAGGTAATATCGCTGTAGTGATGGCAGCCATGGAACCAGTCCTGGTGCAGGGTAGACAGGGAACAACTGTGGCTGTGGCTGGATACTGTAGCAGGAAGGGATACCAAGCTGATCATAGGTGATACGTCTTGGAGGGTGTCTCTCTCTTTGTGGCAGCTGGTAAGCTGGTTTCTCAGGTTCAGCAGCAGCAGTTAATGAAGGAAAGGCACTTAGTGGATGATCATCAGGCACATTTTCAGCAGGCAAGTTCATCTCCTCAGCAGGCAGTTCTTTAACTGTTGTTTTCTCCTCCAGCTGATTTTCAACAAGAGGCTGTGCTGGTAGCGTATCAGGAACTGGCACCGCAACTGTCTGTTTCACTGGTGGGGGCCTGTTTTCCGACTCTCTCGCTGGTTCAGCATACCTCTCAGGTACTGTAGGAGATGTGGGGACCTGTAGCAGCTCATGATGAAGGTCATATTCATCCCCGCTGTCTTCATCAGAATCTAGAGGCTGTGATCCAGGCTGATGTCTCTTTTTCTTACTTTTGTCATTTCTGATTGTCTCTCAAAAGGTAAGTGGTCACAGGACATGAGCAGGTTTCTGTGCAGGACCCGGGAGCGTCCCCTACCCTTTTCTGGTCTCAACTCATAAATCGGCAGGTCTGAACCCATTTGTCTCACTACTGTGTGAATTTGATCTTCCCAATAGTTACGGAGTTTGCCTGGTCCTCCTCTTGGTGTCAGGTTTTTAATCAGAACTCGCTCGCCAGGCTGTAGCACTGAACTCCTAACTTTAGTGTCATAGTACTTCTTACTTCTTTCAGCAGCTTTCTGAGCATTTTCATTTGCAATGGCGTATGCTTCTTCCATTCCTCGTTTCCAGTTCTCCACGTAGTCTCGCTGGTTACTGGAACCTGCCTCTGTGCACAATCCAAAGAACATATCAACTGGAAGCCAGGGTGATCTCCCAAACAGAAGATAAAATGGTGAATAGCCAGTCACTTCGCAACGGGTGCAGTTATAGGCATAAACCAGTTTGTTTAGAGACTCCTTCCAGTTTGACTTTTGTGTCTCAGTTAGTGTCTTTAGCATTTGCAACAATGTTCTGTTCATTCGTTCCACTTGACCGTTCCCCATCGGGTGGTAGGGTGTTGTTCTGGACCCCGCCATGCCACTGAGTTTCTTTAACTGATGGAACAACTGATTTTCGAATTCTCCCCCTTGGTCATGGTGGATACGGGAGGGGAACCCAAACTTCAGGGCAAAGTCATTGAAGATGAGATTTGCAGCAGTTTTTCCTGACTTTGATGTGGTGGCGTAGGCTTGAGTGAAACGTGTAAAATGATCAACAATCACGAGGATGTACTCATATCCCCCTTTGCATCTGTCGAGATGGAGGAAATCTATACATACCAGTTCAAATGGCTGTGCTGTCACAATGTTTGTCAGAGGAGCTCTTGTTTCATGGCCTGGCTTTTTCTGCTTGACACAGCTACAAGTTTTAGTCACATAGTGCTCAATGTCAGATTGCATATATGGCCAGAAGAAGCGGTCACGTACTAGTGATACAGTGCGGTCAGTACCTTGGTGTCCCATGTTATTGTGCAACTCTTCCATCACTTTACCTTTGTACTGCTCTGGTAGAACTAACTGCTTGCGGGCTGTAGTGATTCTGTACAGAATACCATCACTGTCGATTGTCAATTTGTCCCATTCTCTGAATAGGCATTTTGTCTTTGGACTGAATTCCTTTTGCTCTTTAACTGGCGGTTTGGAACCAGACAGCTTGAAATCGAGCACGGGACGGATGACCGGATCAGACTCTTGTGCCTCTCTTATCCCCTCTTTTGGGATCGAGCTGATTGTTGCTGTAGTTGTCTCACCTTCAGCTGATACTGACATAGATGCAGCTGAAATTGACCAAGGTACAAAAGGCTCTTTCTGTACCTCTACTGCTTGTATCGTGGCGGCAATGGTGTCTGGTGGAATCTCCTCAGAACATTCTCTCATCAGTGACTCTACATCCAGTGGCATCCTCGACAAAGCATCTGCATCACTGTTCTCTCTGCCTGCCCTGTACTTTATTGTAAAGTGGAAATCAGCCAATTCTGCAACCCACCTGGAAGTGGTTGCGTTCAGTTTGGCAGTAGACAGAATGTAGCTGAGCGGGTTGTTATCGCTGTATACAGTGAAGGTCGGAGCATAGTACAAATAATCATGGAACTTATCAGTGATTGCCCATTTTAGAGCTAGAAATTCTAGCTTGCCAGAGTGGTAGTGAGTTCTTCTCAGCTGCTGTTAAGGTTTGAGAGCCATAAGCAATTACCCTAAGCTTCCCATTTTGCTCTTGATAAAGATCTGCTCCCAAGCCTTGGTGTGACGCATCAGTGTGTACAACAAATGGCTGAGTGAAGTCAGGGAAACCTAAGACTAGTGGGTGAAGCAGACACTCAATCAGCTGTTCAAGTGCCTGTTGATGCTGGTCAGTCCACAGGATTGGCTTGTTTGAGGGCACCACATGACTTACTTTCTTTGTTTTTGATTTCCGTGGGTGGTCAGGTAATTTCTCTGAATCTGCTTTCAAGAGGTCATACAGACAGCTGGCCCTCCTAGAAAAGTATTTGATGTACTGTCTGTAGTAAGTGAGTAAACCAAGCATTTTTCTGAGCTGGCCCACAGTCTGTGGTCTGATCTCTTTCAATGCTCTTACTGCTTCAAAATCGGCTGGGTCAACTCTGCTGCCGTCTGCAGACACTATTCTGCCCAAATAACGGACCTGGGGTTTAAAGAGATCACACTTACTTGGCTTGAGTTTGATGCCATACTCTCTGAGACGCTGCAAAACCTTTTGCACATCATTCACATGGCTGTCGAAAGTTTTACTGAAAACTAGCGTGTCGTCCAGATAAGGAATGCAGATGTTGTCCCGGAGCCCTTCCAAACATTCCTCCATACAACGCTGAAAAGCTGCAGGAGCGTTCATGAGGCCGAATGGCATACGTATCCACTCATAGAGTCCCCATGGGGTCACAAATGCTGTCAGTGATCTGCTTTCTTCAGAGATGAACCCTTGGTGATATGCTTTTCCCTGATCTAAAAGGGAGAACCAGGAATTACCACCTAAACTGTCCATGATGTCCTGGACCCGAGGGATGGGCTGGCGGTCAGGATGTGTCTTTCTGTTCAGGTCTCTGTAATCTATACACAACCGGAGGGTCCCGTCCTTCTTCCTAACGCAAACGACAGGTGAAGAATATGAAGAGTTTGACTTCCTAACCCAACCCTGGGCTATGAGGTCATGAAGGTAACCCTTCATCTCCTGATACAGTGGCCTGGGCACTGACATGTATGTGCGCTTGACTGGTTCAGAGTCCTTTAGAGAAATAGTCATTTTCAATCGTTCAATGCAGCCAATGTCATTGTCTGATCTGGAGAAGGAGTGACACTCTTCTCTAAGCATTTTCCTAACAACCTCTCTCTGTTCTTCGGTTAGGTGACTTAAACCTACTGGTGGATCCCACTGTTCAGTAGCAGTACATGGGGTTTGAACACTAGTGTGATTCACTGTGGCTGGGGTGACAGCTTTTTCAAAGACTTGGGCAGGTAACACAGTCATAATGGTTTGTACTGTACCGATTATGGTGCGTCCTAGCAGGGCAATGTCGTGGTCAGTGGGGTTAGAGACATCAAGCATGATAACTGGAAAAACACCTTTCCTAACTCTGACTAGTGTGTCAAAGAACTCAAGTTCATCTGGCCACTGCGGGTTCAGGTCTGGCTGGAAAAGCATTGTCATGTCATCTTTGAAAGGCTGGGAAGCTATCCAGCACTCAATCTGAATGCTACTGTGTTTTGGTACAGCAACCTTCTCTTTCTTGGTTTTCACTGCGTATTCATCTGTCTGTTCTGCGCTAACAGCCTGTATAAAAGCCCTCACCTTATTTCTTTTGAGGCTTGGGAAAGCTTTTTTCACTGTACTGTACCGTTTAGTCTTTTCGGTCATTGTCAGGATGTGCTCAATAACATTGAAACCTATGATGGGATGAGATAGGTGACAGCCTTTCATTACCAGCACTGGGATGATCAGTTCCTTCGTTTGGTCAGTTTCAGAGGCTAGCCGAAAAGTTGTTTCAATCCATCCCAGGTACGGCATTTCAGTCCCATTTGCTGCCGTCAATCTTAGATCATCAGGTGAGTCCAGAATTTCTGAAACATCCCTCAGCCTTGCGTTTGGGAGAGATTCCGCTTTCCATCGTTCATCAATGACCGATACCTGAGAGCCTGTGTCCCATAGAGCTTGGAGGTGGTGGCGATTCAGGTGACACTCAAGGCACTGTCTACCGACTAGCGAGGTGACCTTATGGGGGTGGCAACCTTGAGCTAGGGATGGTAAAGAGTGGGCATTTTCTTCTGTACAGGAAAGCTTTTCACAGGTAGAGTCAATTTTCAGGTGAGTGCATTTTTCCTTATGTTTAGTCCAATGTTGGTTTTGACATCCTTTGGAACAGTACAGTGTCTATTTACATGATGAACATTGTTTCAGGTTCTCAAATGAATCTTCTCTGGCACAATTTGCACATTTCTGGGACTTTTTGGTAGCTACGGTTAACACTTGTCCCTCAGCGGTAACCCTTCCCCGTTTAAAGGGGCCTCTTTGGATGGTCTGACTCCCCGGATTTGACATCCAGCTTGAAAATGTTCTCCACTCCCACATCGGAAGCAGTGTGTGCAGCGTGCATCTGTTCTGGCCTGCTGGCAGACAAAACACCTCCTTGGAGCTTGAGCAGAGCGGTTGGTATACAGGTATGGTGCATATTGATACTGCGCAGGGTCAGGTGCTTGGGGCTGACTGTAGTTGCTGTAATACTGCTGCTGGGAAACAGGTGGCTGGGGGTCCCTATCTGGCCTCCTAACTGGAAGTGGGGCATGGGCATAAGGCGATGACTGAAACATAGGCTGCTGTAATGTCTCCTTAATCTGAGCAATCTCTGCACTGAGACCTTTTAGGGAAGCTACACCTGTCTTAAGTTCAGCTAACTCTGTTAACAGTTCTGCGGGTATCTTAGCTTTGGCTTCCTTCACAGGACACTTTGCAGATGGCGTATCTTCTAACTGGACTACACTTACAGTTGTAGCAGGCTGTGGGGCATTAAAACGCTTTTTGTTTCGTCTTTCTATCTCATTAGCACAAGCAATGTTAAGCTTCTCTAGCAAAACCTCATCTGATGTTTCGCTATCAAGCACGAGAGGCTGCATGTCTATCCTGATACTGTCACTCTGGAGACCTGTAAGGACTGTGTGTAAACACATGCGCTGGACTAGAGCAGGGTCATACTTAAGCCCTGATTCTGACTCCTGGGACGCAAATAGTACTTTCTGCCTCAAATCTAAGACGCGCATCAGGAAGCTTTGAGGGGTCTCCTTGCTCTGCTGTGCTTCTGAAGCTAGCTGTTTATAAAGCTCTGTTGCACTCTTCTCTTGGAAGTGGGAACGCAGGATGCATCTAAGTGTGGGAAGAGTTAGCTGGGGTTTACCTTCCAAGTAGCTGCGTAGCTGTGAGCCTGGAGAAATAGCCCTGATTACTGCGTCTACTATTTCTACCTCAGGATAGCCTCTGTTAAGTCCATTCTCAATCTGATGGGCAAGGCTGGAAAAAGTAGTTCTTCCAAGGCGGTTGTCATGTTGACAGGACAGGAGGAACCTTTACTGTGCAGGAGTTGACTCTGAATTAGATGGTCCTTACTGTCTCTGATGGTCTCTCAACGGCCTCAGTTGACACGTACTTAACCACCAACTTCCAGCTCCCCTCGAACAGCAACACTTTCCTCACTGCAGCCTGCCTGGGTTGTTATGTAGGGATTTAGCTGGCTCGGAATTCAGCGACCAGGATGTGGAAGCCGGACATCTGAGCAGCAATCTCAGCGGAGCCTCCAAAATGTTACGCCCCTGAAAAAGGGGAGAAATAATGACGAGAGTGATGCAGTTATGTTTCCTCCCTGAAAACTTTAGTATAATGAGAAAAAAGACCGCGATTTCCCCAGAAAGTTGGGTGGAGACCAGAGCAATCGATCTCAGGCTCATAGATTAAGAGGATTTAGTAGATCACAGATTAACACTTTTACCCTTAAATTAGGCACCACAAAATAAAGTAGTCAACATAACGTTTACACATTCCTCTTACAATATTTACCCTTTGTACACTTGACGGATTTTAACACAATTATGAATTTTATCAATCTCTATGAACTAGTACTGAATGCATGATCTTTTTAACCTTAGATATTTTAAGATCCTTACATACCATGATCTTACTAATACTTTTTAGTGTATAACAGGCTATGAATATGTCCTTTAACCTGTCACAGTTGCAAGTCACTTAAATAACTTCCTGTATGTTTTGCAAGATATCAACTGAGTGGTTGACTTCTCATGATGTCACCGTTACAGTTGCTCCTTGCCTATATGTTTCAATGAATATTCACTTTATAGTGCATATCATAAACATTTCCAAAAAGTAATGGTAATGTTGAATAATTACATAATTAAGCAATACGGCCCAAGGGGGTGTGGTATATGGCCAATATACCATGGCTAAGGGCTGTTCTTACACACGACGCAATGCGGAGTGCCTGGATACAGCCCTTAGCTGTGGTATATTACCCATATGACTCTCAGATCCACCTCTACGCAGACGACACCATTTTGTTTACATCCGGCCCTTCATTGGACACTGTGTTAACAAACCTCCAAACGAGCTTCAATGCCATACAACACTCCTTCCGTAGCCTCCAACTGCTCTTAAACACTAGTAAAACTAAATGCATGCTCTTCAATCAAACGCTGCTGGCACCCGCCCACCCGACTAGAATCACTACTCTCGACGGGTCTGACCTAGAGTATGTGGACAACTACAAATACCTAGGTGTCTGGTTAGACTGTAAACTCTCCTTCCAGACTCACATTAAGCATCTCCAATCCAAAGTTAGATCTAGAATCTGCTTCCTATTTCGCAACAAAGCCTCCTTCACTCATGCTGCCAAACATGCCCTCGTAAAACTGACTATTCTACCGATCCTTGACTTCGGCGATGTCATTTACAAAATAGCCTCCAACACTCTACTCAGCAAATTGGATGTAGTCTATCACAGTGCCATCCGTTTTGTCACCAAAGCCCCATATACTACCCACCACTGTGACCTGTACGCTCTCGTTGGCTGGTCCTCACTACATATTCGTCGCCAAACCCACTGGCTCCAGGACATCTATAAATCACTGCTAGGCAAATCTCCACCTTATCTTAGCTCATTGGTCACCATAGCAACACCCACCCGTAGTATGCGCTCCAGCAGGTATATCTCACTGGTCATCCCCAAAGCCAACACCTCCTTTGGCCGCCATTCCTTCCAGTTCTCTGCTGCCAAAGACTGGAACGAACTGCAAAAATCTCTGAAGCTGGAGACTTATCTCCCTCACTAACTTTAAGCATCAGTTGTCAGAGCACCTTACCGATCACTGCACCTGTACACAGCCCTTCTGAAATTAGCTCACTCAACTAATTCATCCCCATATTGTTATTTATTTTGCTCATTTGCACCCCAGCATCTCTATTTGCACATCTATCGCTCCAGTGTTAATACTAATTGTAATTATTTTGCACTATGGCCCATTTATTGCCTTACCTCCATAACTTGCTACATTTGCACACACTGTATATATATTTTCTGTGGTATTTTTGACTTTGTTTTGTTTTACCCCATATGTAACTGTGTGTTGTTGTTTTTAATCGCACTGCTTTGCTTTATCTTGGCCATGTTGCAGTTGTAAATGAGAACTTGTTCTCAACTGGCTTACCTGGTTAAATAAAGGTGAAAAAAAAAAAATTATATATATATATACCACAAACCCCCGAGGTGCCTTATTGCTATTATAAACTGTTTACCAACATAATTAGAACAGTAAAAATACATGTTTTGTCATACCCGTGGTATACAGGTAGGGCTTAAACTACCCAGTTTATAATAGTGCATAGGCTATTCTGATTATGTATACATCTTCTTGGCACTAACACTAGCAAGAAATGGAGGAGAATAAGGTCCCAGATCTCGTTGTGCTTTAGAAGTTGCCAAAAGAGCGCAAAGAGATCTGGTACAAGGACTATAGTGGACTTACCTGTAGCCTGATTCATACAAGAGCTGAGCTGAGACTGAGATTTGGACAACAGCCTATCCTCCAGGTTCTCTTCCACAGTATAACCTGTCCATGGGTCTACACATTGTGGCTCTAGAAGTAAAAAATGACATGATTGGCACATTTCTTCTTTCAAAAATTAAACAGTGGGTTGGGTTATATGTGGTATCATATCCCTATTAGTTAAGGACCCCAACTGGATCCATGAAGATGCATTAACACAGTCGGCTCCAGTACCTACTCCTGAGACAAGCAAAGCACACTGATCATTGTGAGTAACACCAGTTTGCCTTAAGTTTCCATTTCCAGTGTTTCTGAATGGTCCAGTCTCAGTCCTGATTGAAAATCAGGCATTGTTACTGAGTGTAAATTAATCTGAGAAGTAACTAAAATGGAATCACAAGAGAGATGGAACCAATGATGTTGGATGGAACCAATAACAAATCTGGATCAAAAGCACACCATCTGAAATACTTTGTAGCCTATTTCAACAAACATCTGCCGTCCAGCCACCAAGAACCTTAGCCAAAGATGTTTATAATTAAACCAAGATAGACCACAGCCTGTCGTTTCAAACGGGAACAAACTAGTCATTGTAGGCAGAACAAGCTAAAAGGGTGGGCAGAGCGAAGCACGAGCTAGCTTCTTCATCTTCTTCTGTGGGTTGTATGGCGGACTACAACCCAAAAAGGTGCTTGCCACCACCAACTGGATGGGTTGAAAAACCAAAACAAGGTACAAAATAAAAAAACATTGTGATAGGGAAACTAACTTAATCTACCTAATTAAAAATAGTACATTGACAAAAACAAAACTCCCACTTCTTCCTTCTTTCAAGCTTGTAACAATATTCCATGTAACTCCTCTGCTGAGAATTCTTTCAGTCCCAGTAACCGCTCCGCCGCATCCACAATGGTATCTGTCTTCCTGGACCTTCTCTCCACCTTGGCAGTGCCATTAATCACCATAGCTATAAAGGCCACAAAGTCCACCTTCTTAACCTTTAAAATGTCAGGGTCCTGCTAGTGAAAGGCAACCCCTGCAGCCTGCAGTGAAGGCCTTTCCACCATCATGGACTCTTCAGGAGCACCATTCAAACCCTCAACCCTTTTGACAGCTGCTGCATATGAAATGTTCTGGACAGCCCTGACTTTGGCCACCTCATTCTCTTTCACCCTTGTCGGGCAATCGAAAGATGTAGCTCCATGGTTCCCACCACAATTGCAACATGTCACATTTTCCGCACTTTTATAACACATTATATGAACTTTTCCACAATTTGGACATCTCGGCTTCTCCCTTCTGCAAACACTTGAAACATGACCAAAAGCTTTACAATGATCACACTGCATTGATTGGTCTTGGGATAAATGCTCTGACTCTGTAGTTTATATAACCCAACTGCACTTGAGTAGGGAGAGACTCCATATCAATAAACAAAAGAACAGATACTCTTCACTTTTTCACCATTCACCACACGATTCATCCGACGTACATCAATCACTCGAGGAATATTTTTAATCTCTTCAAAATCGACTTCCCACGAGACGCCAGATTATAACCCCCTTGAGGGGTGCCCTGTTCCGAAGAGACACACACGACACTTCAAATGTATCAAAACGGGCGGATTGCAACGCACGTTCCTTCTGATCCGCAGAAGCACAATAAATCAAAACAAGCCCGCCTCTCGTGACGGTGCACCCACCCTCACAGTCTTCACTTTACCCAGCACTCTCTCCACCAGTTTGGATATCTCAAACGGTTTCTTCAATATTGGTAATCTGCTCAGCTGCTCCTCATTAACAAACCGTACTCCTACTAGATACGAATGGATATTCTCATCACTGTACACTACCTTGCTCCGTTTTCCATTCTTTTGAACAACACTCCAATTCTCCTTGACTCTACCGCCATTTGATTCAGAATCAACTTCATCGTCCACGTCCGCCATCTTTCCACGATCTAGCGAGATCCTATTGGCGTGTTCTAGTATCATTTGCATATTTCTGTTAGGGAACGCCTACTCTGAAGTGGGCGTGTGCAATAACTCAATTCGCCTCTGCACTCCTAAACAACGCACTGTTTTGAAACTTTAGCAAAGGGTAACATCTACAAAACTTAGTCCACTCAGTTCGTAACAGATTCTAGTTTTGGGAACAGAAAACTGTATTGGGATAAAACATTTAATCGATGAGAAAATGTGCAGAATGTCGGCCAAAATCCATCTTGTTCAATCTTCTCCCACTGCCGGCCACTAGGCTTCCTCTCGCTACCATATTTGGTAGTCAGTGGAAACGCCAAGCGGATGCTTCACATTTATACATCCGATGAAATATCTGTCTCATTGTTCTCATCTGTGCCTTAGCTGCCTCCGGTCCTCTACCATTACCAACTGAAGATGGCGGCGTCAGGAACCACAGCCCCCCGTCGCCTTGTCCAGTATGTTGTGGTCCGGTCAGATCTGGTCCATACGTTGGCCTGGCCATTAGGTGCGGTTATAACGCAAGCCTGCCATGCTGCCACCGCCGCCATTCATCTAAACTACAACGACCCAGACACGCAGGAGTACCTGGCAGAACTGGACAGCATGCACAAAGTGGTGCTTCAGGTAGCTGGGACTGGGGTACTATTATTAGCTTGGAAGTTAATACATTTTATACTGCTAATAGTGAACTAAATCTATATGCCTGTGTTTTGCGCAAACGTTTGCAAAACAAGCTTCCTACTGACTTTGGCCATGCGCACAGTGGTCTCATCAAGCTGCATCAATATAACCTCTCAATACAAAATCATTTTTATGTAAAGTCAATATTTTTACGTAAAGTTTCTTATGTAAAGTGAATACAGTAGGATGGAATAATTATGCAGTGAATGATATAAGATGTGATTGTTGAGAAAATAAACTAATGCTTGTGATCTCCCTCTTCTCCGTCATCTGTTGGTCAGGCTCTGGACCAGGCCTCCCTCTCCATCCTGTCTGAGACGCTGACAGAGAATGGGGTGGCCCACAAGCTGTGGATTGAGCAGCCAGAGAACGTCCCCACCTGCCTGGCCCTGAAGCCTTACCCCAAGGAGACTGTACATCCTCTGCTGCACAAGTTCAAACTGTTCAAATGACACAGAGGGACAAAGAGAGACCCCTGTAATATGCATTTGGTGAATGGAGTCTGTACCATGGCTTCATACCAGTTAATATGATGGTCTTCTTTTTGGTTGACCTGTGCATCTTGGTGATGCTGAAGGGGGAAGAACCAGCATTCAGTGTCTGTGCTTCAAATTCACAAGGAAGAATCTCACTCTGATAAGCACACAGTAACAAGGAGACATCAATCACTGAACGCTGCCATTAAATGGCCATTTAAAGAGTAGATGTCTGTCCACCTAATTTGATGTGGCCACGTGTCTTGTGATTCAATTAAATGGTGAACAGGTTATGTAAGGTCTTTTTCTAGCTGCTGATGAGTGGAATCTGTTTACAAACATACAAGATGCATTAAACATGATCAATTAATTTGTGTCTTGTATTATTAGTTACTTTACAATACACAGAATATGCCCCTTATATTCTCTTTCAACCTCAGTTTATTGTAACTAGTGGCAATGTAGTGTGCCAGTAATGAAAAGGAGAAATTGGAGTCTATGTCCGAATACAGTGCAGTAAAAAAAAAAGACAATCAACCAACAACACATATCCTGTTTTAAATGGTGCTTTTATTGCAAATGTGTTGCATTCTCACATTCATGGATGTTATAGATTTGTTAGTCAAAGCATCATTTCCTTCAAGGTCAGCATCTTCACCTTGGAAAAGCAATAGAGGGAACGTTCGCACGAGGTGTGTGTGTTGTGTGTGTGTAAACTTTGAACTAATCCTAGTCTGACCAGCCACATACCTCCAAAAAATTGACAGACAAATAAGACTGTTTCAGTATATGCAAAAACAGTTTGCTTTTCAGTCTACAGGGACCCCCTGTAGGTACTGGACCCAGCCTGAGACTGATTGTCTATGACGTCCTAAGAAAAGGTAGGATTTATCCCAGGTATTCCACTGGGACACAGAAATAAAAACATGCATAATTCTCCCAGATACTTCATTCATATTGTCCCACCCACACAGATGCTCCGATGCCTCTCTAAAAACAAGTTTACACAAGTATAAACAAAACTGGACAAAATTAGTAAAATGTATAATATATATTTATTTATATTAATTTTACAGGGGAAAAAGTGGAACCTCATTTCAATGAGAGAGCATTGGCCTTATAAGTGGCGAGACACAATCTTTTGACTTCTCCAACTTCATTCTCGATAATGCAGCACTTACAATACTTGACAAACATCATCAGCAAACAGTTGCTCCAATACTCGAACAGTTGATAGGTAATACCTGTAGAAGGTAGAGTGCGGTAATCTTAAGAAGGATGTTAGTTGCTTCTGCATTAGGCAGTATGTTCCAAGGTGGTGACAAAATGACAGACGCATGGGATTACAGTACACGTATGTAGGGCTGTTACGGCTTGGTAGGAATTACTAAGCCTAGAAATATATTGAATAGAACCTATGCTGGTCCCATGCGGCTCAGTTGGTAGAGCATGGCGCTTGCAACGCCAGGTTTGTGGGTTCGATTCCCACAGGGGACCAGTACACTACTGTAAGTCGCTCTGGATAAGAGCATCTGCTAAATTACTAAAATGTAAAATGCTACGGTATAGATCAGAGCACAATGATTGCAGGTAGCTAAGAGCAGAGATGAAGAGGAATGTTTTGAACAGTTAAAGCTGCTGCAGGACAGGACGTATGAGTGTAAGCGCGCTAGTTATCTAATGGCCGAGGGGAGAGGGGCAGTGGATCACCTGAAGAAGGCATCATTTAGATTGAGGATCTGTGGCAGAGAGAACGATCATAATGTGAAACTACAGAGTTGTAGTAGAGAATGTACACTTCTCTTTTGTCATCATATTGATGGGCTATGCTACCAAGTTCTTAAGAACCTGAGAAATCAATATTTTACTTTCTATTACATTTAGGGCACAGGAGACTGCTGAGGGGAGGACGGCTCATAATAATGTCTGGAACGGCGCAAATGGAATGGCATCAAACACATGGAAATCACGTTTGATGTATTTGATACCTTTACACCTATTCCGCCTCGGTCATTACCACGAGCCCGTCCTCCCAATTAAGGTGCCAGCAACATCCTTATTAAATAGTAATCTGATTTGAACATGAGTAGTATTCAGGATGGCCTGTTTCCTCTGAATAATTCTGAGATAAAGTGCAAAAGTAGATTGTATTTCTTGCAAATTCCTGGAATATTTAGATTTTTTATACAAAAGTCATGTAAAATGCAGCAAACTTGTTTTATAAAGGTAAAGATAAGAAAATCCTCAGTAACATTATCATCAAACAGCGAGGAGCAGCCTATGCAGAAAATATATAAAAGAGGCACCTGAAATTTGGTATAAAGTATTCAGCTAAATAAATTGAAATATTTGATAGAATATTCAGTTGATAGAACAGACCCACAAGTTCAGACAACTATCGTCAATACTAGTTTGAGTAAAAAAACAAAACAAAGAAGTTTCACTAGGTTGTTTTTATCTTCTCTTCAATAAACTAAAATACCTCGATTTAAATAATTGATTCAAATTCTAGTGTGGCTTTGAATACCTAAATCAGTGTTTAAAAAAAGCTTTTTGTTAAGGTGCATAGCTAGCTGTTGCAACGTTCTCTCTTCCTGTAAACAGTGACAGCACGTCAGGTCCTACAAGCCTTTTTGCATCTTTGCCAGGAGTCAACGGCAACAAGGAGAGGAAGTTTCTAACTGATCATACTTTGGGATATTCCAAAGAATAGAAGTTAGATACAAATACTAAATCTGATAGGTCACTTGTCAGTATCTTAGGACAAATTGTGTGGAAAAGGAAATAAAAGGCAAACATGCAAAGCACAAACTACCACAAATTAGTAGTGTGGTCAAGGAGTAGCTACTATGTATAGACTATTTCCTTTTAGAAAAGTGAACAAACGCTACATTTTGTCTCATCCAATTGCATGAGCCTTGCATATGATATGAATTAAACATCTTGAAGCTTTGGTCATTACTTTTTGAAAATGCAAAACTACATCAGGCGATCTACAAAAGCCCACTTAACTACCGAAGCAATGCTTCTCAGAATACAAGGTTCCACTTTCTCAGATCTGTTTAAACTTTTTGACAACAGAGAAATTAAATAATATGGCCTTTTTTAAATTAACCCGTACAAAAGCCAGTCCACACTGCTTCTCTCTCAGTAAAATCACATTCAGCAGTCGCTAAACCATTCTCTCACATAAAGAGCAATCTGAACAACACCCACAGGAAAACCTGCAGGGATCTAAAAAGAAGAAGAAATCAAATCAGGACATATTCAGTTTCCATCTTAAACACCAGATATACAGTATTAATCACATACATACTCTCAGACAGTCATATACGTAAAAATGAAAAATAAAAAAATAAAATGGAAGTGAGTAGTTAATACCACAAACTTGGAGCACTACATGTTGTCGATTCTGAACAAATACATATTCACATTGTCTGTTATATACATGTTAACATGTTGAAGAACCAGTTCAAATATTTACCTTGTACCTGTACTGAATGGACTGTCTTTGCCATTGAGCGGCTCTTGCATATAAGAATGTCTGTTTGTTAATGACCGTTGTCTAATGGTGATTTGTATTTGGCACATTATATCCCAAATGATAAACAGTTAATATTAACAGATCAGATTAACTTCTGCATTTGATGTAGTTCTATTAACACTATCTATACAGTAATGCCTGTTCCTAAATGAGGAGCGAAGTCTGGAGAGTGCGTGAAGAAGATATTCATGAAAAGTTTATAACACTTCTGGGAGTGTGAAACCGTTAGCTGGTACCCTATATAGTACAAATGTATACTGAAAACAAATGTAATCCTTCCACATACATTCTTTTAATTTTGTCTTGCTTCTGTGTGTTTTGTAAAGTGTATGTTTATTTACATAAACCAAACAGTGGCTCAGGAATGACTTTAACATTGATAAGTACTAATTGTTAATCCACGTCCCTTTCAAATAGAAAATAAAAACAATTACATTATCAGAAGAAAAATAAACTTAAATAGCTCTATTAATCGTACATAGATTGTTTTGAATTAAATGCAAAAGGCTAAAAGCAACATTTTAAGTGTCTTAGAATATACAAGAACAATTGTTATTTCAAATCAAGGTTTATCTGTTTCACAAATGATTTATTTTCTGTCTCCGAATTGGAACTGCTACCAGCTTTTCATGTCAACTTGAATCAACATAACACAAAATGATGCCATTTCCAGGTTGAATTTGAGTTGTATGGCGAGGACACCTGAGCCACTGTTTGGGTATAAAGCACAGGCACACAGACGCCATTGAAACTGTACACAATGTGATTCACAAATCATAGAACATTATAGGAGTTGACGTTCAGTTTGAGGTCTCAGAAAGAGGATGGTGATCATGCATGCTATTTCAACTGATCATCCCTAACCCTCCTCGGTTATTAGCTGTGCTTGGGTAATGTTGCACACTTTGTGAAATACCTTGTATATACACAGTGAGATATCTAGTTGGACCATAATATCCTTTAGAAAGCCTTCTCTTAGTCAGAAATACACATACTTGGGATAGAGCAGAGAAGCCAAAAGCCAAATTAGACTTGATTTTTCATTATCATTACAACGTCGCCGAACTTTACTCTTTTTGTTGTTGCTTTCTCTTCATTTAGAGTTTATTGCTTGTTAATAGGTTATTGTTTACCCACATCAAACATGGTGTTTGGCCGGACTTTCTATGTGAATGAATGTGTATAGTAAAATATCAGAGGTTAGCGCTGATAGACAGTGTCTGACTGGGCAACAGTAGTCACATGAGCAGTCAAAAAGAGCTGTAGTGTGCGGCCAGTGGAGTGACATCATCACGGGCAGAGTTGGAGGAGAGAGAGCACTGTGTTTCCAAGACAACACCCCATTCAACTTCCATCACTTCTTAGTGAGGAAATTATACGGTTATGAGTTACAACCTATTCATGTCATTGTGTAATATTGATAACCCATTATTGTTTGTTTTTAGGTTAATTTAAGGGGATTAAAACATTCAATGGGATGCCAAGAGTAGAGCTAGCAATTTCTAAAATCAATCAAATTCTTATACCGAGTTTTTGTTTTTTCACATTACAGAACACAGAGCACATTTAGCAGAGTTACTTTTTCATAATGCCAAACATCGCCTTAAAAATTATAATAACTGACATATTACTCTCAAATTTAAAAAAAGAAAAAGTAACTGCATTGAATCACAATGTATAGTTTGAGCTAAAAACGACTGTTGCATTTTAGAGTAATTCAATTACGCTTTTGAAAGGAAAGTAGAAAGTGTGAACTCATCCCAATTTTTGTCCATCTGTGCTGTACAATACTACCCACCTGCACGGTTACACATGGCAAACAACACTGATAGGCCAAGGAGAGCCCAACATGGCTCATATTCACAGCTGCTGGGGAGAAAAATGTGTAAGACAGACAGTTAGTTTAACAGTCTGGTCGTTTGAAAACGTGAAAGACTGTGTTGCCAACTGAGCAGAGCAGCGCAATCTCCCATCCTGGCCGTGCTGCTTGTTGTCCTGACGGCGCAGACGACGAGAACAGAGAAACAAAAACATAAAACGAGAGCTGGGAATTTCCTCCCATCAGGCACTGCAGTGGAGAGAGCCAGTCAGTCACAGATCCAGCTGAAACTGAGCTTCCCATTGCAGAGGTTAAAAACCTAACATTCCCAAAACATTGTCCTCCCCGCGCGAGAGCAAAAGTTGAGACGACGGGTTAACCACCCAAAGCTGAGCTCAGCTGCATGCTGATCGTGCTCCCAAGACGCACTGCTGCGATGGCCTGACGGAACAGACAATTAGGAACCAGGTCCTCTTTTGACAACCACGACGACATGGCCAAAACCGGAACCTGATTCCTTTCTCAGAACAGAAAGCAGACTTTGTGTTGAAAGTAGGTAACCAGGAATGAGTGCTGAACGATCGCTGCTGCCTTACGGTACGAGCTGAGGCTGGCAGGCAGGTAGACAGACACACTCTAACCTGGACCTCAGTCTCCTTCCCAGTCCGGCAGGTAGGTGTCTAAAACCAAAGGTGAGAAAGAGAAGAGGTTGGTGGTCTGTGGAGCACCTTTCTCCTGGCAGGCGACTGAGCTCAGAAGTCACTCTGTGAGGAGCTGCTGGAGGAGGCTCTTCTGCTGGGACTGACTGCTCTGAGGCCCCTGGGGGCCTTTCTGGGGGCCTATGGACCCCGACTGGTTCAGGTAGGAGTCGCTGCCCACCAGGTTCACCGTACACTGGACGTCGGCAAACACTTGAACCTGCTGTACCTGATGAGGAGAGGGAGAGAGGACATCAGTGAAGGAATGAGGGAAGAGGATAGAAGGAAATGAAAGCGATAGGAGGGCTTTAGTGAAATGGTTCACCACGTCAGTTAAGGGCAGCTTGTATGGTCTGTTATTGCTTTTGTACTCGACTTCTAAGTTGAAGCGGCTGACATCAGGTGTGGCACCCTCACCTGATCGTTACACATGGAGTTGATGTCGCCAAGGTTACTGTTGCCCATGCCAACAGGTGGTCCTATGGAAGGTAGCGAGCCCACCCCCCCTGAGCCTCCTGCCATTGACACGGTGATACTCATGTTGTTGTAGACCCCCTGTTGTCCAAAGGCCTGGGGCGTCGTCTGACCAGACTGGCTGAACAAGCTGACACAGACAGAACAGTCATGATACCAGTGGCTTTATGTACACTCTTCTTTCAGTTGCTATATCTGGTCATTATAATTACTATGAAATTATATAGAAGCAGCTGCTTAATTTTAGTACCTTCTTCACTTCAAATAATTGAACACATCTGGTATAATGTTACACAAGTGATTGTTAGAAAGAATCCTCTAAGAAACAAACAAGTAATTATGTAATAACCATCTGACCGTGTAATTTCTATGTAAATAACAAGTCAATAACAGACTATGCAATTTACACATTTACACAGGCATGGCTCTGGCCACCTCACCTGTTGCTGCCCATGCCAGCTTGCTGCCAACTCTTCATGTCAGGTGTTTGGTACCCAGGAGGAGGCTGGGTCTGCTGGAGCAGAGGACTCTGGGAGGTGGAGTTCTGAGGGGACAGCAGGGGACTGGTGGGGCTGAGCTCTGGAGGGAATGAGGGGTCTCCTTGCTGGACCATACCTTTGAGGAGACGGACAAAGAGATAGTGTTAGAACATTTTCATATTGATCCTGTCTGCACACTACTGTAAATTACATTTTAATATTGACTATGTCAGCACATGATATGCTATTTTGATATCGATATTAACAGCACATTGTAATGACAATTTCGGATGTTATAGAGACAGTGATTATGGTGGATACCCAGGTAGCCTAGTCACTCACCCGGTCCTCCAAACTGCTGGAAGAGCACAAGCTGCACCGCCGAGTTCACCGCCCCCCCAAACTGTCCCTGCATCCCCCCCATCATAGTTGCCTGGCTGCCCATAGGGCCCTGGCCCGACAGCTTAGGATCCTGGGTCCCTCCCATGGGGTTGAAGAGGCTGGGGGAGCTGGGTGGGTTCCCTGGCATGGGGCTGTAGCTTGGAGGGTAGCCAAACTGTTGTTGCTGTGGCTGGGGTCCTTTTTGTCCCCTGGTGGCCCCCATAGGCCCCCCGCCCCCCATGCCCTGCCTCATCAACATGACCTTCTGCTGCAGGAGCTGCCTCTGGCGGTGCTGGAAGCTATAGAGCTCCCGCTGCCTCTGGGCCAGCATCTGGGCGTTTAGAGGTGGCTGCAGGGACAGAGAGAAAATAGGGGACTTATTGGATATGCTTTCTGTCTGCAAAACAGCCCTCATAGTTTCCCAAATTAACTAGACCATCTGAAATAGACTGGAAGGCACCTCAGTCAGAGAGAGGGAGAGGGATTGGGGGTTGGAGAAGAGAACAGGCACTTAGTTTTCATACTAATCATTCAGTATAATTAGCTACGATGCTTAGGACTTACTCAATACACGCCACGCCGAAAGAGAGAGAGAGAAAAAAGGAGAACAAGAGAGAAGGAAGCGTGAGCACATGATTGTGGTCCTCTGTAGCTCAGCTGGTAGAGCACGGCGCTTGTAACGCCAGGGTAGTGGGTTCGATCCCCGGGACCACCCATACACAAAAATGTATGCACGCATGACTGTAAGTCGCTTTGGATAAAAGCGTCTGCTAAATGGCATATTATTATTATTATTATTATTATTATTATTATTATTGTGAGTTCCCCAGAAACACTCACCTGAGATGGCATCTGAGGCTGCTGCACGCCCTGACGCATCCCCATGGCAACGTGAGCTTCCCCTGGGAACTGGCTCATGGCAGCCAGCCTGTTCTGCAGCTGAGAGAGGGGGAGAGAGGGGGAGAGAGGGGGAGAGAGGGAGAGAGAGGGGGAGTGAGTCACACGACTGATAGAGGAGGGAGGGAGCGGACTCAAGAGTTTAAATGATAGAGAGATGAGAGAGAAAAGGGACTGTTGAGAAGAGAACTGATTGAGAGGAAAATGGAGATGGGATCTCAATACCCGATAGAGATATTTAGTTCCCCTGTGTTTGTTCTGCTGTACCATAATGGAGCGTAGGAGGCTCTCCACACAACACAATGGCACATTAACACAATGCAGGGCTGCCTGGCCGGCCAGGTGGGAGATTTACTATTGCTAAGCCAGTGTTTAACGAGCACTGGCTCTGACTGGGATTAAAAGGCAACGCTGCGTGACACAGGCTTCATTAACATCAACAAGGCCCATTAAAGCTCACCCCCTCCTGTATAGAGGAGAGGAATCAACTACGCCCACATTAGAAAGGTGGACCAGGGGAGTGGGCCAGCCTGGGTAGGTAAGTGTCTGTTGGATTTCTGAGTTCTACCTCTGGCACTTAACTGATCCATTTACTGCTCAGAGAGTGCACACACCTGGTTTAATTTAGCTTAATCTGGTGTGTTAGGGCTGTGTTGGAACAAAAGCTTGCCACCCCTGATGTACCCGCTTTGCCCAGCCCATCCTACCTGCTGTGGGCCCTGCAGCCTCTGTTGCAGCTGTAACCTCAGCTGGTTGGGTGGCAGCCGGAGCTGGTTGGCCATGCCAGGCGCTCTGCCCATGCCAGGCCTCAGTATCATGCCCCCAGCGAAGGCCCCCCATACTCTGCACCCCTGGTATCTCTGGAGGGAACTGGGCAGGGGGGCCGGTGCTGAACTGAGAGCGGTAGCTGGGCAGCTTGGGGTCCATGGAGATGGGGGTGGTTGCAGGGGGCTGGGAGGGGAACCGTTGAGGGATGGGGTCGAAGCAGCCGCCCTGGGGAGAGGAATGGACAGGGTCAATACTGGGTTAATTACAGTCCAACAAACACCTCAGGACCAAGCAAATCATTACGATAAGCATGCATCGATGATTGCACTACTGTACTGATGGAAAGAAACTATTCTGTGGTGCTTTGGACATGAATTTCAATTCACTCTCTATATTTAACACCCATTCAGCTCTGTAGTGTAGTAGAATCAGGTTGCATGCCAGTGCCTGTCCTTTTCCTTATATAGATAACACTTGCAACACTTAAAAAAGACAAATGCAATCTATTATTATTCTCCTCCTCCGGTACCCTCACCTGCACCAGCTTGTCGATCCCAAGGGCTCTGTCCAGCTCTGCCAGCTCGCTCTCGTCTGTGCCACTCAGGAAGGACACCAGCTGGTCCAGGAGGGCCTTCTCGTCGTTACGCCCCTCGGAGGTGGTGGGGGGACACAGCAGCTCATCCAGCGGGCACGGGACACACTGCCTGCTCCACACACAGGGGGAAAGGGGGCAGAGTCAGGAACATGGGAGTGTGTCTATGCAATGTAAATATGTGCAAGGTTTGTTTCTGTGTGCCTGTGCATTGGAATGTGAGCAATGAGGAATGTATGTGTCTGTGTGTTTCTACATAGAAGTACACTGCTCAAAAAAATTAAGGGAACACTAAAATAACACATCCTAGATCTGAATGAATGAAATAATCTTATTAAATACTTTTTTCTTTACATAGTTGAATGTGCTGACAACAAAATCACACAAATTATCAATGGAAATCAAATTTATCAACCCATGGAGGTCTGGATTTGGAGTCACACTCAAAATTAAAGTGGAAAACCACACTACAGGCTGATCCAACTTTTATGTAATGTCCTTAAAACAAGTCAAAATGAGGCTCAGTAGTGTGTGTGGCCTCCACGTGCCTGTATGACCTCTCTACAACGCCTGGGCATGCTCCTGATGAGGTGGCGGATGGTCTCCTGAGGGATCTCCTCCCAGACCTGGACTAAAGCATCCGCCAACTCCTGGACAGTCTGTGGTGCAACGTGGCGTTGGTGGATGGAGCGAGACATGATGTCCCAGATGTGCTCAATTGGATTCAGGTCTGGGTAGCGGGCGGGCCAGTCCATAGCATCAATGCCTTCCTCTTGCAGGAACTGCTGACACACTCCAGCCACATGAGGTCTAGCATTGTCTTGCATTAGGAGGAACCCAGGGCCAACCGCACCAGCATATGGTCTCACAAGGGGTCTGATGATCTCATCTCGGTACCTAATGGCAGTCAGGCTACCTCTGGCGAGCACATGGAGGGCTGTGCGGCCCCCAAAGAAATGCCACCCCACACCATGACTGACCCACCGCCAAACCGGTCATTCTGGAGGATGTTGCAGGCAGCAGAACGTTCTCCACGGCGTCTCCAGACTCTGTCACGTCTGTCACATGTGCTCAGTGTGAACCTGCTTTCATCTGTGAAGAGCACAGGGCGCCAGTGGCGAATTTGCCAATCTTGGTGTTCTCTGGCAAATGCCAAACGTCCTGCACGGTGTTGGGCTGTAAGCACAACCCCCACCTGTGGACGTCGGGCCCTCATACCACCCTCATGGAGTCTGTTTCTGACCGTTTGAGCAGACACATGCACATTTGTGGCCTGCTGGAGGTCATTTTGCAGGGCTCTGGCAGTGCTCCTCCTGCTCCTCCTTGCACAAAGGCGGAGGTAGCAGTCTGCTGGGTTGTTGCCCTCCTACAGCCTCCTCCACGTCTCCTGATGTACTGGCCTGTCTCCTGGTAGCGCCTCCATGCTCTGGACACTACGCTGACAGACACAGCAAACCTTCTTGCCACAGCTCGCATTGATGTGCCATCCTGGATGAGCTGCACTACCTGAGCCACTTGTGTGGGTTGTAGACTCCGTCTCATGCTACCACTAGAGTGAAAGCACCGCCAGCATTCAAAAGTGACCAAAACATCAGCCAGGAAGCATAGGAACTGAGAAGTGGTCTGTGGTCACCACCTGCAAAACCAGTCCTTTATTGGGGGTGTCTTGCTAATTGCCTATAATTTCCACCTGTTGTCTATTCCATTTGCACAACAGCATGTGAAATTGATTGTCAATCAGTGTTGCTTCCTAAGTGGACAGTTTGATTTCACAGAAGTGTGATTGACTTGGAGTTACATTGTGTTGTTTAAGTGTTCCCTTTATTTTTTTGAGCAGTGTACTATACTCACTCCTGAGGGGAGGCCAGAAGGGCTTGCACAGTGTTTCCCATGCCTCCATCAAAGGACACAGTCTCAGTCAGGGCCAGGGTCTGGAACTGCTGAGAGTCTGTCTCCATCTTAGACATCACTGGAGGACAGCACAACACAAACAACTAAACCTTAGATCCCATTTTATTATGTAATAATGATAGAATTCCAGATATTGATATAGGCTTATTTGATAGAAGCGTATTCTGGTTCATACCGGTGTTGGAGTTGAATGAGTTCATGAGTCCAGACTCTGTAAAGGGGCTGCTGCTGTCTTTGGCTGTCTGGAAGAGCTCCGCTTGTCCCGGTCTCTGGCTGGGGCTGAAGAAGTCAAAGTGTGACTGGTTCTGCAGGCTGGAGCCATCAGTGAGCCCTGCACAGTCACAAATAGACACACGGTCAGGACCAGTCCTTTCCTGGGGGGCCACACTAAAAACGAAAACAGGCAGCATACAGTGGTGTGTGGAGTCAGGGGCCTCTCACCCTCTGACCCTTATCGTGACCCCTCACCCCTGACCCTTGATCCCCTTTATTCCTGCTGTACCTCGGCTTGGTGTTCCGGGAGGCTCCCTCTTCACAGTCACGGCCCTGGGAATGTTGGCCTCACCGGGCTGGAGTTGGGTAGGGGACTGAAGCTGTGTAGGGGACTGAAGCTGGGTAGGGGACTGAAGCTGGGTAGGGGACTGAAGCTGGGTAGGGGACTGAAGCTGGTTCTGGGCCTGGAGCTGGAGCTGAGTAGGGGATTGGAGCTGGAAATGGTTCTGAGGTTTGGGTTGAAGAGGTGATTGGAGTCTGGGGCTGTGGAGCCGTTGTTGAGGTTGGGTTTGGCTATGGGACGACAGGGCCTGGGTTTGGGGACCACCCTGCTCCTCGCTGCCCTGCTTGGCCCCTGCGGGGCCCCTGAGGGTGGGCAGCAGCTGGCTGAGAGGGTCCAGGTCAGCAGGTCCACTGAGGAACTGAGAGAGAGAGGGAAATAATGAAAGGGAGGGGGGGAGCAAGAGAGAGGGACAGGGAAAGAGAGTAAAGGTCAAAGAACTTCAAAGGCTGCTGCTAGAAGCTCTGTGCTGGAGAGAGACAAAGTTGAAGAGCAGGGGCCACAAATCATCACAACTAGCTCCTGATTTAAGAGGGCAATGAGGGAGTGTTACTATGGGCTCAACGTAAATAGAACAAATACAGCAGCGAATCACATGCTCCCTTTAGAAGGCAGCAGCAGCATCCACTCAGCCAGCCAGCCACTCTCACGTTCCAGACACTGTGACCACCACAGCAACAGAAGTCCTAGAAGTCCCTAATCCTAACTCCCGGCCCTAACCCTAAAATCTTAACACTAACCTTAACCATAACCCCAAACTTAAACTGTCTGAGAGGTCTGCATGTCTGGGACGTGATCTTGCTGCATCTGGATACTACAAAGACTGTGTATGAGGTGTGAGCTGTAGACCGCAGAGGTAGGGGGAGGAGTAGGGCTGCAGACAGTACCGGGTCTCTGGACGGTCTGCTGTCTGCAGGGCTGGGTTTGGGGCTGGGTTTGGGGCAGGCTGCAGCGCAGGGCGTAGTGTCCCCGCTGGCCCTCTTCTCAGTCTTGACCCTGACCGTCTGCAGACTGAGAGCGGCCGGAGGGGGCAGGTCTCCCAGGTCCTTCTCATCCGTGTCCAGGAGGAAGCGCAGCAGCTGGTGGTCCTGAGGGGTGGTGGAGGGTCCGTTGGGGTTGGCGGTGGCAGGGCTGGTAGGGGGCTCCTTCTTGATCTCAGACTCCTTGCTGTTGCCGCCCTCGGCCGGGCTGCTGTCCTGCAGGAGGCGGTGGAGGATCTTGTGGCGCTCCGTCAGCGTGCTGTGTGAGGCCGGGCACTGAGGGGTGGAGGTGGGTTTGGTGGGGTGGGTGTTAGGGTGGGGAGAAGTGTTTTTGGGGTCCCTAGGCGGCCCCACTCCACCGTTGTCCAGGAGCTGGTTGAGTTTGGCGTTCCACCCTAGTTTTCCTTTAGCCAGGTCATCTACTCCCCCACCTCCTCCTCCTCCCTCGGGGGGCTTGGCGGGGGGAGGGCACGCTGGTGAGCTGGTGGGGGTGCTGGCCTGCCTCTGAGGTAAAGGGGAGGGCAGGGAGAAACCCAGAGGGGTCCTTGCTCCACTGTCCCCACCAGAGTGCTGCCTGCTGAGGATTCCACCACCCCCGCCACCACCTCCACCTCCCAGGGACCCTGCCGGAGAGTGCAGGCCAGAGGTGGAAGGGGAAAAGGGGTTCCCTGGGACACGCGGGCTGCCGCCCAGCCCCGGACTGCCCCTGGGGGGCCTGCCCAGGGGCGAGGGGCTGTTGACCTGCTGAGGATACATCCGGTTGGACGTCAGGTACCCTGCTGAATGGCTGGTGGGTGTGGTGGGGGCGGTGGTGCCGGAGCTGTTGCCGTTGTTGAGATGGAGGCTCGAGGTGGGGCCTGGGGCTTGGCTGGCCTCGCTGCCCGGGGGGAGGTCAGGGGAGTGGGAGGGCTGGGAGGGAGCAGGGCTCCTATGGGTCAGTAGAAGGCTGGAGTTAGTGTTTTCCTGAGAGCTAGCAGTGTTGTGTTCCCTACAAGAGAAGGAAAACAAGAGCAAAACATCAGATGAGTGAGAGAAATATTCTGGATATGTATTGTCTGTTTACATTGTTGGCACAAAAACACATTCCTATCAGCCATACTATCCTGTCAATTCCTACCATTCCAACCAGTGTTGATTGGCAATAAAGACATATATTCTACATGTTCCACATGACTTGCCAGTGTGTGTGTTCATGCGTGCGTGTGCGGTTGTGTGTACGTCACCTGTCAATAGTGTGAATGCCCATGATGAAGGGCTGAACGTCGTGGTTGGGGGGGCAGCAGAACTTGCAGCGTGTCTGAGCGCTGAGGGGGGTCCCATCGCTCAGGTTGAACCGGTAAAGAGGACTGATGGCCGTGCCATGGGTCATCACTGTCAACACACACATGCACAAACAACAATTGAGCTACTTATCATTGTGGCATTCTTTACCAAATAAAAGAAGGCGAAAAAAACAACAACGTTTTTTTGCAATGGTACCACTGTAGTTTGTTGTTACAGCCTAATTATTGAGAAAGTTTATCTTTCCCCTCTCTCTTCCCCATATTCGCTTCCTCCCACCTTCTCTTCTTCATCCTTGCCTTCTCTCCCCACTCCCCACTCCCCCTCTCCTCACCCTCGTGGAGCAGCTTCTTGGCGTGGGAGGGTTCTTTGCCCTGTGGCTGGAAGAAGGCGTAGATGCACTTCCTGACAAGATCCTCCCAGCCCGGTCGCCCTGTCGCCCGCAGAGCACTGGTCTCTATGGAGATGATCTTTCCTGGAGACACAGACACAGACACAGACACAGACACACACACACACACACACACACACACACACACACACACACACACACACACACACACACACACACACACACACACACACACACACACACACACACACATCAGTAACAAGAGATGCCGAGGCTCGATGTTAAAACCCAGGTGGCGGTCCATTATGAGGTTAGATGTAAAGTACAGTAGTAGTGAGAGCTGAAACCCCGTCCTTGCCTGTCCTCTCTAGGTAGGTTTACCAACAAGCCTGTTTATCGTGTACCACTCTCCACTTAGTCCACCTTCTGGCGCAACACGAAAGCTCTCTAATCCACACATTGGAGAGTGTGTGTGTGTATGGAGTGTTTGTGTGAGAGGGTAGAGTTGAGAGGTAAAAGGTGAGCGGTCAGGGGTTAATACCTGTGGGGTCCTGTTTGGTGATGAAGGACTCAGTGCTGATGGTGGGGAGCTGCTGGGGGTGGGGCATCGGGCAGGCTATGCAGATCAGGCAGCTCTGCAGGTCTGAGCACAACACCGATCAAAGTTCAGGAGAGGTCAGAGTTAAGCCTCTAACATGTGTGCGTGTGTGACTGTGTGTGTGTGACTGTGTGTGTGTGTGTGTGACTGTGTGTGTGTGTGTGTGTGTGTTAGCTGTAATACGCAGGGCGTCAAAGTGTCTAACTCTATACGGCTCTAGTTAGGAAGACAAGGTAAAGACTAGCGTGATGTCATGTTGCTGCCACACCTTTTTGAATATGTATGGCATGAGTGTGTATGTAAACATCTGTGTGCATACCTGGCATGTATCTGTGTATGTACAGTAAGCTGTATGTATACGTGTGTGTGTGCTCACCATCTCCCTCCTCCTGCATGGCTTTGGGCTGGGAGACAGTGAAACACTGCATGATGTCGTACTGCTGTCGTGCCTCCTGGTTCTCCGAGTCCACCTCATCAGGAGGCCTCTTTAGCATCCGGCAGTTAAACGTGTGACTGTTCCTCCGACTCTGCTCCTGGGGCCACGGCACCCCGTTTACTACACACGCACGCGCACATGCGCACACACACACACGCACACAACATCAGTAACGGTAGAGACAGACACACGTCATTAGGAACGGGGACACAAACCATCACACAGGACATACAGAAGAGCGTGTGAGAAGAGAGCGAGAAAAGAAAGGATGTGGGAGACAGAGGATGACAGAGGCAGGTAAAACCAATGTGTGTGATGTAATAATGATGGTTTGAACAGAGACAGGGATGACATATCTGGGGTAGAGAGAGAGATAGAAAATATATACAATTTAGACAAAGAGAGAAGGGGGATAAAGACAGAATAAACAAGAAAGACAGATTGTGAGTGGGTAGTAGTGAGGGTCTAGTGAGTTTGAACTGAAGACAGGCAGGCAGGTAGGTAGTTGACCTGTTAACCTCTGCTGGTATTAACCCATCCTGCCTTGCCTAGTCTATATAGAGAGGGTTTACTGGGGGCTTCATGGGACACTGACCCTCTGTTGACTCCTGGTTACTATGCTCTTATAGCTGTCACATGATCTGTGACAGCTATGATACTGTACCTATAGCAGAGATTCCTCTCCTCTTTTACCTCCTCTCCTTCCTTAATGGCCATGTACTCTTATAATCTCCACCCGGCACAGCCAGAAGAGGACTGGCCGCCCCTCAGAGCCTGGTTCCTCTCTAGGTTTCTTCCTAGGTTCCTGCCTTTCTAGGGAGTTGTTCCTAGCCACCGTGCTTCTACATTCGCATCGCATGTTCTTTGGGGTTTTAGGCTGGGTTTCTGTATAGCACTTTGTGACAACTGCTGATGTAAAAAGGGCTTTATAAAATACATTTGATTGATCCCCTTCTCTCTTACCTGTCTTTCATCTCCCCTTTATCATGTTTTTCTTCTCCTTTCTTCCTCATCTCCTTCCTCATCTCCATCCTCATCTCCTTCCTCATCTCCTAGTCATTTCCGCCTACTCGACTTCCACCCCTCTTTCTTTGTCCTTCTCTCTATTCCTCTGATCCCTCGCCTCTCATCCTCTCCTTCCACCTCTCCTACCCTCCCCTCCTCCCCTTCCTTCACCATCCTCTCCTTCCACCTCTCCTCCCCTCCCCTCCCTTCACCATCCTCTCCTTCCACCTCTCCTACCTTCCCCTCCTCCCCTTCCTTCACCATCCTCTCCTTCCACCTCTCCTACCCTCCACTCCTCCCCTTCCTTCACCATCCTCTCCTTCCACCTCTCCTACCCTCCCCTCCTCCCCTTCCTTCACCATCCTCTCCTTCCACCTCTCCTCCCCTCCCCTCCTCCCCTTCCTTCACCATCCTCTCCTTCCACCTCTCCTCCCCTCCCCTCACCATCCTCTCCTTCCACCTCTCCTACCCTCCCCTCCTCCCCCTCCTCCCCTTCCCTTCACCATCCTCTCCTTCCACCTCTCCTCCCCTCCCCTCCTCCCCTTCCTTCACCATCCCTCTCCTTCCACCTCTCCTACCCTCCCCTCCTCCCCTTCCTTCACCATCCTCTCCTTCCACCTCTCCTACCCTCCCCTCCTCCCCCTTCCTTCACCATCCTCTCCTTCCACCTCTCCCCCTCCCCTCCTCCCCTTCCTTCACCATCCTCTCCTTCCACCTCTCCTCCCTCCCCTCCTCCCCTTCCTTCACCATCCTCTCCTTCCACCTCTCCTCCCCTCCCCTCCTCCCCTTCCTTCACCATCCTCTCCTCCCTCATCTCATCCCCTCTCCTCTCATCCACTCTACTGTCATCCTCACCGAGGCTCTTGGGCAGCAAGTTGCGGACAAACTCGCCGTGGTCTCCCACATGGAGGATGCTGTAGACACTGGAGTTCATCAGCTCTTCCTGGGTGTAGCCTAGGTAACCCGTCACATTCTCCGACACAAACACGATCCCACCCTCGCGGTTCACCACAAAGAAGAAGCCGTCCAGAGCCTGGCCCGAAACAGAGGGAGGGACAAAGAGGAGTGAAACGGACACCTCCGGAGGAAGGGGAACACAAAAAGGGAGAAGGGGGGACCTTAGCCTCTCTCTCTCCCAGCCCCAGCCAGGGGGAAAGTGGGCCAGGAACTGATGTGGCATGCATACTGACACTAGGCCTCACTGGGAAACTACCTCCTGAGAACCATACATACTGTCACTGAATCACTCTGGACAATACAGAGAAAATGCTGAAGACAGAGAGATTCTAACTAAATTGCCGTCGTCCGGATTATTGCAGTTTTACTTTTACCCAAAAACATACACAATACTTTATCTAATTTTGTATAAATCTACTGTGAGCAGGTGCAATCGAATTACTACCCATGTATTTACTAATGAGCAACCAATAAGATGAGTATCTTCTCAATAAGAAGTACCTGTGCTTTAGAAAGCGGCATTACTGAATTATCCAATCAATGGATAAGTGGGTACTTTCTGTGTCTCTCACTGAAATTCAAATTCCACCAAGCTTTATTGTTTTACTCACCTCAAGCAGCAGTGGCCCCAGAGCCTCCTTCTCCACCATGCCCTGACTACTGGACGAGATGTCACTCTTCTGCACCTCGTCTTCCGGTGACATCAGAGCTGCTTTCTCTGCATGGGTCAAACACACACACAGATCTTAGGAACAGTTTCAATACGGGGGGACTGAACGTGGGGTGATCAGCCATTGCTTTATTTTACTGACATCAAACGTTACATAGGCATTATGAAATGACTTAGTAATTCCAAGTAATAAATCCTAAGTAGCTTGTTATATACGTTATTCCCCTCATAATGACTCTGGTATTATTCAATAGAGAATAATGAACTGTGTGGGCTGTTGCTGAACTGTGTGCTGATGACATCAGCCCCGCTCAAAGGGTTAGCGGGACTCAACACAGCACATGACTACAGCATACTGTACTGTACAGCAGCTAAAGCCAACAACTGGAAATAAGCAGGAAACGGCCTGTTTATTCTGCTTGGAGGAGGTTTTATAATTAAACCATACCCCATGTAGATGCATATCTCATAATGTCAAAAACTCTTAAAAAGCCATTCAACAATGACCCAAATCTCTTCTTGGACCTGGTTTAAGGTTCTACTTTGGAGAAAAAGGGCCAAAGAGAGTGATGAGGAGAGGCAGCCAGGGAGGCAGCCAGGGAGAGAGCCAGGGAGGGGGATGGTGGATCTGTGTATTGTCAAGTGATTGTTTTTTCTCTTCCTGATCAACGACCTGATGATAGGCTGCTGAGGCCCTGGCCAGGCCCTGGCGAGGACAGAGAGAAAGACGCTGATCTGAGAGATGATGATTGGTGCCTGAGGCCAGCAGGGTGAAATACAGTACAGATACATAGAACTGGACTGAGCTGGATCGAAGAGAGAGAGAGAGGGGCCGGACCTGCCATCACATGTCATTCCTGTAATGTAGGATTGACAGAGAGAGAGAGAGAGAGAGAGAGAGAGAGAGAGACAGAGAGAGAGAGAGACTACTATATGACTAAGAGAGAGAGAGAGAGACTACTGTATGACTAAGAGAGAGAGAGAGAGAGAGAGAGAGACTACTATATGACTAAGAGAGAGAGAGAGAGAGAGAGAGAGAGACTGCTGTATGACTAAGAGAGAGAGAGACTATTGTATGACTAAGAAAGAGAGAGAGAGAGAGAGAGACTACTGTATGACTAAGAGAGAGAGAGAGAGAGAGACAGAGAGAGAGACAGAGAGAGAGAGAGAGAGAGAGAGAGAGAGAGAGAGAGAGAGAGAGAGAGAGAGAGAGAGAGAGAGAGAGAGAGAGAGAGAGAGAGAGAGAGGGTAGGAAGAAAAATACAGTAGGCCTAAATATAGAGAAAAAAGTGAGCAAAATGAAGGAGAAGAATGAGAGATACATGAGAAAGAGGAAGGGCTTAAGGAAGGGAGGACAATAGAGAAGTCTCTGGGGCTAGCTCTAAATCTACAGTCTGATGTCAGAGAGGCTGTATTATTAATATCCAGTACCTATCACCCCCCACACTGTCCTCAACTGTCCCACTGCAGCTCCTCACAGGGCAGGACTACCCTCCAACCATAATGAGGAGAGCACCACCCTCGCCCCCCTCATTCCTCACTCACTGGGCCCAGTCTTGGCCGGTGACACCTGATCCAGTCACACAGAACTTCAGGCTCAAACTCTACACACCACCTCGAGTCCTCCGTTCTGCCCCCTCTGGTCTCTTGGCCCTCCCACCCCTTCTGGAGGGCAGCTCCCGCTCAGCCCAGTCAAAGCTCTTCTCTGTCCTGGCAACCCAATGGGGAACAAGCTTCCCCTTAACGTCAGGACAGGGGAGTCTCTGCCCATCTTCCGAAAACGTCTGAAACCCTACCTCTTTAAAGACTATCTTAAATAAATCCCAATGACGGCCCCCACCCCCTTCATATATTTTATTTTTAAATAACTAAATGCACTTGTCTTTTACTACTACCACTGACTTTGCTGAGAACTACTTTATTGAGGGAAAAAGGCCTTGCTACGATTGTGATATGTTGTCTCACCTAGTTATCATAAGATGAATGCACTAATTGTCGCTCTGGATAAGAGCGTCTGCTAAATTACTAAAATGTAAATGTAAAATGTAGGTCACGACAAGCGTGACTTCAGCACGCAGAGCTCACTGTACTGACCTGTGCCCACCAAGTAACCAACCAACAGCTGGAGGAGAGGCCGGGGAACAGATGAGAGGAGAGAGAGAGAGGAAGAGGAAAAGAGAAACAGAGGTACTTTTCTCCGTACTCCCGACCACACTAGTCGGTCTCCTCCGTATCCTCTCCAGGGAGAAACAAACAGAGAGGAGTGTATATTTATGAAGCGGAGGTTGGCCGGTGCCCAGGTCTTCAAATAAGGGTGGCGAGTGAGCACATCACTGTGAATCACATGTTTTATTCCAGGAGGCCAAGAACTGAAACCAAAAACAAAACACAACAAAGTCCCGCCGTAATTAGGTTATTGACAAATCAACCAGGGCTGGGTGAGGACTTTATGGCACAGAGACATTAATATCCTGCAGCAGGCCTGCCGGTTGGGACGTGTGCTGCACGACTCCTCAGATACACTACTGTTCCACTAGAACACTACTGTACCACTTTCTGGATTTAACCAGAGCAGTGTTTAACTTCACTAAATAAGATGTTCATCAATTGTATTGATTGTGTTTATCAACTGCACATCCCAAGTGTGCAAATGCATGGGCAATTCCAGTTGTTTGGAATTGGTGGAGCTAACAGGATACTGAGTATTTTTCTCCTGTTGAGGGTGTGATTTCCTTCCAAAAATAGTTAAGTAACACATCTGGAGTCTTCTGAGAAGCCAGAGTCTGTCCTTGTCTATCTCAGAATCAGATAGGAGAGGGGTGAGAGGGGGAATGGGTGGAGGGGGACACAGAGGGGGCAAGAGGTGAAAGAGGGGAGAGTTGCAAGGGAGGGAGGGAGAGAGAGAGAGCGCGAGAGAGAGAGAGCGGGGCACAAAGGAAGGGAGTGCGGGCCTAGGGAGAGGAGGAGGAGGGGTGAGCGGAGTGGTGTGTGTTCCTGTTTTTCCCTGCGTAGGGGAAAGGGAAGCTGAGCTTTGCGAGAGGCCCTCTTGCACAAGGTCAGGGGGCAGGGAGCTCAGCCATTGGCTGCTCCCCCCCAAGCTTGCGAAACAAAAACAGAAGAGGACCCTGAAAACCTCATGTCATGGTTATGTCAGTTCTAAGTAGGCTTTAAATCACCTCTGCCACTTCCTCTACCCCAGCTAGGCTCTTTCCTCATGCGGGGGGGCAGAAAATAAACAGAGGATCTCATCTCGTTCAAGAACCCCCTAAGCCTTACAAGGAGGAAAACACACACACCCTGACCCTAATGTTTCCCCTCATTTCACTGAGGCTGAAACAGAGAAAATGGCACCTTCTACACAGCACCACCAAGAGGCTTTTGGAGAGCCACTGTTGCGTGTGCTAATTCTGGTGCAGGCAAGTGAGCGTCACTGTTTACTCTTACACTTCTACTCCACTGCGTCTCCCTGCCTGCCTGCTCAAGGCCAACGCCTGCTCAAGGCCAACTCCAGCCCTCTCTTAGTCCGTTGGGCCTCTGGTACTGCCCTATCCCAGATAGGAAACCAGGGCTGGAAGGAATATTCTAATTTACGCCCACATTCTGAGTCACCAAGCCTGTTTGTGATGATGGGAATCAGGACCAGGAATTAAAAGACGTTTGAGCAACTATGCCTTTCTGTTAGGCAGCCATCTTAAGGGCTGTGGTGTGTGTCTAATGTATATACACTACAGTGCTGCTTAGAAACGCCTGCTGGTTATGTCCATACTAACAGGATGCTTGATGGGATCTCTGACGGCAGGGGGAAAGCAGGGAAATACATACTGAACCATGTAGTCCCTTAGACACAGATCTTGGATCAGCTTTCCCTCCCCAAAACCTAACCTTAAACATCAGAGTGAAAAATAAAAATCTGACCTTAGATCAGAGTCGAGGGGACAACGTCATCATCCTACTCTAACTGCTTTAGTTTCCATCCAGGCTATGAGGGTTCTAGCGCGATCCTCATTATTCCAATGGTGTGGTCGTAACATAATGAGTGTCATGCTCAGAGGGGTCTCAAGTGAAATAAAAATGTTAAGGCACTGACCTAAATCGGACAAGGTTGTTCGCAACAGAGGGATTTAAAGGCTTGTAAAATAATCTCCTGCATCACTTCGGTCAAGCCCATCATTTCAAAGCCTATAGGTTCCCACTCCTAGTAGCGAAATACAATTACATTACTACTACATTGGTTTTGATTTATGACCTACACTCTTAGAAAAAAGGTACTGAATTGTACTTAAAGGGGCACAAACGCTTCACTGTAGTGGTACCTGGTAAGGTACGTCCATTGTATCATTAGTTATAGATACATAATTGTACCCTTTTAGTTCATACCTTTAGGGGACAAGACAGTATCTTTTTTACATATAGTCCACGAGTACAAAAGCGTACCTTTAGAAAAGGCACAAATGTGCCTTTTTGGGGTACCACCACAGTGACAAAGCCGTTGGTTCCTTTGAAGAGGCTAAAATGTACCTCTTCTTGAAACCAAGTCCCTCACATGTACACGCCTCTCTGCCATCCCACTTCTGACACCAATGTAGCAAATTCAGGAGGTAGCCCCACTTGGGACTCAAACCTGGGTTCTGCGACAAGCCAACACCTTAACCATTACGCCAAGAGGCCGTGTTGGGTTAAGGTCAGCAAAATATTAATTACAGCTATTTATTGTCACATGTTATCTTAGCCTTTATAACTGGCAGTGGGCATGCTCAAACTTCAATTAAAAAAACCATAAACCACTTAAGATGGTACAACACTTCTACTCAAGTGTGGCCAAAAATAACTAACTGAAAGCCACGGCCCCCACCAAGCAACGCCTCCAATATAATGAGGCCTCACTGTTATAATACAGTATTTAAATTCTGTAAATAAAATGGCCAATTCTTATTCATCATTGTACCTTATGGTGGGTACAAATATATGCCTTTCTTCAATACATTGTCAATTTGTAGCTTTTCTGCTTAGAAAAGGTTAAGATCAGTACCATCAAGAATCATTAGTGTACACAAAGGGTACACAAAATATGTTTGTACCTTGGGAAACAGAAATGTACCTTCACCATACCGCTTTTCTTTTTGAGTGTGTGATGATTATACCTTTAGATTCAAAATATTGGTTACAAAAATGTACCATTATACTAGATTATCCGCACATGTTGGAGCTAGGAACACAAGCATTTCACTACACCCGCAATAACATCTGCTAAATATGTGTATGTGAACAATACAATTTTATTTGATAAGTACCCTAAAAGGTAATGAACAGTACAGTGAGATCACATGTGTACCTCTGAAGGTTAACTATCTGTATTTTGATATTTTTGTACCCCAGGGAACAATACTTTACCCTAACTTAACCTTTTTCTAAGAGTGTGTTAACCCCCAAACACATAAAGCTGAGAATATTAACAAGATGGGTTGGGACCACTAGAAGAATATTACTCCCCTCAAGGGCATGTCAGGTTGTTCACTGAGAATGGGTTAACCCTGAGACAACACTGGCTAGATGTCAGGGGCTGGAGGAAGGCTGCCTTGTGAGAAGCTCTGTTAAAACGGGTGAGGCCATGTCCAAACAGTGTTAACTCTTCTGCCGAGGTCAAGTTCAGAACCCAAAATGTTTTCAGGGCTCTGGTTAGGCCTAGAAACCCTTCAGAGTGGCTCAGGCCCTGGGGATGTAGAGGTCTGGGGGTGCTATGGGGCCTTTCGTTCTACCTCCAGACATCATGCTTCAGCATCTAGTGAATCTAGTTCAGATGGAATTCCCAACGTCAAAGTGTACAGTTTTACAGTTGATTTTCCAAACCTACCCAACAGTCAAACACTTAGCTAATAGCTAGTGAAAGTCAATGTTACTTATAACGATCACCTCATATCACTCTGAAGAATCTGTTCGACCACAGCTGACATCATAACTGCTGGCTAAAAAGAAGCTGTCATGTCACTAGCAGTTTGCACGCACGTGCACACACACACACACACACACACACAGTTCAATCTCTTACTAACTATCCTCTGTTGGCCAAGTATCCTAATGATGTTAATCCGAGTGGTGCAGTGGTCTAAGGCACTGCATCTCAGTGCTTGAGGCGTCACTACAGATCCCCTGGTTCGATTCCAGGCTGTATCACAACCGGCCGTGACTGGGAGTCCCATAGGGCGGCGCACAATTGGCCCAGCGTCATCTGGGTTTGGCCGGTGTAGGCCGTCATTGTAAATAAGAATTTGTTCTTAACTGACTTGCCTAGTTAAATAAAGGTAAAATAAAAATAAAAATAAAAATAAATACTTCAATATACTATACCATATACTGACAAAAATATCTAAAAACACTGAAGCAGCAAACTTTGTGAACACCAATACTTGTGTCATTCTCAAAACTTTTGACCACGACTGTATATACAGTGGGGAAAAAAAGTATTTAGTCAGCCACCAATTGTGCAAGTTCTCCCACTTAAAAAGATGAGAGAGGCCTGTAATTTTCATCATAGGTACACGTCAACTATGACAGACAAATTGAGATTTTTTTTCTCCAGAAAATCACATTGTAGGATTTTTAATGAATTTATTTGCAAATTATGGTGGAAAATAAGTATTTGGTCACCTACAAACAAGCAAGATTTCTGGCTCTCACAGACCTGTAACTTCTTCTTTAAGAGGCTCTTCTGTCCTCCACTCGTTAACTGTATTAATGGCACCTGTTTGAACTTGTTATCAGTATAAAAGACACCTGTCCACAACCTCAAACAGTCACACTCCAAACTCCACTATGGCCAAGACCAAAAGAGCTGTCAAAGGACTCCAGAAACAAAATTGTAGACCTGCACCAGGCTGGGAAGACTGAATCTGCAATAGGTAAGCAGCTTGGTTTGAAGAAATCAACTGTGGGAGCAATTATTAGGAAATGGAAGACATACAAGACCACTGATAATCTCCCTCGATCTGGGGCTCCACGCAAGATCTCACCCCGTGGGGTCAAAATGATCACAAGAACGGTGAGCAAAATCCCAGAACCACACGGGGGGGACCTAGTGAATGACCTGCAGAGAGCTGGGACCAAAGTAACAAAGCCTACCATCAGTAACACACTACGCCGCCAGGGACTCAAATCCTGCAGTACCAGACGTGTCCCCCTGCTTAAGCCAGTACATGTCCAGGCCCGTCTGAAGTTTGCTAGAGTGCATTTGGATGATCCAGAAGAGGATTGGGAGAATGTCATATGGTCAGATGAAACCAAAATATAACTTTTTGGTAAAAACTCAACTCGTCGTGTTTGGAGGACAAAGAATGCTGAGTTGCATCCAAAGAACACCATACCTACTGTGAAGCATGGGGGGTGGAAACATCATGCTTTGGGGCTGTTTTTCTGCAAAGGGACCAGGACGACTGATCCGTGTAAAGGAAAAAATGAATGGGGCCATGTATCGTGAGATTTTGAGTGAAAACCTCCTTCCATCAGCAAGGGTATTGAAGATGAAACGTGGCTGGGTCTTTCAGCATGACAATGATCCCAAACACACTGCCCGGGCAACGAAGGAGTGGCTTCGTAAGAAGCATTTCAAGGTCCTGGAGTGGCCTAGCCAGTCTCCAGATCTCAACGTCATAGAAAATCTTTGGAGGGAGTTGAAAGTCTGTGTTGCCCAGCGACAGCCCCAAAACATCACTGCTCTAGAGGAGATCTGCATGGAGGAATGGGCCAAAATATCAGCAACAGTGTGTGAAAACCTTGTGAAGACTTACAGAAAACGTTTGACCTGTGTCATTGCCAACAAAGGGTATATAACAAAGTATTGAGAAACTTTTGTTATTGACCAAATACTTATTTTCCACCATAATTTGCAAATAAAATCATAAAAAATCCTACAATGTGATTTTCTGGATTTTGTTTTCTAATTTTGTCTGTCATAGTTGACATGTACCTATGATGAAAATTACAGGCCTCTCTCATCTTTTTAAGTGGGAGAACTTGCACAATTGGTGGCTGACTAAATACTTTTTTCCCCCACTGTAAATACTAGGAAGAGCAATGTCGGAGTGGCATTGACTAAATACAGTAGAATAGAATACAGTATATACAGATGAGATGAGTAAAGCAGTATGTAAACACTATTAAAGTGACTAGTGTTCCATTATTAAAGTGGCCAGTGATTCCATGTCTATGTATATAGGGCAGCAGCCTCTAAGGTACAGGGTTGAGTAGCCGGGTGGTACCCGGCTAGTGATGGCTATTTAACAGTTTGATGGCCTTGAGATAGAAGCTGTTTTTTTGTCTCTCGGTTCCAGCTTTGATGCAACTGTACTGACCTCACCTTCTGGATGATAGCTGGGTGAACAGGCCGTGGCTCGGGTGGTTGATGTCCTCAATGATCTTTTTGGCCTTCCTGTTGAAGCATTTTTGGCAGAGATTACATTCTCAAGTCTTATTGGGTATGACGCTACAAGATTGGCACACCTGTATTTGGGGAATTTCACACATTCTTCTCTGCAGATCCTCTCAAGCTCTGTCAGGTTGGATGGGGTGCGTTGGTGCACAGCTATTTTCAGCTCTCTCCAGAGATGTTCGATCGGGTTCAAGTCTGGATTCTGGCGGGCCACTCAAGAACATTCAGAGACTTGTCCCGAAGCCACTCCTGCATTGTCTTGGCTGTGTGCTTTGGGTCTTTGTTCTGTTGGAAGGTGAACCTTCGCCCCAGTCTGAGGTCCTGAGCACTCTGGATCAGGTTTTCATCAATGATCTCTTTGTACTTTGCTCCGTTCATCTTTCCCTTGATCGTGACTAGTCTCCCAGTTCCTGCCACTGAAAAACATCCCCACAGCATGATGATGTCACAACCATGCTTCACTGTAGGGATGGTGCCAGGTTTCCTTCAGACGTGACACTTGGCATTCAGGCCAAAGAGTTCAATCTTGGTTTCATCAGACCAGAGAATCTTGTCTCATGGTCTGAGTCCTTTAGGTGCCTTTTGACAAACTCCAAGCGAGCTGTCATGTGCCTTTTACTGAGGAGTGGTTTCCGTCTGGCCACTCTACCTTAAAGGCTTGATTGGTGGAGTGCTGCAGAGATGGTTGTTCTTCTGGAAGATTTTCCCATTTTCACAGAGGAACTCTGGAGCTCTATCAGAGTGACCACCGGGTTCTTGGTCACCTCCCTGACCAAGGCCCTTCTCCCTGGATTGCTCAGTTTGGCCAGGCAGCCAGCTCTAGGAAGAGTCTTGGTGGTTCCAAACTTCTTCCATTTAAGAATGATGGAGGCCACTGTGTTCTTCGGGACCTTTAATGCTGCAGACATTTTTTGGTACCCTTCCCCAGATCTGTGCCTCGACACAATCCTTCCTTCGGCCTCATGGCTTGGTGTCTGCTCTGACATGCACTGTCAACTGTGGGACCTTATACAGGTGTGTGCCTTTCTAAATCATGTCCAATCAATTGAATTTACCACAGGTGGACTCCAATCAAGTTGTAGAAACATCTCAAGGATGATCAATGGAAACAGGATGCACCTGAGCCCAATTTCGAGTCTCAGGGTTTTTATTTTTAGCAAATTTGCAAAAATTTCTAAAAACCTGTTTTCGCATTGTCATTATGGGGTATTGTGTGTAGATTGATGAGGGACATTTTTTTTGGATCAATTTTAGAATAAGGCTGTAACATAACAAAATGTGGATAAAGGGAAGGGGTCTGAATACTTTTCGAATGCAATGTATACACTACCGGTCAAAAGCTTTAGAACACCTACTCATTCAAGGGTTTTCCTTTATTTTCTTACTATTTTCTACATTGTAGAATAATAGTGAAGACATCAAAACTATGAAATAACACATATGGAATCATGTAGTAACCAAAAAATCAAAATATATTTTCAAAGTAGCCACCCTTTGCCTTGATGACAGCTTTGCACACTCTTGGCATTCTCTCAACCAGCTTCACCTGGAATGCTTTTCCAACAGTCTTGAAGGAGTTCCCACATATGCTGAGCACTTGTTGGCTGCTTTTCCTTCACTCTGCAGTCCGACTCATCCCAAACCATCTCAATTTGGTTGAGGTCGGGGGATTGTGGAGGCCAGGTCATCTAATGCAGCACTCCATCACTCTGCTTCTTGGTAAAATAGCTCTTACACAGCCTGGAGGTGTGTTGGGTCATTGTCCTGTCGAAAAACAAATGAAAGTCCCACTAAGCCCAAACCAGATGGGATGGCATATCGCTGCAGAATGCTGTGGTAGCCATGCTGGTTAAGTGTGCCTTGAATTCTAAATAAATCACTGACAGTGTCACCAGCAAAGCACCCCCACACCATTACACCTCCTCCTCCATGTTTTACTCTGGGAAATACACATGCGGAGATCATCCGTTTACCCAGACCGTGTTTCACAAAGACACGGCGGTTGGAACCAGACCGTCTGGGTCTTCCATTCCTGTGGCGGTCCTCATGAGAGCCAGTTTGATCATAGCACTTGAAGAAACTTTCAAAGTTCTTGAAATGTTCCATATTGACTGACCTTCATGTCTGAAAGTAATGATGGACTGTCGTTTCTCTTTTCTTATTTGAGCTGTTGTTGCCATAATATGGACTTGGGTCTTTTACCAAATAGGGCTATCTTCTGTATACTCCCCCTACCTTGTCACAACACAACTGATTGGCTCAAACGCATTAAGAAGGAAAGAAATTCCACAAATTCACTTTTAAGAAGGCACACCTGTTAATATAAATGCTTTCTAGGTGACTACGTCATGAAGCTGGTTGAGAGAATGCCAAGAGTGTGCAAAGCTGTCATCAAGGCAAAGGGTGGCTATTTGAAGAATCTCAAATACACTGCTCAAAAAAAAAAAAGGGAACACTTAAACAACACAATGTAACTCCAAGTCAATCACACTTCTGTGAAATCAAACTGTCCACTTAGGAAGCAACACTGATTGACAATACATTTCACATGCTGTTGTGCAAATGGAATAGAAAACAGGTGGAAATTATAGGCAATTAGCAAGACACCCCCAATAAAGAAGTGATTCTGCAGGGGGTGACCAGAGACCACTTCTCAGTTCCTATGCTTCCTGGCTGATGTTTTGGTCACTTTTGAATGCTGGCGGTGCTTTCACTCAGGTTTGCTGTGTCTGTCAGCGTAGTGTCCAGAGCATGGAGGCGCTACCAGGAGACAGGCCAGTACATCAGGAGACATGGAGGAGGCCGTAGGAGGGCAACAACCCAGCAGCAGGACCGCTACCTCCGCCTTTGTGCAAGGAGGAGCACTGCCAGAGTCCTGCAAAATGACCTCCAGCAGGCCACAAATGTGCAAGTGTCTGCTCAAACGGTCAGAAACAGACTCCATGAGGGTGGTATGAGGGCCCGACGTCCGCAGGTGGGGGTTGTGCTTACAGCCCAACACCGTGCAGGACGTTTGGCATTTGCCAGAGAACACCAAGATTGGCAAATTCGCCACTGGCGCCCTGTGCTCTTCACAGATGAAAGCAGGTTCACACTGAGCACATGTGACAGACGTGACAGAGTCTGGAGACGCCGTGGAGAACGTTCTGCTGCCTGCAACATCCTCCAGCATGACCGGTTTGGCGGTGGGTCAGTCATGGTGTGGGGTGGCATTTCTTTGGGGGGCCGCACAGCCCTCCATGTGCTCGCCAGAGGTAGCCTGACTGCCATTAGGTACCGAGATGAGATCCTCAGACCCCTTGTGAGACCATATGCTGGTGCGGTTGGCCCTGGGTTCCTCCTAATGCAAGACAATGCTAGACCTCATGTGGCTGGAGTGTGTCAGCAGTTCCTGCAAGAGGAAGGCATTGATGCTATGGACTGGCCCGCCCGTTCCCCAGACCTGAATCCAATTGAGCACATCTGGGACATCATGTCTCGCTCCATCCACCAACGCCACGTTGCACCACAGACTGTCCAGGAGTTGGCGGATGCTTTAGTCCAGGTCTGGCAGGAGATCCCTCAGGAGACCATTCGCCACCTCATCAGGAGCATGCCCAGGCGTTGTAGGGAGGTCATACAGGCACGTGGAGGCCACACACACTACTGAGCCTCATTTTGACTTGTTTTAAGGACATTACATCAAAGTTGGATCAGCCTGTAGTGTGGTTTTCCACTTTAATTTTGAGGGTGACTCCAAATCCAGACCTCCATGGGTTGATACATTTGATTTCCATTGATACTTTTTGTGTGATTTTGTTGTCAGCACATTCAACTATGTAAAGAAAAAAGTCTTTAATAAGATTATTTCATTCATTCAGATCTAGGATGTGTTGTTTAAGTGTTCCCTTTATTTTTTTGAGCAGTGTATAAAATATATTTTGATTTGTTTAACACTTTTTGGGTTACTACATTATTCCATATGTGTTATTTCATAGTTTTGATGTCTTAAGAAAACCCTTGAATGAGTAGGTGTTCTAAAACTTTTGACCGGTAGTGTATATATGTCACTAATCACTATGCAAATGATATGATATGCATGCACTGCTTTATTATAAAGGTGATTTTTTTAAAAATCCTTTCCGGTACCTCAGAGCCCCCCAGGTCATCCCGCTCACGCACTCACTTTCTGTTCTGGGACCTACCCATTTACAACTTAAGCACTACCCTTCGGACAAATCAAGTATTTTTTGGTTACAATGTCAATTAGTTATTTATACACAGAAGTGCCATATACTGCCTGCCTTTCTCCTACACCTAGGGGAGGAATCAGAAAGATCAGTCCTGGAATTCTTTGTACTTTGGTTGTTATCAGTAAAAAAAAATCTCAGAGCAGGCTCAACTTGCTCAACTTGCCTGACTGCCACAAATTGTCTGTCTTTCACTTAAATAATTGGTAGGAATCAGAAAGATCAGTTTTATATAAAAAATTAAACAAATTCAGCTGCCCAGTGGGGCAACCTCAGAGCAGGCTCAACTTCTGCGACTGCTCAGTTCACTTTCCCCAGGCAATAGGCAACCCTTAATGTCAATCCCTGGTGTGTGTCTGAGCATGTGTGTGTGTGCACTGAATGTGCATGCATGATGTGTGTGTGTGTGTGTGTGTGTGTGGTTAGTGCGACCTGGAATAAACACCAATGCTCTGGCTTTTATCTTTTTATGGCTTTTCCATAGAACACTGACCAGTTACTGATTAAGAGACGATCTGGGAGCACAAGCGCCGCCACTGAGACCACTTCAGTAGAACTAACTGGGAGTACAGCCCTACCAGATGCATAGAACTAAGGATATGTAAGGTTACAAAAGATGCATGCAATGATACGTACGCACCAGAGCAATATGGGCCTATAGAGAATAGAGATATGGCTCTGGTAAACATTAAGTATACTAACATAAGGTGCATGTGGACTGATATGTAAGGATCCATAAGATGCAGCAGAATGGCGTCACAGCGAGCTTTCAGTGACTTAAAGGTGGGATTAGTCTGGTTTGTCATTCAGCCCTGAAGACTAAGAAGCATGATTTCCCAGGGGTCCCTACGGCTGGGCAGAATTCACCTAGTGACCTAGACGTCTTTAGAGGGAGTAGGAGTGGTGGGGTGAAAGAAAGAGCAAACCAGTAGAGAAGTGAGGAAGTGGGGGGGTGAAGTAACCATGTTGGTCAGTAAAGTGACTGAGGGGAATGAGAGTGAGAATGGGTGTAATTGTGTGTTTTTTGTTTTACTAAAACAAGGAATATTCTGACAAGTGGGAACATTTCGCCGGTCCCCACAAGGAAAATGGCTATTTTAGGCTTAGGGGTTAGGGTTTGAATTAGGGTTAGGAGTTAAGGTTAGGGTTAGGTTAAGGGTTAGGGAAAATAGTCATTTGAAAGGGAATCAATTGTTTGGTCCCCACAAGGATAGTAAAACAAATGTGTGTGTTTGTGTCCAAGGAGAGAGCAAGAGAGTGCATGTGTGTATGCATGTGCGTGCAAATTAGTGGTTAATTAGTGAGTGAGAGAGAAAGTGTGTCTAATGTGTTGTTGCTCACCCTGCTCGCGGCGTTTGATCTGCTGGATCTGGTCCACAGTGCTCTTGAGGATGTGACACTTGTCTGGCTTGACGTTGAGGCTGGCGATGTCGCCCATGTTGGCAGACAGTAGCTCGGCCAGCTCGTCTATGTAACGACACTCCAGCTCCCTCCGCCGCTTCTCCACACTGCAGGGACACACACACACACAGTTTAGGTTTATTTTTGAGAAATATTCATAACTTTGCTAAAAGTGATTTTATGGCATGTTAACTGCAACCAAATGAATCACCCTTTGCAACATAAAGGATAACTTGACCTGACACATAGTCCATGAAACACACAAACAGAGTTCTAGTTCTAGAGTACAACAAACACACTCAGGAGCTGAAGGATTTCCTGAAGGACAGGAGACAAAGAAGTGAATGAGATGAGATTATTATTAAACATGTATTTTACCTTTATTTAACTACGCAAGTCAGTTAAGAACAAATTCTTATTTACAATGACGGACTACACCGGCCAAACCCGGACGAAGCTGGGCCAATTGTGCGCCGCCCTGTGGGACTCCGAATCACAGCCGGTTGTGATACAGCCTGGAATCGAACCAGGGGGTCTGCAGTGACGCCTCAAGCACTGAGATGCAGTGCCTTAGACCGCTGCACCACTCGGGAGCCCTGGAGATTGTAGAGTATTGGAACGCAATCCTGGGCTCATCAGAGAGTATCCAGGCAGACTGTCTGTCAGCTGCTGCAGCTGGGGTTGGTACCAACGAGTACAGGGAAGGATGGAGGGGAGAGGAGGACCAGGGCTGGGGGGAGATCTACAGGGACAGCGGGCCTCTCAATAATTCATGGCCCTAATGAGGCCAGCACATAGAGAGAGAGGGGGGTGGTGGTGGTGAGGCCAGAGCAAAGAGCTGCAGGAGAGAACAGCGCTGACAGAGCAGAGAGAGAGAGAGAGAGTGAGAGAACAGCAGAGGAGAGGCGCATTAACCCTGCTGCCAGTGTGTTATTGTTTCACCTAGCGGGGCATCAGGTCCCGTGTAGCTCAGTTGGTAGAGCATGGCGCTTGCAACGGGGGACCAGTATGAAAATGTATGCACTCACTAACTGTAAGTCGCTCTGGATAAGAGCGTCTGCTAAATGACTAAAATGTAAAAAAAAAATACTGAAAAGGAGGATGACAGGAACCCTGCTGAGATGCTATCCATCCTCTCTCTTTTTTCCCCCTCAATCGCATTCTCATACCTACACTCTCTCCCTCCGCTCTGCAATTCTCTCTCTCGCTCTCTCTCCCTCCGCAGTTCTCTCTCTCTCTCTCTCGCTCTCTCTCCCTCCACTCTGCAGTTCTCTCTCTCTCACTCCGCTCTGCAATTTTCTCTCTCTCTCTCTGGTATTCTGCCACTGTGTACTCTCTGTTTAGGGCCAAATAGCATTCTAGTTTGCTCTGTTTTTTTGTTAATTCTTTCCAATGTGTCAAGCAATTCTCTTTTTGTTTTCTCATGATTTGGTTGGGTGTAATTGTGTTGCTGTCCTGGGGCTCTGTGGGGTCTGTGGGGTGAACAGAGCCCCAGGACCAGCTTGCTTAGGGGACTCTTCTCCAGGTTCATTTCTCTGTAGGTGATGGCTTTGTTGTGGAAGGTTTGGGAATCGCTTCCTTTTAGGTGGTTGTAGAATTTAACGGCTCTTTTCTGCATTTTGATAATTAGCGGGTATTGGCCTAATTCAGCTCTGCATGCATTATTTGGTGTTTTACGTTGTACACAGAGGATATTTTTGCAGAATTCTGCATGAAGAGTCTCAATTTGGTGTTTTCCCATTTTGTGAATTCTTGGTTGGTGAGCGGACCCCAGACCTCACAACCATAAACGGCAATGGGTTCTATAACTGATTCAAGTATTTTTTTAGTCAGATCCTAATTGGTATGTCGAATTGGTATATTCCTTTTGTTGGCATAGAAGGCCCTTCTTGCCTTGTCTCTCAGATTGTTCACACCTTTGTGGAAGTTACCTGTGGCGCTGATGTTTAGTCCGAGGTATGTATCATTTTTTGTGTGCTCTAGGGCAACGGTGTCTAGATGGAATTTGCATTTGTGGTCCAGGCAACTGGACCTTTTTTGGAACACCATTATTTTTGTCTTACTAAGATTTACTGTCAGGGCCCAGGTCTGACAGAATATGTGCAGAAGATTTAGGTGCTGCTGTAGGCCCTCATTGGTTGGGGACAGAAGCACCAGATCATCAGCAAACAGTAGACATTTGACTTCAGATTCTAGTAGGGTGAGGCCGGGTGCTGCAGACTGTTCTAGTGCCCTCGCCAATTAGTTGATATATATGTTGAAGAGGGTGGGGCTTAAGCTGCATACCTGTCTCACCCTACGGCCCTGTGGAAAGAAATGTGTGTTTTTTTGTCCGTTTTTATCGCACACTTGTTGTTTGTGTACATGGATTTTATAGTGTCGCATGTTTTTCCCCCAAAACCACTTTCCATCAATTTGTATAGCAGACCCTCATGCCAAATTGAGTAAAAGTCTTTTTTGAAATCAACAAAGCATGAGAAGACTTTGCCTTTGTTTTGGTTTGTCAATTAGGGTGTGCAGTGTGAATACGTGGTCTGTCGTACGGTAATTTGGTAAAAAGCCAATTTGATATTTGCTCAGTACATTGTTTTCACTGAGGAAATGTACGAGTCTGCTGTTAATGATAATGCAGAGGATTTTCCCAAGGTTGCTGTTTACACATATCCCATGGTCGTTATTGGGATCAAATTTGTCTCCACTTTTGTGGATTGGGGTGATCAGTCCTTGGTTCCAAATATTGGGGAAGATGCCAGAGCTAAGGATGATGTTAAAGAGTTTAAATATAGCCAACTGGAATTTGTGGTCTGTATATTTTATCATTTCATAGAGGATACCATCAACACCACAGGCCTTTTTGGGTTGGAGGGTTTGTATTTTGTCCTGTAGTTCATTCAATGTAATTGGAGAATCCAGTGGGTTCTGGTAGTCTTTAATAGTTGATTCTAAGATTTGTATTTGATCATGTATATGTTTTTGCTGTTTGTTCTTTGTTATAGGGCCAAAAAGAGTGGAGAAGTGGTTTACCCATACATCTCAGTTTTGGATAGATAACTCTTTGTGTTGTTGTTTGTTTAGTGTTTTCCAATTTTCCCAGAAGTGGTTAGAGTCTATGGATTCTTCAATTACATTGAGCTGATTTCTGACGTGCTGTTCCTTCTTTTTCTGTAGTGTGTTTCTGTATTGTTTTAGTGATTAACCATAGTGAAGGCTGAGGTTTTCTGGGTCTCTATGTTTTTGGTTGGATACGTCTCTCAATTTCCTTCTTCGGTTTTTGTATTCTTCATCAAACCATTTGTCATTGTTGTTAATTTTCTTTGGTTTTCTGTTTGAAATGTTTAGATTTGATAGGGAAGCTGAGGGGTGAAATATACTGTTTAGGTTTTCTACTGTCAAGTTTACACCTTCACTATTACAGTGAAACGTTTTGTCCAGGAAGTTGTCTAAAAGGGATTTAATTTGTTGTTGTCTAATTGTTTTTTGGTAGGTTTCCACACTACTTTCCTTCCATCTATAGCATATCTTAATATTATTCAGTTGCTTTGGCTTTGATGCCTCATGATTGAGTATTACTCTGGTCAAGTAGACTGTGATTTTGCTGTGATCTGATAGGGGTGTCAGTGGGCTGACTGTGAACGCTCTGAGAGACTCTGTGTTGAGGTCAGTGATAAAGTAGTCTACAGTACTACTGCCAAGAGATGAGCTATAGGTGTACCTACCATAGGAGTCCCCTCGAAGCCTACCATTGACTATGTACATGCCCAGCGTGCGACAGAGCTGCAGGAGTTGTGACCCGTTTTTGTTGGTTACGTTGTCGTAGTTGTGCCTAGGGGGGCATATGGGGGAGGGAATGCTGTCACCTCTAGGTATGTGTGTGTGCTGATGGTGTCAGGTTCTTGTCCAGTTCTGGCATTTAGGTCAGAGTACATGTCCCTGGGCTGGAAATAACTGAGACACAGGGGGTGTCTCGTTACCTTGGGGGCCGATCAGAGCTCCCAGGGCTGCTTGGTGGGTGGGCTGGAACCAGGCCCCAGGGCAGGCACTCCACAGAGACAGGGGAAGCGCACACATTTACACTCAGTTGCACACGTACACACAGTGGATGCACTCACATCCACATCCGCACTCTAGCAGCAGCCCAGCAGCCATGAGCTGAGAGCAGCCCTAGCTAAGAGCTGAGAGTGACTACTAGCTCTGCACTGACCATGTGTGAGATATTAGAGGAATGCAGGGACTGACTAAGGCTCGGCTTGACCTTGTTCTCTCAAATTCCACCAAGGAAAAATTACAGTTTTAGGCCGCTGAAGCTGAAAGTAAGTTACAGAAGAAATGTGGTAAACATGATCAAATGAGTGATAAAATGGTTGGATACTTGAGGAGGTATTGGCCTACAAACAGGATAGAATGGGATTGATCGCATTTGCAGACTTATGTAAGATAGGCTTCTATTTGTAATGTGATGATCAGATTGGATAGACATAATTCAGGCTAATAATATAACTCAATCACTGTTTGCAAAAAAGGCTGTTCAATGCATGGCTGAGCGCGTATAGCATACAGGCCTAGGCTATATCAGATACGTTTATTCTCTCCGACTGTAGGCAATGCAATGTAACTTATTTTTTTGCTAGGGGAAGCTAATGATCCTCTGTGGCCAAATCATGCTCTAGTAGCCCATTTTGAATGATTTTATTTATTTATGTATAGACATGAGTAGGCGAATTAGGCTATATAATTTTGGCAATTTAATTCAAAGCTTAACTTCCCCTAGCCTTATGGACACGCCCAATCTACTATCCCCCATAATTGAAAACTTTACCTATTTTATTGGTCAGCTTGTCGAGAAAGAAATAGCCCAAACAGACTCTGGGACAGTTGTGGGACGATAGATCCCAAATTCATACAACCAGTAGGCCTAGGCTACATAAGAAACTAGAAAAAGCAATGAATCTGATGCAACAGATCAGAAGGTTTAGCTTAAAATGTTGATCAACTATTATCTCTTAACAGCACCAATGTGCACAAGATAGTAGGCTACCAGAAAATGAAAGATGAGAGAAATAGGCTTCTGGTTTCAATAGCATATGGAACACTTTACTTGGTTAATAAGGAAGTGGTCAGATGAAGCAGATGTTAAGCTACAGGACTGTTTTGCTAGCACAGACTGAAATATGTTCCGGGATTCTTCCGATGGCATTGAGGAGTACACCACATCAGTCACTGGCTTCATCAATAAGTGCATTGATGACGTTGCCCCCACAGTGACCGTACGTACATACCCCAACCAGAAGCCATGGATTACAGGCAACATCCGCACTGAGCTAAAGGGTAGAGCTGCCGCTTTCAAGGAGCCGGACGCTTATAAGAAATCCCGCTATGCCCTCAGAAGAACCATCAAACAGGCAAAGAGTCAATACAGGACTAAGATTGAATTGTACTACACCGGCTCCAACGCGCGTCAGATGTGGCAGGGCTTGAAAACTATTACAGACTTCTGTAGCCATGAAGTGCTTTGAAAGGCTGGTAATGGCTCACATCAACATCATTATCCCAGAAATCCTAGACCCACTCCAATTTGCATACCGCCCCAACAGATCCACAGATGATGCAATCTCTATTGCACTCCACACTGCCCTTTCCCTCCTGGACAAGAGGAACACCTACGTGAGAATGCTATTCATTGACTACAGCGCAGCGTTAAACACCATAGTGCCCTCAAAGCTCATCACTAAGCTAAGGACCCTGGGACTAAACACCTCCCTCTTCAACTGGATCCTGGACTTCCTGACGGGCTGCCCCCAGGTGGTAAGGGTAGGTAATCTGCCACGCTGATCCTCAACATGGGGGCCCCTCAGGGGTGCGTGCTCAGTCCCCTCCTGTACTCCCTGTTCACCCATGACTGCATGGCCAGGCACGACTCCAACACCATCATTAAGTTTGCAGATGACACAACAGTGGTAGGCCTGATCACCGACAACGATGAGACAGCCTATAGGGAGGAGGTCAGAGACCTGGCTGTGTGGTGCCAGGATAACAACCTCTCCCTCAACGTGATCAAGACAAAGGAGATTATTGTGGACTACAGGGAAAAAAAGAGGACTGAGCACGCCCCCATTCTCATCGACGGGGCTGTAGAGAGCTTCAAGTTCCTTGGTGTCCACATCACCAACAAACTATCATAGTCCAAACACACCAAGACAGTCGTGAAGAGGGCACGACAAAGCCTATTCCCACTCAGGAGACTGAAAAGATTTGGCATGGGTCCTCAGATCCTCAAAAGGTTATATAGCTGCACCATCGAGAGCATCATGACTGGTTGCATCACCGCCTGGTATGGCAACTGCTCGGCCTCCGACCGCAAGGCACTACATAGGGTAGTGCGTACGGCCCAGTACATCACTGGGGCCAAGCTTCCTGCCATCCAGGACCTCTATACCAGGCGGTGTCAGAGGAAGGCCCTAAAAATTGTCAAAGACTCCAGCCACCCTAGTCATTGACTGTTCTCTCTGCTACCGCACGGCAAGTGGTATCGGAGCGCCAAGTCTAGGTCCAAAAGGATTCTTAACAGCTTCTACCCCCAAGCCATAAGACTCCTGAACAGCTAATCATGACTACCCAGACTATTTTACGCTGCTGCTACTCTGTTTATTATCTATGTATAGTCACGTTAACTCTACCCACATGTACATATTACCTCAATATAAAATAATTCCCTCCACGGATATTGTCGGATTTTGCCTAGGCTACTTTGAAGCAAGGTAAAACATGCCTCATAGTATGGAGTAAAATGTTCAGGTTTTCAAAATGCATACTGTCTCCAGCTCATTGCAGAGTAGTGTGTGACGCGCTGATGAAGCCTGCCTTCCGTTGCCTATGCATTTGAATGGCGAATGGGAAGCGCGCTTTAATTACCAGTTGAGAAATAAAAATAGTAGCTATTTTTAATTGTTGGCCAAAAACTATTTTTAACACACAATTGCATTTAGAATTGTTGCGCAATGATTGGGCTTATAAAAGCACGGTCTGACAAATGTTCAGCTCAAAGGCTCTGTAGCCTTTCTGTATACTAATTCCACTACATTATGCAAATTAACCCACAGACTGATAAGCATGACCGGTCAAATCTATTTATATCAACTGGTATTTCCATCAATTAATAGGCTAAAAAGCATTATTTCGCAACAGGATTTTTCTTCTTCTCCCAGACAATTGGCTGGTGGCAATTTTATTTATCGGCTTTTCTACAAAAATGTACGGACAAAAGCCGGCTATTAACGGCTAACAGAAACCCTGGTGTGTGTGTGTGTGTGTGTCAGAGTGACTATATTTTACTAATGCATGTGTGAGGGTGAATGAGTGAAAGAGAGTTCACATATGACTAACTGCTTCTGTGTGTTTAGCAGAGTGCGTACACTAACTATATTGTATATGTGTGTGTGTTTGTGTGCATGTATGCATTGTATGTAGGGCTGGGCGATAATTCGATGCATTCGAAATTATGTTTTTGCGCGATATTCCAAATGCCTGTATCGCAAGGATCAAGTTATTTTAATTTTTAAATATGAGCGTTTATGTCCGCTTGTTCTCATGTTGTCATCTATTTTTGGTACCTTCCCATTTACAGCAGAGATCTGTATATAATGATGAGATGTACGTCTCCACCCTAACAATTGGAGTCGTTGTCCCAAAGGCGGGAAGGCAGGCGACAAGCTTAGGTCTAAAATAAGCCCACAGAAACGCATTAGCCTTATTTTGGACAGAATTTTGCTTTGCTTCTTCCTCTATGGTTTACACACACACCAAGCCCCTCCCCCTGCCTCTCACGCCAACAAAGTTGAGAGATCACATCTTCCTCTCTGACACTTGGTTTCAACTCGCTATTTGCATTTGAGGTTTGGTCCCACAGAATCGGTCATATGGACCGTTAACTTTTCTAACAATACACTTTTTATCAGTGCAGAGCAGACACTACTAAAATGAGAGTGTCAATGAACATTGATTCTGGAAAACGAACACCCAGTTTATCACGCGTAGCATTGGGGTATCGCTAGCAGCATTTTAGCCAGACTGTTATACTAGCTGTCTAGTCTGTGTTTTATAAATGTGCAATAAGCATTAAAACACAATTATATAAGGAAATGGAAATTTGTTCTCATTCTGAGAAATAAGGTAGGCCACTTGATTTCAACATCTGAACAAAGTGGACATGGCTAACATACTTTTCAAACAGTTGGAGACAGACAGAAGGGTGTGTTCATAACAATTCAACTGTTCAACCCTGTTAGTTTGCAAATAGATCCAAGTTGGCTAAACTTCAAATATAAAGATTAGCTGGCTAATCACTAGCATGTGGGCTTGAGATTGTTGATGAGACCTGTGTTAATTTTCTATAGCCTAATGCCTGCTACAAGAAGTTAGTCATTATTATTGAATGTGCATTATGCATGGTTCTAGTTACAGTTGTAACAAAAAAGGGCATTTTCATAGACAGACTTGAAAGCCAGATCAGTGATTATTGCAAAAAAAAGCAGGTTCAACTAGTTTGGTAAAATAATTAAAATATTTGTGGGTCTTATGGTTGTTTAAGGCTTATATTTAGCCTAGGTATAACTTCACAAGCCCTGAATTCATTAGGTTATTGCTGACTGTTTAAAATGCAGTATATTTGACCTTTATTATACAACAATGCTTATTTAGAGAAAACATTTAAAACATTTTTAGATATACAGTACCAGTCAAAAGTTTGGACACATCTACTCATTCCAGGGTTCTTCTTTATTTTTACTATTTTCTACATTGTAGAATACTAGTGAAGACATCCTTCTTAATGCGTTTGAGACAATCAGTTGTGTTGTGACAAAGTAGGGATGGCATACAGAAGATAGCCCTATTTGGTAAAAGACCAAATCCATATTATGGCAAGAACAGCTCAAATAAGCAAAGAGGAACGACAATCCATCATTACTTTAAGACAGTAAATCCAGAACATTTCAAGAACTTTGAAAGTTTCTTCAAGAGCAGTCGTAAAAACCAACAAGCGCTATGATGAAACTGGCTCCCATGAGGACCGCCACAGGAATGGAAGACCCAGAGTTACCTCTGCTGCAGAGGATAAAGTCATTAGAGTTAACTGCACCTCAGATTACAGCCCAAAAAAATGCTTCACAGAGTTCAATTAACAGACACATCTCAACATCAACTGTTCAGAGGAGACTGCGTGAATCAGGCCTTCATGGTTGAATTGCGGCAAAGAAACCACTACCAAAGGAAGAAGAGACTTGCTTGTGCCAATAAACACGAGCAATGGACATTCGACCGGTGGAAATCTGTCCTTTGGTCTGAGTCCGAATTGGAGATTTTTGGTTCCAACCGCCGTGTCTTTGTGAGATGCAGAGTAGGTGAACGGATGAACTCCGCATGTGTGGTTCCCACCGTGAAGCATGGAGGAGGAGGTGTGATGGTGTGGGGGTGCTTTGTTGGTGACACTGTCAGTGATTTATTTAGAGTTCAAGGCACACTTAACCAGCATGGCTACCACAGCATTCTGCAGCGAAACCCCATCCCATCTGGTTTGCACTTAGTGGGACTATCATTTGTTTTCAACAGGACAATGACCCAACACACCTCCAGGCTGTGTAAGGGTTATTTGACCAAGAAGGAGAGTGATGGAGTGCTGCATCAGATGACCTGGCTTCCACAATCACCTGACCTCAACCCAATTGAGATGGTTTGGGATGAGTTGGACCACAGAGTGAAGGAAAAGCAGCCAACAAGTGCTCAGCATATGTGGGAACTCCTTCAAGACTGTTGGAAAAGCATTCCAGGTGAAGCTGATTGAGAGAATGCCAAGAGTATGAAAAACTGTCATCAAGGCAAAGGGTGGCTACTTTGAAGAATCTCAAATATAAAATAGATTGATTTGTTTAACACTTTATTGGTTACTACATGATTCCATATGTGTTATTTCATAGTTTTGATGTCTTCACTATTATTCTACAATGTAGAAAATAGTACAAATAAAGAAAAACCCTTGAATGAGTAGGTGTGTCCAAACTTTTGACTGGTACTGTATATCGTGAGTCACCTATAAGTATGAAAAAAATTGAGATATGATTTTTAGGCCACATCGCCCAGCCCTTATTGTATGTATATGCGAGTGAGTGAGTGAGTGAGTAAGTGTGTGTGTGGGAGACGACAGCAGTGAAAGTAGGTCAGTGCATTGCCAAGGCTGCTCGTGCACAGGCACATTGTGAGTGGTGTGTGTGCGCAGGTCAGGCGCTGCGTGGGGTTGGTGTAGAAACGGACAGGCGGTGGATCAAGCTGCAGTTACATCAGCCTACTGAGGCCTTGTAGAGGAGACCCTAGCTATCACTCAGCCAGACCAGTCTGCTCCAGCCCAACAACACACACACACACACCTCCTCAGCAACCTTCAGCCACTAACACAGCAACTATAGGGCCAAATCCCCATATACAGTGCATTCGGAAAGTATTCAGACCCATTGACTTTTTCCACATTTTGTTACGTTACAGCCTTATTCTAAAATGGATTAAATAATTTTTTCCCCTCATCAATCTACACACAATACCCCATAATGACAAAGCGAAAACAGGTTTTTAGACATTTTTGCTATGAGACTCAAAATTGAGCTCAGGTGCATCCTGTTTCCATTGATCATCCTTGAGATGTTTCTACAACTTGATTGGAGTCCACCTGTGGTAAATTCAATTGATTGGACATGATTTGGAAAGGCATACACCTGTGTATATAAGGTCCCACAGTTGACAGTGCACGTCAGAGCAAAAACCAAGCCATGAGGTTGAAGGAATTGTCCGTAGAGCTCAGAGACAGGATTGTGTCGAGGCACAGATCTGGGGAAGGGTACCAAAACATTTCTGCAGCATTGAAGGTCCCCAAGAACACATTGGCCTCCATCATTCTTAAATGGAAGACGTTTGGAACCACCAAGACTCTTCCTAGAGCTGGCCGCCCGGCCAAACTGAGCAATCCGGGGAGAAGGGCCTTGGTCAGGGAGGTGACCAAGAACCCGATGGTCACTCTGACAGAGCTCCAGAGTTCCTCTGTGGAGATGGGAGAACCTTCCAGAAGGACAACCATCTCTGCAGCACTCCATCAATCAGGCCTTTATGGTAGAGTGGCCAGACGGAAGCCGCAATACACCATCCCATCTGGTTTGGGCTTAGTGGGACTATTATTTGTTTTTCAACAGGAAAATGACCCAACACACCTCCAGCCTGTGTAAGGGCTATTTTACACAGGCTTTTAGAAGGAGAGTGATGGAGTGCTGCATCAGATGACCTGGCCTCCACAATCCCCTGAACTCAACCCAATTGAGATGGTTTGGGATGAGTCGGACCGCAGAGTGAAGGAAAAGCAGCCTACAAGTGCTCAGCATATGTGGGAACTCCTTCAAGACTGTTGGAAAAGCATTCCAGGTGAAGCTGGTTGAGAGAATGCCAAGAGTGTGCAAAGCTGTCATCAAGGCAAAGGGTGGCTATTTGAAGAATCTCAAAATATATTTTGATTTGTTACTACATTTTTGGTTACTACATGATTCCATATGTGTTATTTCATAGTTTTTATGTCTTCACTATTATTCTACAATGAAAAAAATTGTCAAAATAAAGAAAAACCCTTGAATGAGTAGGTGTGTCCAAACTTTTGACTGGTAGTGTATGTAAATGTTATATTTCGGGGTTTTTATTTTTAATAAACTTGCTAAAATTTCTACAAACCTGTTTTTGCTTTGTCATTATGGGGTATTGTGTGTAGATGGATTAAATACTTTTTTTCCTCATACATTTTTGAATAAGGCTGTAACGTAACAAAATGCACTGTATACTCTCAAAATCTCTCAAATTCTCACACAAATCTCCCATTGACATAACTGCATGATAACACAAGAATTCAAGTTAAGTGTGCGCAGGCAGTGTGCATGTCAGTTTAAGATTCTGCCCTTACTGTGCTTGGCTCAAACTCCTATTCCTCAACACCAACAGGGCCGAAGAAGCGGGTAGTTTCTGGGGTACTATGCAAACACAGATGACCATGAGAGACCAAATCTGAAGGGTAGTAGCAAGGTTATATTGTACTTCTGAGGGGATGAGGGAATGCTTCTTGTTGAGTATGTGTAGTGGTGGAAAGAATTTACTCTTGAAAGGCAATGAAGATCATCGCCGTCATCATCACCTTGTCAATCGTCTGCTAAGTGATTAAAAGGTAAATGCACTGTGTTCTTACCTCTGCTCTGAGGTGTCGCATGGTGAGCCCTTCCTCTTGCGGGACTCTGGCGTGGCAGGGTCCAGGGCCCTTTCCCCTACAGCACTCATTCTGAGCTTCAGAGAAGAGAAGAGGACAGGGTTAGCCTGGGTAAGAATCCACAATCACAGCTGATTCAAAATCAGACATAACACCACTCATCATGGAGGAGACAAAGAAGTTAACAACACAGCCTAACGCAGGTAGAACCATCTTGGCCTCTGGTCAGCATAACCTGAATCAGGATTGGTTTTAGAGCTGGGACACAAAGGGGTGAATCTGATTGGTCCATTTGACAGGAAATCACATCTTCATTTCCCTTCTAATTGCAGATCCATGTTAGGCATCTGAAGCGAAAGGGACCCCGCTGACCACACACAAAATATTGCATCAAATCAGCCACTAAAGTCCATTGCGCGTGAGATGCCGCTGTCGAGCAAGATGAAACATAATTGAGCAAGCAAACACTGAGTCGAGAGCGCAGAGGATGGATCCCGTGAGAGCACACGCCAGTCGATAGCGCAGAAATTTGGTCGAGAGAGCAAAGGATGTGTCCTGCGAGCGGACAGGTCAAACTTGAGAGCTTGGGCGCACAGAACATCACTGCCGCAGATCAAAAATAAAAATGTCTGAATCAAAAAATATAGAACCGTAAGCAACATTGCTCAAACGTGTAACAATTTTTTGGGAAAGCATCAAATTGTCCACCAACAATACTAGTCACATGTCTTTGTCAAGTTTTCACTCTCAATTTATCAAGATGCTCTCTCTCAAGACTTGGCACCTTTGGGTTTCAATTTCCCTTTTTTCTCTCAAATGAATTTCAGGCTGGTGGGTTAGAGGCGGGTGCATGTCTAGAAACCTTAGATTGGTCACTTTCACTAGAGTGATGGACGAACTAACAAATGCTTGAGTCTAGTGTTGTCATTCCAGTGTTGAGTCGTGTGATTGGTTGAGTTTCCTTGGGTGCATGATGTAAAACAGATGCACTTCAGAGCTTCAGAGCCATCTGTTAAGCTTGCTAACCGGCTTGAACAGTAAGCGCCGAACAACTTGAGTAACCCAGCTTCAAAGTAATTGGGAAATACATTTAATCGCTATACTATACCTTGAGTTGAGTGGAATCTACTTGCTAAAGTTAGCTAACTAGCCAGATAGTTAATTACTTATTAGCCAACAAAGTTAAGCTGTAAGACGAAAAGCAGATGGTCAGCTCTAGCTAAGTAACGCCATAGTCCACCACTAGCTAATTGTTCGTCTTCACCTTTCCACAAAGTGTCTGGTATGTGTTTGCTTGATATGAGGGAGGTAACAATACAATAATGTATCAAATAATAGGTGGAATATGGGCATAATGTGGCTGTGATCTAGCAAGTTCATTCATTATACACTATGTCCTGGCCATCATTTAATATACAGTGGGGAAAAAAAGTATTTAGTCAGCCACCAATTGTGCAAGTTCTCCCATTTAAAAAGATGAGAGAGGCCTGTAATTTTCATCATAGGTACACGTCAACTATGACAGACCAATTGAGAGAAAAAATTCCAGAAAATCACATTGTAGAATTTTTTAATGAATTTATTTGCAAATTATGGTGGAAAATAAGTATTTGGTCACCTACAAACAAGCAAGATTTCTGGCTCTCACAGACCTGTAACTTCTTCTTTAAGAGGCTCCTCTGTCCTCCACTCGTTACCTGTATTAATGGCACCTGTTTGAACTTGTTATCAGTATAAAAGACACCTGTCCAAAACCTCAAACAGTCACACTCCAAACTCCACTATGGCCAAGACCAAAGAGCTGTCAAAGGACACCAGAAACAAAATTGTAGACCTGCACCAGGCTGGGAAGACTGAATCTGCAATAGGTAAGCAGCTTGGTTTGAAGAAATCAACTGTGGGAGCAATTATTAGGAAATGGAAGACATACAAGACCACTGATAATCTCCCTCGATCTGGGGCTCCACGCAAGATCTCACCCGTGGGGTCAAAATGATCACAAGAACGGTGAGCAAAAATCCCAGAACCACACGGGGGGACCTAGTGAATGACCTGCAGAGAGCTGGGACCAAAGTAACAAAGCCTACCATCAGTAACACACTACGCCGCCAGGGACTCAAATCTTGCAGTGCCAGATGTGTTCCCCTGCTTAAGCCAGTACATGTCCAAGCCCGTCTGAAGTTTGCTAGAGGATTGGGAGAATGTCATATGGTCAGATGAAACCAAAATATAACTTTTTGGTAAAAACTCAACTCGTCGTGTTTGGAGGACAAAGAATGCTGAGTTGCATCCAAAGAACACCATACCTACTGTGAAGCATGGGGGTGGAAACATCATGCTTTGGGGCTGTTTTTCTGCAAAGGGACCAGGACGACTGATCCGTGTAAAGGAAAGAATGAATGGGGCCATGTATCGTGAGATTTTGAGTGAAAACCTCCTTCCATCAGCAAGGGCATTGAAGATGAAACGTGGCTGGGTCTTTCAGCATGACAATGATCCCAAACACACCGCCCGGGCAACGAAGGAGTGGCTTCGTAGAAGCATTTCAAGGTCCTGGAGTGGCCTAGCCAGTCTCCAGATCTCAACCCCATAGAAAATCTTTGGAGGGAGTTGAAAGTCCGTGTTGCCCAGCGACAGCCCCAAAACATCACTGCTCTAGAGAAGATCTGCATGGAGGAATGGGCCAAAATACCAGCAACAGTGTGTGAAAAACCTTGTGAAGACTTACAGAAAACGTTTGACGTGTGTCATTGCCAACAAAGGGTATATAACAAAGTATTCAGAAACTTTCGTAATTGACCAAATACTTATTTTCCACCATAATTTGCAAATAAATTCATTGAAAATCCTACAATGTGATTTTCTGGAATTTTTTTCTCATTTTGTCTGTCATAGTTGACGTGTACCTATGATGAAAATTACAGGCCTCTCTCATCTTTTTAAGTGGGAGAACTTGCACAATTGGTGGCTGACTAAATACTTTTTTCCCCACTGTACAGTAGCTAAATACACTGCTCAAGAAAATAAAGGGAACACTAAAATAACACATCCTAGATCTGAATGAATGAAATAATCTTATTAAATACTTTTTTCTTTACATAGTTGAATGTGCTGACAACAAAATCACACAAAAATTATCAATGGAAATCAAATGTATCAACCCATGGAGGTCTGGATTTGGAGTCACACTCAAAATTAAAGTGGAAAACCACACTACAGGCTGATCCAACTTTGATGTAATGTCCTTAAAACAAGTCAAAATGAGGCTCAGTAGTGTGTGTGGCCTCCACGTGCCTGTATGACCTCCCTACAACGCCTGGGCATGCTCCTGATGAGGTGGCGGATGGTCTCCTGAGGGATCTCCTCCCAGACCAGGACTAAAGCATCCGCCAACTCCAGGACAGTCTGTGGTGCAATGTGGCGTTGGTGGATGGAGCGAGACATGATGTCCCAGATGTGCTCAATTGGATTCAGGTCTGGGGAACGGGCGGGCCAGTCCATAGCATCAATGCCTTCCTCTTGCAGGAACTGCTGACATACTCCAGCCACATGAGGTCTAGCATTGTCTTGCATTAGGAGGAACCCAGGGCCAACCGCACCAGCATATGGTCTCACAAGGGGTCTGAGGATCTCATCTCGGTACCTAATGGCTGTCAGGCTACCTCTGGCGAGCACATGGAGGGCTGTGCGGCCTCCCAAAGAAATGCCACCCCACACCATGACTGACCCACCGCCAAACCGGTCATGCTGGAGGATGTTGCAGGCAGCAGAACGTTCTCCACGGCGTCTCCAGACTCTATCACGTCTGTCACATGTGCTCAGTGTGAACCTGCTTTCATCTGTGAAGAGCACAGGGCGCCAGTGGCGAATTTGCCAATCTTGGTGTTCTCTGGCAAATGCCAAACGTCCTGCACGGTGTTGGGCTGTAAGCACAACCCCCACCTGTGGACGTCGGGCCCTCATACCACCCTCATGGAGTCTGTTTCTGACCATTTGAGCAGACACATGCACATTTGTGGCCTGCTGGAGGTCATTTTGCAGGGCTCTGGCAGTGCTCCTCCTGCTCCTCCTTGCACAAAGGCGGAGGTAGCGGTCCTGCTGCTGGGTTGTTGCCCTCCTACGGCCTCCTCCACGTCTCCTGATATACTGGCCTGTCTCCTGGTAGCGCCTCCATGCTCTGGACACTACGCTGACAGACACAGCAAACCTTTTTGCCACAGCTCGCATTGATGTGCCATCCTGGATGAGCTGCACTACCTGAGCCACTCATGCTACCACTAGAGTGAAAGCACTGCCAGCATTCAAAAGTGACCAAAACATCAGCCAGGAAGCATAGGAACTGAGAAGTGGTCTGTGGTCACCACCTGCAAAACCAGTCCTTTATTGGGGGGTGTCTTGCTAATTGCCTATAATTTCCACCTGTTGTCTATTCCATTTGCACAACAGCATGTGAAATTTATTGTAATCAGTGTTGCTTCCTAAGTGGACAGTTTGATTTCACAGAAGTGTGATTGACTTGGAGTTACATTGTGTTGTTTAAGTGTTCCCTTAATTTTTTTGAGCAGTGTATAATGACTCCACTGTTGGGAATGACATGTGGGTACACACATAATAAGGGACAGTTAGAAATGTACTGGGGTGGGGGAGTTGTCCAAAATAGGGGAAGGTTGTCCAACTTTTTCTTTTGATTTGGGGAGGGTTGTGTGTTTTTTTATTGAGCACATGGGAGGGTAGTGTGTTTTTTTCCCTGGTTTACATTCACTCTTTTGCAGGTTTTACTATATGTCTTCCATCCTAGCCAAATTTCCTCATCTGCTTGTAGGTGCCTCCCCTATCAACGTGTTTTGGTACTTCCCTTACGCACTACGCTTTGAATGTTTAATTCCATTTGGATCAGTTGTGGGTCTACTCTACAGTCTATAAGGTGTAGAAAGGCACGGTCTTATTCTGGTAACATGATGATTATTCTGGTAACATGATGATCGACGCTTGGCTGCTGTTGGACAAATAAAAATAATCTCGTATTTTGGTCCATTATAATCTCATAGGCTATACCCGCACTGCATCGGTGAGCCATTGGCTAGAGTGCACATGCCAATATCAGAGTGGGCACATTCGCTATACCTACATTACATTTTTTGTGACAAAACCATCAGTAGGCGTGGAGATGAAAATGCGATGGAAACCCATTAAAAACCTTTTTATTTGGTACTTGGGAATTTAAAGTTATTTTTATGTGCAACAAGTACATTTGATGGAAACACAACTGTGATGGGAAAATGCGCATATTGATTTGATGCAGATTTTAGAATAATTGCATGGAAATCTGTCCCCAGGTGGATGGAAACCTAGCTATAGACACCCTAAAGATTCTGGCAAGTGCACTAGTCCAGTGTCTCTTTGATTATGCCTGCACATCATGGTTCACCAGCAGCCTCAAACCTATAAAGAATAAGCTACAGACCAGCCAAAACAAGCTTGTAAGAATTGTACTCAAACTCCCCCCTCATACTCATCTGGAGGTCGGGAATCTTAAGCAGCTAGGCTGGCTGGCTGTGGAAAGAATAGTAGTATTAACTCAACTTGGTCTGGTCCACAGAATTATCAGACTCAGCCCCCATGTACCTATCCAGCAACTTTTCATTTGTTCGAGATGTCCACCAGCATAATGCCAGTGCCAGAGACTCTAATATTCACTGTTTTAAATCTAAGAGTCTATCTGGTAAGAACACATTTTTATATACCGGCACTGTTGAGTGGAACAAACTACCACAGCAACTCAAAGCCATATCAACCATAACCACTTTTTAAAATAATGTCAAAAGCTGGCTGATGTGTGGACAGTATAACCTTTTTTTTTGTCTGTATCTCTGTAATTTGTCTGTATCTCTGTAATGTGTCTGTATCTATATAATGTGTCTGTATCTATATAATGTGTCTGTATCTATATAATGTGTCTGTATCTCTGTAATGTGTCTGTATCTATATAATGTGTCTGTATCTCTGTAATGTGTCTGTATCTATATAATGTGTCTGTATCTCTGTAATGTGTCTGTATCTATATAATGTGTCTGTATCTCTGTAATGTGTCTGTATCTATATAATTGTATACAGTGGGGAAAATAGTATTTAGTCAGCCACCAATTGTGCAAGTTCTCCCACTTAAAAAGATGAGAGAGGCCTGTAATTTTCATCATAGGTACACGTCAACTATGACAGACAAATTGAGGGAAAAAAATCCAGAAAATCACATTGTAGGATTTTTAATGAATTTATTTGCAAATTATGGTGGAAAATAAGTATTTGGTCACCTACAAACAAGCAAGATTTCTGGCTCTCACAGACCTGTAACTTCTTCTTTAAGAGGCTCCTCTGTCCTCCACTCGTTACCTGTATTAATGGCACCTGTTTGAACTTGTTATCAGTATAAAAGACACCTGTCCACAACCTCAAACAGTCACACTCCAAACTCCACTATGGCCAAGACCAAAGAGCTGTCAAAGGACACCAGAAACAAAATTGTAGACCTGCACCAGGCTGGGAAGACTGAATCTGCAATAGCTAAGCAGCTTGGTTTGAAGAAATCAACTGTAGGAGCAATTATTAGGAAATGGAAGACATACAAGACCACTGATAATCTCCCTCGATCTGGGGCTCCACGTAAGATCTCACCCGTGGGGTCAAAATGATCACAAGAACGGTGAGCAAAAATCCCAGAACCACACGGGGGGACCTAGTGAATGACCTGCAGAGAACTGGGACCAAAGTAACAAAGCCTACCATCAGTAACACACTACGCCGCCAGGGGACTCAAATCCTGCAGTGCCAGACGTGTCCCCCTGCTTAAGCCAGTACATGTCCAGGCCCGTCTGAAGTTTGCTAGAGTGCATTTGGATGATCCAGAAGAGGATTGGGAGAATGTCATATGGTCAGATGAAAACAAAATAGAACTTTTTTGGTAAAAACTCAACTCGTCGTGTTTGGAGGACAAAGAATGCTGAGTTGCATCCAAAGAACACCATACCTATTGTGAAGCATGGGGGTGGAAACATCATGCTTTGGGGCTGTTTTTCTGCAAAGGGACCAGGACGACTGATCCGTGTAAAGGAAAGAATGAATGGGGCCATGTATCGTGAGATTTTGAGTGAAAACCTCCTTCCATCAGCAAGGGCATTGAAGATGAAACGTGACTGGGTCTTTCAGCATGACAATGATCCCAAACACACCGCCCGGGCAACGAAGGAGTGGCTTCGTAAGAAGCATTTCAAGGTCCTGGAGTGGCCTAGCCAGTCTCCAGATCTCAACCCCATATAAAATCTTTGGAGGGAGTTGAAAGTCTGTGTTGCCCAGCGACAGCCCCCAAAACATCACTGCTCTAGAGGAGATCTGCATGGAGGAATGGGCCAAAATAGCAGCAACAGTGTGTGAAAACCTTGTGAAGACTTACAGAAAACGTTTGACCTGTGTCATTGCCAACAAAGGGTATATAACAAAGTATTGAGAAACTTTTGTTATTGACCAAATACTTATTTTCCACCATAATTTGCAAATAAATTCATTAAAAATCCTACAATGTGATTTTCTGGATTTTTTTCTCTCATTTTGTCTGTCATAGTTGACGTGTACCTATGATGAAAATTACAGGCCTCTCTCATCTTTTTAAGTGGGAGAACTTGCACAATTGGTGGCTGACTAAATACTTTTTTCCCCCACTGTATGTATTTATATAAAAAATAGGGACCAGAATGGAAATAAGTCCATGACTTTATTGTCCAATCCCGGTCACTTTGAAAAATCTTTGTACTGTATGTGCATTTGAAAAGTATTCAGACCCTTGACTTTTTCCACATTTCATTACGTTACAGCCTTATTCTAAAATGGATTGAATTATTTTTTCCCGCCTCATCAATCTACACACAATACCCCATAATGACAAAGCAAAAACCGGATAAGACATTTTTGCAAATGTATATATAAAAAAAGAATTTCCCCTAGACTTCTCAACAGCTTCTACCCCCAAGCCATAAGACTCCTGAACAGCTAATCATGGCTACCCGGACTATTTGCACTGCCCCACCACCCCATCTTTTTACGCTGCTGCTACTCTGTTAATTATTTATGCATAGTCACTTTAACTCTACCCACATGTACATATTACTTCAACTACCTCAACTAGCCGGTGCCCCCGCACATTGACTCTGCACCGGTACCCCCCTGTATATATAGCCTCCCTACTGTTATTTTACTTCTGCTCTTTTTTTCTCAACACTTTTTTTGTTGTTTTATTTTACTTTTTTATTAAAAATAAATGCACACTGTTGGTTAAGGGCTGTAAGTAAGCATTTCACTGTAATGTCTGCACCTATTGTATTCGGCGCATGTGGCCAATAAAATTTGATTAGATTAGCTGATCATTGTCTGCAGCTGGTTATGATGGTAGTGTAGGCCTAATGAAACAGTCAGGGAGAGTGAGCTCTTTCTTGGTGGTCAGTAAACACTCAACCTTCTGGCCCGTAGCCCTGCGTGGCTGAAGAGGCCACGATATCCACGTTTATGAACACAGGGTCGCTACAGTTATTATTTGTGGTCATAAACAATAGAGTTAATTCAACAAAACAAATTACAGTACAAGGGGAGGGTCTTGAAAATATTTTTAACATTGGGGAGGGGGATACATTTTTATTAATATGATTAAACAGCTAAACTCAGGTTAACATGTCATCATGGTATACACCAGAGGAGGCTGGTGGGAGGAGCTATAGGAGGACGGGCTCATTGTATTGGCTGGAATGGAATCAATGGAACGGAGTCAAACAAGTTGTTTCTATTGCTTGACGTGTTTTGTACCATTCCATTTATTCTATTCCAGCCTTTACAATGAGTCCTTCCTCCTATAGCTCCTCCACCAGCCTTCTCTGGTACACACAGCATTCAAAGTAGGACTGAGGACAAAGTAACGCCATGCATTCACCAAACATTTAACTGAGGAAAACAGATTATTTTTTATAGTAAATGTCTGATTGGAAACTACCATTGTCTATCAAATTAGTGTCAAATTATTTTAAATAGGCATTGGAAGTTTTATTGAGTACAGGCAGTAATACAGGAGTCAAATCGCGTAGGGAGTCTCATCAGATCAGATGTTATCAGCACGCCAGAGCCATCTGTGGAAAGAGCACAAGTAGAACAAAGATATACAGTGCCTTCCGAAAGTATTCACAACCCTTTACTTTTTCCACATTTTGTTGTGTTACAGCTTGAATTTAAAATGGATTAAATGTAGATTGTGTCACTGATCTACACACAATACCCAATAATGTCAAAGTGGAATTATGTTTTCAGACAATTTTACAAATTAATAAAAAATCAAAAGCTGAAATGTTGAGTCAAAAAGTTTTCAACCCCTTTGTTATGGCAAGCCGAAATAACTTCAGGAGCAAAAATGTGCTTAACAAGTCAGATAATACATTGCATGGACTAACTCTGTGTGCAATAATGGTGTTTAACATGTTTTTTTTAATTACTATCCCATCTCTGTACACCACACATACTGTACAATTATCTGTAAGGTCCCTCAGTTGAGCAGGGAATTTCAAGCACAGATTCCACGACAAAGACCAGGGAGGTTTAACAATGACTCGCAAAGAAGGGCACCCATTGGTAGATGGGAAAAAATAAAGGTGATTCTAACATGTATTGAATCAGGGGGTTGAATAGTTATCTAATCAAAATATATTAGTGTTTTATTTTCCATTAATAAAAAAAAAAAAAAAAGTGAGACTTTTTCTTCCACTTTGACAGAGTATTTTGTACAGATCGTTGACAAAAATTACAATTAAATCCATTTTAATCCCACTTTGTAACAACGAAAAAGTCAAGGGGTGTGAATACTTTCTGAAGGCACTGTATGTGCAAACTGATAAATGTATCATTCAACATAAAATTCCACCTAAAACAATCAACTTCTCACATCCTCTCTACTCGCATCCTTCTCAAAACCCATTGGAGGTCTGAGGGGAGAAACCTTGGGTCCTTTCCTCCAATGGGGTTTTAGGAGGAGGCACGGAAATAGGACGCAAGGAATCGAGGAAATATAAATTGTCACAGAGCTGTTGCATATTTGACTCAATATGGAATGGCAGATGTCACTATGTGGGACTGAGCAGAGGTGTACAATCTGCGCCATTTGTCCGTATTATTGAGCCATAAGAAACCTTCAGTTAATTAAAACATAAATGAGTATGTTTAAGCAGTCATACATGACAGTTGGGAGTGCAGTGCCATACCTTTAGCTCCCTGGTGCAGCAGAGCTGACACGCTAAAGATGAAGTTGAGGCAGATGTCTGTGGAGGTGGTCTTCACTACGCTCTGGCTGTTCTCCAGACAGCGCTAGCGCTGGAATGTGTCCCAGGCACTGTTGGTGGCCAGGTCACCTACCTCAGAACCAGTGAAGATCTCCAGGTTCTTACAGTAGGGCATCAGCACAATCTATAGAGAGGACAGAAATATGCAGAAGATGGAATTAGATTTAGTATGGAGTCGAAGGGCTGAATCCCAACATAAAATCCTTGTAGCTCGAATTTTTATGCAAGTGACACCAATGCATGATTTATGCAAACGTCTCAGTTGTGTCTAGGTGTTTAACAGTGTGTGTGTGGGAACTAACCGAGCCAATCAGTGTGTATGGGGACTGGACATCACTAAGTGCAGAGTAGAGGGGCAAGCTCAGATGAACAATGTAGTCCATCCCTGCCTCGAAACACTTGTCTGGGGAGCACCAAATATCTGAGGAGACAAGAGAGAAAAGGATGTCACAAAACACTACACTAAACCACACACAATAAAATGTGTGCAAACAAAACACAGGCATGTAATACAGGGTGTATACAGACTCGGAGTAGACTCATATAGACAACATGTATATTCTACACTACACACTTGCATATACAGACCCATTACTCACTCTCTTACGCACAACAAACATACACAGAGAGAGACTAGGTGTGTGTTTACCGTGATCCAGGGTGGAGGAATATCATCTGGTTGTCGTCATCAGGCATGGTGTTCGCACAGCGGCTGTTTGTTGAGGCCACACTGGGACGCATTACTGTCATCAACACCTCCTCCCACTGGTCCGGTAACTACGCCAACACAACAGGTACATAGATATTGGTGTTTGATACCCCTGGTCAGGACTCCACTGAAGAAGGTGGAGGGATACATATGTGCTGAGTTGTGTAAGTCACAAGTTGAGTTAGGGAACACCCATGACCCCAAGTCTTAGACGAAAGTTACATCAAGGTCAAAGGTGACTCGCAGGTCCAAACTTGGCGTCCTCTTCCTCGTAGGTGTAGTGGTCCAGGGCAATGAAGTAGAAGCCTGACTCCACTTTGTGAGACATAAAATATGTTCTCTACACTCACCCGTCTCCTGAGAACAACTGCAGCGAGAGAGTGAAAATATGATGTCAGAAAATGGCATAGACAAGAGTTCAATTGGAGTTAGACCGTTTGAACATCTTAGTGTTGCATTTAAAGTCCATTTAAAAAGTCTGCTGCTGTATTAAAAGAGGCAACTATGGATAATAATTTAGCCAAATAAGTGATAACATACTATGGGACTGAGGCGAGCTGTACCAATCCACGCCACTCGTCAGTCAGTATGGCTCAGTATTGAACAGCCTGCTGTCATTTCATGCCCAACCCTCGTCGAAGAGCTATCCTCCTATAGGTTGTCACTTCATCCCTTACCTAACCTACTTGTACATATTTAGCATAGAACCATCCTCTGTATATAACCATCTTTCTAACCCAATAAACAGTAGTTGGTCAATGTCAATAACAAGTTATCCTCTCTACGTAACATTGGTCCTAATAACAATGCCTCCATATAGTGTCAAAGCAATTAGAGGAACTCAGTACCACTAATGATTACGTTACAGGGTGATTGATAGAAGTCAAGGTTTCCTGCAGGAAGTCCCCAGAGTGCTGTGCATAGAGGAGAGCCAAGGTACTTGGAACAGAGTGTATCTCCGATCTTTGTCAGCTAAGCAGAGAACAACTTCCCCACCACATAGTGACAGTGGGCCAGCATGGAGAGAGGGATGGAGAGAGAAGATGGTTAGAGGTCATTCTCTTTTATTTTAACTGCACAAAAACTGCCAGAGTAAAAGTAATCCGATCTGTATTTCAAATAGACTATCTCAAAGTATGCAGTTAGTGGTTTACAATATTGGCTATTTCATTTCAGAGTTTGAGCTTGGCTCCCACTCACCCCATCTCAATCAAGGGCCTCTACCCCAGTGATGGCCTTCCCTGTCTGTTCTCACCACTCCCTCCCAGTCATGCTGGTCTTCCAAGTCCTCCTTCTCTACCAACCCCTCGTTAACTTAGTTAGCTAGCTACAATGCTCTTGGTTAACCAAAGATACTGGTACATTTTATATGTGGTTAAACATTAGCTAGCTTTAGCTTCCTAGCTAGCTGCTAGCTGACGACAACCTAGCTTGCCTAATCAATAGCCTGCTTTAACATCAGAATACCAAATAACTACCTACTTCAATTTCAATACTGAAATCCTAGTTGATTAGTTGGCTGGTTAGGTTCTCTACTGAAAAACTATAGAGCTTACCTTTTTATCGTCGGCAATCGTCCATTCTTCAACACCATCAACTTGCCTTTAGTCTTAGCGGGAGTTGCCAACAACCGGATGTATCCGGTTTTCAGGGATACAGCTAATTCAACCTAGCTTTCTTTTCTGCTGAAAACCAGATGTGGGAACTCCACTCAGGGGTTTTCTTTTTTACACCTGCTACGTTAGGTTACATTGCCGTTCAACGTCAAAATCCGGTTTCCACTAGATAACACAGCCACAAAATAGGCTGTATCGTAAAAATTCAATTTAAGGTTAGGGTTAGGCATATGGTTAGCAGTGTGGTTAGGTTTAAAATCAGATTTTAAGAAGATAAATTGTAGAAATAGGCTGGGTTTGGCCATAATAATTATGACTTTGCGGACGTGTTAACTAGTGACGACCATGTTCATTGGCCAGAATTTTCACCTGTAATAAAATGATAGTAAAAGATTGCAGTTGCGAGAGCAAGATTTTTAAGTATCTCTGCAAAACAAAACAAAAAATCTCTGCTCTCTAATTAATATTTTGCATGCGGCAATGATGTTCTGCTTGCTCAGTCACATTTGCAACTCAAGTTTAATTTGCACGACCCCGCTGCCTGTGCACTCGCAGGACCCATCCTCTGCTTGCTCGACCACATTCTTCACTCTCGACTGGTCTGTGCATTCGCATCACTCATTCTCCGTTCGCATCACTCATTCTCCGTTCGCGGCACTCATTCCAAGCAGTGTTATCAGTAGTGGGGCTGTGCTGGGTTTTTTTAATGGAGATTTCTGCAGCTGGATGCATGGCTGAGGTGAGGATCACAGGCATGTTACTGTAGGGGAGGCAGACAGCACCAAAGATCAAAGACTAAGACTGGTTAAATTAAAGAGGCCTGTCCTATACAGATTTGTGGCGCTGGAAATCACAGCGATTCATCACAGCAGTTGTTAATGAAAAAAAAATGTCCCCTCGTATTTGTGCGTCACACTTTAAGTCATCTGACTGGCGTGGGTAAATGATCATGGAGTTTGTTAGGGGTTTCCATAATGCCAAAATATAGCCCAAAGTGGTGTAATGGCTGATTTTGCTTTTGCAGCGATTGTTTTTTTCTTCCCTTGGTTGACCATTCTTTGGCCTTCTCTGTGCTCCACAAGCGGTGCAATGTCGGACTGTGGTTCAGCATTAATTGTTGTTTGTGTTTGTCTGCAGCTATATATGTACTACATATGAGGCTGCAGACACTGTGTGGTCAATCTGTGGTCGACTGTGGTCAGATGCATGGTCAGTGGCTGTGTGTGGTTGCCTCCCCACTGGCCCCACAGTGCCTGTTGTTGATTTGCAGAGCACTGCAGGATGATCTTTCTCTGTGTGCATCAGGTGTTGTCAGCAGCTAGCTGTAGCCATGGCAACAGGACATGCTCAGGCTAGTCGTTCTATGAGAGAATTCTACAGCTCATCTGCCTGACTGAGAAGAACACAGTACAAAAACAATAGCATCATAAAGCATGGATCACTCTTGTCCTACATACAGTGCCTTCGGAAATTATTCAAACCCCTTGACTTTTTCCAAATTTTGTTAGGTTACAGCCTATTCAAAAATGTATTTAAATGTTTTTCCCCCCCCATCTATCGCCACACAATACCCCATAATGACAAAGCAAAAACAGGATTTTAGAACATTTTGCTAATTTATTAAAAATAAAAAAACTGTTATCACATTTACATAAGTATTCAGACCCTTTACTCAGTACTTTGTTGAAGCACCTTTGGCAGTGATTACAGCCTCAAGTCTTCTTGGGTATGACGCTACAAGCTTGGCACACCTGTATTTGGGGAGTTTCTCCCATTCTTCTCTGCAGATCCTCTCAAGCTCTGTCAGGTTGGATGGGGAGTGCTGCACAGCCATTTTTCAGGTCTCTCCAGAGATGTTCAAATCGGGTTCAAGTCCGGGCTCTAGCTGCGCCATTCAAGGACATTCAGAGACTTGTCCTGAAGCCACTCCTGCGTTGTCTTGGCTGTGTGCTTAGGGTCATTGTCCTGTTGGAAGGTGAACCTTCACCCCAGTCTGAGGTCCTGAGCTCTCTGGAGCAGGTTTTCATCAAGGATCTCTCTGTACATCTTTGCCTCAATCCTGACTAGTCTCCCATCCCCTGCCACTGAAAAACATCTCCACAGCATGATGCTGCCACCACCATGCTTCACTGTAGGGATGGTGCCAGGTTTCTTCCAGAAGTGACGCTTGGCATTCAGGCTAAAGAGTTCAATCTTGGTTTCATCAGACCAGAGAATCTTGTTTCTCATGGTCTGAGAGCCTATAGGTGCCTTTTAGCAAACTCCAAGCGGGCTGTCATGTGCCTTTATGGTAGAGTGACCAAACAGAAACCATTCCTCAGTAAAAGGCCTGATTGGTGGAGTGCTGCAGAGATGGTTGTCCTTCTGGAAGGTTCTCCCATCTCCACAGAGGAACTCTGGAGCTCTGTCAGAGTGACCATCGGGTTCTTGGTCGCCTCCCTGACCAAGGCCCTTCTCCCCGATTGCTCAGTTTGGCCGGGCGGCCAGCTCTAGGAAGAGTCTTTGTGGTTCCAAACTTCTTCCATTTGGGGACCTTCAATGCTGCAGACATTTTTTGGTACCATTCCCCAGATATGTGCCTCGACACAATTCTGTCTCGGAGCTCTACGGACAATTCCTTCGACCTCATGGCTTGGTTTTTACTCAGACATGCACCGTCAACTGTGGGACCTTATATAGACATGTGTGTGCCTTTCCAAATCATGTCCAATCAATTGAATTTACCACAGGTGGACTCCAATCAAGTTGTAGAAATGTCGATTCTCTTAGCAAAGGGTCTGAATACTTATATAAATAAGGTAACTTTATTTTTAATACATGTGCAAAAATGTCTAAAAACCTGTTTTCGCTTTGTCATTATGGGGTATTGTGTGTAGACTGCTGATTTTTTTATATTTTTAATACATTTTAGAATAAGGCTGTAACCTAACAAAATGTGGAAAAGGTCAAGGGGTCTGAATACTTTCCGAAGGCACTGTACCTTCAGAATGGTAATGTGTACAATAGCCCTACATATGTACAGTGCACACACACACACATCTATACGCACATACACACATCACTTGTTGGTATGTCCAGTGTCCACAGCAGCCAGTACTCTGGTGTAGTTCAGTGTACTGCCACCCTGATGGGGGACCACTGTGACTGGCGTTATTCAGGTTCTCTCAGGCCAACACTCACACCCCCCCCCTAGTATTTCACCTCAAATTAGAGCCAAAATAGCAACACATTACACTTCAACCCAGGCTGGAAAGGTAGCACCTTATTTACAGGCCAAAAAACCTGTTACTCTAATCCAATCAACACAACCAAAACACCTCAGACACAGGCCAAAACTGCAGCTAACATAGAGACACTGGCCAAAACACTGGACGCACGTGCACACTCACGACAACAGCATCACACGACAAGGTGACAACATCATCGCATCTCACCCTCTCTCACAGTTGTAACCCTGCTTCAGGTCATCCTGCCAAGAGGCCAAGATGGGGCTTTCCATATTAATGTATGAGACTGATACAGACACTGATAGTGTGGTGCCAGTGTTCAATTAGATAATTCTGTGTTGTCAACTGTTAGTTAACTACCAAATGCACAGGGATCTGCTGAACTGAATGAACCAGATTCTCCAACACAAGCCCCAAGGACAGTTAAATATAGAATGTTTTACATTGAAGACAAGCATTGAAGCCACATAAGTGGTTTCTACACATTACAGAAACATCAGGACTCTAGACTAAAATTTGCATGTGATTTGCAGGCAGCTATACTTAGGGTCAGCCCATTCCACTGACTGAGTCAGTACAGCCATGAATGATGCTACAGCTGTGAGTCACACAGCACAGTGGCTTGATTGAACCATACTATGCAGTAAATGTGCTGTGATTGGTTGAAATTGCAAGCCCTCTTTTTGTACTGCGTTGATGGGTAAGTTTTATGCTATAATATTGTGATGATTTCAGTGTTTTATGCGGAAATAGTGCGGTGATTGGTCAAATTTGCAAGCCCTCGCATAATATGTGGGGAATTGTTATTTCTGCAAAAATAAATGCTAAATCGCAGAATCCTGAAGGATTGGTAATACCTACAGTACTTTGCTGCCTTAAAATGTAATCTAAAAAAGGGATTAAATTAATTTAGGAAATGTTCTCGAACTTTCTTTCACTTTGAATATGTGGAGTAGGTTGTGTAGATATGTAAGGGAAAAAATCAATTAGATCATAAAGGATTCTAAATGTCAAAGGTCGTTGATGCAAAGACACTTAAGGAAACAAAAAGCACCTTCTCCTCCACACAGCTAGGCTACCTACAAATCAAATCAAACTTTATTTGTCACATACATGTGTTTAGCAGATGTTATTGCGGGTGTAGCGAAATGCTTGTGCCTCTAGCGCCGACAGTGCAGTATTATCTAACAAGTAATATCTAACAATTTCACAACATATACAGTGGCTTGCGAAAGAATTCACCCCCCTTGGCATTTTTCCTATTTTGTTGCCTTACAACCTGGAATAAAAATTGATTTTTGGGGGGTTTGTATAATTTGATTTACACAACATGCCTACCACTTTGAAGATGCAAAATATTTTGTATTGTGAAACAAACAAGAAATAACCCCCCCCCCCCACCAAAGTCAATACTTTGTAGAGCTAGCCACTGGGATTTTTGCCCATTCTTCAAGGCAAAACTACTCCAGCTCCTTCAAGTTGGATGGGTTCCACTGGTGTACAGCAATCTTTAAGTCATACCACAGATTCTCAATTGGATTGAGGTCTGGGCTTTGACTAGGCCATTCCAAGACATTTAAATGTTTACCCTTAAACCACTCGAGTGTTGCTTTAGCAGTATGCTTAGGGTCATTGTCCTGCTGGAAGGTGAACCTCTGTCCCAGTCTCAAATCTCTGGAAGACAAACAGGTTTCCCTCAAGAATTTCCCTGTATTTAGTGCCATCCATCATTTCTTCAATTCTGACCAGTTTCCCAGTCCCTGCCGATGAAAAACATCCCCACAGCATGATGCTGCCACCACCATGCAATACTTATTTTCCACCATAATTTGCAAATGAATTCATAAAAAATCCTACAATGTGATTTTCTGGATTTTTTTTCCTCAATTTGTCTGTCATAGTTGACGTGTACCTATGATGAAAATTACAGGCCTCTCTCATCTTTTTAAGTGGGAGAACTTGCACAATTGGTGGCTGACTAAATACTTTTTTTCCCCACTGTAGGTCCACGTGTATCCAAGTGTTTTCTCTCGCTCCCTCTTTAAATGGCCATCTTTTGTAACAAGTGTCATATTGTGGTAGTCCGCTAGGGACCCGTTTTATTGTATTAAGTTTCTAATTCCTACCTATACCGTGTATGTGTTTATCTTGTGTTATCATTTTTAATTAGTTAGTAAATAAATAATTAAATCAATTTGTGTGGTACGGAATGATCAGTAAGACCTGGGTTCGTGCAGACTTAAAGAGCCTACGACTTTCAGAATGAGACTGATGAGGTAAATGATTAATAAATGACTGTTAAATGATAAGAGATAAAGATATCTTTAGAGTTAATTCGGGAAACGGTAACTCGTTAAACAACTTTTCCCGTGGTGCCCCAAATGCCTAATGAGTTAATTGTTACATGATTAATTTAATCTAGTAGAAATTACACATAATAGGTAATTATTCGATAAATAATAGTCATCACAATAATGAAAGGCACATCGCGACACTAGTGTTCAATTTCTTAAAGTGGCCAGTGATTTCAATAGGGAGCAGCAGCCTCTAATGTGCTAGTGATGGCTATTTAACAATCTGATGGCTTTGAGATAGAAGCAGTTTTTCATTCTCTCGGTCCCAGCTTTGATGCACCTTTACTGACCTAGCCTTCTGGATGATAGCGGGGTGAACAGGCAGTGGCCCGGGTGGTTGATGTCCTTGATTATCTTTTTGGCCTTCCTGTGACATTGGGTGCTGTAAGTGTCCTGGAGGGCGGGTAGTTTACACCTGGTAATGCGTTCAGCAGACTGCACCACCCTCTGCAGAGCCCTGCGGTTGCGGGCGGTGCAGTTGCCGTACCAGGCGGTGATACAGCCCAACAGGATGCTCTCAATTGTGAATCTGTAAAAGTTTGTGAGGGTTTTAGATGCCAAGCCAAATTTGGTTAAAACATGCTAATAACGGTCCTCTTAGTATATCAAAAAAGGTTTGGTATACCTCGACTGGTATGCCATCCAACCCTGGAGTTTTACCGGACTTAAAGTCTTTAATTGCATCCAGAAGTTCCTCCTCTGTAATTTCACCTTCACATGAGTCTTTCTGTATGGCTGTTAATTTTACATTATCAATAGAAAAAAAATCTCTACAATTAGCTTCAGTTAGAGGAGATGGAGGCGACTGAAACGAAAACATATGCTTAAAGTACTTTGTTTCCTCCTTCAAAATATCATTTGGTGAATCATGGGTGACTCCGTCAATTGTAACCAGTTTCATTAAATTATTTTTGGTAGCATTCCTATGTTGAAGATTAAAAAAGAATTATTTTTTTTGCTAATATATTACACTTGATCTTTCTTGAATAAGTTTCTCCATTTTTTTTTTGTTTTTCCTCCAATTTATTCTGAGCCTCTATGTTACAGTTTTTATTGCCATCTATCTGTTCTGTTAGACTTTCTATTTCCTTTGTTAGTATAAACTCTTTCGACCTAAATTGCTTTTGTTTTCGAGATGAGTACTGAATTGCATGGCCCCTAAAGGCACATTTAAAGGTGTCCCATACAATAAGGGGATTTGCTGTACCTATGTTATGTCGGAAAAAGTCAGTTATAAATTCCTTTGTCCTAGTTAAAAATAAATTATCATCCAAAAGGCTTTGATTAAATGTCCAATATCCTCACCCACGTGGAAATTCAGTAAGAGTAATGTATATGCCAATTATATGATGGTCCGACTGCATTCTGTCCCCTATCAACACTTTTTTAACTTTTGGTGCCAACGAGAATGAGATAAGAAAGAAGTCAAGACGACTAGCTTGATTTAGTCTCCGCCATGTATATCTCACTAGATCAGGATATTTAAGCCTCCATATATCTACTAGTTCTAATGTATCCATGACATTCACGATTTAAGAGCATGTGGGTGATTGTTTGTGGTGTGATTTCCTATACGGTCCATTGAGCTATTTAAAACAGTACTATAATCCCCCACCATAATAATATTGCCTTGAATTGCTTGCAGGGTTGATAATTTATTATATATATATATATATATATTGTCAAAGAAGTGTGGATCATCATTATTTGGTCCATAAAGGACAGGATTTGTTATTTACACCAGCTTGTGAACATGAGTAACTTTTGTTTGGACTTTGTTTAGGCCATAGGCCCTATTATTTGGACAGCCCACTCACCGCATGTGGATAGCAGGCCGCCACAGGACAGAGCTATCTCTCATTAATGGGAGCGTTATGTACTGTAAGTAGACTATTCATTACCAAACCGAGGTTCTATTGTCATTTTCATTGAGTGAATAGCCTAAAACCGGAGGACATTCCTGTTAACTTGCTCTTTAAACTGTGCCTCAAGGTAGATTAAGAATAGGGTGCATACTGCACTGTATTTATTTTAATTTCGCAAGTTGTTTTTCTTTTCTTTTTTCTTAATCTAATCTATGTGGGTAGGTGTGTACGTGTATATGTGAGCGTAATCGCGCTAATGCTTAGGAATATTATTTATAATAGTTTCAGGCATTAATAGTTTTCATTCACATGTCCTTTATAGGTTTCGTTTGGGGACTCATAAGTGCTTCATTTGAAGCAGTCTCTTGGAATATTCAGGGCAGTGGGCATGTAGTCAAGAGGAAGAAAATGCTAACATTCTTATAAAGGGAAAGGGTTTCAATTGCTATGTTACAATATACCCATTTATTTGCAATAGAGCATGCTAAACTGAAAAGAGACCGGGTGGGCCAAGTGTATTTTTCTTCTTTTAGTTAAAAGAGAGGCACTGCCATCCTTATAAACAAACATTTCCCATTTATATTTGAACACCAAGAAACCGACCCTGAGTGGCGATTTATTTTGATTACAGGTAATATTCTGGGTCAACATATTACTGTACTGAATGTTTATGCTCCAAACTCCCCCAAATGCATGTCTGACATGATTTTATTATTTAACCAACAGTGCAAGGGATTCGTGATTATATCGGGAGATTTAAACTGTATTCTGGTAACAAGCTGGATAAATCATCAACTGCTCCAGTCTCGAAGCATAGGCCCTCAAATGTTCTTAGAAGCATTTGTGAATCATCTGGTTTAGTAGAGGTATGGAGAGAGCGAAATCCTAGTGTCAGAAATTATTCTTTCTACTCTAGACCCCATTATTAATATTCTAGATTGGACTATTTTGTATTCCCTCTACTTACATGCACATTGTACAGTCATGTGTTATAGGTTCTATAGTCAAATCTGGCCATGCCCCGGTGTATATAGATCTTGACCTCGGCACAACCCCCAAAATGAGATATTGGAGACTTAATGCATTTCTCCTTAACAATGAAGGATTCTGCTCTGTGATTAAAGTTATCACATTATTGACAACCAACTCTATCCTGTCTCAGCTGCAACCATCTGGGATGCTGCTAAAGCAACCATAAGGGGTAATACTATCTCCCAATCGTCTCTGATCAAGAAGCTTAGATTGGAAAAGATGCAAAAATGTGAAGCTGAGGTAAATTACTTTTACATAAACAACAGCCAACCCAGGTAAACTGGAACTCACTAGCTTGTGCTAAGTTCAAACTCAATTTAGACCACACAAAGCACGTACAAGTGTTTTTACCAAGCAAAAATATTATGAGTCTGGCAACCGACTGAGCCATCTACTTGCACACCAACTTAAAAAAAGAACAGAGTGAAATATCTATTAAGTCAATAAAGATGGCAGATGGCTCCACTACTTAGGATCCATTGCTTATCAATAATACATTTGGTGACTTCTATAAATCTCTTTATACATTCAATATACAGGAGCGATTGACAAAATCATAAAATATCTGAATAAGACCACTTTACCCACTATATCGGATGAGCATAGAACTAGGTTGAATGCCCCCTTTACATCTGAAGAGGTTTGGTAAGCTATTAAGGCAATGCCCTCTGGAAAAGCACCTGGTCTACAGCTACTCGGTAGAGTTTTATAAGTAGTTTTGCCTGAGATATGCCCTATCTTTATGCCTGCTCTTAATGATGTTTGAAAGAGACTTCATACCAGAGTCCTGGAAAACAGCCTCCATTAGCCTTTTACAAAAAAAAGACAAATCCATTAGAGTGCTCTTCGTTTACACCAGTGGTTCCCAACCTTTTTTGGTTACTGTACAGTCATGTGTTATAGGTTCTATAGTCAAATCTGGCCATGCCCCGGGGTATATAGATCTTGATCTCGGCAAGCTACTACCATACCCTGTTCAAAGGCACTTCAATCTTTTGTCTTGGCCATTCACCCTCTGAATGGCACACATACACAATCCATGTCTCAATTGTCTCAAGTCTTACAAATCCTTCTTTAACCTGTCTCCTCCCCTTCATCTACACTGATTGAAGTGGATTTAACAAGTGATATCAGTAAGGGATCATAGCTTTCTCCTGGATTCACCTGGTCAGTCTATGTTATGGAAAGAGCAGGTGTTCTTAATGTTTTGTACACTCAGTGTATGTCACCCCAGACCTTAAAGACATTTACATTTAAGTCATTTAGCAGACGCTCTTAAGACTGTGCCTTTGCTCACAAAAATTAAGCAGGACCTGGCTAACGGCAATTTTTTTTAGCAGACTCTCTTTTTGGCAGGATTAATGTGGTCCGGATGAACAACTTCCTTGATTAAATGATCTATTCCAATATATTTGGCACAATAAGAAACCTAGAATCAAATTTACCAAACTAATTTAGCCTAAGGATTTGAGAGGGGTCTCTCTGCCAAATTTGCAACTATATTATTTGTCTGCTCAGATCAAGCACACCTAGACAGACTTGACTCACTTTGGGTTGGGATGGAATCAACAGCATGTCATCCAAGGGCATTAGGTTCTTTACCATTTATTATTAATGTAGAAAAAAAATGTAGGCCTTATCTGACAATTTTAAAGTATGTAAGACACTCTTAGCTTGGAAAGATGCAAGGAGAGACACCGCAGATTCCAGACCATATACAGTGGGGAGAACAAGTATTTGATACACTGCCGATTTTGCAGGTTTTCCTACTTACAAAACATGTAGAGGTCTGTAATTTTTATCATAGGTACACTTCAACTGTGAGAGACGGAATCTAAAACAAAAATCCAGAAAATCACATTGAATGATTTTTAAGTAATTAATTTGCATTTTATTGCATGACATAAGTATTTGATACATCAGAAAAGCAGAACTTAATATTTGGTACAGAAACCTTTGTTTGCAATTACAGAGATCATACGTTTCCTGTAGGTCTTGACCAGGTTTGCACACACTGCAGCAGGGATTTTGGCCCACTCCTCCATACAGACCTTCTCCAGATCCTTCAGGTTTCGTGGCTGTCGCTGGGCAATACGGACTTTCAGCTCCCTCCAAAGATTTTCTTTTTGGTTCAGGTCTGGAGACTGGCTAGGCCACTCCAGGACCTTGAGATGCCTCTTACGGAGCCACTCCTTAGTTGCCCTGGCTGTGTGTTTCGGGTCGTTGTCATGCTGGAAGACCCAGCCACGACCCATCTTCAATGCTCTTACTGAGGGAAGGAGGTTGTTGGCCAAGATCTCGCGATACATGGCCCCATCCATCCTCCCCTCAATACGGTGCAGTCGTCCTGTCCCCTTTGCAGAAAAGCATCCCCAAAGAATGTTTCCACCTCCATGCTTCACGGTTGGGATGGTGTTCTTGGGGTTGTACTCATCCTTCTTCTTCCTACAAACACGGCGAGTGGAGTTTAGACCAAAAAGCTCTATTTTTGTCTCATCAGACCACATTACCTTCTCCCATTCCTCCTCTGGATCATCCAGATGGTCATTGGCAAACTTCAGACGGGCCTGGACATGCGCTGGCTTGAGCAGGGGGACCTTGCGTGCGCTGCAGGATTTTAATCCATGACGGCGTAGTGTGTTACTAATGGTTTTCTTTGAGACTGTGGTCCCAGCTCTCTTCAGGTCATTGACCAGGTCCTGCCGTGTAGTTCTGGGTTGATCCCTCACCTTCCTCATGATCATTGATGCCCCACGAGGTGAGATCTTGCATGGAGCCCCAGACCGAGGGTGATGACCGTCATCTCGAACTTCTTCCATTTTCTAATAATTGCGCCAACAGTTGTTGCCTTCTCACCAAGCTGCTTGCCTATTGTCCTGTAGCCCATCCCAGCCTTGTGCAGGTCTACAATTGTATCCCTGATGTCCTTACACATCTCTCTGGTCTTGGACATTGTGGAGAGGTTGGAGTCTGTTTGATTGAGTGTGTGGACAGGTGTCTTTTATACAGGTAACGAGTTCAAACAGGTGCAGTTAATACAGGTAGAGTGGAGAACAGGAGGGCTTCTTAAATAAAAACTAACAGGTCTGTGAGAGCCAGAATTCTTACTGGTTGTTAGGTGATCAAATACTTATGTCATGCAATAAAATGCAAATTAATTACTTAAAAATCATACAATGTGATTTTCTGGATTTTTGTTTTAGATTCCGTCTTTCACAGTTGAAGTGTACCTATGATAAAAATTACAGGCCTCTACATGCTTTGCAAGTAGGAAAACCTGCAAAATCGGCAGTGTATCAAATACTTGTTCTCCCCACTGTATCACTCTGGTCACCACTCTTAATCCTGACTTTCCCCCCCAAATAAGGAGTATTGGCCTCCTCAATTGGAAGACGAAAGGTATTGCTGATCTTACACCTTTGTTTATTCAGGATACTCTAAAATCGTTACAACAGATAGACTGATTTTAATTAACCAACAAGGATTTTTTCAAGTATCTCCAATTTAGACATTTTGTACAGGACCAAAAGAAAGTAGGTAAACTATGTTTTCAAATTACTGAGGTTGAAAAATTGTTTACGAATCCTACTGCTCTGAGGAGTTAATCTCTGATTTATATTCTATCTTATCGAACAGAAGTGCCTCATCCTATGACGCATTGAGACATATTTGGGAGGGAGTAATTGGGAGTGCATTTGGTGATGAGGACTGGACTGCTAACTGCTAAAGGGTTTACCCCAAATGCACCTCTATAAGCATACAATAACTCCATTTTAAATTATTTAATAGAACCTACTTTACACCTGTTCACCTTCATAGAATGTTCCCCAATGCATCACATTTATGTTTCAAATGTCAACAAGAAACTAGCACCTTTATGCACATATTTTGGCACAGCATACAGATACAGAGCCTATGAGAGGAAAATCAGACAGCGCGAGAGCTGCTGCTACAGCTTCTCAAACAGCTCAGTCATGCTGCTGTAGTGAAACGTGCTTTTATAAGCCCAGTCATTGCGTAACAATTCTAAATCGCAATCTGCAATCGCATCTTAAAAACAGTTTTGATGGACACAATTTAAAATAGATAGTATTTTTATTTTTTAAACTGCTAATTCAAGCACACTTCCCATTCACCATTCAAGTACATATAGGCAACGGTAGGCAGGCTTCAGCACGTCACACCACTTTGCAATGAGCTGGAGGCAGTATGCATTTTCAAAACATATACTTAAATTGTTTGAAACCTGAACATTTTACTTCACATGAGGCACGTCTTACCTTGCTTCAAAGTAAAATCCGACCATAGAAACGTGAAGGCAATTATTTTATAAAGACTTCCATATGCAATTGAAACCATTAGCCTATTTCTGTCATGTTCTTTGGTTTTCAAAATCAACTTTATTTTATTGTCCACTAGCCAAAAGCACAATCCTAGTCATATTAGCAAACCATGCTAATTGTTGCATCTTTAGATCTCCCCCCTTTCAAAGTTTCGAATGGATATTTTCACATGAAACTGCTCACGTGCAGTGCGCTTTTGACAATGGTGTTTCCCGCTAATTGCATTATGGAACGAACATTCGCGTAGCCTACTGCCTTGTGCGCATTGATGCGCTTATAAAGTGAATAAATAGTTTCTCAACATTTTAAGGTAAACGTTCTGATCTGTTGCATCAGCCTCACTGCTTTTTTGGGGGGGGTATCTATCGTCCCACAACTGGCTGTTCATTACTCGTCTTGTTGGCTGAGTAAAAGTAAATGTGGCAGTTATTCTAACATCTACAAAGTGCGCATTGGAATTGAATCGGTAAGAAGGAGTTGCATGTTCTGTTAAGATGAATAACCATAATCTAAATGTGATTTCTCTCATTCTAAGCACAGTGGGTGGACGCCCTAAAATCAGGTTACGCACCCAATGCATACGAGTCTGGTAAATTTCTCAAATGTCTGTTAAATTATAATGCTGCCGGTCAAATGAAACCCTGACACCCACACAGTCGACCTGACCAATGAGAGAAGAGGACGTCCAGTAAGCTCAGCCTTCAGCTGATGATTGCCTGACTTCACATGTAATGGAGAGACTGGTGGAGGCCAGTGAGTGAGTGAACACACACACACACACACACATATAGATCAGGGATGGGAAACTTTGATGGGGTGGGGGCCACAAAAAAATCTGAACTCATCATAAGGGGCCGCAGTGGCCCCCGGGTATGTGTACCCACATCCATACCCACACATTCAGTCAGAGCCGGCTCTAGCCTTTTGTGGGCCCCAAGATACCTTTTGTTGGGGGGCCCCTGCCACCTTGCGAGCAAAACAGTTTTAACAGCTAATTTCCTGCAATTCTACAAATTTTGCCATGGGGTAGAGAGAAATGTTTGCAGTTTTTAATATGATATTTGAGTGAGAGTGACTAACAAAATCAATGGTTGGTACCGGTTGGTAATTCGACCATGATTACTAAAAGTTTAGATATCTGGCCGCTAGACTAACTTACCAATCAAAAAAATAATAATAAGGCTGACATGGGCTAATTGAGTGACTGACAGATGACTGACATAACAAGAGAAAAACTGCTGATGCACAACCAAATTTCAAAATTGCACCTTGTGTATTATATAGGGCTGTCAAAGTTAAACGCGTTAATAATGTTACATTTTAATTGCTGATGAATTTTGACGCCATTAATCGCATCTCCATTTCTTCACCGCACAGAGACTTTTTAAGCGCATGTGTTTCTGCACGGACCCTATTGCACACGGACAATGCACTCGGTGGCAGCTGCTGTTATGTAGCACTGTCTGTCTCTTAAACATCCACAATTTGCTCAGCTTTGAGCAACAATTTTGAAGGAAAACTTACAGAAAGTTCAACCATAAACACATTCCCAGGCATTTCTTTAGATAACAGCAAAAACATAAATTGTACAGAAGTAGCTAGCTAGTTGTGCTAACATTAGCTAGTTAACCAAAATAATTACATTTGAGTCATTTAGCAGACGCTCTTATCCAGAGTGACTTACAGTTAGTGAGTGCATACATTATTTCTTTTATTTTTTCATACCCCCCGTGGGAATCGAACCCACAACCCTGCCGTTGCAAACGCCATGCTCTACCAACTGAGCTACATCCCTGCCGGCCATTCCCTCCCCTACCCTGGACGACGCTGGGCCAATTGTGCGCCGCCCCATGGGTCTCCCGGTCGCGGCCGGCTACGACAGAGCCTGGATACGAACCAGGATCTAGTGGCACAGCACCACTGCGCCACTCGGGAGGCTTTACAATGCCATGGCTGAATGCCTCTTGATATAACTCGAACTTCCCACAAACAGGACATCCATTCCATTTAGCTACTGTTTTTGTTTTAATTCTCAGGTCAAAAGATTTAAGCAAATGATCAACATTCTAGTAGTAGCAGCTTGTGACTAGTTCATGTTGAAGTAGCCTAGGCTAGATCTAATAGTCGTATTACATGAGCTCAGACCTGGCTGACATGTTGTTATTGTCTTCTGTGGTATTCATAACATTGTTGGAGAGGTTTAAATGCTTTTTGTATCCATAGAGCCAGTCCTTTTTTATTGTAGTCAACCCTCCAATCAGAAATTGGGAGAACACTCATTTAGAATTCCTGAAGCTGTAACAGTGTGCGTGTGTGTGTGTGTGTGTGCGCGCATGTGTGCAAGTGTTATTAAACTTCAAGAACATTGATAAGAGGGAGTAGGCATACTTAAACATTGGGAGCATTTTGTTTCTGATACAGATTATTGTGTTTATGTCCCTTACAATCAAAGCATAGTATGCCTGTAACTCAATGCACTGCTTTTTAAATTGAGCAAATTCTAAATGATTAACTACAGAAAATCATGCGATTAATTGCGATAAATTATTTCTATAACAGGAAGTTGAGACCTCAGAGTTCCCAAATGTTGTATTTATTTTTTTCCTCGATGGGCCTACAAAAGGGGGGACACGGGCCGCCAGTTGCCCCTCCCTGATATAGACAGACATATGGGTCGTTCCATGAAATGACCGCTATTTGCATCCCTTTGATATTTTATGTATAAAATTGTGCACAAATATAAATAATGTCATATAAAAGCCTGTTATATTAAATGAAGTACCCTTTAACCATTTACACTCGTGGGAATTGGCCTATATTGATAGGGCTAAATTGAAATGTTTCTTACAGAAGAAATATGAAAAGCATATGCATAACTATTGTAGCAATTGAAAGGGAACAGTTTAGAGACAATGGAAACATTATTAAACCAAAAGGTGAGTACACAACAGTTCACCTGACAAGATTGAATCCAAACATTACACTGTTGATTTTATATGCGTTTTACATTTACTGTACTTTTCGCCACATTTGTTGATAACGAAATCTGAAAATACTCTGGATAAATTCAGCAACATGATAAGACTATTCCTATAAAATGTGGGGTAGGTGCAACAAGAGAAAAATTTACAAGGATTTGAGTGAAGGAACTAACTGGTGTCTCCAAGTGGCCACACACCTCTCCAAAGTGTGCACAGTTCCTAAGCACTTTCAATGCACTTTTTTTTTTTTTTTACAAGCACACTTGTAGTTGTTTCGTTTGGAACACAACCCTGCAATCAGACAATTACTGTTGTTGTTTACGCAATCCAAAAACGGTCCATTATAAAGTTATAAAATACAATCTTACAGTGTTAGGCTTTCACAAGGCAATTCAGAGAAACCAACCGTAATTTTGGTACGCATAGAAAGGAGTCATGAGTGCATTCAGCTGAGTGTGCAGTGGCACATTTTCTTCACAATAAACAAACAAACATAGGATAATTCTGTTCAGAACAACACAGGGCATGAATCCATGTCATCTTGTAACTGTATATCAAACATAGTGATCATAAATGTTGACACTGTATTAGACATGAGTGTTATGATTTGGAAATGTGAAGTGAACATTTGGAGTCACAGGTGTTTGGCTTGCTTGTATGACATCAAAGCGGTATTTATTATAATATTAAAATGTCTCATCTTTCAAAATACATTGAGGCATCTTAATTTACAGCATTTCCCATTACTCAGACAACAAAACATTTGCAAAAGTTGCCCAATTATCGGGAGGGATGGAGGCAACTTCTTGTCGCACGTGGTGCTCAAGTTCAGGACGGCTGTCAGTCAAAACCCATACAGTGCCGAAAAGCGCAGAGCCAGAGCTCTAACTTCATGTACAGCATGTTACTGTACAGCCCACTACGTTCCAATGTAGGCGCTTATTAGTACCCAAATCTTCCATTTTAAACCCGTATATGGGTACGAGTGTAAAGGGTTAACATAGACCACATGGAATATTCAATAAATCAGATTTTGTATATGAATAAAGACTTGCTAAAGTGCAAAAACAAAATCATTTTGAGATGTCCCTCTGACTTCTAGGAAGCTTTTAACCCACTTAACCCCCAAATGTCTCCAAGTTTTCACCATCATTGTAAAGCCTTCATTATTTTGTTGCTTTGACAACGTCATTTCTGAAGATGATGTATTTCATGAATCATTAGTGATTTATTTTACAGTAAGAAAACCGAAATGCCCCTCATTTTAAGGTCAACCCTGTTAGGTGAACTGAACTCTCATTTTAATATGGTGCAACTATTCCTTTTTTATTGTACTTTTTTCAAAAGAGACATTGATAGTCAAATTATAGTGCAAAAGCAGGGGAGCTGGTTCTAGAAGAATTTGCCATTTTCTAGTGTTTTGTGGTGGAAAACCGAGTGCGTCGAGCATAACATGTCAACCCTGTTACCCATATACAGGCTAGAAATGTTTGAACAATTTACATGTTTTAAAGAAGCTTGCATTCAATTGCCCCTCCCTGTTGCACAAACTTCCATTCCCCCCATCACATGGGGATTTACGGCTGATTTAAGATGAAGTCGTCAACCCTGTTACTTTATTTGGCACTTAATAAGCACTTACTATAGTAATTTTCTTATTTAACCTAAGTTGGGAAAAGGGTTACTTTATTAAGTTGAACATGTGCTCTTTATGACAAAATGTTAAAATTAGGTGATATAAAATGTTACTACTCAAAAGGCACCTAATTGGTGGAATTACCAATATAGTCAGACACTCCCTCAAGTGGCAAAGATATTACTTAAAATGGCTACTTACAGTTTACATATTATGTTAATGTTAACTACTTTCAATTCCTCTGTATGCACACATACCATTTTGCTATCTATTCTGACATACTGTGAGGTAAGATTGTAATGTATGTCACAATGAAATGGCCGCTTTACTGCATATGAGCCAATTATTAACAACAGCCTGCCCTAAAATGCCCCATATGCAGCCCTGCTTGACTAACAGTGTTCTGGTACCATGCTTGAATTACTTCATCTTACCAAAAACATACATAGGAGCATATTAGTGCTGGGAATACATTACCATTTTTCATACATTTACTCTGTCCAACAACACAATGGATGTGTAGGTTCTCTTTCATCAATGATAAGTGAACTATCCCCAGCTTGAGGTGGAGGGTAAGGTTTTGTATTGGGGGAGACTGACAGTCCAAGCTGCTTAACTAGACCCTCGCCCTGGCCCCCTGGCCTAGCCCCCCTCATAAACACATTCCAATATTGAACTCTAAACTGACTAAACTGAAAGCAGGCAAATACAGGCAGAGGGCCGAGGCAAATATACTGTATATGTACAGCCACAAACGCTACAACAACAAACATATTATATGTTTACATTTAAGTCATTTAGAAGACGCTCTTATCCAGAGCAACTTACAGTAGTGAGTACATACATTTTCACATACCATCCAAATTGTAATTAATAACTTCGCCATGTTTAAAGGGATATTCAATGTCTGTTTTATTTTTTTAATCCATCTACCAATAGGTGTCTTTCTTCGCGAGGCATTGGAAAACCTCCCTGGTCTTCGTGGTTGAATCGGAGTTTGAAATTCACTGCTCGCCTGAGGGACCTTACAAATAATTGTATGTATGGGGTACAGAGATGAGGTAGTCATTCAAAAATCATGTTAAACACTATTATTGCACACAGAGTGAGTCCATGCAACTTATGTGACTTGTTAAGCAATTTTAACTCCTGAACTTATTTAGGCTTGCCATAACAAAGGGGTTAAATAAAAATGGCTCACATCAACACATCAATTAAAAATGGCTCACATCAACAGCATAATCCCAGAAACCCTAGACCCACTCCAATTTGCATACCGCCCCAACAGATCCACAGATGATGCAATCTCTATCGCACTCCACACTGCCCTTTCCCACCTGGACAAGAGGAACACCTACGTGAGAATGCTATTCATTGACTACAGCTCAGCATTCAACACCATAGTGCCCTCTAAGCTCATCACTAAGCTAAGGATCCTGGGACTAAACACCTCCCTCTGCAACTGGATCCTGGACTTCCTGACGGGCCGCCCCCAGGTGGTAAGGGTAGGTAACAACACATCTGCCACACTGATCCTCAACACGGGGGGCCCCTCAGGGTGCGTGCTCAGTCCCCTCCTGTACTCTCTGTTCACCCATGACTGCATGGCCAGGCACGACTCCAACACCATCATTAAGTTTGCCGACGACACAACAGTGGTAGGCCTGATCACCGACAACGATGAGACAGCCTATAGGGAGGAGGTCAGAGATCTGGCCGTGTGGTGCCAGGACAACAACCTCTCCCTCAACGTGACCAAGACAAAGGAGATGATTGTGGACTACAGGAAAAAAAAGAGGACTGAGCACGCCCCCATTCTCATCGACGGGCTGTAGTGGAACAGGTTGAGAGCTTCAAGTTCCTTGGTGTCCACATCACCAACGAACTATCATGGTCCAAGCACACCAAGACAGTCGTGAAGAGGGCACGACAAAGCCTATTCCCCTCAGGAGACTAAAAAGATTTGGCATGGGTCCTCAGATCCTCAAAAAAATTCTACAGCTGCACCATCGAGAGCATCCTGACTGGTTGCATCACCGCCTGGTATGGCAACTGCTTGGCCTCTGACCGCAAGGCACTACAGAGGGTAGTGCGTACGGCCCAGTACATCACTGGGGCAAAGCTCCCTGCCATCCAAGACCTCTATACCAGGCGGTGTCAGAGGAAGGCCCTCAAAATTGTCAAAGACTCCAGCCACCCTAGTCATAGACTGTTCTCTCTGCTACCGCACGGCAAGCGGTACCGGAGTGCCAAGTCTAGGTCCAAAAGACTTCTCAACAGCTTCTACCCACAAGCCATAAGACTCCTGAACAGCTAATCATGGCTACCCGGACTATTTGCACTGCCCCCCACCCCATCCTTTTTACGCTGCTGCTACTCTGTTAAGTATTTATGCATAGTCACTTTAACTCTACCCACATGTACATATTACCTCAACTACCTCAACTAGCCGGTGCCCCCGCACATTGACTCTGCACCGTTACCCCCCTGTATATATAGCCTCCCTACTGTCACTTTATTTTACTTCTGCTCTTTGTTTTTCTCAACACTTTTTTTTTGTTGTTGTTTTATTCTTACTTTTTTTGTTTAAAATAAACGCACTGTTGGTTAAGGGCTGTAAGTAAGCATTTCACTGTAATGTCTGCACTTGTTGTATTCGGCGCATGTGACCAATAAAATTTGATTTGATTTGATTTGAAATACTTATTGACTAAAGACATTTCAGCTTTTCATTTTTAATTAAATTGTCAAACTTTCTAAAAACATAATTCCACTTTGGTATTGTGTGTAGGCCAGTGACATAACATCTTTCAAATCCATTTTAAATTCAGGCTGTAACACAACAAATTGTGGAAAAAGTCAAGGAGTGGGAATACTTTCTGAAGGCACTGTAGCATAAAATCACACTTAACCTTCACTCTGAATCCAAAAGTACCCACTCAAACTATCGGTTACGGTAATGATCTCATGCTCTGACACTTCCAGGTTTGTGGCTTATCCTGCTTCTCCGCCACATCTCTCTCTGTGTCATTCCCCATAGGCCTTTATCTCTTCCACTGGGTTCCATGCCGTTCCATATCATCTGCTTTCCCTCAGGGAGATCGCCTAGGCCTACTGTTTGTTATGGTTAGCTGTCCCTCGCCATCTCCACAACAGGCCCTCGGCCCTACTTCCTGTAAGCGAGCCCAGATAACACACACACACACACACACACACACACACACACGCTGTGGCGAGTTCAGTCAGTCACTCGGTTATCTATCTCCTGGCCTGGCGACAATGGGCAAATCACACTGCTCCATGCCAGTGTGCCACCACACCACTTTAAAGGAAGATGTCATTTCCATGAGGTTTGTGGCTGAGCGGAGCCACTAAGCGAAAACGGCCCGACCTGTCTGTCTGACTGTGTGTCGGTCTGCCCAGAGGGTCACAGCTGAAATGCTCTCTCAGTCACACAACATGGGGCATGGTGGCACCTGTCACAAACCACTAAGCTCAAAGATATGTTTTTTTTTTCTTCTCACAAACACTAGGCTAGGCTGCTTTTGACTGGCTATTACGTAAAGCCTATGTTCTTCAAGTGAGTAAATAAGAAGACTGATTTGTACTTGTAGGCAGGCTGTGTCCTATTTATTATTTTTCTTAAGAAGTCAACATGGTCTATAACTTTAGGCTATAAGCCGATCTTTAAGATCAGCTTGTTAAATTAAGGCAACAACTCAAGCTGTGCCCTTAAATGCCCTTTCCCTCTCCTCCTAAACTATCCTTTTCATTCTTACTATGACCCATTTTTCAATTTTTGGTTTTAACACTCCCTAATGAAAGCTAAGTCACTTTCCAAATCAGTTCCCCCTTGCATTAAAATTTGCCATATTCAAGTTCAGCTTCACAGTGTAAAATTCCTTTCACAATCCATGATAGCCAGTGTGACGGTGTTGTACGTATATATGAAGTCACAATGTAGCCCAAAAATGTAGGTCAGTACATTAAAACATACCACTATAATTAGGTGGATGAATCATCAGTATGTAATGCATAGGCTATGACCTAACTGAATAACATCTAGGCATTTGATTTAGATTACAAAAATGCAGCCCATGTGACAGCCCCTGAGGCCACATGGTCAGGGGGAGAGCTGAGCACAAACTCAACATGCTGTGGAGTGGAGAGAAGAAAAGCTAAAAACAAGGTGGGTTTAAAGACACACACTGAGTAACCTCTGCAAATCTCAAATCCCTCTCTCCCCACCTAAAGCGCAATAGTGGCTGAGAAAAACTAAACACACACCTTAGCCAAGAGTGCAGGCACTTACAACAAGACTCCGCAAAACATGTAGCTACCTACTCACTCATTCCCAAACACAAATAGCCAGAGGCCACTCATTACTCAGAAAACACACACAACACAGTAACCTGTAGGTAAACAACTAGCTCAACTAGCCGAGAGAGAGAGAGAGAGAGAAAAACGTGACCCAGTAAGAGATACACGCACCTGAAGCCCAGCTCGACTCAGCTCAGCTCGGCCTAGCGTTGGTCTGTATGTATGTGTGTGACGTAGAGGAGCCCGGCAGTCACTAAGTCAGAGGAGGGACACACAGGTGCCAGGCAGCAGCCTCATGGAGTGGGCTGAGAGCAGAAGAAGTAGCTGCAGTCCACAGCCAGAGCACTAACTCCTCCAACAGCATTGGTTCTGGGGGAGGCAGAACACCGCCAAGAGCTTTCCATTTCACAGGCAGGCTTGCTCTCTCTCCTTTTTCCTGCTCTCTCTTTCACTGAGCTCTTCTGGTCTCGCACATTTGCTCACGCGGAGGTACTCTAATCACCTCCCTCACAGACAGAACAGAAACGTATGGCACTGAGAGAAGGACAGCCCACCACGGAGAGAAAGAGAGGGGGAAGGTGCTTATGAAATCAGTCCCCAGGCACTGTGAACGGAGAAAGGGAGACTCTGTGGCAGCGAGAGGACTGTTCACAAGGAGAGACCCCTCGTGGAGGAGCCTTGGGGAGCTTAGCAGCGAGCACGCTTTAGGAATGGACATCCCGCAATCTTTAATGCACACAGGACTACCCCCTCTCTCCCTGGCAGAAATGGTTTCCTCCATGAGAAGCTGCTCAGTCACTGTTGCCGAGTCCCTCCCCCCTGAAATATAGGACACAGCAGGAGAATGTATACAGTTCTCCTGAAAGCACTAACACAGGCCTAACTGGGTGACTCAATGCACCGCTTTATGACTCAATGCACCGCTTTATCTTCACTGTACTGTTTTCTGAATGCTCTGCAAACCTGATTCAAATTACAGCCGTAATCAAAACAGAGGCAGTTGTAGAATTAAGGCACATCCACATATGTTGTGTGAAATGTTTAAGGGACCTCAAAACGTGGGTCAGTACAGTAAGATAGAGGCAGAGACACAGATCATGTCATTTTAAAATAGCAACAGTAAACAGATAGAATGCCAACCATTCTGTGTATTTGGCCACGTCTCCCCCCCCCATTACCAATCTGATACTCCTCATCATCGCTAGAGCCGCACTTTGGCCTCTCGCGTTTGTTTCTGTCCGAAAGGCCGGTCCAAGTTGGGCGAGAGCTGGCCTTTCACCACCCACCAGACCCCCAGGTCTCATGTCTCCCTCTCACAGGCCCTCATTCTTCAGCTAGTCCCCCTTAAAATCAGCCTGTCTGGCTGTCACACGCACCTGCTCACACTTACAGACCTGCCCTTCTTCTGCCCAGTCTCTGAGGGATCCACTTCCTAGTTCCTAATGAACATCTGGGGACGTCAATGAGTCATGGGTATAGTGCCATGCTGCTCTGTGCAGCAACACGTACGCGTGTGTATAAGTGTAGCGATAGGCCGTAAATCGTTCCCCGCAGGCTCCAGCTAGGTGAGCAAGGTGTTAGCTATGCCTACGTGACTGCCCCTACCTGCAGCTGGGGCGGATATAGGGACAGCCTGAGGGACAGGGAGACCAGACTGGCCCCCTGCCCCTCTCAGAGTATTGTTCCACACTCTCACTGTTTACACCCTGATTTAGGATGTTTACCCAGAGGAGGATATGGCCCAGTGCAGTCAGACCTCTACAGCACTGCTACAGTCCAGCAGCAGTGCTCTCCTCTCCTCAGGCTCCTTGCAGTGAGGCCCAGCCCAGCCTAGGATACTACAGTCCAGCAGCCTGCCTGCCAGAATGGCTAGGGGCCACAGCCAAAGTTATGGCTACAGTTCTGGTTGGCTGAGGCTTATGGCCGGGGATGATGTAACATATTATGCTTGGCTAAAGCTTATGGATAATGGCACAGATTATGGTTATGGTTATTGTAACAGTTGTGGCTGGGGCATGGGCGTGGGTTTGGGGTAAGGCAATGGCCGTAGCGTGAATGGACACTTTTATGGCACCACTTAAAAATCAGTCCTTTATGGCTTTACAGACACTTAAGGCAACAGTTATGACTACTGTTATGGCAACAGCTAGTATGGCTAAAATATGGTACCAATTACAGCTAAGGAAATGGATACGGTGCGTCTATTTCTAAACTTTGACAGCCCCGATGTAAAGTTATGGCTTCGGAACTTTTTACATAACAGGATCCCTGCAGTACAGAACAAGTGCATCAGTGGCACATATCATGCATTGTAAACCCTCACTCACTCTGTATGATTAAAGGCCAGGTATACAAGCAGCATTGCACAGTCCCACTGACTCCCAATACCAGTATCCAGGCTCAGCTTAATGATGATGAGACAGAGGAGTAGATAAGAAAGAAGGTCATCAATATAATGCTCAAATCTTTGGTCGGACACCTGGTGAGCTGTGAGTGTGACCCACTAGGTGATTAAAGGAGAGAGTTCTGCCGTGGTGTGAGACTAGGAGCAGTTTTGAAGACAGACATACACACACACTGAGCAGCAGGACGGGGGTGAGAAGTCACGGGCCTGAGGTGCAAACGGAGGCAGTTGTACTGTGTGTGTGTGACATCTCACACTGTTTCATTAGCACTACAGCCCTCAGAGAAAACACTCTCAAACTCATGAAACTGTCATTTGGGCTGAACTAATTGGCTCTCTTAAAATTTGACTGAGGACCCATTAAACGCTGACAGAGACAGACTCATCTTATGGTGAGGCAGTGAAGAGACATTGTCTGCTAATTCAGCCACTTTTCTAAACAACATCTTGAAAGAAGACTGTATTGATTCATTAATTGACTTAAATAAGGCAATATTATTGACCTAACCCATGGTCATGAATGTGTAGATAATAACTAAAGAGTGTAAAGAGTACTGAGGCACTAACCTAGATTAGGTTTAGGCCAAGCTTTAGTTGGGAAACTTGTTTAAAAAAAAAGGGGGACAATTACTTTTGCTAGAATTGTTTTGGAGTGTTTCCTTGGAAACCCTGAAAAAAATAGATAACTTACCTACACACTATACTTAACTATAGTTTAACAGTAGAAAATAATTGGCGCACCTCCAGAAACTGTATTTTAACTGTGGCACTGTCACAACATTCACTTTGTTTTGTCTTTGTACAGCTGTCAAATTACCAAAAACACTTGGGTCAAAAGTGCATATGAGCGATTGTGGCAGGAGAGAGTTTCAATAGCAGGTATGCATGTGCCTCACAAAGCTTACCTCATAATGAACCAGTTTTCTAAAAAGGACTGTGTTTGCTATACTAAAAGTAGACCTTCAAGATTTAAGGTTTAAAGGAAAACCAAAGGAAATACAAGACAGCACTTAAACCATACAAAGATTATGTAATCCACTTGTGTTAAATACATAATCACTGTTAATGTAAAAGTCATATGACGTAATTTGCCTTGGTGTTATTCTAAAGGAAAAATACTTAAACTTCGGCATAGGAAATATACAAGATCATAAATGTAAAGTTGTACAAATGATTTAGTTATGCACCCAACATACAGTAATTGATTCAGTAGATTTCATTGTATAGTACAATACAGTAGATGAGAGGGAGCGATACTGCGTAGGCTGGGTCAGATTTCACATTTCCATGGCAACAGCAGAGGGGCTGTTAACTACCGAAACACAGCTAATTTGGGGGGGTAAAAATGTGCTGTGTTTCGGTAGTTAACAGCCCTTCAGATGTGCCATGGGGGGTTCAATCTGAGTGTGTTTTTCAAGCCCCCTCCCTCCTTCTCACGCAGCGTGGGCACCTCAGGTAATAATAATCAGAAATTCAATCTGTGAAACGCCCAAACTATACACTGGCCTCTGTAGCAACATCAAGACCCTCTCCCGCAAAGCCTCTGCTCCCCCTTCTCGAACTGTCACGCAGCCTTTGCACCGGAGGTAATATTAGCAGTTTTTTATATTAGAACGGAGCGATTTCTACACTGAACAAAAATATAAATGCAACATGTAAAGTGTTTGGCCCATAAGCTGAAATAAAATATCCCTGAAGTTTTTCATACGCACAAAAAGCTTATTTCTCTCAAATTTTGTGCACAAATTTGTTTACATCCCTGTTAGTGAGCATTTCTCATTTGCCAAGATAATCCATCCACCTGACAGGTGTGGCATATCAAGAAGCTGATTAAACAGCATGATCATTACACAGGTGCACCTTGTGCTGGGGACAATAAAAGGCCACTCTACAAATGTGAAATTTTGTCACACAACACAATGCCACAGATTGGTGCGATTGGCTTTGCTGACTGCAGGAATGTCCACCAGAGCTGTTGCCAGATAATTGAATGTTTCTCTATCATAAGCAGCCTCCGTCATTTTAGAGAATTTGGCAGTACGTCCAACCGGCCTCACAACCGCAGACCACGTGTAACCACGCCAGCCCAGGACCTCCACATCCGGCTTCTTCACCTGCGGGATGGTCTGAGACAAGCTACCCGGACAGCTGATGAAACTGTGGGTTTGCACAACCGAAGAATTTCTGCACAAACTGTCAGAAACCGCCTCGGGGAAGCTCATCTGCGTGGTCGTCGTCCTCACCAGGGTCTTGACCTAACTGCAGTTCGGCATTGTAACCGACTTCAGTGGGAAAATGCTCACCTTCAATGGCACGCTGGAGAAGTAATAATAATATCCCATCTAGCAGACGCTTTTATCCAAAGCGACTTACAGTCATGTGTGCATACATTTTTTTATGGGTGGTCCCGGGGATCGAACCCACTACCCTGGCGTTACAAGCATCATGCTCTACCAATTGAGCTACAGAGGACCACTACAGAGTGTGCTCTTCACGGATTAATCTCGGTTTCAACTGTACCGGGCAGATGGCAGACAGCGTGTATGCCGTCGTGTGGGCGAGCGGTTTGCAGATGTCAACGTTGTGAACAGAGTGTCCCATGGTGGCGAGGTGGTTATGGTATGGGCAGGCATAAGCTATGGACAATGAACACAATTGCATTTTATCGATGGTAATTTCAATGCACAGAGATACCATGATGAGATCCTGAGGCCCATTGTCGTGCCATTTATCTACCCCCATCACTTCATGTTTCAGCATGATAATGCACGGCCCCATGTCGCAAGGATCTGTACACAATTCCTGGAAGCTGAAAATGTCCCAGTCCTTCCATGATCTGCATACTCACCAGACATGTCACCCATTGAGCATGTTCGGGATGCTCTGGATCAACATGTACGACAGAGTGTTCCAGTTCACGCCAATATCCAGCAACTTTGCACAGCCATTGAAGAAGAATGGGACAATATTCCACAGGCCACAATCAAGTGCTTGATCAATTCTATACAAAGGAGATGAGTCGCGCTGCATGAGGTAAATGGTGGTTACACCAGATACTGACTGGTTTTCTGATCCTCGTCCCTACCTTTAAAAAAATAAAAAGGTATCTGTGACCAATAGCTGCATATCTGTATTCCTAGTCATGTGAAATCCATAGATTAGGGCCTAATGAATTTATTTCAGTTGACCGATTTCCTTATATGAACTGTAACTCAGTAAAATCTTTGAAATATTGCATGTCGCGTTTATATTTTTGTTCAGTGTAATTAAAAAACCAACGGCGCAAACATCAGCGACAGCAGAAATAGAAAAAGACCTCTACCACTGAGCTGAGCAAGTCAACCGTCAAAACCACCGTAAAACACTTGAGGGATGGAAGGATGATTGGGTGGGGGTCAAGACCACTCAAGTTAGTGCCACCACTGCCACAGCGAATGTTCTGCAAAGCCTGCCGCGAAACTCTGGTACCTTTGACATGCAATAGCTTTCGCAAGCTTTCGCAGAAAATGTTTGCTAGGTAGGCCAAATTCGATTTAGTGATAGCAAATGAAAATGCCCTGGAAACGCCTCAAAATGCCCCCGAAAATGAGTTCATGAGGGCAAAAAATGCCATAGCAAAAAAGTTGATTTCCTACCCTGTATGGAGCATATGACTCCTATCAGCATATCCTGGTTTGGTTGATTCTGTGCTACAGTAATGTGATTACATGCGACAGGCAGCAGCATATATAGATACAAGCCTCAGCTGTGTGTTGTGTTGTTCCTGCACTGAACACTCCCAGTATGGACAAAGGGTTTAGCAGCACAATGACCTCCTGACGGTCTCTCGTTGTCCCCCTCACTGATCTGTAAGGACTGGCTACCAGGGTGTAAACAATATAACAGTGACTGTCAGTCTATAGTCAGGTTTCTGCAATATTGTCCTATCAACTTTCTGATGATCAGTGCTAGAAAAAAAAGAGATCATAGCGAGGACGTTTTTAAGTATTAATATTCACTCTTTCAACACACTGTATGGAGGAAGAGTTGAAGAGGAGCGGGGTAGATGAATAAGCTAATTGATCAATCAATCCAATTTCCTATATGTCTACGAATGCATGATAAACCGGGCCTATATCCTCAGAAAGCAAGTTAAGGGGACAGGCAAGGAACCCCGACCTATGTAGCAAAAAACAGACAGCAACCAGGGGATGCACTTGAGGTAAGTACAGTATATATAAGAAGAAGGGGGCCACAGTTACTTGATCTAGGGCTCCAGAAGGTGACTCATGGGGTGGGCTGCTGTGGTGGTGGTCCTCTGTTTTGAGGGGGGTGGTGGTGGGGCGGGCTGGCTGGCAGGATCCAGGAGAGGGGGCTACGGCGCCAAGGCCTCCCCGTCATGCAGCACCATCCCACTGGGGGAGGGGGGAGCGAGCAGGACCTCCTGAGAGAGAGAGAGAGAGAGAGAGAGAGTCGGAGCAACTTTAGTGTTAACTGGAGGAGAATCTGGGACAGGCTGACTTATTTATTAGGCCACAAGGTTCTTTACATTAAAATGTACATTTATGCTAATGTACCGGTGTGAAATGGCTAGCTAGTTAGCGGTGCGGGCTAGTAGCATTTCAATCGGTGACGTCACTCGCTCTGAGACCTTGAAGTAGCTGTTTCCCTTGCTCTGCAAGGGCCGCGGCTTTTGTGGAGCGACGGGTAACGGTGCTTCGAGGGTGACTGTTGTCGATGTGTGCAGAGGGTCCCTGGTTCAAGCCCAGGTAGGGGCGAGGAGAGGGACGGAAGCAACACTGTCTAACAGATGAGCCCTGAATTACAGAAATGATAGAAAATACACACATAAAAATATAAATGGCGGCAGGTAACCTAGCGGTTAAGAGCGTTGGACCAGTAACTAAAAGGTCGCTGGTTCGAATCCCTGAGCCGATTAGGTGAAGAATCTGACTATGTGCTCTTGAGCAAGGCACTTAACCCTAATTGCTCCTGTAAATCACTCTGGATAAGAGCGTCTGCTAAATAAATAAAAAAGCAGAAAGAAAGAAAAACACAGTCATAAAAAACAAACACATTAATCAGTAATAATGTCCTCAATCAGCTTTCTGAATTGCCCTAGAGCAGGGATCATCAACTAGATTCAGCCTCGGGCCGATTTGTTCTTGAGTGGATGGTCGGGGGGGCCGGAACACAATTACAAATAATTTGTACACCGCAAATTGACTGCAAGAAGCCCAAACAGACACAGTATAATGTTTGCATAGAACATAATCATTTCAAACCTTGCTTACATTTGTATATAATCACATGGGTCTCTCTATTATGCGTGGGAATACTTGGGAACAGATTTCTTAAATTAAAATCACTTGGAGCTGATTTCCTGGTGTTTTTACAGTTTTTTATGTCCTACAATGAAACAGAAAAAGTATTTTATTTATTTTTGCTCTGAAAACTTTGGGGGAAATAAAACCACCTGCGGGCTGCAGGTGTAATGTTTAGTAAATAAATGAAAACATAGCAATGTATCAACCTACGTGACATCAAAGAGAGAATGCAGTAGTAGAGAATGCAGTGATGAGTACTAAAATTGTCCAAAAAATGAGAAGCTATACCAATTCAAACATCATTAGAATGTTGTTCAGACTTATTACAGCTTGTGTGTCAAAGGATGTTTGGTTCAACTCATTACTATGCAATTAGGCCTACTAAATTACTATGTAGCAACTTAATACAATGTTGTTACTAGAGTAACGCAGTATAACAGCCACTTTGTTATTAATTTCAACCTATCTGTTAAAACAAAGGATGAACATTGTGGATAGAATGATGTGTATGATTGAGGCTGCTTGTCATTGTAACTGAAAGGCATAATGTCTAACAATAGGTTGGGATTTAGGTTTAGGATTTAGGGCCAGACTGGCCATAGGGCAGTTTGGGCAAATGCCAGATGGGCTGGTCCATTTTTAGCCTAGTGGGCGTGTATAAATAGTTTTTTTTGTGTAAAATGATCATTATTTGGCTAATAATGTGGGCCTTGAGGAAGAAAAAATAAAATAATAGGCCGGTGTGGGGGCCTCGATGGAAGAAATGGGCCGGTGTTAGAACTGCCTGGGACGGTTTCTGGACCCAGTCCGTCCCTGGAAGGATTTGATGAAGGAAATGTATCTGTATGTGTACCGGGAGGAACATTCACAAAGGACAGCACCATCAATAGAACAGGGGCAGGGTTGAAGAGTAACTGATTACATGTAATCAGTTACATGTAATCTGATTACAAAAAATCTAACTGTAATCTATTACGTTACCAGCAAAAAAATATTATTTATTGGATTACTTTTAAATTCAATAAATTGACACCTTTACATTTTCTAAATGAAATTCAATTCAGTGTTGAAAAAAGGCTGTTTGTTCCACCAGAGCGAGTCTGATCACAAGTCAGAGATCACTATGATGGCACACCAAATGTGTTTGATGGATCCTTTTGGTCTTCTCCTAATGCCTCTTAAGGGGAAAGTATTCCAAAAGTAACTAAATAATGAGATTACATTACTGAGTAATCCACAAGTTACATTACTGATTACCATTTGAGACTGGTAACTAGTAACTAACGGCTTACATTTAGAACATAACCTACAGCACCCTGGACAGGAGCCACATCAGAGTGAGGAGGGTTTGTTTGCGTGAGAGAGAGAATATGATCTCTGTTGTCGCCGTAAGAATTAAATGACACCAAGAGGGCTAGCGAGCCAGGGTGAGAATTCCTTTGTGCTGCTTCCAAACCCGTTTTTCCTTGAGACATATATCCTGTCAAATGCACCCAGGTACTCAAGGTATTGGCAAAACAATTTGAGGACCTGCGTAACCACGCCTTGGTGACCTGCATTTCTGCAAAAGAGATCCAGACATAGGGCTCTAGGTGAAATCAAGACCAGGTTAAGTACAGTAACTAGAATATCGGTTTTGTGAATTCTTCCCTCAAAATAGGCTCAACTTGCTTTTTGGAGCTAAATATGCCTTCCTTATAAATCACCATGAACCCAAATGATGAGAAGCATATTTCATACACAGCGAGAGCGCTGTCCCATATACAGTGGGGGGAAAAAGTATTTAGTCAGCCACCAATTGTGCAAGTTTCATCATAGGTACACGTCAACTATGACATACAAAATGAGGGAAAAAAAATCCAGAAAATCACATTGTAGGATTTTTTATGAATTTATTTGCAAATTATGGTGGAAAATAAGTATTTGGTCAATAACAAAAGTTTCTCAATACTTTGTTATATACCCTTTGTTGGCAATGACAAAGGTCAAACGTTTTCTGTAAGTCTTCACAAGGTTTTAACACACTGTTGCTGGTATTTTGGCCAATTCCTCCATGCAGATCTCCTCTAGAGCAGTGATGTTTTGGGGCTGTCGCTGGGCAACACGGACATTCAACTCCCTCCAAAGATTTTCTATGGGGTTGAGATCCGGAGACTGGCTAGGCCACTCCAGGACCTTGAAATGCTTCTTACGAAGCCACTCCTTCGTTGCCCGGGCGGTGTGTTTGGGATCATTGTCATGCTGAAAGACCCAGCCACGTTTCATCTTCAATGCCCTTGCTGATGGAAGGAGGTTTTCACTCAAAATCTCACGATACATGGCCCCATTCATTCTTTCCTTTACATGGATCAGTCGTCCTGGTCCCTTTGCAGAAAAACAGCCCCAAAGCATGATGTTTCCACCCCCATGCTTCACAGTAGGTATGGTGTTCTTTGGATGCAACTCAGCATTCTTTGTCCTCCAAACACGACGAGTTGAGTTTTTACCAAAAAGTTCTATTTTGGTTTCATCTGACCATATGACATTCTCCCAATCCTCTTCTGGATCATCCAAATGCACTCTAGCAAACTTCAGACGGGCCTGGACATGTACTGGCTTAAGCAGGGGGACACGTCTGGCAGTGCAGGATTTGAGTCCCTGGCGGCGTAGTGTGTTACTGATGGTAGGCTTTGTTGCTTACCTATTGCAGATTCAGTCTTCCCAGCCTGGTGCAGGTCTACAATTTTGTTTCTGGTGTCCTTTGACAGCTCTTTGGTCTTGGCCATAGTGGAGTTTGGAGTGTGACTGTTTGAGGTTGTGGACAGGTGTCTTTTATACTGATAACAAGTTCAAACAGGTGCCATTAATACAGGTAACGAGTGGAGGACAGAGGAGCCTCTTGAAGAAGAAGTTACAGGTCTGTGAGAGCCAGAAATCTTGCTTGTTTGTAGGTGACCAAATACGTATTTTCCACCATAATTTGCAAATAAATTCATTAAAAATCCTACAATGTGATTTTCTGGATTTTTTCTCCTCAATTTGTCTGTCATAGTTGACGTGTACCTATGATGAAAATTACAGGCCTCTCATCTTTTTAAGTGGGAGAACTTGCACAATTGGTGGCTGACTAAATACTTTTTTCCCCACTGTACTTTATTAAGTTTTACGAGCTATAGGACCTCTTTCTTGATTTATAGTAGCTAGACCAAATTCAAAGAGGCATGCATGATTATGGAAAACTAAAATTCAATGAACTATAAAGTTAATCTAAGGACACTTGTATGTTTCTTGCATAAAACTCATGGTTGAACTTTAGACACTACTATGACTCAACCCAGATGGGTCAGTCACGGGTTATTTCGGGGTTAAGTGCATACTAAACTCATTAAAGTCGTTTTTCAGTTTGTTCATCTCAAATTGTCCCTTTTTTGACCAATCTCTTCTTGTCAAACCTATTTCAACTAACACGCCAGTTTTAATGTCACTTTTAGACTTAAAAAAAAAAAGAAAACATCATGGGGATTAATGTAGTCCTATGTAGTCCATATGGTAGTTTAGCCCTGGAGACGTGGAAGAGTTTAGCCATATCACCTCTAGTGACCAAAACTCACTCTAAAAAGTAAAAACACATCTATCAACCTCACTGACATAGTTGAAAGTTAGCCAGTTAAAAAAAAGTTGTGTCTTACTAACACAACTTGGAACTTAAACAGTTTCAACTCAGTCTTAATCATGCAGCTCCTCATTCAAGGTCATGGGGGGGGGGGGCAATAACTTATTTAACCTCAGCCTGGGGTGATAGTTGCAGCGGAAAACCTCCTGAGAAATCCTTGGGAGAAAGCAGCACGCCAGAATATCCAACAGGTGCAGAGAATATGAGACATAAAGGAGTAGTTCACTATTTTACAACTTTATGTCAGATGGTTCCTCACCCTGAAAGTAGTCCATGGGCCAAGATAACTGAACCCTGGATTACAGTTTCTTTAAACAGCCACTACAAACTTCAGCTAACCTTAGCCACCACAAGCTAACAATCAATGGATGTGATGAAATCAACTTCATTTTTGGTTTGATGTTACTTAAAACCTCTTAAGGATCGGACCCTTTTTTTCAATTTTCGCCTAAAATGACATAACCAAATCGAACTGCCTGTAGCTCAGGACCTGAAGCAAGGATATGCATATTCTTGATACCATTTGAAAGGAAACACTTTGAAGTTTGTGGAAATGTGAAATTAATGTAGGAGAATATAACACATTAGATCTGGTAAAAGATAATACAAAAAGAAAAACATGCATTTTCATGTTTGTTTTTTTGTTCCATCATCTTTGAAATGCAAGAAATTGAAGGCCACAATATAATATTGCAGTTTAGGCACAATTTAGATTCTGACCACTAGATGGCAGCAGTGTGTGTGCAAAGTTTCAGATTGATCCAGTGAAGCATTGCAATACTGGACTATTTTGTATCAAGTCTTCCCAAATGTGCCGAATTGGTCAATCGATACAATACTATAGAGAACATACAAAAATGATATGGTAATACAAAATGTAAGTTCACACACTCCCAGGAATATAATAATAATAATAATAATAATATGCCATTTAGCAGACGCTTTTATCCAAAGCGACTTAGTCATGCGTGCATACATTTTTTTTTGTGTATGGGTGGTCCCGGGGATCGAACCCACTACCTTGGCGTTACAAGCGCCGTGCTCTACCAGCTGAGCTACAGAGGACCACAATGTCATACATGATGGATCATTAGCTTATACACAAACTTTCAAACCGGGCGGGGTGGGTGTGGAGACAGACAGCAGGGGTTCAAACTGTAGAACCCAGTTTCTACATTTGAATATAAAAATTAATTTTATCAAACATAACTATGCTACATTTGATCTCTGGGAACCTTAGGATGACAAATCAGAGGAAGATTTCTGAATGTAAGTACATTATTTATCTTCAGAGGTGAATGTATCAAACCAGTTGGCGTGATACGTTTTTTGTTGTTGTGCACTTTCCTCAAACAATAGCATGGTATTTTTTCACTGTAATAGCTACTGTAAATTGGACAGTGCAGTTAGATGAACAAGAATTTAAGCTTTCTGCCCATATAAGACATGTCTATGTCCTGGAAAGTTTGCTGTTACTTACAACAGTCATGCTAATCACATTAGCGCACATTAGTTCAACCGTCCCGTATATGGGACACCGATCCCGTAGAAGTTAAAGGTGATTTGGACATTTAAAAAAAACAGGCTCACATGTACCATCACGTACAAACTGAAAACAGACATTTTTGCACATTTATGAAACAGAAAAAACTGAAATACCTTATTTATATAAGTATTCAGACCCTTTGCTATGAGACTCGAAATTGAGCTCAGGTACATCCTGTTTTCATTGATCATCCTTGAGATGTTTCTACAACTAGATTGGAGTCCACCTGTGGTAAATTCAATTAATTGGACATGATTTGGAAAGGCACACAGTTGACAGTGCATGTCAGAGCAAAAACCAAGCCATGAGGTCGAAGGAATTGTCAGTAGAGCTCCGAGACAGGATTGTGTCGAGGCACAGATCTGGGGAAGGGTACCAAAACATTTCTGCAGCATTGAAGGTCCCCAAGAACACAGTGGCCTCCATCATTCTTAAATGGAAGAAGTTTGGAACCACCAAGACTCTTCCTAGAGCTGGCCGCCCAGTCAAATTGAGCAATCGGGAGAGAAGGGCCTTGGTCAGGGAGGTGACCAAGAACCCGATGGTCACTCTGAAAGTGCTCCAGAGTTCCTCTGTGGAGATGGGAGAACCTTCCAGAAGGACAACCATCTCTGCAGCACTCCACCAATCAGGCCTTTTAAGGCTGTAACGTAACAAAATGTGGAAAAAGTCAAGGGGTCTGAATATTTTCTGAATATTTTGATCGTTAGCTTGTGGTGGCTAAAGTTTGCTGAAGTTTGTAGTGGCTGTTTAAAGAGAACTGAACCATGGATTACAGTTTCTCATGGCCCATAGACTACTTTCAGGGTGAGGAACCATCTAACATCAAGTTGTAAAATAGTGAACTACTCCATTAAGGCGCTTACAGATGGGCCACAGTAAACAGCAATTGAACTGCGAGGAAATCCGCCTGCTGTGTGTAGAGACCAGCGGTCCCGGTTGTTGTCAGCTCGAATGTTGTCATCAAAACATTGTTTGCTTGTTTGACAAGATGAGCGATGCTCATTGGTCCACCATGCGTGGCGGCTGCTCAAGACTTCAGCTAATTGAATCTTTTGCCGCTTCTAGCGCCGAGCCAGCGGCACCGCTCACGGGAGCAAGCACCACGAACCGCGCCGCTTGCAAAACTGCTTGCGTTTTGCCGCCCTTCTCCCATTGTAGTCTTTGAGACCACACCGCTTACCGTGGCACGTCTGTAAGTGCCTTTATTTGATAGCAGCCTATAGCCTACAGCTCATCACTCCATTGTGAGGAAATATTACATAACTGACAGGCGATACATTGATCCCCATCTGCCCTGCTGAAGTAAAACCAACCAGACTTATCTCAACAAATAGGCTCATAGATGCTCTATTCGAATAAAAGTGAGCCTAAAGGAGTGACAACACACCAACTACAAAACAGTCTCCTGCCACAGGACTCGGGAGGCATGATGCAGCAGGCAACTAACACTGACTGATGTTCCACTAGCACTTAACCTGTTACAACATCCTGTACTTTGAACTTTGGGGGTGAGACTTTCACTACAGTTTCTCAAATCTGTTTCAAATGACTCCTTAGAGTAAAAAAATGTTATCTTCACCACAACAAGTTAAAGGGAGGGCCATGGGAGTCAGTCACACTGCCTGCCAAACCACAGCCAAGTGGCTCAATCCCAAAGTACAGTTCCACTGTACAAACGGTTGTCTCAGTTCTCTTCCTCGCATGCCCCGATAAAAAAAAAATGGGACACTGGGATCTGGTTCTTCAGCTCAATCTGTGAATGCGCCACAGCTCTCTTCCCTCGCTCTTTCTCCCTCTATTTCCTTCCCTACCCCCACAAATTCACACAGCCTGCTGCACAAGCTTTTTTCCAGGGAGAGGAGAATGTAGGTCAGCTCTCTGACGGCTGTGGAGGCACAGCTGAGCGCCCGCTCCGTTCCTCTCCACCACACACACACACCCACAAATCTGATCATCCTCACAAGGGTGTGGATCATGCTTGTCCATTAAAAATATCAATGCAAAATCAATCTTCCCATTTCATCACTATAATATTGCCAAAATCATTTAGCCTATCCTCATACATTCACTGGATATTGTCATTCACAATATGAAGCTTTTTGCCACATGCACAATACTAATGCAGGTGCCTCGGGTTAAAACTAATTCCTCACTAAGCTTGTGAAAAGGAATGCTTTAAACATGACAACACTGAAAAGGCTGTCGAGAATGGTTGTGCTTACATTTTAGGCAGATCTTAAAAGATCTGGTCTGACTTCGCTCCCCCCACATTCTCTCCCTACTTTATGAATATACTCTAATTTTAAAGGGGCAATCAGCGGTTGCTACATCTATTTTTGGACTAATAAATGAATGATATGTACCCATGGATTCTTGAAGAATATAACTTATAAATGCCTCCTGAGCTTAGTTCAACTGTCGTACCCCATCAGAAACCAAAATATATGCTGGTTTTACTCCAGTGTTTGTAAACAAAGTAAATGTAAACAAACACTATATAGCCGCAAAACATGGTTAAAACTATAATTGTTATATTATGGTCAGTCCTTGCATCCATAGCTCTGTATATAAGTAGTCATATTTCTCCAGCCCCATCCCTCAGCTTGTTACCAAAACAGGGGTGGGGCCTCGCTTTGTTATTCTTTCAACCGCTGATTGCCACTTTAAGCCTACAAGTCAAAATTCTGTCACAAATAGTTCAAAATAAATCTATCCTAAACCCTGACCATCTTTCCCCTCTTTTATGACACAGGAAAACACAATAACAATGTGTCAAACAGTCATATCTCCCTCTTCTGAGAAATGCTCAAATCAAGGCCATGGCCATATAAATTAATCTACTACTGTGCTGGAATGTTGCAGGTAACACAAGGTTGTGGATTCTTGCGACATTTTGTTAATTGCACAACCCACCCACCGTCCTAATGAGTGTGATACATTTCTTACTCTCCTTCAGCAAGAGGAAACAAATCCAGATGGGGGAAATAAAGAGTATTAAGATTTGATAAAGGAGTTCAAAATAGTGGTCAAATATGACCTATTTGTTCCGGACCTTGATAGCAGTGCAACAATAAATGCAAATAAAACTGCTGGTGAAGAGAGTACCTACCAACTTTGACCTGCATAGCTGAGGCCTGATTGCATTGACTTCAGTCCTTGGCTGTATTTACACAGGCAGACCATTCTGATATATTTTTTCCACTAATTGGTCTTTTGACCAATCACATCATATCTTTTCACATTAGATCTTTTTCAGAGCTGATCTAATTGGTCAAAAGACCAATTAGTGAAAAGAAAGATCAGAATTGGGCTGTCTGTATAAACGCAGCCAATGAGGCCTAGCCTATAGCCTACACACTACACTTTTTGCTAGGCCTATTCTAATTGCATTGCATTTACAACCAAACATGTGCATAAAGAAACCTGAATTGAAATATGGATTCTTAGATCCTCCACCACAAAGCTAATAAGAATTCAATAAATTACCTAAGGGATAATGAACAAGAGGCTATGCATTCTATGGAAAATAATGACTCATACTGTGGTACTCTATATAGGGAAATACTGCATGCTCTAGAATGCCATTCAAGCAAATCAGAAACGAGTATTCAACAATGCCATGGTATAAAATACTATAAATGTGTAATAAAAGACAGTCCACAACTGAGGGTAATATCACTACATGTACTTAAATTTGATTGAAGGAAATGCCTCACTGGTGGTGTGGCCAAAGCAACGTCCATAATTGCATAATAAGTCCAATCACACCATTGCAGGTGCAAACCTGTCAATGAAGTTGCCATCATCACAAATTGATTAGCTACCTTGGCCAATAAAAATAAGCCCAATTCACCTGGTGTGAATGGCTAGGTCGGGAGAATGTTTCAACTTCCCAGCATGGTCACACTTAATCCAAAAGGTACTATAATGTTTGATTAACCAAAGAGGGACACTAATGTAGCAATGAAAACAATTAATTGGATCAAAGATTGCATTATAAGTACAGATAGTTCGCCATCTTGCAAACAAGAGGCACGTGTTCTACTACTTCATAAAGAGTGATTGCCAAAAATCACACATCCACTAGTACTGGGTACTGGGTCAAGGATTCAACGTTGGCGGTCTTCCTTACATGCAGCATATTTCTCAAACAAATCAAGTTGTTTGCAAGCTCTCAAATTAACGTTTTGCTATACCGGTATCAAATACATTGTTTCAATTGAATGATTTATTGGAAGGTCACCGTTAGCTGGCTAAACTGGCCCACTTCACGTTTGATCCTTCGCTACTAGCTAGTTGGCTAGTTCGCTGTCCGTGGCTAAATCTGGTTTAGTAATCTATTTTGCGGCAGTTCTGCAGGGTGTTGTGCTGACTTACCTGTTTCTCAGTCCCCGTATACGTTGATTGGTGATTATCTTCTGTATTTATTCGATCTCAATGCAATCTATTGGAGTTGTTTCAAGTTAGATGCGCAATTGCCATGCATAACATGCTAATTCCGATGTAAATATTTTACAGTAAAGCCCATAAATTAGCCAACCAGCTAGTTTGGGTGTCTTGGTGTTCTGTTCTGCCGCTCCATGAATCAATCTCTTCCACACGCTATGGATAATGTGTTCTGGCGCTGTAGTTTGACACAAGCCAGGGGAAACATGGTTGTAGGCTAACGTCAGCTAATTGACAAACAAGCCTACGGCGAGTAAAAATCACACTAATTGAAACTAGCGAGATTAGCAATGTTAGCTAATTCAAAGCCAGTTTCAAAATCAGTTCGCTGTCTTCAGCTATACATTACTCCGTCTCTCCTTCAAAAATAAAGTTATTCCGAAATCCAATTTGTCTTTTTGAAATTGTCATTCACGGTTTACTAATATTTGATTCTTTATGTCGCGTTGGTCTCTCCTCTCCGCCATTTTCAATATCTCGCTACACAAACAAACAAGGGTAGCTCGTGCACGCACAATGACAGCAAATAGGCTCGTTCATGAGGAGAGGCCAAAGAAGCAAGCTGTACTTGAAATGTCACCATAGAGATTTAAAACAGTTGCACCAACATCCTCTTATAGAGCCTGATGTTTTTGTTATGAATGGGTATTTTTATTTTTTACAAGCATCTGTAGCTTTAATTTGACAATGAAGGCAGTTTGCACAGTTAAGACTATTTCTCAACTTACTTCGTATACATTGTTATGTAAGAAATATATTCAGGACAAGACCTATTGTTTTTAGAGGTAAACTGAACACTTGTTATTGTTTTTCACTTCGCACTCCACTCCACTAGGTGGCAGATTAGATATAAGGAGGATGGGGAGTCTGACGTAGTTTTTCTGCGACGGCACATCTTTTTATGCATGCATCGGATTCGTGATGGCAGAACAGGATTCTGAGTACGTATTTGTTTACATGTCGATCTAAGTGCATCCTTTGCTAAATTAATAATTCTTATACATTTTCTCTGGCTTAAATGTAACATTAGCCCAATAGAATTCCGTCAAGCCATGTGTTTTTATGATTTGTCTGAAAGATACGCAATACAGAGCGCTAAATAATTTGGTTAGTTACACATGATAGTCCATCAGCCATAACTATGCAAACATAATGACATTTTACCTTTTCGACACAAACACGACACAATCTGCAAACAAATAATTGTGCAATGTGACCAGAATGGCATGTAACTAGTTACTTTTATTTTGGTTTGCCTTCAAAGGCTGGCAAGCTAACCTCATTTCACTCAATCAGATCCGTGTGTCATGTTTTTTGTCACAGCTGGATAGGGGAATAATCTTATCAATAGACCCCTTTCTGTGTTTGCAAACATTGCCGCACGAGGGCGGTGCGCCCAAATTGGTGGCAGAACAAGGGGGAGTTGTTTGAGTGCATTTAACACTACTTTTGGATTATAATTGGATTTGAAGGTTCGTATGAATTTCCTGCTTAATAATTGGATTTGAAGGTTCGTATGAATGTCCTGCTTAATACAATGTTTGTTTCCAATTTGTAAGTCGCTCTGGATAAGAGCGTCTGCTAAATGATGTAAATGTGTCATTGCAAATCAACTGCATTATACTTAAAACACTTCAACCAGTAAAATGGCTCTTTGGCTAGCGTTAGCTACAGTCTATATCAGTGAGCGTTAGCATTCTCGCTAACTGCTGCATCCAAAAGCGGTATTTTGCAAAGACCACAACAAAATGTTATCTTTGCGACTGTTAATTCATGAATCAAAACATCATTGTAAGCATATGAGAACACCCCCCCCCCCCCTCCCCCCCAAGAAAAAAAATGATGTAATAATATAAATCTAGGCTGTTGAATGGGCGCAGATGGCGATGACTTTCTTACTGCCACCAAGAGTCGCGCCAATCAGTGTGTCAATTACTGGAAAGTGGTCTATAGTTCAGTGTGCTTTGTCATTTTTATCTCACCATTGTATTCTCTGTATGAGTGTTGATGTTTTTGTTGTCTTGTGCATTTACTTTGTCCGTATTATTTCTTATTGTAGGGAAGGAACCAGAAAGTAAGCATTTTGTTGGACGTGTATATCATGTGTATCCTGTACATATGACTAATAAAACTTGAAACTTGTTTAGAGCGAAGAGGGTGATAAAGTTGGTTCCTGAGAACCTTCTGAAGAAGAGGAAGGCCTATCAAGCCATCAAAGCCACTGAGGCAAAGCGTGCACTTCTAGAGAAGAGAAAGGTAATTAGCTGTGGTCAGTTTTACCATTGTGGTCTTTTATTCACTATGAAAGTTTTGATAAAGTTGTTGGACATCAACAAGTGTAGATGTGTTCATCCAGGTATCCAAAGGCAAACCCTTGAAGTTCAAGCGCTTGGAGGACTTCCTGAAGGAGAACCATAGAAAACATCGCGATGAAACGCGTATCAGGAGAGCAGATCACAGACCAGCTCCAGCCATGCCCCCTGCAAAGAACCGACTGGCCTTCGCTGTCCGCATCAGAGAGTGAGTGACTGAAATCTGTAGCTACATGATCTGATTGCAATGGTGGTACACATAAAGCTGTTGACAACCCTTTTTGAGCGAATGTTATGATTTTTATTCAGATCCCCATTAGCTGTTGAAGCAGCAGCTATTCTTCCTGGGGTCCACACAACATAGAACATGACAAAATACAGAACACTAATGGACAAGATCAGCAACACAAATTCAAACTAACAACACGACTACATAAAAAAATAACAAGACTAACAACAAAGAAAAATATACACTATTCTCAAATATTTTAATGCTTTGATATGTAGACACTTTAGGCTATTGCAGCTGAAGAATACAGCTAAAGAGTTTGTGTTCACATACTTATTGTATACTCACAATGGAGTGGAAGTGGCTGTGCACAGTCAAAATCATCTGGAATTACACTTTCATCAGCTCATCTTTAGTGGTCTGGCTGAATATTGAGGTAACATTTTCATATTTTCTCTCTGTGCAGGATCAAAGGAGTCAGTCCCAGAGTTCAGAAGGTGATCCAGATGTTACGACTAAGAAAGATCTTCAGCGGTGCCTTTGTCAAAGTGAACAAGACCTCTATGGCTATGTTGAAAATGGTTGAGCCTTATGTGGCATGGGGGTAAGTAAGAGGTGAGGGTCTGACTTTTGTGAGAATGAATAGCATATCAACTTCATGTAATGAGATGAATCCACTTTGACGTATCCGCTATCATTTCTTATAACCAACAATAACTTTTGAACATCAGATCGGCAGTTACTTACCTCAATTACGCCTTCAACTTCGACTCACCTGTTCAGTCACTTGATAATAAGATTGATGACCTCCGATTGCGGATTTGCTTCCAACGGGACTCTCGTAACTGCAATATTCTCTGCAACATGGCTTTTGGACAATGTTCCCTCTAATATTTTTTAGCACTGAGCAAATTTCAGGTCTGCTGAGCGCAAACTTGAACCTTGTGAGATTTCTGTGTAACTTCCGGCGCACGTTTACTGTGAACACTGAGGCTGTACCCGCTTTAATTTACAGTTTTAAGTGGCCAAGTAGTGTGGGCCACCTTGAAAAAAATTATTTAAAAAATGGAGTACATGCATCTCAACATGGAAATAGCGGTTATATCATTCAGCCTACAGTAGCAGCCAATGTGTGGTGTTAAATGTAGGCCTACGTTCCATGAGACTTTTGAAAAAAAACATGCAGGGCTTGACATTAACCTGTTTATCCACTTGTCCTTCAGATAAGGTGACTAAACATTTTGTTGTGGTGTTTGATGCAAGAAACCACTTAACAAAATACAATTAATTATTCCCATGCCATTATTACAGAGAATCAGACAAATTATGCTACCCTCTCCTTATTGGTGACTGAGCTTATTTAAGCCTGTCTCAAAATACAACACTGCCCCTTTTAAGACATAAAAAAAAAAAACTCTACCTGACTTGCTTTTCAAAGATGGCTAGAAATATACATGTTTTGTGCTCTTGTAGGAAGCAATCACTCCCACATTGCTGACTACAAATGAGCTATAACTGGGCTAATAACTCACTAACTAGCTAAGAATATGAACAAAAGTGCACATGTGGCAACATGCAGCTCTCGCTTTGATCTCAAAACAAGCACATAATAATCGCAACAGCTCCTGCTGTAAAACGTGAATGGCACAAATCCATATATGGCAATGGTCTATTTGCATATAGGCTTACTGCAGCTCTGATTGGTTATGGCGCACTGGTCTGTGTAGGGTACGGTCTGAGTCGCAATAGAATCCTACTCCAATGCGCTCTGCCTACAACAATCTCTTGCATAGTTTGTTTTTGTTTGGGTATGTTGCATTGAATTGGTCTATTGCGTTAATTCGATCACAATTCCCACAGTAAAGGGAAATGTTAATAGTGTTAACTAACATGGGAAAACTAGAAAGTTGAGTGAAGTTCAATCTCGTGCTTCTCTGCACGGGCTGATATTTATTCTAGCCGGCAGTCCCGGGGAGTTTAGAGGGAACATTGCCCCCATGGCTATCCATTCACTAAGCGGACAGGACAGTAGAGTCAAGGAAATCGAGAGTAGGAAGGTTTTGCCTCTTCATCAACAACAAATGGTCTGTTGACTCGAGCACAGTGGAAGTCTCGACCCATTGTTCACCCGTCTTGGAATACCTGATGATCAAATGCTGACCCTTCTACCTGCCGAGGAAGTTTTCAGCTGTTATCGTGACTGTTTGTATACATTCCACCTCAGAACAAGAAAAATGACAAGCTATAAACAAGCAGGAAAACTTGCACCCGGAGGTTGCCTTTCTTGTTGCCGGCGATTTTAATTCTGCGTCATTAAGACACGTGATGCCCAACTGCCATCAACATGTCTCCTTTGCCACTAGGGGCGATAAAGTCCTAGACCACTGTTACTCTACCCACAAGCAGGCATACAACGCCCTCCCTCATCCCCATTCTGCAAATCGGATCATGTTTAGCAGAAGCTCCAACAGGAGGTACCTGTGACTCGCTCCGTTGAGAAACGGTAATCGGAATCAGAGATTATGCTACAGGACTGCTTTGCTAGCGCTGAATGGAATATGTTCCGTGACTCGATGAGCTAACCACCTCAGTCACCGGCTTCATTAGGAAATGCATCGGCGATGTCCCCACAGTGAAGGTTCACTGCTTCCCCAATCAAAAGCCCTGGACTAACGCTGAGGTTGGCGCTAAAATAAAGGGCAGGGCTACCGCACACAGGGCAGCCAACCTTGAGGCAACGGCTGAGGACTGGAACAAGTACAAGAAGTCCCGCTACGACCTCCGCAGAGTCATCAAACGAGCAAAAGGACAATATAGGAATAAGGTGGATATTATTCCAGGCTCCGAGGCATGTGGCAGAGGCTACAGTCCATTACAGATTACAAAGGAAGAACCAGCTGTGGTCTGCCCAACGATATAGCTCTACCAGAAGAACTCTACAATAACAACACTGTGCCGTGAGGGCCTCCACCGACCCAGAGGACTGGTCGAGCTCGCTCTCCGAGGCCAACGTGAGTAAGGTCTTTTAATCAGGTCAACACTCGCGGGGCCGGACAGTATTCCAAGATGCATGCGCAGAACAGCTGGCAGGCATATTCACTGTCATTTTCAACCTCTCCTTGTCCCAGTATGTAATCCCCACATGCCTTAAACTGACCACCATCCATCATTCCTGTTCCTAATAACTCTAAGTCTTCATGCCACAATGACTACCACCCTGTAGTGCTCTCATCTGCAATCATGAAGTGCTTTGAAAGGCTGGTTATGGCACACCCACGCCATCATTCCAGACACCCTGTACCCACTCCAATTTGCATATCGCCCCAACAGATCCATAGACGACGCAATCTCAATTGTTCTCCACACTGCCCTCACCTACCTAGATAAGAGCAATACTTATGTGAAAATGCTGTTCATTGACTACAGCTCAGCGTTCAACACCATTGTCCCCTCCAAGTTCGTCACCATCTTAGGACCCAGTGACTGAACACCTGCAACTGGATCCTGGAATTCCTGACGGGCCGACCCCAGGTGGCGAGGGTAGGCAACATGCCCTCCGCCATGCTAACCCTTAACAAGGGGGCCCCACACGGGTGTGTGCTTAGTCCCCTCCTGTACGCCCTGTTCACCCATGACTGCGTGGCCATGCACAATTCCAACACCATCATCAAGTTTGCTGACGACACGATGCTGGTAGGCTTGATCACCGGCGACAATGAGACAGCCTACAGGGAGATGGTCAATGACCTGGCAGTGTGGTGCCGGGACAACAATGTCAGTAAGACCAAGGTGCTGATCGTGGACTACAGGAAACTGGGGGGAGAGTACGCCCCCATCCACATCGACGGGGCTGCATTGGAGCGGGTCCAGTGGTGGGAAAAAGTAACCAATTGTCATACTTGAGTAAAACTAAAGATACCTTCATAGAAAATAACTCAAGTAAAAGTCACCCAGTAAAATTCTACTTGAGTAAAAGTAGAAAAGTATTTGGTTTAAAATATACTTAAGTATCAAAAATATAAATAATTTCAAATTCCTTATAGTAAGCAAACCATTTTGTTTTTATTTATTTATTTACAGATAGCCAGGGGCACACCAACATTCAGACATAATTTATGAACAAAGCATGTGTGTTTAGTGAGTCCACCAGATCAGAGGCAGTAGGAATGACCAGGGATGTTCTGTTGGCAAGTGCGTGAATTGGACCATTTTCCTGTCCTGCTAAGCATTCAAAATGAGGTTTTCACTCAATCTCACGATACATGGCCCCATTAATTATTTCCTTTACACGGATCAGTCGTCCTGGTCCCTTTGCAGAAAAACAGCCCCAAAGCATGATGTTTCCACCCCCATGCTTCACAGTAGGTATGGTGTTCTTTGGATGCAACTCAGCATTCTTTGTCCTCCAAACACGACGAGTTGAGTTTTTACCAAAAAGTTCTATTTTGGTTTGATCTGACCATATGACATTCTCCCAATCCTCTTCTGGATCATCCAAATGCACTCTAGCAAACTTCAGACGGGCCTGGACATGTACTGGCTTAAGCAGGGGGACACGTCTCGCACTGCAGGATTTGAGTCCCTGGCGGCGTAGTGTGTTACTGATGGTAGGCTTTGTTACTTTGGTCCCAGCTCTCTGCAGGTCATTCACTAGGTCCCCCCGTGTGGTTCTGGGATTTTTGCTCACCTTTCTTGTGATCATTTTGACCCCACGGGGTGAGATGTTGCGTGGAGCCCCAGATCGAGGGAGATTATCAGTGGTCTTGTATGTCTTCCATTTCCTAATAATTGCTCCCACCGTTGATTTCTTCAAACCAAGCTGCTTACCTATTGCAGATTCAGTCTTCCCAGCCTGGTGCAGGTCTACAATTTTGTTTCTGGTGTCCTTTGACAGCTCTTTGGTCTTGGCCATAGTGGAGTTTGGAGTGTGACTGTTTGAGGTTGTGGACAGGTGTCTTTTATACTGATAACAAGTTCAAACAGGTGCCATTAATACAGGTAACGAGTGGAGGACAGAGGAGCCTCTTAAAGAAGAAGTTACAGGTCTGTGAGAGCCAGAAATCTTGCTTGTTTGTAGGTGACCAAATACTTATTTTACATCACAATTTGCAAATAAATTCATTAAAAATCCTACAATGTGATTTTCTGGATTTTTTCTTCTCAATTTGTCTGTCATAGTTGACGTGTACCTATGATGAAAATTACAGGCCTCATCTTTTTAAGTGGGAGAACTTGCACAATTGGTGGCTGACTAAATACTTTTTTCCCCCACTGTAAGTACTTTACACCACAATAACTTCAAGTTCCTCTATGTCCAAATCAATAAGGTCTGAAAATGGTCCGCGCACAGTCGAAGAAGCCGCAACAGCGGTGTGAAAGGAAGGCCCAGAAAATTGTTAGACTCCAGTCACCAAAGCCAAAGGTGTTCGATGGGGTCGAGGTCAGGGCTCTGTGCAGGCCAGTCAAGTTCTTCCACACAGATCTCTACAAACCATTTCACTTTGTGCACGGGGGCATTGTCATGCTGAAACAGGAAAGGGCCTTCCCCAAACTGTTGCCACAAAGTTGGAAGCACAGAATTGTGAAGAATGTCATTGTATGCTGTAGCGTTAAGATTTCCCTTCACTGTAACTAAGGGGCCTAGCCCGAACCATGAAAAACAGCCCCAGACCACTATTCCTCCTCCATCAAACTTTACAGTTGGCACTGCATTAGGGCAGGTAGCGTTCGCTTGGCATCCGCCAAACCCAGATTCATCTGTCAGACTGCTAGATGGTGAAGCGTGATTCGTCACTCCAGAGAATGCGTTTCCACTGCTCCAGAGTCCAGTGGCGGTGAGCTTTACACCACTCCAGCTGACGCTTGGCATTGTGCATGGTGAACTTCGGCTTGTGTACGGCTGCTTGGCCATGGAAACCCATTTCATGAAGCTCCCGACGAACAGTTCTTGTGATAACGTTGCTTCCAGCGGCCACTTGGTAGTGAGTGTTGCAACCGAGGACAGACTATTTGCGGCTGAGCCGTTGTTGCTCCTAGACGTTCCCACTTCACAATAACATTACTTACAGTTGACTGGGGCAGCTCTAGAAGGGCAAACTTGTTGGAAAGGTGGCATTCTATGACAGAGACACGTTGAAAGTTACCCAGCTCTTCAGTAATGACATTCTTCTGCCAATGTTAGTGTATGAATATTGCATGGCTGTATGCTCGATTTTATACACATGTCCGCAATGTGGGTGGCTGAAATAGCCGATTCCACTAATTTGAAGGAGTGTCCACATACTTTTGTATATAATGCATTTTATTTTTGCGCTGTCTATGCACACTCACAGGACCCTACACACTCAGGCACACTTCATTTACTGACACACATAACATGCATACACAATTATACTGACTCTACGCGCGCACACACTCACATACAATCATCATATACGCTGCTGCTACTGCCTCTCATATCCTGATGCCAAGTCACCTTACCCCTATACATATCTATCACTCCAGTATCCCTGCACATTATAAATATGGTATTGGAACTGACCCTGTGTGTGGCTTACTTTCTCATGTTCCAATTTGTATTTCTCGTGTTTTTGTTCTACCTTGTTATTTTTACACTGAACAAAAATATAAACTCAACATGTGAAGTGTTGGTCCCATGTTTCATGAGCTGAAATAAAAGATCCCCGAAATGTTCCATACGCACAAAAAGCTTATTTCCCTCAAATCTACACATTTATTTGCATCCCTGTTATGGAGCATTTTACATGACAGGTGTGGCATATCAAGAAGCTGATTAAACCACACGATCATTACACAGGTGCACCTTGTGCTGGGGACAAAAGGCCACTGTAAAATGTGCAGTTTTGTTACACAACACAATGCCACAGATGTCTCAAGTTTTGAGGGAGCATGCAATTGGCATGCTGACTGCAGGAATGTCCACCAGAGCTGTTGCCAGAGAATTGAATGTTCATTTCTCTACCATAAGTCGCCTCCAACATCGTTTTGGAGAATTTGGCAGTACGTCGAACCGGCCTCACAACTGCAGACCACGTGTATGGCGTCGTGTGGGCGAGCGGTTTGCTGATGTGGTGGTGGGATTATGGTATGGGCTGGCATAAGCTACGGACACCGAACACAATTGCATTTTATCGATGGCAATTTGAATGCAGAGATACCGTGACGAGATCCTGAGGCCCATTGTTGTGCCATTCATCCGCCGCCATCACCTTATGTTTCAGCATAATGCACAGCCCCATGTCACAAGGATCTTTACACAATTCCTGGAAGCTGAAAATGTTCAAGTTCTTCCATGGCCTGCATACTCACCAGATATCACCCATTGAGCATGTTTGGGATGCTCTGGATTGACGTACGACAGCGTGTTTCAGTTCCCGCCAATATCCAGAGACTTCGCACAGCCATTGAAGAGAAGTGGGTCAACATTCCACAGGCCACAATCAACAGCCTGATCAACTCTGAGAAGATGTCTCGCTGCATGAGGCAAATGGTGGTCACACCAGATACTGACTGGTTTTCTGATCCACGCCCCTCCTTATTTTTTTATGGATCTGTGACCAATCTATTCCCAGTCATATGAAATCCATAGATTAGGGCCTAATTAATTAATTTCAATTGATTGATTTCCTTAAACTTTAACTCGGTCAAATCTTTGCAGTTGTTGCGTTATGTTTTTGTTCAGTGTAATACTGCATTGTTGGGTTTAGAGCTTGCAAGAAAGACATTTCACTGTACTTGTGCACGTAACATTAACTTAACTTGATACCTGTAGAACCAACTAGTTGGACAATATTGTACTAACGATGGTGAATTATTCACACTAAACAGGTTTCCCAACTTGAAGTCTGTTCGTGAGCTGATCTTGAAAAGAGGACAGGCAAAGATTGACAAGCGAAGGGTCGCTCTCACAGACAACACACTCATTGAGCAGCATATGGGTAAGGATCACAATTTATAATGTATTTTTCATCAGTCTGAAGTAACACAAGTCTTGGTAAATTTTGTATGTGCATGTCAAATTTAGCTAAAAAATATAAGTTGCGTCACACTCAGATCGTGCAGAGAATATGAAATGGTGGTTTTCCCACAGTGATTTTCATTGAGATACATGTACAATGTTTACATCATCTCCTCTCAGGCAAGTATGGTATCATCTGTCTAGAGGACCTGATCCATGAGATCTACTCTGTGGGGAAGAACTTCCGTGTGGTCAGCAACTTCATATGGCCGTTCAAGCTGTCTGTGGCTCGTCACGCTGCCAGGGACAAGGCAGGTCTTTTGAAGGACATCGGCAACCCAGGACCCAGAGGGACGGACATTAACTCAATCATCAGGCAGCTCAACTGAGGCTGCATGACAGACACTTTCACAGACTCTTTCCTAGAGCCAGTGATTAACCTTTTTTTCCATAGCTTATTCATTGGTGGTTCTGTAATTCATTTTCTTCATGTCTGCAAGATTATGAGTTGCCCAGTGTGGCATGAGATAAATAAATCCCTTACAGATTCATAAGGATTCAATTCATCTTTGTCTTAACACCCCTGGGACCCAGCTGGCAGAATTAATACTGGACCTGATCAGAATTTAAGACATGGACAGACTACGCCTTTCTGAACTACGTTGTGATTAGATAGTAGTTATTGTCTCGCCCTTTTGTTGGACAATTGGTAATCTCATGTTACCACCTCTGCAGCGTTTCCATATTAAGGCCATTCTATGGAGATTCTAATGGCATTATCACTACTTACTTTGCCCCTCTGGTTGTCGAAGGGATGTAATTATGCATACTATGTGAGATTAATGTGTTTATTTTTCAATAAACTGAAACAAGAATTTGTTTTGTACTTGGGTGCAGAAAATGATGCCCCCTTTTTTTGTCTCAATTCCTGCTATTTCTTCCTCAAAGGTTCTCCTGCCACTGGCTGCTCAGTGTGTCACAATCAATTTAGGGAGATGTGACTCATCCAGCAGGGAGGGGGGGAAGAGACCTGGGAAAATGCATCCCAGGGTGCTGCAATGGAGGGACGGGACACGACACAAGCTATTTGTGCCAGCAACGTTTTTGGGTACATGAATGGTTATGAGAATGTAAGACAATTACATGTTATGCATATTAAGGGACTTAAAAGTGTGTACAAATATGTCTAGCTGGTCTGCATCATATCAGGGTGGTCTGGTCCAACATTTGCATATCAAAGAAGGGATGGGGAAATCAATCGCATTGCCTTGCCTTTGAGAAAAGATTGCACAATTTACATTTAGCGAGACATCTCCTTCGCATAGAGTTGATCAGGCTGTTGATTGTGGCCTGTGGAATATTATCCCAATTCTCTTCAATGACTGTGCAAAGTCGCTGGATATGGGCGGGAACACGCTGTCATATCTGGTGAGTATGCAGGCCATGGAAGAACTTGGACATTTTCAGCTTCCAGGAATTGTGTAAAGATCCTTGTGACATGGGGCTGTGCATTATGCTGAAACATAAGGTGATGGCGGCGGATGAATGGCACAACAATGGGCCTCAGGATCTCGTCACGGTATCTCTGCGTTCAAATTGCCATCAATAAAATGCAATTGTGTTCGGTGTCGGTAGTTTATGCCAGCCCATACCATAATCCCACCGCCACATCAGCAAACCGCTCGCCCACACGACGCCATACACGTGGTCTGCAGTTGTGAGGCCGGTTCGACGTACTGCCAAATTCTCTAAAACGATGTTGGAGGCGACTTATGGTAGAGAAATTAACATTCAATTCTCTGGCAACCGCTCTGGTGGACATTCCTGCAGTCAGCATGCCAATTGCATGCTCCCTCAAAACTTGAGACATCTGTGGCATTGTGTTGTGACAAAACTGCACATTTTAGAGTGGCCTTTTATTGTCCCCAGCACAAGGTGCACCTGTGTAATGATCATGTGGTTTAATCAGCTTCTTGATATGCCACACCTGTCAGGTGGATGGATTATCTTGGCAAAGGAGAAATGCTCACATACCGGGATGTAAACAAAATTGTGCACAACATTTTAGAGAAATAAGCTTATACAGTGAGGGAAAAAAGTATTTGATCCCCTGCTGATTTTGTACGTTTGCCCGCTGACAAAGAAATGATCAGTCTATAATTTTAATGGTAGGTTTATTTGAACAGTGAGGGACAGAATATAACAAAAAAATCCAGAAAAAAACGCATGTCAAAAATGTTATAAATTGATTTGCATTTTAATGAGGGAAATAAGTATTTGACCCCTCTGCAAAACATGACTTAGTACTTGGTGGCAAAACCCTTGTTGGCAATCACAGAGGTCAGACGTTTCTTGTAGTTGGCCACCAGGTTTGCACACATCTCAGGAGGGATTTTGTCCCACTCTTTGCAGATCTTCTCCAAGTCATTAAGGTTTTGAGGCTGACGTTTGGCAACTCGAACCTTCAGCTTCCTCCACAGATTTTCTATGGGATTAAGGTCTGGAGACTGGCTAGGCCACTCCAGGACCTTAATGTGCTTCTTCTTGAGCCACTCCTTTGTTGCCTTTGCCGTGTGTTTTTGGGTCATTGTCATGCTGGAATACCCATCCACGGCCCATTTTCAATGCCCTGGCTGAGGGAAGGAGGTTCTCACCCAAGATTTGACGGTACATTGCCCCGTCCATCGTCCCTTTGATGCGGTGAAGTTGTCCTGTCCCCTTAGCAGAAAAACATCCCCAAAGCATAATGTTCCCACCTCCATGTTTGACGGTGGGGATGGTGTTCTTGGTCATAGGCAGCATTGCTCCTCCTCCAAACACGGCGAGTTGAGTTGATGCCAAAGAGCTCCATTTTGGTCTCATCTGACCACACCACTTTCACCCAGTTCTCCTCTGAATCATTCAGATGTTCATTGGTAAACTTCAGACGGGCCTGTATATGTGCTTTCTTGAGCAGGGGGACCTTGCGGGCGCTGCAGGATTTCAGTCCTTCACGGCGTAGTGTGTTACCAATTGTTTTTTTCGTGACTAAGGTCCAAGCTGCCTTGAGATCATTCACAAGATCCTCCCGTTTAGTTCTGGGCTGATTCCTCACCGTTCTCATGATCATTGCAACTCCACGAGGTGAGATCTTGCATGAAGCCCCAGGCCGAGGGAGATTGACAGGCCTTTTGTGTTTCTTCCAATTGCGAATAATCACACCAACTGTTGTCACCTTCTCACCAAGCTGCTTGGTGATGGTCTTGTAGCCCATTCCAGCCTTGTGTAGGTCTACAATTTTGTGTCTGACATCCTTGGAGAGCTCTTTGGTCTTGGCCTTGGTGGAGAGTTTGGAATCTGATTGATTGATTGCTTCTGTGGACAGGTGTCTTTTATACAGGTAACAAACTGAGATTAGGAGCACTCCCTTTAAGAGTGTGCTCCTAATCTCAGCTCGTTACCTGTATAAAAGACACCTGGGAGCCAGAAATCTTTCTGATTGAGAGGGGGTCAAATACTTATTTCCCTCATTAAAATGCAAATCAATTCATGACATTTTTTAAATGCGTTTCTCTGGATTTTTTGTTGTTAATTCTGTCTCTCACTGTTCAAATAAACCTACCATTAAAATTATAGACTGATCATTTCTTTGTCAGCGGGCAAACGTACAAAATCAGCAGGGGATCAAATACTTTTTTCCCCTCACTGTATGGTAAATTTCTGGAATCTTTTATTTCAGCTCATGAAACAGGTAAATTCATGTATACACAGTGCTTAATTTGGGCCGGATCCTTCCACCACTCCATTTTGGACTGTTTTGTTCCGGAACCTATTTGGCCGTATCTGGTACCTCTTGGCATGAAAAATAATTTTCACTTTTTGAAAAAATTCTAGTTGCCTCTTCGTTAATTCTCCTGCACCCAAAAAAAAAAACGTTACGTGGAAAAAATAGATTTTCAGCAACAGCCTAATATTCTAAGAGTTGATTTGGGTTGGGCCTGCCCGGATTTATGGTTTGCACAACATTGTAACCTATGTTTGAGACCAACGCGTGGCCGTGTGAGATGCGCGCCTGTATCTCTCACATAACTAGAATGAAATTCACTTTGTATGATCTCTCTCCCTCTCTGCTCTGATAGACACGAGCCTGCAACTCTCATCTCTCCAGCGTTGCACTTCATCATTTATTTCCTTAGAGAACCATAGCCACGCGAAGGGTTCTAAAGGAACAGCAGCACCCCTGATAAATTGAAATACATTTGCCAAAGTTATAGAATTACTGCTGTCTGTTCAGAAATAAATGAAATAATTCAGAATAGCCTACCACACCATGAGAAGGCCTATAATTTTGCCAGAGGATCAATCGTTTTTTTTTTTTTATCTCTGGATTGTATCCCAATAACAAGGAATAGCCTACAGTCGGGAATGCACAGAAAATCTGTCAGTGAAAAAACAGAACGCAGACAAAACAAGCCTTTAGCAATAATTCAAATACAATCGCGGGAGAACAGATGTCTCTTGCTGAAAAGACTATGCTGTAGGCTACCAACATATTTGATTAACTTCAACTTATTATAAAGGTGATTTTTTTTTTCTTCATGCATTCCGGTATCTCAGACAGAACTCCCCAGGTGACCCCCCCTCTCGCGCTCACTTTTTGTTCCGGCACTTCCTGATTATAAATTAAGCACTGTGTATACATGTCCTGTATGATCCATGAATTTTAAGGTCACGATGAAATTGGTGGTAAACATTCTGTTCGTGATAAACAGGAGGACCTCCAAATAAGGGTTTTCTGCTATTACTCGAGATGATGGACATTGTTTGCACGGAAGATTTATTAGAAGTAATAGCACGTTAGTAATGTGTGAAGCTATCAAGGAGAATGGGCGGTTCGTATCGCTTGTTCCGCCTCCATAGCTTGCCGAATGAATGGAGACACGCATCTGATCACGGTGAGATGTGTATTTACTCCTTACAACTAAATCAACAAAGTAGCCCGATATGTGTACTTGACATTTAACAAGCCATCGTGATGACACAGTCTTGAATGCTTACATCAGCACATTGGTTCAAACCTCACGCGGTAGTTATGCTAATAAACCGAAGCACGAGTTGAAAGTTCGCTTCAGTGGAAGGAGGTCCACGTGGACGTAAGCTAATTAATTATATAGTTTAACATTTTAGTTAGCTAACTAGGGACTTAGTTTGGGAAATACGTTATTTTGATGTCCACGGTAGTTCTTTTATTTATTGAAATAGAGCTAGCTTGTTAGTGTAGCAAGCGAATGTTACACATTTAGCCAGCGCGTACTATGTAGAAATCGCTGATGACCGTGTGTCATTTATCGAAACATTGTTGAACCCAGCGTGTCGGTTATTAGCGTTTAACTTGAAAAACTGGTAACATTGTATTTATTTGTTATTTGCAACTTTTGCATGTCGGTGTTGTTTTATGTGTCAAGTTCTTCTGGCAAGGTTGCAACGTTCCATATTCCGAGACGACGTTTTGAGATTGACCTGTCAAACAACAAGTGCCATCAACCCGATCACATTCCATTCTACAGAGCAGGGTTGCCAGGTATAGCTAACATTAAGGCCAATAACTACTGAAAACTCTACCAAAAGACCTGAAAACTATACCACATATTTTTTTGTGCAGCAACAAAGAAGTTCCCACATTTAGCCAATAAACCTTTTTTCCGTAACGTTATCGATAAAATTAAGGCATATCAACTTAACTTGTAATGATGTAAAAATAAAAATTCGGTTTAACATCAAAACAATAATTATTGCGAACTAACATGACTTACCAAGAAAGTTTAACTATATTTTTCGTAGCTGTCTATTTACCACCACAAACCGATACTGGCACTAAGACTGCACTCAATGAGCTGTATAAGGCCATAAGCAAACAGGAAAACGCTCATCCAGAGGCAGCGCTCCTAGTGGCTGGAGACTTTAATGCAGGGAAACTTAAAACTGTTCTACCTCATTTCTACCAGCATGTTAAATGTGCAACCAGAGGAAAAAAAACTCTAGACCATCTTTACTCCACACAGACGCGTACAAAGCTCTCCCTCGCCCTCGATTAGGCAAATCTGACCATAATTATATCCTCCTGATTCCTGCTTATAAGCAAAAACTAAAGCAGGAAGCACCAGTGACTCGGTTATTAAGGAAGTGGTCAGATGACGCAGATGCTAAGCTACAGGACTGTTTTGCTAGCACACACTGGAATATGTTCCGGGATTCTTCTGATGGCATTGAGGAGTACATTACATCAGTCACTGGCATCATCAATAACTGCATCGATGACGTCGTCCCCACAGTGACCGTACGTACATACCCCAACCAGAAGCCATGGATTACAGGTAACATACGCACTGAGCTAAAGCGTAGAGCTGCCGCTTTCAAGGAGCGGGACTCTAACCCGGACGCTTATAAGAAATCCCGCTATGCCCTCTGACGAACCATCAAACAGGCAAAGAGTCAATACAGGACTAAAATTGAATCATACCACACCGGCTCCAACGCTCGTCGGATGTGGCAGGGCTTGCAAACTATTACAGACTACAAAGGGAAGCACAGCCGCGAGCTTCCCAGTGACACGAGCCTACCAGACTAGCTAAATCACTTCTATGCTCGCTACGAGACAAGCAACACTGAAGCATGCATGAGAGCATCAGCTGTTCTGGATGACTATGTGATCACGCTCTCCGTAGCTGATGTGAATAAGACTTTTAAGCAGGTCAACATTCACAAGGCCGCAGGGCCAGATGGATTACCAGGACGTGTACTCCTAGCATGCGGGACCAACTGACAAGTGTCTTCACAGATGATGCAATGTCTATTGCACTCCACACTGCCCTTTCCCACCTGGACAAGAGGAATACCTACATGAGAATGGTATTCATTGACTACAGCTCAGCGTTCAACACCATAGTGCCCTCAAAGCTCATCACTAAGCTAAGGACCCTGGGACTAAACACCTCCCTCTGCAACTGGATCTTGGACTTCCTGACGGGCTGCCCCCAGGTGGTAGGGGTAGGTAACAACACATCTGCCACGCTGATCCTCAACACGGGGGCCCCTCAGGGGTGCGTGCTCAGTCCCCTCCTGTACTCCCTGTTCACCCATGACTGCATGGCCAGGCACGACTCCCAACATCATCATCAAGTTTGCCGACGACACAGCAGTGGTAGGCCTGATCACCGACAACGATGAGACAGCCTATAGGGAGGAGGTCAGAGACCTGGCCGTGTGGTGCCAGGATAACAACCTCTCCCTCAACGTGATCAAGACAAAGGAGATGATTGTGGACTACAGGAAAAAAAAGAGGACTGAGCACGCCCCCATCCTCATCGACAGGGCTGTAGTGGAACAGGTTGAGAGCTTCAAGTTCCTTGGTGTCCACATCACCAACAAACTATCATGGTCTAAACACACCAAGACAGTCGTGAAGAGGGCACGACAAAGCCTATTCCCCCTCAGGAGACTGAAAAGATTTGGCATGGGTCCTCAGATCCTCAAAAAGTATACAGCTGCACCATTGAGAGCATCCTGACTGGTTGCATCACTGCCTGGTATGGGAACTGCTCGGCCTCCGAGCACAAGGCACTACAGAGGGTAGTGCGTACGGCCCAGTACATCACTGGGGCCAAGCTTTCTGCCATCCAGGATCTCTATACCAGGTGGTGTCAGAGGAAGGCTCTAAAAATTGTCAAAGACTCTAGCCACCCTAGCCATAGACTGTTCTCTCTGCTACCGCACGGCAAGCAGTACCGGAGCGCCAAGTCTAGGTCCAAAAGGCTTCTTAACAGCTTCTACCCCCAAGCCATAAGACTCCTGAACAGATAATCATGGCTACCCGGACTATTTGCATTGTCCCCCCACCCCCTCTTTTACGCAGCTGCTACTCTCTGTTTATTTTCTATGCATAGTCACTTTAACTCTACCCACATTACATACATATTACCTCAATTACCTCGACTAACCTGTGCCCCCGCACATTGACTCGGTACCGGTACCCCCTGTATATAGCCCTCCCTACTGTTATTTTATTTTACTTATCTATTTTTTACTTAACACGTATTTTTCTTAAAACGGCATTGTTGGTGAAGGGCTTGTAAGTAAGCATTTCACTGTAAGGTCACTGTAAATGTGATTCCATTTGAATAAAGTAGCTCAATTGGTAGAGCATGACGCTAGCAACGCCAGGGTTGTGGGTTCGATTCCCATGGGGGGCCAGTATGAAAAATGTATGCACTCACTAAACTGCAAGTCGCTCTGGATAAGAGCGTCTGCTAAATGACTAAAATGTAAAAATATGTCCACGCGTCTATTCCACCTTCAGTAAAACATTAATAAATATGTAATTTAGCCGTGATGGCTAGCAGGGATGCACACCCAGACCCTGATGAGGATTCTGTTAGATTTGTACATTTGTTACATTGGAGCAGAGCCTGTTAAAACCAAGAGCACAGATCAGTCGGAGTAGGCTTTGCAAGTTCACTGTCATGCAGCCTCTGAGTGTCAGAGGCTACAGGCATGCTTGCAGCTTTACAGCAAAGAAAACGGCTTGTCTATAGCTTAAACGGTTAAAACAATATGACCCATATAACCGGAGAAGCCTTTTTTTTTTTTCTATCGGCATTCACGCGTTTTGTATATAATTTCACAAACCATGTCGCGGGACGTTTTAAACTAATCCCAGGTCTCTAATTATTGGTTTGATAACAAACAACATTGTTCAATCATGTTATTAGCTAACAACCTGATAACTTGACATTAGGTTTAGGCTAATTTGATTGGCCCAGGAAGAAAGGAAAAGGGTCTGCTACTCGTGAGATGTGCTTCAAAAGGTAGGATTATAGGCCTAATGTAAGCCTAAGTTGGGAGCAGTGTGTGTTTGTTTATGAGAGTGAGGGAGACAGTGTGTGAGGAAGGGAGGGAGAGTGTGTCTGTGTTAACTGAAGAGTAAAGAAGGTGTCATGCAGTGTTTTCCCCTTACTGACACAATGACATGCAGATCATTATGCATGTGCAGTTGAAGTCGGAAGTTTACATACACAAGTTGGAGTCATTATAACTCGTTTTTCAACCACTCCACAAATTTCTTGTTAAACTATAGTTTTGGCAAGTCGGTTAGGACATCTACTTTGTGCATGACACAAGTAATTTTTCCAACAATTGTTTACAGAAAGATCATTTCACTTATAATTCCCTGTACCACAATTCCAGTGGGTCAGAAGTTTACATACACTAAGTTGACTGTGCCTTTAAACAGCTTGGAAAATTCCAGAAAATGATGTCATGGCTTTAGAAGCTTCTGATAGGCTAATTGACATAATTTTTTTTGTTTTTTGTAAAGTATAAAAATGCGCTGCAATTTTTCAATAAAATAAACTGCTGTTCCAATTGCGTCCACTGGATGGCGCAATAGCAATTGTGTTAAGCAAGCAAACTGTTTATACCGGGGCAGAGCAAGTAGGTCAAGCACGTGCAGCCAATGAGCTACTTTGTTTTGCCTGCGATATTTATTACGGCTTCTACTTTTAACATTATGTGCTTTGGCACCCTCATTGCCCCAATATGTCTCTGTCAAAAAAGAGAAAAGTGGACGCAGAGTGCAGAGTGTTCCAAGAAAAATGGTCATCCTATTTATTTACGGAATTGAATGGGAAATCTGTATGTTTGGTGTGTTCAGAGCATGTTGCAGTGCTGAAAGAATATAACCTTCGTCGCCACTATGTGAGTCTTCATGCCGACAAATATGACAACTTTCAAGGACAGCGGAGATGAGAGAAGGTGAATGAACTGTTGGCGGGTCTGAAGAAACAGCAGTCTGTGTTTACTCACAGCCGAGACATCAGTGACGCTGCAGTGAAAGCTAGCTACCTCATTGCTAATGAAATCGCAGTGGCTTCAAAACCATTTAGTGAGGGTGAATTTGTAAAAACATGCATGATGAAGGCAGCGGAGATTGTGTGCCCTGAAAAGCGGCAGGCTTTTGCAAATATCAGCCTGACAAGAAACACAGTTGCAGACAGGATTTCCGATCTTTCAGTGGATTTGGACAGCCAGTTGAAGCAAAAAGTAAAGTCATTTATTGCGTTTTCGGTTGCAATTGATGAAAGCACGGACATTACAGATGTTGCACAACTGGCCATTTTCATCCGCGGAGTTGATGACACATTGACCGTCACCGAGGAGTTCGTGGAGTTGGTGCCGATGACAGATAAAACGACAGCAGCTGATATTTTTACCGCACTCGTCGGGCGCGCTGGACAGGGTCGGAGTGGACTGGTCCCGCGCTGTCAGCCTGGCTACAGATGGTGCGCCCTCAATGATCGGGGACAAAAGCAGGCATTGTGACAAAGTTCAGAGAGAAAGTGCAATCTGCAAATGGAGGATGTGATTTTTTGACTTTTCACTGTATTTTGCACCAGGAGGCTTTGTGTTGCAAGTCATTAAAGATGGATAACGTCATGAAGGTGGTCATCCAAACTGTTAATTTCATCCGATCCAGAAGCCTGAATCACCGTCAGTTTGACAGCCTTCTCAGAGAGAAAGACCACATCTATGGCCTGCCATACCACACTGAGGTAAGATGGTTAAGCCGAGGTGCTGTGCTGAGGCGTTTCTTTGATTTACGAGAAGAAATTGAACAGTTCATGGAAGAAAAGGGCAAACCAGTGTTAGAATTTCATTCCGCAGAATGGATGCAGGACCTTGCATTTATGGTGGATGTTACAGAGCACCTGAATAACTTGAACAAACAGCTGCAAGGGCGCAACAAAGTTGTCACGCAGTATTATGACAGCATACGTTCTTTCAAGTTGAAGCTGTCATTGTGGGAGACGCAACTTGCCGGTGGTGATGCAGCTCACTTCCCCTGTCTGAAAAATGTGTGCGCCACCCAACATGTGGCAGACATGAAGCGGTTCAAAGATAAAATAACGGGACTGTTACGGGAGTTTGAGCAACACTTTCAGATTTATGTTTATATGTTTTTATGTTGATGTGCTATTGTTTTTAATTGATTTTATTTTATTTGTATATTTAACCTATTCTTGACTCTGTGGTTCTTGCACTTGTTTGGGGAACAGGATTTCATTATTTTTATCTACATTTCTGCCTGAGAAATGACACCCTGATATAGTTCTGTGATCTGTGAAACAGTTCTGTTAATCACTGAGGCATTGTGTGTTTGTGTGTTCTTTTTCTTTAGAATTTTCAAATAAACTTGACGTGTTTTATGATTAATAGTGATGTTGTGCTTGTACTATTTTGGACACACTGTCCTCAGGCTCCAGCTTTATGTTGTATGTTGATAGTATTAAAACAAAGAAAACAATCTGAAGTTGTTGTTTTTAAGTTATATATACCATGATTTTTCCGGTCTGGCCCACTTGGGAATAGATTTTCCTCCATGTGGCCCCTGAGCTAAAATGAGTTTGACACCCCTGCTATAGAACATTTGTGGGCAGAACTGAAATAGCATGTGCGAGCAAGGAGGCCTACAAACCTGACTCAGTTACACCAGCTCTGTCAGGAGGAATGGGCCAAAATTCACCCAACTTATTGTGGGAAGCTTGTGGAAGGTTACCCGAAACGTTTGACCCAAGTTAAACAATTTAAAGGCAATGCTACCAAATACTAATTGAGAACTGGGAAATAAAAGCTGAAATAAATCATTCTCTCTACTATTATTCTGCCATTTCACATTCTTAAAATAAAGTGGTGATCCTAACTGACCTAAGACAGGGAATTTTTACTAGGATTAAATGTCAGGAATGGTGAAAAACTGAGTTTAAATGTATTTGGCTAAGGTGTATGTAAACTTCCGACTTCAACTGTATATACAGGTCAGTGCCAGTACCTTATATTCTATGTGCAAGCATGGGTACTGGAGTGGTTGAGGTGGGTTTATACATAAAATGTGACTGGTAGTATGATTTATGTAAACAGCGCTGAAAAGTGACTGGTAGCAGGAATATATAAATACTTATGGTAATGTATGTATGTATGTATGTATGTATGTAAACAGGAGTAATAGTGACCAGTAGCAGGATAAATACAAATGGTTATGGCAATCAATGGACCGCAGCGTAGTGGAGTAATAAATCTAATCAATATTAATTTTAGCTGCAGCGTAGGTTGTGTCTGAGTGGGTAGAGACCTGTGGATGGGTATAGAGTCAGTGTGGATAGTCTGAGGGAGAGCAGTAGTTGGCCATTTAACAGTCTTATGGCCAGGGGATAGAAGCTGTTTAGGAGTCTGTTTGTCTGAGTCATGATGCACCGGTACCCCCTGCTGGATGGGAGCATGGAGAACAGTCTATGTCTTGGGTGGCTGGAGTCTTTGGCAATTTTTCAGGCCTTTTTCAGACACTGCCTGGCATGTACGTCCTGGATGGCTGGGAGCTATCATTACTTTATGAACCTCAATGACCTACATACAGTGAGGGAAAAAAGTATTTGATCCCCTCCTGATTTTGTACGTTTGCCCACTGACAAAGAAATGATCAGTCTATAATTTTAATGGTAGGTTTATTTGAACAGTGAGAGACAGAATAACAACAAAAGAATCCAGAAAAACGCATGTCAAAAATGTTATAAATTGATTTGCATTTTAATGAGGGAAATAAGTATTTAACCCCCTCTCAATCAGAAAGATTTCTGGCTCCCAGTTGTCTTTTTATACAGGTAACGAGCTGAGATTAAGAGCACACTCTTAAAGGGAGTGCTCCTAATCTCAGTTTGTTACCTGTATAAAAGGCACCTGTCCACAGAAGCAATCAATCAATCAGATTCCAAACTCTCCACCATGGCCAAGACCAAAGAGCTCTCCAAGGATGTCAGGGACAAGATTGTAGACCTACACAAGACTGGAATGGGCTACAAGACCATCGCCAAGCAGCTTGGTGAGAAGGTGACAACAGTTGGTGCGATTATTCGCAAATGGAAGAATCACAGAAGACCTGTCAATCTCCCTCGGCCTGGGGCTCCATGCAAGATCTCACCTCGTGGAGTTGCAATGATCGTGAGGAATCAGCCCAGAACTACACGGGAGGATCTTGTCAATGATCTCAAGGCAGCTGGGACCATAGTCACCAAGAAAACAATTGGTAACACACTACGCCGTGAAGGACTGAAATCCTGCAGCGCCCGCAAGGTCTCCCTGCTCAAGAAAGCACATATACAGGGGCGTCTGAAGTTTGCCAATGAACATCTGAATGATTCAGAGGAGAACTGGTGAAAGTGTTGTGGTCAGATGAGACCAAAATCGAGCTCTTTGGCATCAACTCAACTCGCCGTGTTTGGAGGAGGCATGCTGCCTATGACCCCAAGAACACTAAGGGGACAGGACAACTTCACTGCATCAAAGGGATGATGGACGGGGCCATGTACCGTCAAATCTTGGGTGAGAACCTCCTTCCCTCAGCCAGGGCATTGAAAATGGGTCGTGGATGGGTATTCCAGCATGACAATGACCCAAAACACACGGCCAAGGCAACAAAGGAGTGGCTCAAGAAGAAGCACATTAAGGTCCTGGAGTGGCCTAATCAGTGTCCAGACCTTAATCCCATAGAAAATCTGTGGAGGGAGCTGAAGGTTCGAGTTGCCAAACGTCAGCCTCGAATCCTTAATGACTTCGAGAAGATCTGCAAAGAGGAGTGGAACAAAATCCCTCCTGAGATGTGTGCAAACCTGGTGGCCAACTACAAGAAACGTCTGACCTCTGTGATTGCCAACAAGGGTTTTGCCACCAAGTACTAAGTCATGTTTTGCAGAGGGGTCAAATACTTATTTCCCTCATTAAAATGCAAATCAATTTATAACATTTTTGACATGTGTTTTTCTGGATTTTTTTGTTGTTATTCTGTCTCTCACTGTTCAAATAAACATACCATTACAATTATAGACTGATCATGTCTTTGTCAGTGGGCAAACATACAAAATCAGCAGGGGATCAAATACTTTTTTCCCTCACTGTATATTGGGAGAAGGCAACAATGTTGTTGGCAACATGTTTTCAATTGCCCCTAATCATGCATCAAGACTGGCATTTTAAGTAGCTTTTCCTCTCTCCAGAAATACCTCTGGCTCTGCAGTAGTTACCTTTCTACTCTGTTGGAGACAGACACACAACGCTGTCCCATGCTGTGGTTGACTTTATGCCCTGAGACCAGACCAGCAGGGTCTCTCATTAAGGAGCCATGAAAAACTACCCTCTGATTAATCTGTAGCGACAATGAGCAGTGGGCACAGTGTTTATCTGTCTCTCTGTTACACGGCTGGCACAGGGCAAGTGAAGCTCCATAAGACACCACTGCTGTTTCAGCAGCTGTACAACCTCTAATTATATCAATATCAAGCATCACTACAAGTGAGTAGGTTGATTTGAATAGGCCCTAGACCTGTTTGCGTTTGTCAATTACTCTATCTAATGAGTCTGGAGACACACATGACCTTATTTACCACCATTTTCCTAACTGTTGGTGTATTTAGGAGCCCAATGCGTGGGTTTGGTTTTTCTCTAGCGATTATGCTGTGACGTGGGCTGCTCTCGCTAGTAGTCTGTTGTACCTCGGAGGTGATGACTCATAATGAGTGGTGTTTAATGGGTCAGACACCCTGAGTTTGATCACACAGGCTCAGGAGAATCACACAGACAGCCTGCCATGGCAGACTTTCACCGTTTGATCATCACAGACCCTGTGACTGGCAGAGATGATTCAACAGGACCACTGAGCCTCTGATGTGCTCTGGACATCCTAATGTTTCAACAAACTACTGTTTTCAGAGAGATGACAGTCCTGGGAGACCTGGCTTCTCACTGGGAAATTATACTCTTCTTTATGGAGGATGACTGCTTTTTTACGGTTGTAGCCAACTAGTAGAAATGGACCGGTATGGTATATGTTCGCAAGTGAAGTATTTAATCACATTGCAGTGGGCTCTCTAGCCCTAAGCATTTAGCTTGTCAGAAATTGTTGCAATAGATGGTAGCCATTTTGCACTCTTTAACATTGCAGTAAGGAAATTTTTTTATGTTTTATGTAATTTCTCATGGACAGATCTACGTAAATATAACTGGTACCGTAGAATCTGTTGGAACTGAACGGGATGCGAGCAACAGTATTTCCAGTGTTTGGGTTTTTCGTTACTGGTTATCTCTATTTCGCAGGTGTTAGCATCTTTGAAATTTCGGAAGCGGAGACGACATTGGCACGTAACTTGCGAAGAGAGAGGGTGGAGCTCCTCGTTCCTGTTCCACTCCTCGTTCTAGCATCTCTTGATCTCTTCTCTTAAGATGTATGGACCCAGAACTTAATCGAGCAGCTGACCGATTACGCAATACTTTAGTTCTGGGTTAACTGAGATTAATGTTTACAGTGCCTTCAGAAAGTATTCATACCCCTTGATTTATTCCACATTTTGTTATGTTACAGCCTGAATTCAAAATGGATTAAATCGGGGGTTCTCACCCAATTACACACAATACCCTATAATGACAGTGTGAAAACATGTTTTTAGATTTTTTTGCAAATGTATTGAAAATGAAGGACAGATATCTAATTTACATAAGTATTCAAACCCCTGAATCAATAAATGTTAGAATCACCATTTAAAAGCGATTACAGCTGTGAGTCTTTCTGGGTAAGTCTGTATGAGCTTTGCACACCTGGATTGTACAAATTCTTCAAGCTCTGTCAAGTTGGTTGTTGATCATTGCAAGACAGCCATTTTCAAGTCTTGCCATAGATTTTCAAGCCCATTTAAGTCACAACTGTAACTAGGCCACTCAGGAACATTCAATGTCATCTTGGTAAGCAACGCCAGTGTGCCTTAATAATTATCACCCTGTTTCTAAACTTTCTTGCCGAGCTAAAATATTAGACTCCTTGGTTAATTCTCAGCTAAGGTCTTTCTTATCTTTGAAATATATTCTAAATGTGCATCAGTCTGGTTTTAGACCAGGTCATAGCACTATCTCTGCTGCATCCCTAGTTATAAATGATGTGTTTAACTGTATGGATAAAAGGCAACGTGCTGCCCTCTTCATTGACCTGTCAAAGGCTTTGCGATATTGTTGATCACCAACTGTTAATTCAGAGGCTTAACCTCAATTGGCCTAGACCAGACTGCATGTAACTGGTTTAAAAATTACTTGACAGATAAAACTTATTGTGTATCTATTGATGGTGTTAAATCAGGTTTCTTGGATATTACGAAAGGTGTCCCGCAGGGGTCGATTCTGGGTCCTGTACTTTTTGCTGTTTACTTTAACAATATTGACTTGTCTGTAAACAATTGTAACCTGCACTTGTATGCCGATGATACTGTTGTGTATGCTATTTACCCCACGGTTGACCAGGCTCTATGTGAACTACAGTCTGCCTTTATTGTATTACAGAAAAACTTTATTGACCTGAAATTAGTATTGAATGCAGGTAAAACTACAGTTGAAGTCGGAAGTTTACATACACCAGAGCCAAATACATTTAAACACAGTTTTTCACAATTCCTGACATTTAATCCTAGTAAAAAGTCCATGTCTTAGGTCAGTTAGGATCACAACTTTATTTTAAGAATGTGAAATGTCAGAATAATAGTAGATAATTATTTAAGCTTTTATTTCTTTCATCACATTCCCAGTGGGTCAGAAGTTTACATACACTCAATTAGTATTTGGTAGCATTGCGTATTTGGTAGCATTTTCTGAGGTCTTGGCTGATTTCTTTTGATTTTCCCATGATGTCAAGCAAAGAGGCACTGAGTTTGAAGGTAGGCCTTGAAATACATCCACAGGTACACCTCCAATTGACTCAAATGATGTCAATTAGCCTATCAGAAGCTTCTAAAGCCATTTTCTGGAATTTTCCAAGCTGTTTAAAGGCGCAGTCAACTTAGTGTATGTAAACTACTGACGCACAGGAATTGTGATACAGTGAATTATAAGTGAAATAATCTGTCTGTAAACAATTGTTGGAAGAATTACTTGTGTCATGCACAAAGTAGATGTCCTAACCGATTTGCCAAAACTATAGTTTGTTAACAAGAAATTTGTGGAGTGGTTGAATAATGAGTTTTAATGACTCCAACCTAAGTGTATGTAAACTTCCGACTTCAACTGTAAGTATATGTTGTTCTCTAGAGCACATCAAATTAACTCTGATTTAAGCATGTACTTTGGATGGTGTCCATATTGCTCGTGTCCCTGCTTACATTTTTTATATTTAAGTCATTTAGCAGACGCTACAAATTGGTGCATTCAATTTAGGATAGCCAGTGGGAAAACCACCCTTTTTTTAATGGTGGGGGGAGGGGGTGGGGGGTGGGTGTAGAAGGATCACTGTTATACTATTCCAGGTATTCCTTAAAGAGGTAGGGTTTCAAGTGTCTCCGGAAGGTGGTCAGTGACTCCGCTGTCCTGGCGTCGTGGGGGAGCTTGTTCCACCATTGGGGTGCCAGAGCAGCGACTAGCTTTGACTGGGCTGAGCGGGAACTGTGCTTCCGTAGAGGTAGGGGGGCTAGCAGGCCAGAGGTGGATGAACGTAGTGCCCTCGTTTGGGTGTATGGTCTGATCAGAGCCTGAAGGTAAGGAGGTGCCGTTCCCCTCACAGCTCCGTAGGCAAGGACCATGGTTTTGTAGTAGATGCGAGCTTCAACTGGAAGCCAGTGGAGTGTGCGGAGGAGCGGGGTGACATGAGAGAACTTGGGAAGGTTGAACACCAGACAGGCTGCAGCGTTCTGGATAAGTTGTAGGAGTTTAATGGCACAGGCAGGGAGCCCAGCCAACAGCGAGTTGCAGTAATCCAGACGGGAGATGACAAGTGCCTGGATTAGGACCTGTGCCGCTTTCTGTGTAAGGTAGGGTCGTACTCTGCGAATGTTGTAGAGCATGAACCTGCAGGATCGGGTCACCGCTTTGATGTTAGCGGAGAACGACAGGGTGTTGTCCAGGGTCACGTCAAGGTTCTTTGCACTCTGGGAGGTGGACACAATGGAGTTGTCAACCGTGATGGCGAGATCATGGAGCGGGCAGTCCTTCCCCGGGAGGAAGAGCAGCTCCGTCTTGCCGAGTTTCAGCTTGAGGTGGTGATCCGACATCCACACTGATATGTCTGCCAGACATGCAGAGATGCGATTCGCCACCTGGTTATCAGAAGTGGGAAAGGAGAAAATGTATTGTGTGTCGTCTGCGTAGCAATGATAGGATATACCATGTGAGGATATGACAGAGCCAAGTGACTTGGTGTATAGAGAGAATAGGAGAGGGCCTAGAACTGAGCCCTGGGGGACACCAGTGGTGAGAGCACGTGGTGCGGAGACAGATTCTCGCCACGCCACCTGGTAGGAGCGACCTGTCAGGTAGGACGCAATCCAAGAGTGCGCAGCACCGGAGATGCCCAACTCGGAGAGGGTGGAGAGGAGGATCTGATGGTTCACAGTATCAAAGGCAGCAGATGGGTCTAGAAGGATAAGAGGAGAGAGAGTTAGCTTTAGCAGTGCGGAGAGCCTCCGTGACACAGATAAGAGCAGTCTCAGTTGAATGACCAGTCTTGAAACCTGACTGGTTTGGATCAAGAAGATAATTCTGAGAGAGATAGCAGGAGAGTTGGCTAGAGACGGCACGCTCAATAGTTTTGGAGAGAAAAGAACGAAGGGATACTGGTCTGTAGTTGTTGACATCGGAGGGCTCGAGTGTAGGTTTTTTGAGAAGGGGTGCAACTCTCGCTCTCTTGAAGACGGAAGGGACATAGCCAGCGGTCAAGGATGAGTTGATGAGCGAGGTGAGGTAAGGGAGAAGGTCTCCGGAAATGGTCTGGAGAAGAGAGGAGGGGATAGGGTCAAGCGGGCAGATTGTTGGGCGGCCGGTCGTTGCAAGATTTCATCTGGAGAGAGAGGGGAGAAAGAAGTCAAAGCATAGGGTAGGGCAGTGTGAGCAGGACCAGCGGTGTCATTTGACTTAATAAATGAGGATTGGATTTCGTCAACCTTCTTTTCAAAATGGTTGACGAAGTCATCCACAGAGAGGGAGGAGGGAGGGGGAGGAGGATTCAGCAGGGAGGAGAAGGTGGCAAAGAGCTTCCTAGGGTTAGAGGCAGAGGCTTGAAATTTAGTGGTTGAAAGTGGCTTTAGCAGCAGAAACAGAGGAAGAAAATGTAGAGAGGAGGGAGTGAAAAGATGACGGGTCCGCAGGGAGTCTAGTTTTCCTCAATTTCTGCTCGGCTGCCCGAAGCCCTGTTCTGTGAGCTCGCAATGAGTCGTCAAGCCACGGAGCAGGAGGGGAGGGCCGAGCCGGCCGGGAGGATAGGGGGGACATAGAGAGTCAGAAGATGCAGAAAGGGAGGAGAGGAGGGTTGAGGAGGCAGAATCAGGAGATCGGAGGGAGAAGGATTTAGCAGAGGGAAGAGATGATAGGATGGAAGAGGCGAGAGTAGCAGGAGAGAGAGAGCGCGAAGGTTGCGACGGCACATTACTATCTGAGTAGGTGCAGAGTGAGTAGTGTTGGAGGAGAGCGAGAGCGAAAAGGATACAAAGTAGTGGTCGGAGACTTGGAGGGGAGTTGCAGTGAGATTAGTAGAAGAACAGCATCTAGTAAAGATGAGGTCAAGCGTATTGCCTGCCTTGAGTGGGGGGACGGGGACGGTGAGAGGGTGAGGTCAAAAGAGGAAAGGAGTGGAAAGGAGGAGGTAGAGAGAAATTAGTCAAAGGCAGACGTAGGGAGGTTAAAGTTACCCAGAACTGTGAGGGGTGAGCCATCCTCAGGAAAGGAACTTGTCAAGCTCATTGATGAACTCTCCAAGGGAACCTGGAGGGCGATAAATGATAAGAATGTTAAGCTTGAATGGGCTAGTGACTGTGACAGCATGGAATTCAAAAGAGGAGATAGACAGATGGGTCAGGGAGAGAATCGCCACTTGGGAGAGATGAGGATTCCTGTGCCACCGCCGCGCTGACCAGATGCTCTCGGGGTATGCGAGAACACATGATCAGACGAGGAAAGAGCAGTAGGAGTAGCAGTGTTTTCTGTGGTAATCCATGTTTCCGTCAGCGCCAAGGAGTCGAGGGACTGGAGGGAAGCATAGGCTGAGATGAACTCTGCCTTGTTGGCCGCAGAACGGCAGTTCCAGAGGCTGCCGGAGACCTGGAACTCCACGTGGGTTGTGCGCGCAGGGACCACCAGATTAGAGTGGCAGCAGCCACGCGGTGTGAAGCATTTGTATGGCCTGTGCAGAGAGGAGAGAACAGGGATAGACAGACACATAGTTGACAGGCTACAGAAAAGGCTACAATAATGCAAAAGAGATCGGAATAAAATTAACTAAACATCTGGGGAAGCGAGAGAGCGGTGCCCCCCCTCACTTACCTTTTACTGAAACACTCAAATATAACTCTCCCAACTTCCACTTTAGAAATTATAATTGTTGTAAACTACAGCGGTTCAATGTTTTCTAGGAATAGACTCTAGCTTATTCAGCTAGCTAACTTGGTACAGTATTCTTCCGTGAAAACCGCCCAGGGCACCGTATCCTATGACGCCATAGCGAACTAGCATGCTAGCATCCAATAACACACGGTTAGCACCAATACTTGGTTACAACAAACTACCAATAGTGTGTTAACACAAATACAAATATCTGGATAGATGAAACGCTCTTTTAAAAAGCATATTGATGAGTTAGTTAAGAAGCTGAGAATAAAAATGGGCTTCTATAGAAATAGGTCCTGCCTCTCGCTAAATAGTAGAAAGCAGATTATTCTGTCGACGTTCCTATCGGTCCTAGATTATGGCGACATCTATACTGAACAAAAATATAAACGCGACATGCAAGAATTCCAACGATTTTACTGAGTTACAGTTCATATAAGGAAATCAGTAAATTGAAATAAATTCATTAGGCCCTAATCTATGGATTTCACATGACTGGGCCGGGGTGCACCCACTGGGGAGCAAGGCCAATCATAATTCGTTTTTCCACACAAAAGGGCTTTATTACAGACAGAAATATTGAACATTGCACTGTGCTTTATTACGGGTGACAATTTTGACAATTTTAGTACTCATCACTGCATTCTCTACCAGAAAGTTGGTTGGCCCTCTGATGCTATGTTTTCATTTATAAAGCCTTTTTTACAAAAAGGCCCACTGTACCTAACATCTTTACTAAACTTTAGACATATGAGTTACCACACCCGTCTCAGGGATGGCTAACTCTGGAAATTCCTTTAGTCTCTACTGAGTTAGGTAAATCAGCTTTTAGTTTTCCTGCACCTTATTTGCACATCTCCCGAGTGGCGCAGTGGTCTAAGGCACTGCATCGCAGTGCTAGCTGTGCCACTAGAGATCCTGGTTCGATTCCAGGCTCTGTCGCAGCCGGCCGCGACCGGGAGACCCATTGGCGGCGCACAATTGGTCCAGTATCGTCCAAGGTAGGGGAGGGTTTGGCCGGCAGGGATGTGGGTTCGTTTCCCACGGGGGGCCAGTATAAAAAAAATTAACGTATGCATTCACTAACTGTAAGTCGCTCTGGATAAGAGCGTCTGCTAAATGACTAAAATGTAAATGTAATTTGTGGAACAATCTTCAAAATGTTCTTAAATTTGATGTTTTGGTGCCTCTAGGGCAATTCAGAAAGCTGATTGAGGACCTTATTACTATTGAATGTGTTTGTTTTTTATGGCCGTGTTTTTCTTTCTGCTTGCATTTCGTATTTATATGTTGATGTGTGTATTTTCTGTAATTTATGAAATTCAGGGCTCATCTGTAAAAGAGACCTTGGTCTCAGTATGACTCCCTGATAATAAATAATAAAGGTTAAAAATAAATATTTGGTCTTGTGTTTTAGGTTATTGTCCTGCTGAAGGTGAATGTCTCACAGTGTCTGTTGGAAAGCAGACTGAGCCAGGGTTTCCTCTAGAATTTTGCCTGTGCTTAGCTCTATTCAGTTTATTTTTATCCTTAAAAAAACTCCCTTGTCCTTGCCGATGACAAGCACACCCATAACATGATGCAGCCACCACCATGCTTGTAAATATGAAGTGGTTCTCAGTGATGTGTTGTGTTGGATTTGCCCCAAACAGAATGCTTTGTATTCAGGACATAAAGTTCATTTCTTTGCCAATTTTTTTTCTGCTTATTTTAGTGCCTTATTGCAAACAGGATGCATGTTTTGGAATATTTTTTTTTCTTCTTTTCACTCTGTCATTTAGGTTAGTATTGTGGAGTAACTACAATGTTGTTGATCCATCCTCAGTTTTCTCCTATCACAGCCATTAAACTCTGTAACTCTGTTTTAAAGTCACCATTGGCCTTCCTCTCCGGCAACTGAGTTAGGAAGAACGCCTATATCTTTGTAGTGACTGGGTGTATTGATACACCATCCAAAGTGTAATTCATAACTTCACCATGCTCAAAGGGATATTCAATATCAGCTTTTTTCATTTCTTTTTTTTTCATCTACCAATAGGTGCCCTTCTTTGTGAGGCACTGGAAAACCTCCCTGGTCTTTGTGGTTGAATCTGTGTTTGAAATTCACTGCTCGACTGAGGGACCTTACAGATAATTGTACAGGGATGAGGTAGTCATTCAAAAATCATGTTAAACACTATTTTTGCACACCGTGTGAGTCCATGCAACTTATTATGTGACTTGTTAAGCACATTTTGACTCCTGAACTTAAGGCTTGCCATAACAAAGGGGTTGAATACTTATTGACTCAAGACATTTCAGCTTTTCATTTTTTATTCATTTGAAAACATTTCTAAAAACATAATTCCACTTTGACATTATGGGGTATTGTGTGTGTGTGTGTGTGTGTGTGTGTAGGCCAGTGATACAAAGTCTCAATATAATCTATTTTAAATTCACGCTGTAACACAACAAAATGTGGAAAAAGTCAAGGAGTGAGAATACTTTCTGAAGGCTCTGTTAAGTGCAGACCTGAAGGACTCCTTATCAGGACACACAAGGCTGTTTAAATGGGGGTTAGACATATCTGCCACACCATAGAGACAAAACATTCATAACCTTGTGTTTATCCTTTAGAACAAATATTTTTTTTTTTTACTCCCCCTCGCCTTTGGAAATGATAGTAACCTTTCCCTTTTCAGAATGATACAGTATCTCTGTATAGCCAGCCTGGTTTTCTTAATGTCACAGGAACCAAGGCGTTCTTCTGAAGCACTTTATCCACTCTCTTTACACAGGTCATCCCCTGAGAGGGTACTCATTTACGTTACCCGTAATAGGAGCCCATCATTAAGAGAAGCTCAGTATTGTCATGCATGAGGAAATCAAATTAGCAATAATTACTCACAAAGGTTGCCATAAATCAATGCACTAAAGCAGTGAAAGCTTAGCTATATGCTCAAATAGATTATCATAATCATCATTGGTCCGGCCTACTGGCCTATACGTTGAAGCCAGTCACGAGGACTGCTGTAAAATGCAGTCACAAGGTTTACGTAAAATGTGATAGACTTGGGTTTTCTCTCAGTGCCTGTAAAGGACAATGCTGTGTTGTTGGGGTGTGTGTGTGTAATGCTCTATCGCTCTCTCCCTCTATTAGAGGACTGGATGCCCTCTGGGCTGGTCACAGCTATTTTGCTCCAGCTGGTAGCCTATATCACAATACATGAATCAATCACAGGCGGACCGTGGTGGAATCAGACGTGAACTGTAATGTTCACTTGCTTCCTGTATAAGGTTACAGTATATAAAGTATATATGACAGCTCTGAATGAATAAAGCATTGAAGAACCATAGAGACCATGCCGAAGAACCATAGAGACCATGCCAGTAGGCCTAGGTGGGCAAGCCTTGCCTAGTATAGATTGTGTGAACTCGGTGATTTGATATCACTGATCGTTCATGAAGTGAAGTCCGTCATATGATCATCAATGTGTGTTGCACTTGGGATTGTATGGTTGTATGGAATAACTTTGGTATGTTTATTAGATTATTATATACACTGAGTAATGGGCAACGGTGTCTTTGACAAGTCGCCGGAGCTCACCTCCAAACCCAACTCAGGGGAGCAGCCTATGGCGATCAAAGCCCACTGTCATCATTAACAAGACAAGGAATGTGCTATGCGATCGGCGAGGGAGCATCAACCAAAATTCTGTGGGCAAGATATACGATTCTACCCGAACCTGAGTGCCAACCTCGTTAAGAAGCAAGCAGAATCGAAGGACATCAACACCTGTCTCTACAAGACAGTATAAAGTTTTAGCCCGTCTTCGTGTCTTTTACGAGGGAGAGACCCTTACCTTTGACACACTGGCCAAGGCTAAAGCATTCTATGTCCGGCGCCTAGAGTAAAGTTGATAGAGGAAGGCTAGCGGCCCGACTGGAATATGTGGCTGTCTAGCTACTTTGCTAGCATTTGCTGGCTGGCTGGCCACGGACTGATTTGTCCTGGCTGGCTGGCTGACTAGCTGACTGGCTACTGACATTCACTTTGATATTGCTTTTCACATGGAAGCAATGTTTTCTCATTCCGAGGACATCTTTATTTTATCTACATTTGACTGAGATTATTGGGAGCGTTGGCTACATCACAATCTCATTGGCTGGCTAGCAGGAGCTGGCTGGCCACATTTACTGTTTATTAACTAGCTGGCTACATTTACTGTTTATTAACTAGCTGGCTAGCTAATGGGACATTTATTTTGACATGTATTTTTACATGGCAACAAGTTGATTGTTTTAATTCAGGAGCACCCATGGACATCTTTATTACATCTATATTTGGCTGAGAAGATTTCAGACAGCAGGGACATTTGGCGAACTTGCTAGCATGGCTGGCTGCGCACAATAACCGGAGTTCTTAAGCATTGACTGGACTATTTGAATGTGGCGGTGGACTTAGCTAAGCACTTCTTAATCATTTCTAGCGGCTAGCTAGCTGAGATATAGCTTGACATATGGACGACTACCTAGCTAGCTACATCTGAAATCCACTGACCGAAGACATGTAAGTAACATTGGCTGGCTGACTGGCTTAGCTGGCACTAGTAACACATGTTAAATAGCTAATGTGGGTTTGTTATGTTTTTGTTTGAACTAAGTTAGCATTAGCTAGTCATGTACCTTTTTAAAGAGTATTTAATAATGCTAACATTTCAGGGTTTGACTCTGGTTCATTTCTTGTTTTCATATGCTTTCATACGATTATAATGCCGTTGATTGTTTGATTTAGTGGATTTTTAGATATATTTTGCTTTCGCCTTTACTTGTGGTTCACTGATGTTGGAATACTTTGGTCTCGTGTTGATGGGGTGCGTTCCCTGCTTTAGTCTTTGAGGTGGCGTTGTACCTGAGTATCGGGTTTCACTCCTTGTAGTTATGAGCGCAGATATGCGTTGCGGCTGCGGGGACGTGGCGTGTAATGCGCCCCTAACACAACCCATGGGCCGAAGTCTTGACCAACAGAAACATTTTATTTTGCTATTGGCGTTTGTTGTGACAGTGTTAATAGTTGAGTTCAAACAATTACAAATTAGCGTTGTAAATAATTATGTTAATAATTAGGAGCCCTCTTGTGTAGGGTAAGTTAAGGGACAGATGGTTAACCCGGAGTTTGACCTTATTTGGGGAAGCCTGCAGTCCTGAGAGGCGAACATAGGACAGTGTTATTTTGTACTGTGTTTATTTTGTTGTATTATTTTGAGGGTTTTATGTAGTGGGGGTGGGGGATGTTTTCTACTTTCATTAATCATTTGATTGTTACACATTCTACTTCGACAGTATTTTTGCTTCACGTTTCGGTACATGCCTTTTCTTTTGTCACAGGATATGATCGGTGTTCTTATACAGGGTTTTCATCTCTATTCCAGCCTTTATTTCGTCATCTCAACTGTTAATGACTGACACTTCAGATGTTGGGGGTCAGCTATTATGTTTACAAGCTGGAACGTCAAGGTGATGAACGGCGTGGTTAAATGGGCTAGAGTATTTGCTCATCTTAAGAATTAAAAAACAGATATAGCAGTCTTACAAGATACACATCTGCGTACAGCAGATCATGGTAGACTCCGTAAAGATTGTGTAGGACAAATATTCCATTCAAAATGTAATGCTAAGGCAAGGGGAACAGCAATACTTATTCAGAAGAAAGTACAATTTACTGCTGCTGACAATCTCTGATCCACAAGGGCATTAGTTATGGTATCTGGTTCTCTCTTTCACACCTGTGTTTTGCTTGTAAATGTTTATGCTCCCAGTTGGTATGATGTTTTTATTAACAAACATTTATTTGCTGCCCAATCTCAACTCGCACTATTTAATTTTTGGAGGTGACTTAAATTGTGTGATAGACCCAGCCTTGGATCTTTCAAACCCCAGATCATTATCTCCCTCAAAAATGTCCAAAGCTTTGTCTGCATTTATGAGCCAGGCAGGATGTGTAGATCCATGGAGATTCCTTTTTCCCAGAAACAAAGATTTTTATTTCTTTCCACATGTGCACCACTCTAGAATAGACTACTTATTCGTAGATAAAGCCCTTCTTCCCTCTGTTAAGAAAGTAGAATACTCTGCCATTGTTGTTCGTGACCATGCTCCTCTGTTGCTTGACCTCTTTCTTATTGAACTATACAGATCGCCCTCCATTGAGACTTAACTAATCTTTACTTTCAAACAATTCATTCTGCACCGTTTTATTGAATGCAATTGATGTCTTTAAAACAGATTTGATCTCTCCATCTACAATTTAGGAAACACTTAAAGTTGTTCTTAGAGGCAATCATTTCCTATTCCTCTCTTCTCAATAAACGGAAAATTAAATACATAAGAGCTGATCGATGCCATTCTGGAATTAGATCAACAATACCCCATCTCTCCTCACCAGAACTTTACAAAGAAAGGCTGAGTCTTCAAACTCAGTACAATTTACTATCCACAGATAAGGCTGAGCAGCAGCTACTCCATACACGCGGTTTTGTTTACGAGCATTTTGTTTACAATTATTTTGTTTATGGGCATGGAGAAAAGGCTGGTCATTTCTAGCTCATCAACTCATGTGAAAATCTGCCTCAAAGCTGATCCCTCAAATGTACAATAACTTGGGTGTTTTAACAGTTAATCCCATTGAAATCAATAATACTTTAAAAACATTATATTATATTCTTTACACCTAAAGACAATTCAATTATTAATTTTCTTTTAGACAATTTGGAAACTCCTACCATTAGTACAGAGCAGAGAGAGGAAATTGATCAACCTTTGCATTTAGAGGAGATTATTTTTATTTTTTTACCCATCTTTTTATTTCTGCTACATATAAACTCAGCAAAAAAAGAAACTTCCTTTTTTCAGGACCCTGTCTTTCAAAGATAATTCGTAAAAATCCAAATAACTTCACAGATCGTCATTGTAAAGGGTTTAAGCACTGTTTCCCATGTTTGTTCAATGAACCATAAACAATTAATGAACATGCACTTGTGGAACGGTCGTTAAGACAATAACAGCTTACAGACGGTAGGCAATTAAGGTCACAGATATGAAAACTTAGGGCACTAAAGAGGCCTTTCTACTGACTCTGAAAAACACCAAAAGAAAGATGCCCAGGGTCCCTGCTCATCTGCGTGAACGTGTCTTAGGCATGCTGCAAGGAGGCAGATGTGGCCAGGGCAATAAATTGCAATGTCCGTACTGTGAGACGCCGAAGACAGCGCTACAGGGAGACAGGATGGACAGCTGATCTTCCTCGCAGTGGCAGACCACGTGTAACAACACCTGCACAGGATCGGTACATCCGAACATCACACCTGCGGGACAGGTACAGGATGGCAACCACAACTGCCCGAGTTACACCAGGAACGCACAATCCCTCCATCAGTGCTCAGACTGTCCACAATAGGCTGAGAGAGGCTGGATTGAGGGCTTGTCGGCCTGTTGTAAGGCAGGTCCTCACCAGACATCACCGGCAACAATGTCACCTATGGGCACAAACCCACTGTCGCTGGACCAGACAGGACTGGCAAAAAGTGCTCTTCACTGACGAGTCATGGTTTTGTCTCACCAGGGGTGATGGTCGGATTTCGCGTTTATCGTCGAAGGAATGAGCGTTACACCGAGGCCTACACTCTGGATCGATTTGGAGGTGGAGGGTCCGTCATGGTCTGGGGCGGTGTGTCACAGCATCATCGGACTGAGCTTGTTGTCATTGCAGGCAATCTCAACGCTGTGCGTTACAGGGAAGACATCCTCCTCCCTCATGTGGTACCCTTCCTGCAGGCTCATCCTGACATGACCCTCCAGCATGACAATGCCACCAGCCATACTGCTCGTTCTGTGCGTGATTTCCGTGATTTCCTGCAAGACAGGAATGTCAGTGTTCTGCCATGGCCAGCGAAGAGCCCGGATCTCAATCCCATTGAGCATGCCTGGGACCTGTTGGATCGGAGGGTGAGGGCTAGGGCCATTCCCCCCAAGAAATGTCTGGGAACTTGCAGGTGCCTTGGTGGAAGACTGGGGTAACATCTTACAGCAAGAACTGGCCAATCTGGTGCAGTCCATGAGGAGGAGATGTAATGCAGTACTTAATGCAGCTGGTAGCCACACCAGATACTGACTGTTACTTTTGATTTTGAACCCCCCTTTGTTCAGGGAATACATTATTCCATTTCTGTTAGTCACATGTCTGTGGAACTTGTTCAGTTTATGTCTCAGTTGTTGAATTTTGTTATGTTCATACAAATAATTACACATGTTAAGTTTGCTGAAAATAAACGCAGTTTACAGTGGGAGGATGTTTCTTTTTTTGCTGAGTTTACATACTTTTTTCCCTCACTGTATGTAAAATGTATTTGATCCCCTGCTGATTTTGTACGTTTGCCCACTGACAAAGACATGATCAGTCTATAATTTTAATGGTAGGTTTATTTGAACAGTGAGAGACAGAATAACAACAACAAAATCCAGAAAAACGCATGTCAAAAATGTTATAAATTGATTTGCATTTTAATGAGGGAAATAAGTATTTGACTCTCAATCAGAAAGATTTCTGGCTCCCAGGTGTCTTTTATACAGGTAACGAGCTGAGATTAGAAGCACACTCTTAAAGGGTGTGCTCCTAATCTCAGCTTGTTACCTGTATAAAAGACACCTGTCCACAGAAGCAATCAATCAATCAGATTCCAAACTCTCCACCATGGCCAAGACCAAAGAGCTCTCCAAGGATGTCAGGGACAAGATTGTAGACCTACACAAGACTGGAATGGGCTACAAGACCATCGCCAAGCAGCTTGGTGAGAAGGTGACAACAGTTGGTGCGATTATTCGCAAATGGAAGAAACACAAAAGACCTGTCAATCTCCCTCGGCCTGGGGCTCAATGCAAGATCTCACCTCGTGGAGTTGCAATGATCATGAGAACGGTGAGGAATCAGCCCATAACTACATGGGAGGATCTTGTCAATGATCTCAAGGCATCTGGGACCATAGGCACCAAGAAAACAATTGGTAACACACTACGCCGTGAAGGACTGACATTCTGCAGCGCCCGCAAGGTCCCCCTGCTCAAGAAAGCACATATACAGGGCCATCTGACGTTTGCCAATGAACATCTGAATAATTCAGAGGAGAACTGGGTGAACGTGTTGTGGTCAGATGAGACCAAAATCGAGCTCTTTGGCATCAACTCAACTCGCCGTGTTTGGAGGAGGAGGAATGCTGCCTATGACCCCAAGAACACTATCCCCACTGTCAAACATGGAGGTGGAAACATTATGCTTTGGGGGTGTTTTTCTGCTAAGGGGACAGGACAACTTCACCGCATCAAAGGGACGATGGGTGGAGCCATGTACCGTCAAATCTTGGGTGAGAACCTCCTTACCTTAGCCTGGGCATTGAAAATGGGTCATGGATGGGTATTCCAGCATGACAATGACCCAAAACACACGGCCAAGGCAACAAAGGAGTGGCTCAAGTAGAAGCACATTAATGTCCTGGAGTGGCCTAGCCAGTCTCCAGACCTTAATCCCATAGAAAATCTGTGGAGGGCGCTAAAGGTTTGAGTTGCCAAACGTCAGCTTCGAAGCCTTAATGACTTGGAGAAGATCTGCAAAGATGAGTGGAACAAAATCCCTCCTGAGATGTGTGCAAACCTGGTGGCCAACTACAAGAAACGTCTGACCTCAGTACTTGGTGGCAAAACCCTTGTTGGCAATCACAAAGTCATGTTTTGCAGAGGGGTCAAATACTTATTTCCCTCATTAAAATGCAAATCAATTTATAAAATTTTTGACATGCGTTTTTCTGGATTTTTTTGTTGTTCGTCTGTCTCTCACTGTTCAAATAAACCTACCATTAAAATTATAGACTCATTTCTTTGTCAGTGGGCAAACGTACAAAATCAGCAGGGGATCAAATACTTTTTTCCCTCACTGTATGTATTAATCACCTCTTCCTTCCAGCCAAACTGGATTCAGCATTTAGGCTGTGGCAGAGGAATGGCCTTACTAAGTTTAATGACCTTTATATTGACGGCACCTTTGCCATTTTTGATGACCACTCTATCAAATTGTATCTACCCCATTCAAGTTTATTTAGATATTTTGAAATCCAGCAGTTTATTCTCACTCATAGCCCCGCCTTTCCAATTCTACCATCCGGATCAGGTTTGGATGCCCTTTTGAAAACACCATTTCAACTAAAGAGACTCATATCCCGTATATTTTAGATAATAAAATCCGATCTGAGTAGGAAAGGGAACTTGGTGGAGAGATCTCTGACGAAGTCTGGAATAGTGCCTTACTTAGGGTAAATGGGAACTCCTCTTTTCCCTGGCTCAGCCTTATACAGTTTAAGTTTACTTCACCGTATACATTTCAGTAAGGCAGATCGTCCAAATTCTACCCAAATATTGATGTTACATGTGACGGGTGTAAAGGCTCATTGGGGGACTTGACCCACATGTTCTGGTCCTGTTCCCATCTGGCAGACTACTGGTCCACTATATTTCCAACCCTTTCTGAAGCATTTGATATAGAGTTGCAGCCTAGTGTAAAAATAGCTATTTTTGGAGTACCAAAATACAATCCTTCCCTGACCAATAGACCGCTAGATGCCATTGCCTTTGCCTCCCTGTTGGCCCGCAGAAGGATTTTATTGGATTGGAAATCTGTCAATCCTACCTTAGCCTCTCTTTGGCTCAAATATATGATGCTATTCCTAAAATTAGAACAAATAAAGTATACCATTTGAGGGTCAACCAACAAATTTCCTTCCACCTGGGACCCGATTTTACAGTGGGGAAAAAAAGTATTTAGTCAGCCACCAATTGTGCAAGTTCTCCCACTTAAAAAGATGAGAGAGGACTGTAATTTTCATCATAGGTACACGTCAACTATGACAGACAAAATGAGATTTTTTTCCAGAAAATCACATTGTAGGATTTTTAATGAATTTATTTGCAAATTATGGTGGAAAATAAGTATTTGGTCAATAACAAAAGTTTCTCAATACTTTGTTATATACCCTTTGTTGGCAATGACACAGGTCAAACGTTTTCTGTAAGTCTTCACAAGGTTTTCACACACTGTTGCTGCTATTTTGGCCCATTCCTCCATGCAGATCTCCTCTAGAGCAGTGATGTTTTGGGGCTGTCGCTGGGCAACACAGACTTTCAACTCCCTCCAAAGATTTTCTATGGGATTGAGATCTGGAGACTGGTTAGGCCACTCCAGGACCTTGAAATGCTTCTTACGAAGCCACTCCTTCGTTGCCCGGGCGGTGTGTTTGGGATCATTGTCATGCTGAAAGACCCAGCCACGTTTCATCTTCAATGCCCTTGCTGATGGAAGGAGGTTTTCACTCAAAATCTCACGATACATGGCCCCATTCATTATTTCCTTTACACGGATCAGTCGTCCTGGTCCCTTTGCAGAAAAACAGCCCCAAAGCATGATGTTTCCACCCCCATGCTTCACAGTAGGTATGGTGTTCTTTGGATGCAACTCAGCATTCTTTGTCCTCCAAACACGACGAGTTGAGTTTTTACCAAAAAGTTCTATTTTGGTTTGATCTGACCATATGACATTCTCCCAATCCTCTTCTGGATCATCCAAATGCACTCTAGCAAACTTCAGACGGGCCTGGACATGTACTGGCTTAAGCAGGGGGACACGTCTGGCACTGCAGGATTTGAGTCCCTGGAGGCGTAGTGTGTTACTGATGGTAGGCTTTGTTACTTTGGTCCCAGCTCTCTGCAGGTCATTCACTAGGTCCCCCCGTGTGGTTCTGGGATTTTTGCTCACCGTTCTTGTGATCATTTTGACCCCACGGGGTGAGATCTTGCGTGGAGCCCCAGATCGAGGGAGATTATCAGTGGTCTTGTATGTCTTCCATTTCCTAATAATTGCTCCCACAGTTGATTTCTTCAAACCAAGCTGCTTACCTATTGCAGATTCAGTCTTCCCAGCCTGGTGCAGGTCTACAATTTTGTTTCTGGTGTCCTTTGACAGCTCTTTGGTCTTGGCCATAGTGGAGTTTGGAGTGTGACTGTTTGAGGTTGTGGACAGGTGTCTTTTATACTGATAACAAGTTCAAACAGGTGCCATTAATACAGGTAACGAGTGGAGGACAGAGGAGCCTCTTAAAGAAGAAGTTACAGGTCTGTGAGAGCCAGAAATCTTGCTTGTTTGTAGGTGACCAAATACTTATTTTCCACCATAATTTGCAAATAAATTCATTAAAAATCCTACAATGTGATTTTCTGGATTTTTTTTCCTCAATTTGTCTGTCATAGTTGACGTGTACCTATGATGAAAATTACAGGCCTCTCTCATCTTTTTAAGTGGGAGAACTTGCACAATTGGTGGCTGACTAAATACTTTTTTCCCCCACTGTATATCCTATTTTAAACAGCTCCAAAGACGACCTCCAGATTAGTACTCTTGGCCTCACCCTCACCCCTTGAGGTTACGGCTATATAGGCCTATAAGATCACCTAAACACCTGAAATTGTTAGGCTATTAAGTTTTTGCTTTGTATTGAAGTAACATTATGTTGTATACGTTTTTGTTTTCTGATATGTAACTCAATTACTTTCAATTTCTTTTTAAAATGTGTTTGAAGGCATTCTGGTGGGGGGGTCGAGGGGAGGCAAAAAGGGGAAACATGTACAATGCCTTAATGTTTTATCTTTAATTTACTGTGAATAAAAATAGTATATTATTATGTTTTTTTAAAAGGAAATCTGAGAGGATAATCTATTGTCAGACATACTGTGTCGTCTTACTTTGAAGTGTAACCTGGAGTGAATGAGTAGAAGTCAGGTCGTTTATTGTTAACACACAGCCAGAGCTTTAAACTTCTGCACCCCTTGGAATCTAGGATTTATTATGATGATGATTGCACAATGTAAGGTCTGAAGTCATGGCACAGTGACCCCTCACTTACTTATACTAGCTCACCCTCTCATACCCTCACACACACTCTCGCATTAACACGACCGCTGGCTCTGAGGACTAATCAAATGAGAGCGCAGCGTCTCACGAGATCTCCTTACCTCGCCACGTCTTGACAACAGTTTTTTTTCTTCGTTCTGCAGGAAGCTGCCTGTTACCCAGGCAGGACAGTTCAGATCAGCTGGAATTGGTGTGTTGTCAAAAGGCACATTGTGAAAGAGAGAATGTATTTTATGTTTTGACTGGTAGAGGAGTGAAAATTATGAAGAGTGCAGTGGGGAGTCCTGATGTGTTTTGACAGTTGATAGTAAAAATATTGCCAGTAAGTAGAGACTGTAAATGATAGTTTGCTTAGTGGCAGTACAAATGATGTGTAGGATAAAGTTTGTTATAATGTGCACTTATACTTTTCAAACAATAACCTAGTTGTATTAGATGTTTTGAATCATTATTTCTCTGGTAACAGTTATGAAAACAACCTTTTGTTGTTGCAGGTCTTCCGTTTGCCTTCTACAGGGGTTTATGATTGGTGCCTATGAGGAAGACACTCCCTCTGCTTGGCTATTGTTAAGTTACAGGTTCTGTGTGAGACGGCCAACCTCAGACCACCATTCACCAGCCAGCCCAACCACTGACACGGTAAGACCTGCTTCACACTTATCAATTATCTCTATCTCTCTTCACTCTCTCTATTCCTTGTCTTGTCTGTCTTCCCCTCCCTCATTCTCTTTTCAATGTCTATTATTTATTTAACTATCAGTATTCTACCTGCACTGCTGAATGCAAGAGTCACCGGGGTCACAATTAGGATATTATCCTTACATCAGTGAGGTGATGTAAACTGCATACTGTAAATACTGTAGGCGTGCCCCACTATAATGCCTGTCTGCTCACTGAGGGAGTGAGAGACTAAGACTTCGTCACAGTCACTGTGATCTCTGTCAGCTGTGCTGTGAGGGGAATCTATCATCATGTGTGTTAGGCTGCTGATTAACTAACTGTTGTGATGTTAAGGAGTTAGGCTATGTCAGTCTGCCCTGTCTCACACTCACTGTGGTATGTGTCAATAGACCACCAACCGTGAGTGTGTGGGAGCCTTGAGAACTAATGCTCATTTGATTAGCACTTTTATCAACACCGACAGACTCTTAAAGCTGTGTTGCTATGGCAGACGGACCTACTGTAGAGTGGATTAACGTTGTGGTTTCAATGTTTAACTTTTAGCATCCGCACTTACTGAGACCTTGCAACGCTCTGAAATGGTAGAGTAATCAAGTGGAAAATTAATAGATGTGAATGATATTTTAAGCAATTTGGTTATAGGGCGTTTCCATCAAAGCATCTACTGCAGGGTTCTTCAATTCCGGTCCTGGAGGGCCGAAACACCTCTGTTTTTCATCCTCTCCTTCTAATCAGGGGCTAATTCAGACCTGGGACACCAGGTGAGTGCAATTAACTACCAGGTAGAAATAAAAAACAGAAGTGTTTCGGCCCTCCAGGACCGGAATTGAAGAACCCTGATCTACTGTATGCATTGCATGTATCTAGCTCTTCATGCTTGAAGAGAAAAACTAAGCGAGCCGGCGATGAGGAGAACTAACTACCCTCTCCGTGTCTCCCCTCACTAAAGCATTTTATCCTTCCACTTCGGTGTCTGCGAGGAGACCTATAGGTGAGCATTCACTAACACCGTCCTCATCCACCCGGGCTGCGCCACCTACAGCCACCCCCCCAACCCCACCTCCATTCACAGCCCGCGGCATCATGGGGGACGTAGTCCAGATGCACTTCACCACGCCGGACTATGTGATCTTTGCCCTGCTGCTGGTGGCGTCCACGTGCATCGGCCTGTTCTACGCCCTGTCCGGCGGGCGCCAGCGCACCACGCAAGAGTTCCTATTGGCCGACCGTTCTATGAGCTGCCTGCCTGTGTCGCTCTCGCTCCTCGCCACCTTCCAGTCGGCCGTGGCCATCCTGGGAGCGCCCTCGGAGATCTACACCTACGGAACGCAGTACTGGTTCCTGGGAGTGTCCTACTTCCTGGGTCTGCTTATCCCCGCCCACGTCTTCATACCTGTCTTCTACAGGCTCCGCCTCACCAGTGCTTATGAGGTGAGCTCTAAACCCTAACCTTACCTAGAGAGAGAACAGTGTCTGTGAATGATGAGGATTATGAGGAGGAGTTTGTGTGAAGCTGTGTATCTCTCTGTGCCGCTGTCTTGCTAGAACCCTGGCAAGGGAGGCTAGTTAAATGCAAAAACAACATTCTCAGCATGTTGTCTGCTTTTTCATTTTGAAAATAGCTAACCAGATTAGCTGAACCAGAGTACGTCTCTCCATTGAGCATCGATGTACAGCAGACGTGACAGTGCTGCTGACAACAATGGACTGTGCCCCGGCCCTTAGAATCTTCACTTCTATTGCGCTCGGAATAGACACATTCACAGATGACTAATGCTTAATGATCAGTGGTAGGCTTGAACTTCTCTCTTTCCTTCTTCCCCTTCCCTCTCTCTCTCCCCCACCTTCTGTCTTTTCTTCCTTGTGTAGTATTTGGAGCTGCGCTTCAATAAGACGGTTCGCATCATGGGGACCGTGACCTTCATCTTTCAGATGGTGAGTGTATTTGTGTCCTCCAGACTGTTGTAGTTATGTCTGTGTGTGCTCCTGGTGTGTTCACACGTTACTAATATCCTGGACATGCTGGGCTCTGTAGAACAGGGACATTCTGTGCTAGTAGGTTTCTCCCCTTTCCTGTGATGTGCACCACTTGATGTGCAATTTATATGTATTTTAATCAACCACCTATGTTACTACTCAGCTTGCTTCCCTCTGAATTTTGACCATTGTTTGACTGTCTCTGCAGGTGATCTATATGGGAGTGGTCCTCTATGCCCCAGCACTTGCACTCAATGCAGGTAAAGGGATCTGTCACATGTATTTCCCATATAAAGTGGTAGAATAATACTAGTTTCACTGAGTACATTCAGTGAGATCTTTAGTACCTCTTCTGGCTTTATAGACGATCAATGACTGGTGTGGTGTAAATGTGATTATCTATGTTGGTGATGTGTGCTGTTGATACTGTCAACCTGCAGTGACTGGATTTGACCTCTGGGGGGCAGTGCTGGCCATGGGACTGGTGTGCACCCTGTACACGACAATAGTGAGTGTCTGTCTTTTCGTCAGTGAGTTTTCAATTCAGCCATCCATCTCCCTACAGCTCTGAAGGCAATTTATTATATACAGATGGATTTACAGTATGTATCTCTTGTCTTGCGTGTGTCAGGGAGGGCTGAAGGCAGTCATCTGGACAGACGTGTTCCAGACAATTGTGATGTTTGCTGGCCAGCTAGCCGTCATCATAGTGGGGGCCCACCAGGCAGGAGGCATGGGAGAGGTGTGGAGGAAGGCCATCAACGGCAGCCGCATCGCTAGTCTGGAGTGAGTCTTTTCTTTACTTGACCTAATGAGACTTAAAACTGTCCCTGGACCAGTTACAGAGGATATGAATAGTGGTCTATGGCTCTATGTGCAGGTATAGTGTTGTAACCCTCCTCTCCTTTGACCTGTGTCCCGTGCAGCCTGAACCCTGACCCGACGGAGAGGCACACATTCTGGACACTGGGGGTGGGAGGGGTGTTCCTCATGCTGGCGCTGTACGGGGTCAACCAGGCCCAGGTTCAGAGGTACCTCAGCTCCCGTACTGAGAGGGAGGCCGTCATGTAAGCATTAACACTAATACCCAGTTGAACTGGATTCAAATGAATTAAATAATGTTCAAAATTAACAATTGCTTATACACATAATGGTAATAATATATGTTGTGGTGTGTGTCTCCAGGTCATGCTATGTGGTGTTTCCCTGCCAGCAGGTGGTGTTGTGTCTGGGTTGTCTGATGGGCCTGGTGATGTTTGCTCGCTACGGTGAGGATAGCCCACTGGATAAGGGCTACGTCAAAACCAACGACCAGGCAAGTAGGACTAGCTACCTCCATATCAACACACTTAGTGGACCCTCACTGTACTGGCATCCTGATGTGATTATGTTAGGGCAGCACGATATGGGTAAAAACATTGAATAGCGATTTATTTATTTTTACCAAAGATTGTGATTTTTCGTGAGATATAGATCGAAACACTTGGGTGAATTGTTGGAATCATAGAAATAGAATGACTTCTATTAAGAAGCAAAGTGGAAAGCAGCATCGTTCTTGTTTGGAACCATCTGTTGACTGCATTTGACCTACTACAGTAACAGAACCGCATGCAAACTAAAAGTGAATCTAACAGCGAGAAGGAGGAACTGTGCTGCTTGAATGACAGGGTGCGGGACTTGGTGTGTGCGGGAAGCAGCCGCAAGAGGAGAAAAGAACAGTAGTTACACACGGCTGAGATGCGTTCAAAATATTGCATGCGATATGGATCTCTTGCGAAATGAATATTGCACATTAATATTGCGATTTCGATGTGAATTCGATTAATTGGGAAGTTAATGTCTCTCTCTTCAGATCATAGCCAAAGAAAGGCTTTTGTAAAGATGTTTGAGTTGAGGCCATTGTTTGGTTAAGCTCTCCTATAAATGTAATTTGTGAGGCTTCATTTTGGCTCCGTTGATCCAGTCTAAATGCCAGTTTCTTCCTGTCTGCAGATGGTGTTGTACTTTGTGATGGATGTGTTCAGGGACCTGCCTGGCCTACCAGGTCTGTTTGTAGCCTGCCTGTTCAGCGGAGCTCTCAGGTACTTCACTTAACTGCTACTGGCTCTCATATGCTCGGTCTGTAGTACTAGTCAGACCTCAAGGAACTGTTTCAATGCTACATTAATTTCATAGTGTTGTGGTACACCTGTAAAGGTTGTATTATGATACTGTTATGAACACACTACACCACACAATTTAGCCCCATGACATTACTCACTCAGCTTCCCTCCCTCTTGCGTTGCAGTACCATCTCATCAGCGTTTAACTCCCTAGCGACGGTAACCATGGAGGACCTCATCAAGCCTTACTGCCCGGCCATGACAGAGGCCAAAGCCACACTGCTCTCCAAAGGCCTGGGTGAGCTGCTGTTCCCTGAGTGGCCACACGGTGGCAGTGTTTATGAACAGTGGCAGGCAGTGTTCACATTCTATAGAGCTTTTCGTTAGGTTATTGCTGGAGTATAGAGTCCACAAACCAATTTTATCTTCTCTGTCCAAATACTGTGGAGGTATATATATGATTATTTTTCCTGGTGGAGGACACTGTATCAGGACTGTACTACTATGGCCCTGACCTGTCTTTCTCTTACTCTATTTTCTTCTCCCAGCATTTGCCTACGGGCTGGTGTGTCTGGCCATGGCCTACATCGCCTCTCACATGGGCTCAGTGCTGCAGGTGAGTGACTCACCCATTTCCCCTGCTGTCTTTGCTTTAGTTAATGGTTACTCCTCTACCCCACTGAATTACATTTAGCAAGTTGCACTCACCACCCCCCCCGAGGATCACCTTCTACTATCTTAGACAGAGGCTTCATATTACATAAGAGTTAGTAAAAGATGATAAACCTTTCTTCCTCCAGGCAGCATTAAGTATCTTTGGGATGGTGGGTGGTCCTCTCCTCGGTGTCTTCTGTCTGGGAATGTTCTTCCCCTGGGCTAACTCCACAGTAAGTCAAACTACTGCCTTGTAGGCTAGCATATTAAAGTAGAGGACATATGGGTTTTTGCACTGTACAATAAAGTATATCGTAAGATTGTGATTAATGTGGTGAATTAGCGAGATCTTTCTGATTTGATCTAACTCTTCCTTCCTCTCTCTGTCCACAGGGTGCGATAGTAGGATTGGTGGCAGGCCTGGTTATGGCTTTCTGGATTGGCATTGGTAATTTTGTGTCCCGTATGGCGGTGCCCACCCTTCTGCCCCCCATCATCAACGGCACCGCTATGCCCCTTCCCGGCAACATGACCACTGCTGTCATGACCACCCTGATTACCTCGATCACCGCCAAACCAAAGTACATTGACTTCTTGTCCTCGTTAAATTGATAGCATTTGAACCAGAACAGCCGTATCAAACATAAAGCGCTTGAATTGTATCCCTCCAAAAATATTATAACTGTTTAAAGGAGGACTGCAAAAGCATGATGATATGAATCTGACCAAGTACCTGTGTTTCTCTCTCCAGGCCTACGGGTGTGCAAAAGCATGATGATATGAATCTGACCAAGTACCTGTGTTTCTCTCTCCAGGCCTACGGGTGTGCAGGCCCTGTACAATCTATCCTATTTGTGGTACAGTGCCCATAACTCTACCACTGTGGTGATAGTGGGACTGATAGTCAGCCTGTTGACTGGTCCTATGAAGGAGAAGGACCTGATCCCAGGGACGGTGTACCCTGTCCTGGGGAACCTGCTCTTCTTCCTGCCTGAATGCTACAGGGAGATGCTCTGCTGTGTCACCCCACTGCCACACAAGGTAGGCTGCAGGCATCCAAGATAGAGGATACCACCTATGAACCAGTGAAAACATACTAGTCATAACATTGTTACAGAGTAGTAATTGTGAATGCCCTTTACAGTTATTGTGATAGCCACTCGCTGTTTCTTTTCTTAATCTTTTTAAATGTAATTCAGCCCAAAGCTATCGATATGCAGCCTTACCAGATGGCTCAGAAGGAGAGCAATGGAGTGGCCCACCACAAAGAGGAGGAGAAGACTGAGGAGACGGAGAGAGAGAAGGATGAGGACGAGGAGAGAGCAACCCCTCAGCCTTCCTGCCGACTGGCTCACACGTTGCAGGAGACGGCCTTGTAGACCCCCAACACACACACTCACAGCCCCCAGCCAAGCCCCAGCACTTTCACAAGCCCCCCTACTGCTCTGCTTTCTCTGCCCCAGGGGAGAGGATCCACATAGGGCTGGAGGGCAGCAGAGACCCAGTGTTCCTGGACATGACTTCCATCAAGCACCACAGGGTCAATGTGGAGGAACAGGGAGTTTCACCTCTGACCCTTACTTCCTAGAGAAACTGATACACCACAAATCTCTGGTGGTTGAGAGTCAGAGCTTTGCTAGAATGAAAAATAGTGCAGTAAATGCGGTTAGTGGATGGGGATCCAGGGGTATGTTGAATTCATTGGTACCTCATTAACGATGGCACTGGTCAGTTTTCCTGAACTGAAGTAACTGGAAATCAGTAGTTATGAAACTGAAGTTTTGAGAAGAGCCAAAATGTCTGAATCGAGGTGGATTCGTCGATTGAGAAATACTAATGCAACACAAGTGGCAATCATGCTCATAGCTGAGGAGAAGTCTCGTCATTGTTGGACTGAACCAAAGCCTGGACTGTGATTGTGTCATTCTGTGATTTTGTCCAATTATGATTGAAGGATTGTGGATGTACACGCGCACAATGAGTTGTTCCAATGACTGTGAAAATGGACCCAAGTCTTTCTGTTTATCGAAGAGAATCAGGTAGAGACCAGGCGGTGAAGAGAGAGGTACTTCAGATTTAACTGTCATTGCATTAAATTTTTATAGAGAAGATTAATCAGGTACGTCAGATGAACTATGAGAATATTACAAAATCTCTTACGTCCCAGTAGACAACTTAAGGCATAGTGACGGTGTTTTAGGGCCTTTTCGCATATGAAATGTGGTATCCTAGTTCGGTTTCCTGGATTGTGACAATTCTACAAAATACATTTCTCAAGACCTGAAAATAACCGTTTCAGGATGTGATTTGCGAGACTCACATTCTACATGATGTTAGGAAGATAGCTTGTTTACAACGGGCAAAACATTTCACGCGACCCGCGCACCTGCGTCACAATACCTGGTACTCTGGTCCTGGACCTTGGACCCGCTACTCACGCAGGTCCAGGATTTGTTTGAGCCAGGGTTCATTTGCGTTTCACATGTTTTATAGCCCGAATTAGGGGACCAAACGCTCTAGGATCCGGATCATACAGAAATATGTGAAAGCGCCCTTAGTCGATAGCTTTGGTTTGTTAAGCTCCTTACGTCTGTTTGCTTGACATGGCCTTTGTTTAACGTTTGCCTTTCAAGCTGCTATAGTAAATGATTAAATACTTAGATAAGAGAGAGTTTAGATAAGGCCAACATAGTTATATAGAGCACAAGCAATCACCCTTATTTGCCATTAACTGGGACCACGTTTTTAGAGAGGGCAAGGTCATTGAGTCTGCACTACTTACTTCATAGAGACAACCAGACAAACTGTTGGTTAGCTATTGACATAATTGCATGTAGAATACCATGTCCTCTCAGTCCATTCACACTGTAGATCCCATAGTTGTCATGAAGTGCCTCATTAGTAGTCTGTGTATTAAATGTAGTTCTATTAATTTGACAACTGATCAGTGTGTAATCAGGATTGTGATAAAGTAGACTAAACTGTATCGCACAGCTATAATGATTCTCCATATGTGTCTTGGATGTTTGTTAACTTTACATGCATGACCTTTGGCTCGTCCACCCCACTGCTCTAACAGAGGATATTTAGAGTGAAGGGAACAACTCTGGTTCAAACTGGAAAACTGCAGCCATTTTGATGGCACAACAGAGAACAGTACTCACAAATCTAAGAGTAGACTAATAGATTATGTTCTTTGGTTGGATCTTTTGAAGGACTTGATGTTCAATGTACCAGGGGAAATATTCCAATCATTTTAAAACAAAAAGAGTACAGTGTTTTGTAACGTGTTTTAAGATCTTTGTAAGTGCCCATTTTTATCTAATGATGTAAATGTTTTGCCACCATGCAGTTGATTAACGTTTTAGGCCTAATGTGTTATTATTAAGTACATTGTGATTTTTTTTATTGGTCATTCTATGAACATGAAACCTGTAGTGCAGATGTACAATTTTTTATTGTCATTTGTCAAATGTTTAAGGTCCTTTTTGCAATCTGAAGAATTCTCTGTTCAAAATCTTCATTTTGTGCTCCTTCCATGCACTGGAATCTACCCTAACCATACTACAGAATTCAAATCAGAGTAATGGGGTAGTATTCTGTTGTGATTGTCTGGCTTATGTGTTGAGCTTGTGACTCCATATGCCCTGTTTGTCCCTCAAACAGGGGATCTACTTGTGTGTGGTTGTCTGTGTGGTTGTATCTGTAGTTGGGGACTCCAGTGACATGCCTGTCCATCTGTGTCTTACTATGGTTTGGGTTGGTATTGTTGACATAGTGACTCATTCAGCCTATACTGATTTGCTTGATACTTGTTTCCTAAGAGTGTTTTTACGTAAAAATTCTGTAGAGCCATTTTCTAACTGCCTTTTTACCTTATGGGGAATAGAGACTCTGGCTAGGGATGGGAAGTAATTTATATACCTGTATTGTGGGGCCAGATTTTATGACACTACTGACTAAAAGTCATGCTATTAGGCTTTTGACACCATTGTTGTCAATGACATACAGGCACATTTAGCATGGGCTCCTATGGCTATATTACAGTCAATGGACCGAGAAGCCCTTTTTAAATCCAGAAGTGTGATACAAGCAAGGAATGTTGTTCATTCATCCCCACTGAAAAAGACCTCTTCCCATTCAAAGCATATATAAACATTTCATGTTTTGAAAGTTCCATTTGCTACAAATGGAAATTAAGTTAATGTAGTTCTATTTAATTAATATATTCTCTCTTTTGGTAATAAAAAAACTGTTGTGGACCATAGAATGTTTTGTGAATGGAAGGCAGAAGTGGTCATATAGTAGCTAGTGGTACCTGTTGTACTATTTCTCAGTGTTAGCACAACAAAGCAACCAAACATTTTCTGTGTATTGGTGCATCATGAGTTTGTTGTTAGGGTTATCCCGTCTTCTTGCTGTAACATTCACAAACAATCCCCCCAATTTTGTTTTGTCCTTTTCATTGATGTCCTGTGACTGACAAAGTTTATATTTTGTTGATTAAGTTGATGTATAGAGAGAATCTATTAAATTTTCTGATAAGATAGGACAGCATTGATTCCTCTTTATACCTGAAGTTACTTGAAATGTGTATCTGTAATGCTACCCTTTAAATTAAGTGAAGCCCACCAATTTTCAGGACATGTTTTAGGTGAACTTACGGAACGAATTGTTGAGATGTCAACTTACCCAATGTGGGTTTAGCACTGTGTTCTAGTAAAACTGAAATACACTCTGAGCACAATCAAGACCAATTCTGTTGGTTATCTTACTCTGAAGTTGGCACGGCCATCTACCTAGAAAATATGTGAACTGTAGAGAGACGTGCATATGAAGGCCAAACCAGTTGTATTGAGTTTGCTTGAATATTAAACCACTGAAAATTGCACCAGGAAACTAACTTATAGATTGAATAACATAATGTACCACCTGAAATGTAAAGTAGAGAACCTGTAAATCATGGCCTCTTAAATGACCAATCCTGAATAGCCTATATCCTAGTATGTATTCCAAAAAAACATAAGCAGTGGAGTTTGGTCAACTACACTGCTTTGGCTGTGCCTTCATTTGATCTCTGTATTGTAATAATTTTTTCATATTGTTTGATTTCATGGATGTTGATTGGCTCATCCTAGGAGCACGCTACACAGGGTCAGCTGTGATAGGTTGGAGTAGAACTCCATTTGTTCACCAAGCAGAGTGTGATCTGTGTCCTGTTCATTAAGTCAAAATGGGAGTGAACGTTTTCAAAAAAGAAAACTGAACTGAGCTTCCCTATTGGAAAAGCTCAAGCGGTACCTTTTCCGTTTGCAAATGATTTCTCTATTTTGGACCCTACCGAACATGAACTTAGTCTTCAATAGAGGCAAATTCTGTGTCTGACCATTCTAGTGGGCATTATTTCCAAACATTGGCATGTATTTGTCCTCTCCAGATCAAATGTTTTTGAAAATAAAATGTTTGATTGTATGATTGAAGAAGTTTCTTGAACATCAACTTGATAGAGCCCTCGCAGAGTTAGTTTTATCAGCCTTCAGTTTGAGCAAAAGAGAGCGAGGGCCTTCCACTTTGTTTATGCCTTTCCCATCCCGAGGGAGGGCCGTTATCACTGCAGTATCCTGTAGCCTTCATTCTCCCTGCTCCTTTCAGCTCCTCTCTCTCTAGAGGGTCACTGGGTCACATTCCACTCCTGTTGGGTCTCTCTCCCCATGATGTTGGAACACTATTATCCCAGCTTTGTGCCAATGACCGCAGACCATCTGTTGCCACCCCACCAAGCCCCTCATTCAGCCCCACTGCATTCCATCCTGGTGATATGCTAATTAAAGTGGTAGACTCAGAGGGAACCCTAACCGTTGCCAAGTATGGTTGCCTCTGACTGAAACCTCAATAGTTGAAGTAAGTAGCGTTGTCTGAGCCTTGGCTTGTGCGAGCCAGAACGGTTCATAGGAGCAGGTGAGGCAGCTTGATGTACAAGTACACCCCCTGGACAGGACAGTAGTCTATCGCAGGTCCTTACCCCCAATATAGGTCCTTAATGCTCAGTGCCAAGCAGAGATGCACCGGTTCCCTTTGGTATGAGTCAGCTGGGGATTGAACTCCCAATCTGAGAGCAGACACTCAAACCACAAGGCCACTGAGTTGGTAAATAAACTTGGATTTTACACATTTTAAGCAGGAAGGAAGCTAGACAGAAGGGGATGTGGCGTTTATTAGGAACCTCTCTTAGTTACCTCTCTTGGACATCTCCCTTGATCAAGCCATCAACCTGTCTTGTATGTTAAAATGCTCTCTTTTTCTCATGGACCAAGTTGTTGTTCCTTATTCCCTACTCTCCTCTTCCGCTGCTCAGTTCCAGCTAAGCCAGGCCAACGAGGGGAAGCTGGACAGAAAGCTTCATTCATTCACTCAGTAATCAGTGTGCACTGGATATAATGAGCTGGAGATAATGAACATTGTTTCTGTATCTCCTAACATGAAGGGAGATCAGGGTTATAGGGATTTATTGGGAGAAATATCCACATTCACACACACCTAAAGATCTATTTGCGGTTCAAGCTAAAATGGCCGTTAAATCAAGTTTGTTAGTTGATGGCCCTCACTTTGAGGACACTTGGTAGAGAAATAATACAATTGGAGAATCCATGGCCTGGCATACAGTATGGGTTTGCCATTAAAAATGAGTATGTGAGAATTCAAATGTATACGCATTCATTATATTGCCCAATGCAACAGATCCTCCCTGGCCAGTATGCTTTATCCACCGAGATCTAGACTTTAGAATAACCTTAGTTGGAATGCTGGAACGTTGGGCAGTACTGTCTGTCTAGCATTCCCACGTTCTTTCACCAAAATGTCTGCCCTCTCCTTTCCCTCCGTAACCCCTGCCTTAGTAGCACAGCTCTGGCAGGTTCAAATGAGCCATTAATATGAGAGAGAAGGAGGGGGTATCAGATCCCCCCCGACAGATTTATAGAGCTAGCCTTGAACGTTGTACCGTTTCTTGTGGACCTGAGCCCATGTTGCTCAAGGGGAAGACATAACGACGACCATGCTTCTGTGGTCTCGTCCATGTTACAGCCAACAAAAGCTGATTCTGTCTGCCTGAGCACAAATACTTGGCAATACAGTCTGTTTAGACATTAGATGTGTGTTAGTGGAGTTGAAATGATTGTGCATTGTGTTTGTCACAAGTGTATTTCTTGGTCAATATCAGAATATGAAATGTGTCTACCACTGTCTCTCCTGACGAAATGATGAAATTGCCTCATGATTATGTAACTTCTCTGGGCGATAACTCCAGCACTTTGGATTTGAAATGATACAATGACTGTGAGGTTAAAGTGCAGACTGTCAGCTTTAATTTGAAGGTCTTTTTCATCCATATCGGGTGAACCGCTTAGAAATTACAGCTTTTTGTACATAGTCCCCCCCATTTTAGGGGACCAAAAGTATTGGGACAAATTCACTTATGTGTATTAAAGTAGTAAAATGCAATGACTACATCATGCTTGTGAGACACACATTTGTTGGCTGCATCTGCTATTTGTTTTGGTTATTTCAGATTATTTTGTGCACAAAATAAATGAATGGTAAATAATGTATTGTGTCATTTTGGAGTCACTTTTAATGTAAATAAGAATATAATATGTTTCTAAACACTTCTACATTAATGTGGATACTACCATGATTACGGATAATCCTGAATGAATCGTGAATAATGATGAGTCAAAGTTAGACGCACAAATATCAACCCCCCCCCCAAACAAAATGCTAACCTCCCCTGTTATTGTAATGGTGAGAGGTTAACATGTCTTGGGGGTATGATATGTGTCTAACTTTCTCACTCATCATTATTCACGATTCATTCAGGATTATCCGTAATCATGGTAGCATCCACATTAATGTAGAAGTGTTTACAAACATATTCTATTCTTATTTACAATAAAAGTGACTCAGAAATGACACAAAGTGCTGTAATTTCTAAACGGATCACCCGATATCAATGAAAATACCCTCAAATGAAAGCTGACAGTCTGCACTTTAACCTCATAGTATCATTTCAAATCCAAAGTGCTAGAGTACAGAGCCTAAAAAACAAAACATTTGTCACTGTCCCAATACTTTTGGAGTTCACTGTATATCAGATAGCTCAAACAAAGCCATAACATGATTTCAATATGTTATTTACATCAATTTAGCTAAGTTTGTCTGCTGTTCAAATACATTTTTACCCTAAAGCAGTCATTATAGCACAGATATGGACTAGTACTCAGGGCTCCACAGCTGAATGCATGGTTGCCAAAAATTCTCACAACAATCCTCCCTTTCTGTTAATCTGTCCGTCCATTCCCTCCCACCCCCAACACAACTAGAACACTAAAAATGAAACAAATCCAGGAGATCAACTTCAATAGGGACCACAATAGAAATAAGTCCCCGACTTTATTGTGCAGTCCCGGTCACTTTGAAAAATCTTTATGTGTATATATGTATTTTTTTTAACTGACAAATAAAATCAATCAATCAATCCAAACTGTGCAGCGGCCAATTGCTGAATGGAAAGAGACATCTGTTACAAAACACCCAAAAGTTGAATGACATTCAGAGATTGTCAAGCCAAGCCTTCAAATCTGGGGAATCCTACAAGGTAAAGTGGGGAATTTTCTGTTTGTCGAGATTTATATAGTCTATTTATTGTATTGAAAACGGAAACAATGATATTGAAGTGGCCGAAGTCGGTATGCTTTGTTTATTAGTTGTGTGGTGCGTTGGCACAGAAACCTGTTGGTGGAAAATTCTTTGCATATATTTTATATAATTATAATTATGGCATCAAAATGTTTAAAATCTGATTTCCCCCTAGCTGATCATTGTCTGCAGCCGGCTCTGATCATAGTGTAATGAAACAGGCAGGGAGAATGAGCTCGTCTGTGGTGGTCAGTGAAACCTCAACCTTCTGGCCCATAGTCCCACGTGGCATCGACTGTGCCACAAAAGCATGCTAAAGTGGCAATATCTATGTTTATAAACACAGGGTAGCTACAGTTATTGTTATTTGTGGTCGTAATAATCATTTAGAGTTAATTCTACGAGGGGGGAGGGTGTTCAATTAATTTTACAGTACAAGGGGAGGGTCATGTGAAAATATTTTGTACGTTTGGGAGGGGGGGTGCATTTATTTTTTTATGACACCTTGAGTTGGACCAGCCCCTCTCCCCAGTAAATGTAGATCTGTCCCTAACAAATATTTCACACACTTTTCTCCAAAGTAGTGATTTATGTTTTATGCTTCTGTAATAAGAGTGATTTCATGTGCTAATCAAAGCGATCCTTTGATTTTGGTGTATTTGATTTTTATCTTGACATCATTGTAGGTGTTTCCGTGTTTAGCACATACATTACATTGCCATTCGCTGCAGTTTCATAAGCATCACAGTTGGATATATTGTATTTCACCGCTCCTAGTCCTAAACGGATCGGTCCATGTCGACCTCTGGGGTAGGGGTCAGTGGATGTGTCTCCTCCTCCCCTGACGCTGGCGTCTGATTGGCTGACAGCAGTTCTCCCACACTCCCACAGTACAGCAAGGAGCGCATCGGCCACTTCTGTCAGGACAGGAAACATGTTCAACTTTAGTCTGTATGATTGTTATAAGTCATACCAAATTCAAACAACTCTTTGTGAATGTCATATAGATAATGTAAGAAGTAGTGATGCCTACTGTGGACATCCTACTACACTGCTGTTACACTACAATTCATGTCTGATTTTAACTGAACATCTGGACAGATCGGGGTTATAAGCTATGATAACCAAGGAACTAAAAAGATAAGCACCCAGGTAGTTTGATGTCACCAACCTTGACTGGGTGGAGGTATCCCCCTGCCCTGGGGGGCAGTGTGAGTTCAGAGAGAGCCCCGCCCTGGTCCAGGGTCTCAGTAAGGTGGGCGATGTAATCAGTGGCCAGGACCAGGACGTCCAGCTTGGAGAGCTTGGTGTCACGGGGGACAGAGGGCAGGGCTGCCTGCAGGCTGTGGAAAGCCTGGCGGAGGTTACGCACACGGCTCCTCTCCCTGGCCGCGTTCTCTGGGGAGTGCTGGGACTTCATAGCCCTGCTGGGCTGCACCCCGTCACACACCCAGACCTCACCTGGACCACGCAGGAGGAACAGAAACACTTATGCTTCATTACATTTACGTGGTATACGACACTAAATTCATATGGAGATAGTGAGACAATAATGACATACCAATTAATGTAAAATTAAAGTGCTAGACTACTATAAATTCAGCTTCCATACCACAAGATCTGACATGTGTGAAGTTGATTCTGCAAATATTTAACGTGAAGGGTCTAAATATTGTCCAGATATCAACAATGAAAGAGTTCAGTAATTCAGAAATAATTCACAATTTCATTTCGTAGCGCTACTTAACATAAATAAAAGCTGAGATGACCTTCCAAATATTTAATTACTTTCAAGCTATAACCCTGAAGTGCCCACGGATCTACTGTATTCACTCCAGGTTCTGTAGAGATTTAACTCACCCACTTCTTAGGATCCCTACGTATGGACTGTCTGTGTCCAGGCTGCGGTGCCCTCAGACTGTCCACCTAACTGAAGACCAACCAGCTCCAGACACCCTACTGAAGACCAACAGAGACCCAGAGCTCGCCCGCTTCTGACCGCAGTTCCCCAGCCCCTCTAACAATCTCCAGTCACAGCTTCTCCGCTGCGCATCGTGGTCCTATGTCCTCCCTCTCCAACCATTACTCTCTTTCTCCGTCTCTCTTTCCCTCCCCTTGCCTTATCTGGTGAGGTCATGTGGGGATCTTCAAGCGGCCCTCATCTCCCCCACCCACACCTCCCCCGGGTGTGCTCTGCCAAGGGGAGCAGCCTCAGAGTGGTGGGGTGTCCCAGGGCAGGACGCAGGGCTTGGGAAACACCAGGGCCTGGCAGCAGCTGGAGGAACCTCTGGTCTCCCTGCCATGATGGAGAACTAGGAGGATGGTACTGCACTTGATACCATCATCATACAATTTTGGGGTATTAAACCATGAATGGGGACCAAGGCCACATAACTTAGGTGTGACCCCCAAGACATTAGCAGAAAGACAGAACAATAATTTAATTTAAATGTTTATTAATATAATTTGTCCCAAAAATATATATAGATCAGGAGATTAGTGTCTGAAATAAATACAGTGCTATTTATGGAATGCTATAACATTGTAAATAACTTGAGTAAATAATAACAGAACAGGTGATCAGAATAAAATACACATTTCAGTCTCTGGCAACTATTGCAAAAAATAATTTAAAAAACATATCACCTGAAATGTTATGCATCATTTGATAACCACTCGGGGCTAGACTATGCCAGTAATCTAAACGTATAACTGCCTGTGCTCTCCTGCTTAACAATGATTCAGGAACAACCTAAACTAAATTGTCTTCTATTCACTCTTATCAACTGGTCCATGGATAATTTCCTAACTAGAGAGTAAGTTGTTGAACACTTATCTTCCACACCTCATTGGCAGTAGTCATTGGGAGGCTTTACTGTATTACATTAGCCTGGTCCCAGATCTGTTTGTGCAGTCTTGCCACCTCATATCATTCCTCCAGGACTTCATCTGGAGTTTTTGCGATATTTGCGGTAAAAAATGCTTGATTTTGCTGCAGCAATTCTGACATTTTGCAATGATTTTGTCCAATTTGTCACGGAAATGCGCTGACGAGGGGAAAAGTTTGTTGACGTGTGGCTTGATTTAAATATATTATGCGGCAAACGTGCGGTGATTGGTTGAAATTGCAAGCTCTCTTTTTGTGCTGCGGTGATGGGTCAGATTTATGCGATGATAATATTGCAATGATTTTACTGTTTTAAGCAGAAATAGTGCGGTGATTGGTCAAATTTGCAAGCCCTCGCATAATATAGAGTTGTGATCGCAGAATCCTGGACGGACTGTCATATGGGCATTGTCATGCCAAAACAGCACAAACAGATCTGTGACATGGCTAGTATTATTTGCTGATGTGTGTAAAAAGGCAGCTATGGCAGAGGTTTCTCTCTCTATGGGCTTATCAGTAAGTAGCTTCTGGCACATGTCAGTGCTATCATAATACCAGTGCTTGCTGACCTAGCATCTGGTGCTGTTTGGTAAACAGGAAAGGCAGATGTGCAGAGCGGCAATCACTTCCTCCTCTTCTCCTGCATCTTGGTGAAGTTCTGGATGTCCTGGGCCATGAGTTCTGGCTCCTCCATGGCGGCGAAGTGTCCTCCTCGGGCCATGGGCGTGAAGGTCTTCAGCTCGCGGTATTTCTGCTGCACCCACAGCTTGGGGGTGTGCATCAGCTCGTTGGGGAAGCAGGCAAAACCGGTGGGCACATGCACTGGCATCCTGGGTAGAGAAGGAGTGAATAAGTGCATTAGTTTACTGAAACATAAAATATGTTTGTCCTTTCTACTTTAACAGCATGACTTACCAGGATAAATTTATTCTGAAGGTGGAGCTCCTCGTGCTAGCTAGACTATTACATAGCACATACATACACTTGAAGTCAGAAGTTTACATACACCTTAGCAAAATACATTTAAAAACTCAGTTTTTCACAATTCCTGACATTTAATCCTAGTAAATATTCCCTGTTTTAGGTCAGTTAGGATGACCACTTTATTTTAAGAATGTGAAATGTCAGGATAATTATAGAGATAATTATTTATTTAAGCTTTTATTTCTTTCATCACATTCCCAGTGGGTCAGAAGTTTACATACACTCAATTAGTATTTGGTAGCATTGCCTTTAAATTGTTTAACTTGGGTCAAACATTTCGGGTAGCTTTCCACAAGCTTACCACAATAAGTTGGGTGAATTTTGGCCCATTTCTCCTGACAGAGCTGGTGTAACGGAGTCAGGTTTGTAGGCCTCCTTGCTCGCACAAGCTTTTTCAGTTCTGCCCACAAATGTTCTATAGGATTGAGGTCCGGGATTTGTGATGGCCACTCCAATACCTTGACTTTGTTGTCCTTTAGCCATTTTGCCACAACTTTGGAAGTATGATTGGGGTCATTGTCCATTTGGAAGACCCATTTGCGACCAAGCTTTAACTTCCTGACTGATGTCTTGAGATGTTGCTTCAATATATCCACATAATTTTCCTTCCTCATGATGCCATCTATTTTGTGAAGTGCACCAGTCCCTCCTGCAGCAAAGCACCCCCACAGCATGATGCTGCCACCCCCGTACTTCACGGTTGGGATGGTGTTCTTCGGCTTGCAAGCCACCCCTTTTTTCCTCAGAACATAACGATGGTCATTATGGCCAAACAGTTATATTTTTGTTTCATCAGACCAGAGGACATTTCTCCAAAAAGTACGATCTTTGTCCCCATGTGCAGTTGCAAACCGTAGTCTGGCTTTTTTATGGAGGTTTTGGAGCAGTGGCTTCTTCCTTGCTGAGCGGCCTTTCAGGTTATGTCGATATAGGACTCGTTTTACTGTGGATATACAGTGGGGAGAACAAGTATTTGATACACTGCCGATTTTGCAGGTTTTCCTACTTACAAAGCATGTAGAGGTCTGTAATTTCATAAAAAATCCAGAAAATCACATTTTTAAGTAATTAATTTGCATTTTATTGCATGACATAAGTATTTGATCACCTACCAACCAGTAAGAATTCCGGCTCTCACAGACCTGTTAGTTTTTCTTTAAAAAGCTCTCCTGTTCTCCACCTGTATTAACTGCACCTGTTTGAACAAGTTACCTGTATAAAAGACACCCGTCCACACACTCAATCAAACAGACTCCAACCTCTCCACAATGGCCAAGACCAGAGAGCTGTGTAAGGACATCAGGGATAATATTGTAGACCTGCACAAGGCTGGGATGGGCTACAGGACAATAGGCAAGCAGCTTGGTGAGAAGGCAACAACTGTTGGCGAAATTATTAGAAAATGGAAGAAGTTCAAGATCACCCTCGGTCTGGGGCTCCATGCAAGATCTCACCTCGTGGGGCATCAATGATCATGAGGAAGGTGAGGGATCAGCCCAGAACTACACGGCAGGACCTGGTCAATGACCTGAAGAGAGCTGGGACCACAGTCTCAAAGAAAACCATTAGTAATACATTACGCCGTCATGGATTAAAATCCTGCAGCGCACGCAAGGTCCCCCTGCTCAAGCCAGCGCATGTCCAGGCCCGTCTGAAGTTTGCCAATGACCATCTGGATGATCCAGAGGAGGAATGGGAGAAGGTCATGTGGTCTGATGAGACAAAAATAGAGCTTTTTGGTCTAAACTCCACTCGCCGTGTTTGGAGGAAGAAGAAGGATGAGTACAACCCCAAGAACACCATCCCAACCGTGAAGCATGGAGGTGGAAACATAATTCTTTGGGGATGCTTTTCTCCAAAGGGGACAGGACGACTGCACCGTATTGAGGGGAGGATGGATGGGGCCATGTATCGCGAGATCTTGGCCAACAACCTCCTTCCCTCAGTAAGAGCATTGAAGATGGGTCGTGGCTGGGTCTTCCAGCATGACAACGACCCGAAACACACAGCCAGGGCAACTAAGGAGTGGCTCCGTAAGAAGCATCTCAAGGTCCTGGAGTGGCCTAGCCAGTCTCCAGACCTGAACCCAATAGAAAATCTTTGGAGGGAGCTGAAAGTCCGTATTGCCCAGCGACAGCCCCGAAACCTGAAGGATCTGGAGAAGGTCTGTATGGAGGAGTGGGCCAAAATCCCTGCTGCAGTGTGTGCAAACCTGGTCAAGACCTACAGGAAACGTATGATCTCTGTAATTGCAAACAAAGGTTTCTGTACCAAATATTAAGTTCTGCTTTTCTGATGTATCAAATACTTATGTCATGCAATAAAATGCAAATTAATTACTTAAAAATCATACAATGTGATTTTCTGGATTTTTGTTTTAGATTCCGTCTCTCACAGTTGAAGTGTACCTATGATAAAACATTACAGACCTCTACATGCTTTGTAAGTAGGAAAACCTGCAAAATCGGCAGAGTATCAAATACTTGTTCTCCCCACTGTAGATAACGTTGTACCTGTTTCCTCCAGCATCTTCACAAGGTCCTTTGCTGTTGTTAAAACAAGTTTGAATGACTCCTACCTAAGTGTATGTAAACTTCCGACTTCAACTGTAGATATTACATAGCAACATTCCACTGACTTTGAGTGTGGCTGGTCAAGACCCTTGCTGAAGTTCTCCTTGTAGAAGCGCATGGAGGAGATGATGCAGCCAGATGTCCAGTAGATCATCACGTTGGTCAGCAGGTCATCCAGACTGAACTTCCTGCAAGGTAAGAGGTGCTAAAAAACAAATGCCATAAAAATGGACATGGTAATTTGACAAAGAAGCCTTTGAATTCTAACCAACTATCCTATTCCACATCAAAGGCTGTGGTTCAGGTCTAAGACGTTCTACCTCGTAAGTCCTCCATCATCCAGGTTCCTGAAGTCATGGTCAGTCCAGGTGGAAAACTTCTCCAAGATATAGGCAGCAAGACCCACCGGAGAATCATTCAACCCTCGACCTATAGAAAGAGATCAGACACACACATAATCAGATATACAGTGGTGGGAAAAAGTATTTAGTCAGCCACCAATTGTGCAAGTTCTCCCACTTAAAAAGATGAGAGAGGCCTGTAATTTTCATCATAGGTACACGTCAACTATGACAGACAAATTGAGGAAAAGAAAATCCAGAAAATCACATTGTAGGATTTTTTGTGAATTTATTTGCAAATTATGGTGGAAAATAAGTATTTGGTCACCTACAAACAAGCAAGATTTCTGGCTCTCACAGACCTGTAACTTCTTCTTTAAGAGGCTCCTCTGTCCTCCACTAGTTACCTGTATTAATGGCACCTGTTTGAACTTGTTATCAGTATAAAAGACACCTGTCCACAACCTCAAACAGTCACACTCCAAACTCCACTATGGCCAAGACCAAAGAGCTGTCAAAGGACACCAGAAACAAAATTGTAGACCTGCACCAGGCTGGGAAGACTGAATCTGCAATAGGTAAGCAGCTTGGTTTGAAGAAATCAACTGTGGGAGCAATTATTAGGAAATGGAAGACATACAAGTCCACTGATAATCTCCCTCGATCTGGGGCTCCACGCAAGATCTCACCCCATGGGGTCAAAATGATCACAAGAACGGTGAGCAAAAATCCCAGAACCACACGGGGGGACCTAGTGAATGACCTGCAGAGAGCTGGGACCAAAGTAACAAAGCCTACCATCAGTAACACACTACGCCGCCAGGGACTCAAATCCTGCAGTGCCAGACGTGTCCCCCTGCTTAAGCCAGTACATGTCCAGGCCCGTCTGAAGTTTGCTAGAGTGCATTTGGATGATCCAGAAGAGGATTGGGAGAATGTCATATGGTCAGATCAAACCAAAATATAACTTTTTGGTAAAAACTCAACTCGTCGTATTTGGAGGACAAAGAATGCTGAGTTGCATCCAAAGAACACCATACCTACTGTGAAGCATGGGGGTGGAAACATCATGCTTTGGGGCTGTTTTTCTGCAAAGGGACCAGGACGACTGATCCGTGTAAAGGAAAGAATGAATGGGGCCATGTATCGTGAGATTTTGAGTGAAAACCTCCTTCCATCAGCAAGGGCATTGAAGATGAAACGTGGCTGGGTCTTTCAGCATGACAATGATCCCAAACACACCGCCCAGGCAACGAAGGAGTGGCTTCGTAAGAAGCATTTCAAGGTCCTGGAGTGGCCTAGCCAGTCTCCAGATCTCAACCCCATAGAAAATCTTTGGAGGGAGTTGAAAGTCCGTGTTGCCCAGCGACAGCCCCAAAACATCACTGCTCTAGAGGAGATCTGCATGGAGGAATGGGCCAAAATACCAGAAACAGTGTGTGAAAAACTTGTGAAGACTTACAGAAAACGTTTGACCTGTGTCATTGCCAACAAAGGGTATATAAACAAAGTATTGAGAAACTTTTGTTATTGACCAAATACTTAGTTGTGGACAGGTGTCTTTTATACTGATAACAAGTTCAAACAGGTGCCATTAATACAGGTAACGAGTGGAGGACAGAGGAGCCTCTTAAAGAAGAAGTTACAGGTCTGTGAGAGCCAGAAATCTTGCTTGTTTGTAGGTGACCAAATACTTATTTTCCACCATAATTTGCAAATAAATTCATTAAAAATCCTACAATGTAATTTTCTGGATTTTTTTTCCTCAATTTGTCTGTCATAGTTGACGTGTACCTATGATGAAAATTACAGGTCTCTCTCATCTTTTTAAGTGGGAGAACTTGCACAATTGGTGGCTGACTAAATCATTTTTTCCCCACTGTATGATACAGCACAGTTTCTTATTCCTGGTCCTGGTCTATACAGAAGCAGCAGTTAAAGCTTTGTGTAACCCAGAACGCTTCCCCTTCAAAACTGGTTCCATCTCTTACCCACAGTGTCAGGCTTGGTGGCCTGGATGTGCATGTATCCTGACTCCTTGACAGACTCCACCACTAGGTTCTGCACAACGGGGTAGATGCGCTGGATGTCATGCTCGTTGAAGCCAAACAGCTTGGGGAAACTGCGGCCCAGCATTATAGACAGAACCATGGGCAGGCCCGGCTTGGAGGGGGGAGCAAAGTTGAGATGCAAGCCTTTGATTATTCTGGGGTGACAAAAGCAGAGAGGAGAGATGAAGTACAACAGACATTGAATCTGAGTCAAACTGAGGCTTTTAAAATTTTTATTTTTATTTATTTAACCTTTATTTAACCAGGTAAGCCAGTTGAGAACAAGTTCTCATTTACAACTGTGACCTGGCCAAGATAAAGCAAAGCAGTGCGATAAAAAACAACAACACAGAGTTACATATGGGATAAACAAAAGCGTACAGTTAATAACACAATAGAAAATCTATATACAGTGTGTGCAAATGTAGTAAGTTATGGAGGTAAGGCAATAAATAGGCCATAGTGCAAAATAATTACAATTTAGTATTAACACTGGAATGATATATGTGCAGAAGATTATGTGCAAATAGAGATACTGGGGTGCAAATTAGCAAAATAAATAACAATATGGGGATGAGGTAGTTGGGTGGGCTAATTACAGATGGGCTGTGTACAGGTGCAGTGATCAGTAAGCTGCTCTGACAACTGATGATTAAAGTTAGTGAGGGAGTGAAGAGACTCCACCTTCAGAGATTTTTGCAGTTCATTCCAGTCATTGGCAGCAGAGAACTGGAAGGAATGGCGGCCAAATGCGGTGTTGGCTTTGGGGATGACCAGTGAGATATACCTGCTGGAGCGCATACTACGGGTGGGTGTTGCTATGGTGACAAATGAGCTAAGATAAGGCAGGGATTTGCCTAGCAGTGATTTATAGATGACCTGGAGTTAGAGGGCCAGCCAACGAGAGCGTACAGGTCACAATGGTGGGTAGTATATGGGGCTTTGGTGACAAAATGGATGGCACTGTGATAGACTAAATCCAATTTGCTGAGTAGAGTGTTGGAGGCTATTTTGTAAATGACATCGCCGAAGTCAAGGATCGGTAGAATAGTCCGTTTTACGAGGGCATGTTTGGCAGCATGAGTGAAGGAGGCTTTGTTGCGAAATAGGAAGCCGATTCTAGATTTAACTTTGGATTGGAGATGCTTAATGTTTACCCAGACACCTAGGTATTTGTAGTTGTCCACATATTCTAAGGCAGACCTGCCGAGAGTAGTAATTCTAGGTCGGGCAGGCGGGTGCAAGCAGCGTTCGATTGTGTCACGCCCTGGCTCGGGGGACTCTCGTATGTTGAGCCAGGGTGTTAGTTTCTATGTTTTGTTGTGGGTCTAGGTATTGTATTTATTTGTTTGAGTGACTCCCAATCAGAGGTAACGAGTGTCAGCTGTTGGCTCGTTGTCTCTGATTGGGAGCCATATTTAACTATCGGTCTTTCACGTTGTGTTTGTGGTTTCTTGTTCATTTCGGTTTGTGTGAAACTGTAGACGTCACGTTATCGTTTATTGTTTTGATCGTGTGATCAGAAATAAAAAGATATGTTCACCTTCAACGCTGCGCCTTGGTCCTCCTCTATGTATGACGATCGTGACAGAAGAAACCACCAAGATGGGACCAAGCAGCGTGTCCAGGAGCCATCGCCAGGGAGATCCCTCACAGATCTCCTTCGCCTCCTGGACTGGGTCAAGCCGAGGGAGGAAGACAAGGGCTTGACATTATGGCAGAAGGGCGAGAGGCTGGCGAGGGATATGGAGACCTGGTCCACGGGTAGGAGAGACGCCCCGAAAATTTTTAGGGGGGGGCTCACGACGTCGGACCAGCAGGAGGCCGCGATAGAGCGGTCCAGTGGGTTGCCGGAGAAGGCCGCCGGGTTACGGGGGCCACTGGTAGAAGAGGGGATGGAAGGTATAGAGGCACGGCGAGAGGTACTGGCGTGTGTTGCCAGTCCGGTCCGGCCCGTTCCAGATCCCGGTGTAGAGCCAGTGGTGTGTGTCCCCAGTACGGTCCGGTCTATTCCTGCTCCCCGCACCGAACCTGCGGTGCGCGTCGCCAGCCCAGTCCGGCCCATTCCTGCTCCCCGCATCAAGTCTGTGGTGCGTCTCGTCAGCCCGGCTCTGCCCGTTCCTGCTCCCCGCACCAGGTCTGTGGTGCGCGTCGCCAGCCCAGTCCGGCCCATTCCTGCTCCCCGCATCAAGTCTGTGGTGCGTCTCGTCAGCCCGGCTCTGCCCGTTCCTGCTCTCCGCACCAGGTCTGTGGTGCGCGTCGCCAGCCCGGTCCGGCCCATTCCTGCTCCCAGCACCAAGTCTGTGGGGCGTTTCGTCAGCCCTGTCCGGCCCGCTCCTGCTCCCCACACCAAGCCAGTGGTGTGCGTCGTCAGTGCAGCACGGCCCGTGCCTGTTCCCCACACCAAGCCAGTGGTGTGCGTCGTCGGTCCGGCACGGCACGTGCCTGTTCCACTGGAGCCGGATCCGCCGCCTAGGCGGAGTGCCCACCCGGTCCCTCCCCTGTTGTGTTTCGTTGGCGCGGTCGGAGTCCGCGCCTTTAGGGGGGGGTACTGTCACGCCCTGGCTCGGGGGACTCTCGTATGTTGAGCCAGGGTGTTAGTTTCTATGTTTTGTTGTGGGTCTAGGTATTGTATTTCTTTGTTTGAGTGACTCCCAATCAGAGGTAACGAGTGTCAGCTGTTGGCTCGTTGTCTCTGATTGGGAGCCATATTTAACTATCGGTCTTTCACGTTGTGTTTGTGGTTTCTTGTTCATTTCGGTTTGTGTGAAACTGTAGACGTCACGTTATCGTTTATTGTTTTGATCGTGTGATCAGAAATAAAAAGATATGTTCACCTTCAACGCTGCGCCTTGGTCCTCCTCTATGTATGACGATCGTGACAGATTGAAGAGCATGCATTTAGTTTTACTAGCGTTTAAGAGCAGCTGGAGGCTACGGAAGGAGTGCTGTATGGCATTGAAGCTCGTTTGGAGGTTTGTTAACACAGTGTCCAATGAAGGGCCAGATGTATACAAAATGGTGTCGTCTGCGTAGAGGTGGATCTGAGAGTCACCAGCAGCAAGAGCGACATCATTGATGTACACAGAGAATAGAGCCGCCCGAGAATTGAACCCTGTGGCACCCCCATAGAGACTGCCAGAGGTCCAGACAACCGGCCCTCCGATTTGACACATTGAACTCTATCTGAGAAGTAGTTGGTGAACCAGGCGAGGCAGTCATTTGAAAAACCAAGGCTATTTAGTCTGCCAATAAGAATGCGGTGATTGACGGAGTCGAAAGCCTTGGCCAGGTCGATGAAGACGGCTGCACATTACTGTCTTTATCGATCGCGGTTATAATATCGTTTAGGACCTTGAGCGTGGCTGAGGTGCACCCATGACCAGCTCGGAAACCAGATTGCATAGCGGAAAAGGTACGGTGGGATTCGAAATGGTCGGTGATCTGTTTGTTAACTTGGCTTTCAAATACTTTCGAAAGGCAGGGCAGGATGGATATACAGTGGGGAGAACAAGTATTTGATACACTGCCGATTTTGCAGGTTATCCTACTTACAAAGCATGTAGAGGTCTGTACTTTTTATCATAGGTACACTTCAACTGTGAGAGACGGAATCTAAAACGAAAATCACATTGTATGATTTTTAAGTAATTAATTTGCATTTTATTGCATGACATAAGTATTTGATCACCTACCAACCAGTAAGAATTCCGGCTCTCACAGACCTGTTAGTTTTTCTTTAAGAAGCCCTCCTGTTCTCCACTCATTACCTGTATTAACTGTACCTGTTTGAACTCGTTACCTGTATAAAAAGACACCTGTCCACACACTCAATCAAACAGACTCCAACCTCTCCACAATGGCCAAGACCAGAGAGCTGTGTAAGGACATCAGGGATAAAATTGTAGACCTGCACAAGGCTGGGATGGGCTACAGGACAATAGGCAAGCAGCTTGGTGAGAAGGCAACAACTGTTGGCGAAATTATTAAAAAATGGAAGAAGTTCAAGATGACGGTCAATCACCCTCGGTCTGGGGCTCCATGCAAGATCTCACCTCGTGGGGCATCAATGATCATGAGGAAGGTGAGGGATCAGCCCAGAACTACACGGCAGGACCTGGTCAATGACCTGAAGAGAGCTGGGACCACAGTCTCAAAGAAAACCATTAGTAACACACTACGCCGTCATGGATTAAAATCCTGCAGCGCACGCAAGGTCCCCCTGCTCAAGCCAGCGCATGTCCAGGCCCGTCTGAAGTTTGCCAATGACCATCTGGATGATCCAGAGGAGGTATGGGAGAAGGTCATGTGGTCTGATGAGACAAAAATAGAGCTTTTTGGTCTAAACTCCACTCGCCGTGTTTGGAGGAAGAAGAAGGATGAGTACAACCCCAAGAACACCATCCCAACCGTGAAGCATGGAGGTGGAAACATCACCTCTGTAGCTCAACTGGTAGAGCACGGCGCTTGTAACGCCAAGGTAGTGGGTTCGATCCCCGGGACCACCCATACACAAAATTGTATGCACGCATGACTGTAAGTCGCTTTGGATAAAAGCGTCTGCTAAATGGCATATTTTATTTTTATTTATGTTTTTCTGCAAAGGGGACAGGACGACTGCACCGTATTGAGGGGAGGATGGATGGGGCCATGTATCGCGAGATCTTGGCCAACAACCTCCTTCCCTCAGTAAGAGCATTGAAGATGGGTCGTGGCTGGGTCTTCCAGCATGACAACGACCCCAAACACACAGCCAGGGCAACTAAGTAGTGGCTCCGTAAGAAGCATCTCAAGGTCCTGGAGTGGCCTAGCCAGTCTCCAGACCTGAACCCAATAGAAAATCTTTGGAGGGAGCTGAAAGTCCGTATTGCCCAGCGACAGCCCCGAAACCTGAAGGATCTGGAGAAGGTCTGTATGGAGGAGAGGGACAAAATCCCTGCTGCAGTGTGTGCAAACCTGGTCAAGACCTACAGGAAACGTATGATCTCTGTAATTGCAAACAAAGGTTTCTGTACCAAATATTAAGTTCTGCTTTTCTGATGTATTAAATACTTATGTCATGCAATAAAATGCAAATTAATTACTTAAAAATCATACAATGTGATTTTCTGGATTTTTGTTTTAGATTCCGTCTCTCACAGTTGAAGTGTACCGATGATAAAGATTACAGACCTCTACATGCTTTGTAAGTAGGAAAACCTGCAAAATCAGCAGTGTATCAAATACTTGTTCTCCCCACTGTAGGTCTGTAACAGTTTGGATCTAGAGTGTCACCCCCTTTGAAGAGGGGGATGACCGCGGCAGCTTTCCAAATTCTGGGGATCTCAGACGATACGAAAGAGAGGTTGAACAGGCTGGTAATAGGGGTTGCGACAATTTCTGCGGCTCATTTTAGAAAGATTGTCTAGCCCAGCTGATTTGTTGGGGTCCAGATTTTGCAGCTCTATCAGAACATCAGCTATCTGAATTTGGGTGAAGGAGAAGCGGGGCGGGGCATGGGCAAGTTGCAGTTGAGGGTGCAGAGCTGGTGGCCGGGGTAGGGGTAGCCAGGTGGAAAGCATGGCCAGCCGTAGCAAAATGCATGTTGAAATTTTCGATTATCGTAGATTTATCGGTAGTGACAGTGTTTCCTAGCATCGGTGCAGTGGGCAGCTGGGAAGAGGTGCTCTTATTCTCCATGGACTTTACAGTGTCCCAAAACCTTTTGGAGTTAGTGCTACAGGATGCACATTTCTGTTTGAAAAAGCTAGCCTTTGCTTTCCTAACTGATTGTGTATATTGGTTCCTGACTTCTCTGAAAAGTTGCATATCGCGGGGGCTGTTCGATGCTAATGCAGTACGCCACAGGATGTTTTTGTGCTGGTCAAGGGCAGTCAAGTCTGGGGTGAACCAGGGGCTATATCTGTTCTTAGTTCTGAATTTTTTGAACGGGGCATGCTTATTTAAGATGGAGAGGAAAGCACTTTTAAAGAACAACCAGGCATCCTCTACTGACGGAATAAGGTCAATATCCATCCAGGATACCCGGGCCAGTTCAATTAGAAAGGCCTGCTCGCTGAAGTGTTTTAGGGAGCGTTTGACATTGATGAGGGGTGGTCGTTTGACCGCGGACCCATTACGGACACAGGCAATGAGGCAGTGATCGCTGAGATCCTGGTTGAAGACAGCGGAGATGTATTTAGAGGGTAAATTAGTCAGGATGATGAGTCCCCAAGTTATCAAATTTAGGGTTGTACCTGGTAGGTTCCTTGATAATTTGTGTGAGATTGAGGGCATCTAGTTTAGATTATAGGATGTCTGGGGTGTTAAGCATATCCCAGTTTAGGTCACCAAGCAATATGAACTCTGAGGATAGATGGGGGGCAATCAATTCACATATGGTGTCCAGGGCACAACTGGGGGCTGAGGGGGGTCTGTAGCAAGCGGCAACAGTGAGAGACTTATTTCTGGAAAGGTGGATTTGTAGAAGTAGAAGCTCAAACAGTTTGGGCACAGACCTGGATAGTATGATATAGCTCTGCAGGCTATCTCTACAGTAGATTGCAACTCCGCCCCCTTTGGCAGTTCTATCTAGACGGAAAATGTTCTAGTTGGGAATGGAAATGTCTGAATCTTTGGTGGCCTTCCTAAGCCAGAATTCAGACACTGCTAGAACATCAGGGTTGGCGGAGTGTGTTAACGCAGTGAATAACTCAAACTTAGGGAGGAGGCTTCTGATGTTAACATGCAAGAAACCAAGGCTTTTACGGTTACAGAAGTCAACAAATGATAGCGCCTGGGGAGTAGGAGTGATACTGGGGGCTACAGGGCCTGGGTTAACCTCTACATCACCAGAGGAGGAATAGAATAAGGATACGGCTAAAGGCTTTAAGAACTGGTCTTCTAGTGCGTTCGGTACAGAGAATAAAAGGGGCAGATTTCCGGGCTTTGTAGAATAGATTCAGGGCATTATGTACAGACAAGGATAAGGAAGGATATGAGTACAGTGGAGGTAAACCTAAGCGTTGGGTAACGATGAATGAGATAGCATCACTGGAGGCACCGATTGAGCCGGTCTCCACGTGTGTGGGGGGTGGGACAAAGGAGCTATCTGAGGCATGTTGAGCGGGACTGGGGGCTCTACATTGAAAAAGTACAGTAAGAACTAACCGAAACAGCAATAGGCAAGGCATATTGACATGGGAGAGAGGCATAAAGCAATCACAGGTGTTATTCGAGAGAGCTAAGACAGCTGGTAATCGCGACAAAAGTTTGAGCTGAGGCTAAACAGATAAACAGGATGGGGTATCGTATAAAGGAACAGTCCAGCAGGCATCAGCTGTGTAGCTGAGTGATAATAAGGTCCAGTGAACAGCAATAGGTGAGTCCGGGAGCAGTTCAGTGGCTGCTACGGCACAGGCGAGCAGGAGGCACGGCTGTTGATTGCGTGTGCTAGCGGGCCGGGGCTAGCAGATGGATCTTCGTGGTCGTCAATGGGAAGCCTGTTGAAACCACATCAGACGATTACGTCGGCAGACCAGTCGTGATGGATCGGCGGGGCTCCGTGTCAACACTAGGAGGTCCCGTCCAGTTGACAGAGAGGTAGATAGCCGGGAGATGGGCCTGGCTTGAGGCTAGCTCAAGGCTAACTGGGGCTTGCTTCGGGACAGTGGTGATTAGCCAACAACAACAACAGCCATTCGGTTGCAGCTAGCTAGTTGCGATGATCCAGTGTTAAGGTCCAGTGATTCAGTGATTCCGGCAGAAAATCCGATATGCTCTGGCTCGATAGCGCGATGTGCAGACTGGCCGATAATTGTCCAGGCTAGAGCTGGCTGGTAGGTAGTGCAGGCCACGGACAATGGTGAAGACCGCTAACGGTGGCTTATAGCAAGTAGCTAGTTAGCTGGCTAGCTGGCTAGTTTCAGCAGGAGTTTCTAGATAAAAAGTTGTTGAATAAAGACATAATAGAATCCGTTCCAGATTGGGTGAGGCGGATTGCAGGAAAGTATATTTAGTTAAAGGATGGAAAGTGATATTGAGAAATATATACAAAAAACAACAAAAAAAAACAGGCTATTTACATGAGGACACTACAGAAAACAAGACCGCACTGCTACGCCATCTTGGACCAATTTTGACTTCATATCATTCACTGATGAGAACATTTAACTCATAAAACATTATCATACATTCTAAATACCATAAATAAGGAGGCAAACATAATATTGACTATGTCTCCCATGGCTTAAGCTAAGATCTATCTGTCTATCTATCTGTGTGTCTGTCTGTCTTACTTGGGCTCCAGCTGGGCCATGTTGGTGGTGACGATCCATCCCCAGTCTCCTCCATGAGCATAGAACTGTTGGAAGCCCAGTCTCTTCATCAGCTTGTGGAAAACACGGGCCGCACACACCGAGTCAAAACCTGCAACGTAAACAGAATCATTCATTAGAGAAAACAAATATAAAGTCACTGAATATAACGTTCATCTGGCAGACATGCTTTGTTAGATTCAATGGGCTAGGCATTTATGTGAGCCTTGACCCCAGCCAGGCTTCTAACCACTTACCTTTCTTATGTGGAGCCTCAGAGAAGCCGTACCCAGGGATGGAAGGACACACCACCTCAAACACGATGTCGTCTGGGTTGGAGGGTTCAGTCAGGAGGGGTATCATCCTGTAGAACTCGTAGAAAGAGCCTGGCCAGCCGTGCACCATGAGCAGAGGCACAGCAGTCACGCCCTCAGGGAGGTTCTTGGGCCGCACATGGACGTAGTGGACGTCAATGCCTGATACATAGGTCAGAGGATGCTTGAATGAAACATAAGCCATTTCCTGGTGACTCAAATTGTTTGTTTTTTGTGTGTGCAGAGTTTCACGTAGACTTAGAGTTATGTTGTATTTACTGGCAGCCAATAGATCTGCTTGTTCAGTTCCATCTTATTCTATACATAACTGATCAATCTCTACACACCATCTCACCTTCGATGTTAGTTTTGTAATGTGGGTATTTGTTCAGTTTCTCCACCTGTCTCCTCCAATCAAAGTCATGTCTCCAGTAGGTGACCACCTTCTGCAGATAGTGGGAGTTGAAGCCGTAGTTGAACTGGCTGTCCTCTAGAGAGGGGAAGGATCGGGTCTGGTCTATTCTCCTGTACAGGTCCTGGGTGGAGCATTGAGTATGAGTTTTTTTTATTTATTTAACCTTTATTTAACCAGGTAAGCCAGTTGAGAACAAGTTCTCATTTACAACTGCGACCTGGCCAAGATAAAGCATAGTAGTGCGATAAAAACAACAACACAGAGTTACATATGGGGTAAAAAAAACATTAAGTCAACAAAAAAAAATACAACTGAAAATATATATACAGTGTGGGCAAATGTAGCAAGTTATGGAGGTAAGGCAATAAATAGGCTATAGTGCAAAATAATTACAATTAGTATTAACACTGGAATTCTAGATGTGCAAGAGATTATGTGCAAATAGAGATACTGGGGTGCAAAAGAGCAAAATAAATAACAATATAGGGATGAGGTAGTTGGGTGGGCTAATTTCAGATGGGCTGTGTACAGGTGCAGTGATCGGTAAGGTGCTCTGACAACTGATGCTTAAAGTTAGTGAGGGAGATAAGAGTCTCCAGCTTCAGAGATTTTTGCAATTCGTTCCAGTCATTGGCAGCAGAGAACTGGAAGGAATGGCGGCCAAAGGAGGTGTTGGCTTTGGGAATGACCAGTGAGATATACCTGCTGGAGCGCAGACTACGGGTGGGTGCTCCTATGGTGACCAATGAGCTAAGATAAGGCGGGGATTTGCCTAGCAGTGATTTATAGATGGCCTGGAGCTCAACTAATCTTCAACTAATCAACTAAAGACTGTTGCATAAGCCTTAACTCTCTAAGCTTGGACCTCCTCTAGGCCTATAATCCCCCATCTCACCTCCAACTCTTCATCATCCGTCCGGACTGTGTAGTGGCGAATGCTGAGATCTTCTTCCCCGTCCACGGGAGTCCCCTCCCCCCACCAGCCATCCTCACTCTTCAGCTGATGCCTCTTACTCCTCTGCACCAGGAAGTAGATCACTCCTCCCATCACCAGGGCTAACAGAACCTCTGCAAACATGGTGCTGCCTTCTGGGTTACCCAGTGAACAGGATAAACAAATCAAGGATAGCAGACATGTTACAATGGACGCCCTTTATAATGCCATTCACTGTCCTTATATGTAATGCTTAGTAGTGAGTAAATTAATAGTTTTTGTTTGTAGGCTATGTCTAGCATGTAACTTATAATAGAAAAATAAATCAGCAACACATGAAATGTATGGTTACCAGCACTACAGACATACACAGACACACATAAGCCTACATGACTGTTTTATCCATTATGCAAACAAATTGCTACTGAAAAATGATGACAATTGACCAGAGGTTTGCAGACTGTGAAAATAGAACAAAGGTACTGGAGCACTGTTGTTGTACAGAATTCAGTTCTGAAAGGATTAGGTAAAGAATGGTGTGGACAAGGCCCCAGTCACAATTCATTGGGGCCAAAATACATGACAAAGCTTTTCTCTGGCCGGCCTCTGATACCACAACAACTTTCATAGAGAATTTAGAAACATATCGATCTGATTTATTTGTGAGCATTGCTTTATTGATTGACATACAACTGACATAACGTATTTTTCACCTGACAGAAAATATATCCATAAAGCAATTTAGATCCTTTTGGATCTTCTGATTACAAACTATAAAATGAAAGTACTGAGCCCTAGAAGTTCCCTCCATGGGGGCCCAGACAAAACGAACTTTTTTCTGGAACAAGCAGATGGCAACCAGCAAAAACAGGCCTGTGATGAGAGCTGACTGAAGTTGTATTACAAAATGCCTAGGGCAACACATTTAACTTGGCATGCATAGTTCATGCAAAATAACTAGTCTGCTCTGCTATGGACCTGAATATAGTTAGTGTTGTTGTCCAATACTGCAGCTGTTCCTAAAAACGGGTCCAGTTATGCACTAATCTGATTAGAAGGCTAACCAATTGAAAAACAAAGTTTGCATTGAGATGACTGGAATTGCAAGTACGGTATGTAGCCTATTCAATGTTGAATCTATTCACAGATCATTCCTAACATTCCATTTGATATTTACATATTTCAGATAACAGCTGGATAGGCCTACAATGGATAGGCTACAATACCCAATATAAACAATAATATAATAATAATAATATATGCCATTTAGCAGACGCTTTTATCCAAAGCGACTTACAGTCATGCGTGCATAATTTTTTTTTTTTTGTGTGTATGGGTGGTCCCGGGGATCGAACCCACTACCTTGGCGTTACAAGCGCCGTGCTCTACCAGCTGAGCTACAGAGGATGAACAAGCAGGCTACCGAGTTTTACTTGAAATATGGACGCATGCACTGCTTTTACAAAAAAATGTGGGGACATAGGCCTAATACTATTAATATTTTGTCAAAAACATTCTAGATTTCCATTTCTATTCACGCACCGTTATCTCGTCACAACAATCCAAACTTCACACATTTCAACTTGCAACAATGTTTCATTAGTCTCAATATCATACATGATCGATTAATACATTATCGATAAGAAAGAAATATCGACCAAGAATACTTTTAGAGCTATTCTTTCGGGTTTTATTAAATGCAAGAGTTAATCTTACTTGCTGCTGGGTTGTTGCTCCACAAGATGAAGTGACAATTCTGCCCTCCGCCACAGTTTCTAGTGTCGAACTAGAGACCAGTGGTTCATGGGAAATGTAGTTCTTGTCTACCGGACTCAAACCAGTGCAAACCTTGGCCACCTTCAGTTGTCAAACGTTCTTGAACGTTGCTGATAGAAATGCCATGAATAGAGCTGATGTGATTCCTTATTCTACATGTCAGAGGCATGTTTGTTTTACATAGGCTATTTCTATATGAACGTTCCAAAACGTTGTGTCCTGAACCTTTGCCTTTTCTGGTACAAACGCATAATGAGAGTTAACAACTGCTTCTCAAAGAGTGGTACTAACCATGTTTCCATCCAACCTTTTTATGCGAGTAAAGTACATATCGGATAGAAAATGTAATGACAGGCCAGATGAAACGTAACATTTTTCTGTAAACTTTCCAAATGTACCATTGAGAGCATCTTGACTGGCTGCATCACTGTTTGGTACTGCAATAGCACCGCCCTCAATCGCATGGCGCTACAGAGGGTGGTGTGGACAGCCCAGTGCATCAGTGGGACCGAGCTCCCTGCCATCCAGGACCTCTATATCAGGCGGTGTGAAAGGAAGGGCCGGAAAATTGTTAAAGACCCCAACCACCCAAGCCAGATTGTTCTCTCTGCTTCCGCACAGCAAGCGGTACCGGTGCATCAAGTCTGATACCAACAGACTCCTGAACAGCTTCTATCCCCATCAGTGGAGGCTGCTGAGGGGATGAGGGCTCATAATAATGGCTGGAAAGGAGCGATTGGAATGGCATCAAACTAGAACTGGAAACCATGTGTTTGATGTACTGGATTTGATACCATGCCACCTATTCCGCTCCAGCAATTTCCACGAGCATGTACCCCCCAATTAAGGCTCTACCAACCTCCTATGATGCACACTCACAGGGCCTATAAACACTTATGCACACTGACACCCCAACACAAATACACTCACTCCATCATTTGCTCACACACATAATATGCACATACATTTATACTGACTCTACACACACGCACACCCACTCACATACAATCATATAAGCTGCTGCTACTCTGTTTATCATATATCCTGAAACGTTTGACCCAAGTTAAACAATTTAAAGGCAATGCTACCAAATACTAATTGAGTGTATGTAAACGTCTGACCCACTGGGAATTTGATGAAAGAAATAAAAGCTTAAATAAATCATTCTCTCTACTATTATTCTGACATTTCACTTTCTTAAAATAAAGTGGTGATCCTAACTGACCTAAGACACTGAATTTTTTCTAGGATTAAATGTCAGGAATGGTGAAAAACTGAGTTTAAATGTATTTGGCTAAGGTGTATGTAAACCTCCGACTTCAACTGTATGTACACTACCGTTCAAAAGCAATTGTTTTGTCCATTAAAATAACATCAAATTGATCAGAAATACAGTGTAGACATTGTTAATGTTGTAAATGGCTATTGTAGCTGGAAACGGCTGATTTTTTATGGAATATCTACATAGGCGTACAGAGGCCCATTATCAGCAACCAATTGTCCTGTGTTCCAATGGCACATTGTGTTTGCTAATCAAATGTATCATTTTAAAAGGCTAATTGATCATTACAAAACCCTTTTGCAATTATGTTAGTAGAGCTGAAAACTGTTGTGCTGATTAAAGAAGCAATAAAACTGGCCTTCTTGAGACTAGTTGAGTATCTGGAGCATCAGCAATTGTGGGTTCGATTACAGAATCAAAATGGCCAGAAACAAATAACTTTCTTCTGAAACTCGTCAGTCTATTCTTGTTCTGAGAAATGAAGGCTATTCCATGCGACAAATTGCCAAGAAACTGAAGATCTCATACAACGCTGTGTACTACTCCCTTCACAGAACAGCACAAACTGGCTCTAACCAGAATAGAAAGAGGAGTGGGAGGCCCCGGTGCACAACTGAGCAAGAGGACAAATACATTAGAGTGTCTAGTTTGAGAAACAGACGCCTCGCAGTTCCTGAACTGGCAGCTTCATTAAATAGTACCCACAAAACACCAGTCTCAACGTCAACAGTGAAGAGGCGACTCCGGGATGCTGACGTTCTAGGCAGAGTTGCAAAGAAAAAGCCATATCTCAGACTGGCTAATAAAAAGAAAATATTAAGATGGGCAAAATAATACAGACACTGGACAGAGGAAGATTGGAAAAAAGTGTTATGGACGAATCAAAGTTTGAGGTGTTCGGATCACAAAGAAGAACATTTGTGAGATGCAGACCAAATGAAAAGATGCTGGAGGAGTGCTTGATGCCATCTGTCAAGCATGGTGGAGGCAATGTGATGGTCTGGGGGTGCTTTGGTGGTGGTAAAGTGGGAGATTTGTACAGGGTAAAATGGATCTTGAAGGAAGGCTATCACTCCATTTTGCAATGCCATGCCATACCCTGTGGACGGCGCTTGATTGGAGACTATTTCCTCCTACAACAGGACAATGACCCAAAGCACAGCTCCAAACTATGCAAGAACTATTTAGGGAAGAAGCAGTCAGCTGGTATTCTGTCTATAATGGAGTGGCCAGCACAGTCACCGGATCTCAACCCTATTGAGCTGTTGTGGGAGCAGCTTGACCGTATGGTACTTAAGAAGTGCCCATCAAGCCAATCCAACTTGTGGGAGGTGCTTCAGGAAGCATGGGGTGAAATCTCTTCAGATTACCTCAACAAATTGACAACTAGAATGCCAAAGGTCTGCAAGGCTGTAATTGCTGCAAATGGAGGATTATTTGACGAAAGCAAAGTTTTAAGGACACAATTATTATTTCAATTAAAAATTATTATTTCTAACCTTGTCAATGACTACATTTCCTATGCATTTTGCTATATCTCCTATTCAAACTCATTTCATGTATGTTTTCATGGAAAACAAGGACATTTCTAAGTGACCCCAAACTTTTGAACGGTAGTGTACATTTAGCAAATGTGTAATATATTGTATTTTTTTGCAAATTTCGCAACATAATACGAATTGTAATTCGTAACATATCATACGAAATGGGTGATGGACATCCACAAATTAATACATACCATTCGAAACGTAACATATACTAAATGGAGTGTCTCGGATTTAAGTACAGAACAATACGAAATGCTCTGACAGCACTATAGATCCAGTATCCCTGCACATTGTAAATATGGTACTGGAACTGACCCTGTATATAGAATGCTTGCTTACTTTATCGTGTTCTTATTTTTTTATCACGTGTGTTTTTGTTCTGCCTTGTTATTTGTAATATTACATTGTTATTGATTACTGCATTGTTGGGGTTAGAGCTTGAAATAAAGGCATTTCACTGTACTTGTGCATGTGACAAAACTTGAAACGTCGACAAAAAAAAATGGTGGGATCTATTTGTGTTGGTAAAATGAATAATGCGAGAAATGTCGATGGAAACGCTTTTATGATTAAATATTGATATACCCATATCTAAGTAAACGTGGGAGTCACGCGATGACATGTGTGGTCCTCCCACTACGACACATCAGGAAAGCAACAGATTAAATAAATTATGTTTAACTTCACAGGGTGGTGAAAGTGCAAGGTGATGAGTTTATTGCTCCTTTCCAATAAATATCGAGGGTCTTATTCTGATGACATTATCATCGATGCTTGGCAGCAGTTTGACAAATAAAAATAATCTTGCTCTTTAGTCCATAATAATCTCATCATGAAGGCTATACGTGCGCTGCAGTAATGTATCTGCGTGCTGTTGGCTATATAAAAAAAATGTTTTGTGAGAAAACCATCAGTCCAGTCGAAAAAGCGACGGAAACCCATTTAACTTGTATTTTTTTATTCGGTACATTGGAATTTAACCACAAAATGTATTTTTATGTGCACTATGCAGTCTTTGATCTGCAACAAGTCGATTTGATGTAAACATCTCTGGTGGGAAATTGGCCATATTGTTTTTATACGGATTTTCCAATATTTGCATGAAAATCTGTCGCCAATTGGATGGAAACCTACGTAGCTAGTGACCTGGTTTGAGGACAAGTTATTTTCAATGATTAAATAGAAAATGTCAGAAAATCAGGCATTCTTGATAAATAAAGACATTCAGGAGGGCCGTTGTGTGTATGGCAGCTTGAACAGCAGCAATATGGGGAGATATTGAAATTAAATCATACATTAAAATCGAAATATTTCAGACAGTTGAGATGTTGGCTGTTGTAAGTTATATAAACATTTACTGAGTAATGCAATCATTTGCAAAGTTCACTAAATGGCATTGGAGGCATTGTTCTTCCTTCACTGAAATAGCCAGTGTGGAAATCAAAAGGTCCTGCTTCATTCATGGTCATGAACATTTTAAAATAAAAAAACATATCAAATGAAAATCTAACCATATAAGTAAACAGACATGCGTCTCTCAATCTGTTTTAGTCCATCTTAACTGAAAATAAATACAAGCTCTTTAAAAGAACTCCAGCAAATACCTCTTCAGAGCAGCGAAGGTTACGCTCTCCATTTAAATTTTTTATTCCCATCAACCCTCCTATTTCCCCTCCCTTCCCTCTCTCTCATGATCCGATGTAGTCATTCCAGCTCTGTTCTCTTCCATTGTTTGTGCTATTGACAAACCACAGTCCAGACTCAAAGGAGAGTTAACACAACTAAGGGCAAGGGGTTCAATCCATTTCCATGGCACCACTTTCCTTGGACACCATAAGCCTCATCAGTTTGCCATGCAGTTTCTCTATCTTCTTAACGTCCTGGGCCTGGTCCGTCTTGTATTGTAAACACTGCAATAAAACATTAGAATGAGTCGTGGATTAGGTAGAGGGAAAGACATGAAGCCAACATTTGTTATATACAAAAATAAAAACATGTCTTAAAAGTCTTACAAGCAACTGGTTAGTTTGCCTAATAGAGCCCCACAGTGGAGGTGTAATAATACCCATAAAACCTAGCGGTCAAACAGGGAAATGGTTCCAATTGTTTTTCCACCATTCATTTTTCCCAAAGGGAATTTTAGAAACACTTAAAATAAGGGCTGTGTTTCATGTAGGCTTACCCTGGCGAGACATTTTAAATCTCTCTTGGACAATGTTTTTTACATTTTAGTCATTTAGCAGACAAGGTGACTTATCAATCTAGTCGGCTCCATTTACTCTCATATTCGAAAAATGCTAATTAGCATCAAAGTAGACATCATGCAAAACAACAAATCCCTGCAAGCTCCTGCACGTCATCTCTAGCTGACATCTTTGCTAACAGGTATTGTGTCAATGTATAACTTGCACAAGACAGTTCACAGAATTGTCAATTTAAAGATATTTAGCCAATTTATTTATTATCACATTTAGCTAACATTAGATAGTTAATCCAGAGATTCTTACCTTTGCCTCGATTCGGCAGTCTAGTCCAGATCATGGCATTTGTAGTTTATGATAGCCACATTAGCAGCCAATTAGCATTTCATTTATTTATTTATTGGGGGGGGTTAAATACAGGCGAATATATTGATAAAAGTCACCTTGTCCTAGAGAGATTTACACAGTTAACAAACGTCATGCCAGGGTAAGCCTACATGAATCACAGCCCTTATTTTAAGCGTTTCTAAAATCCCCTATGGAGAAAATGGTGGAAAAACAATTGGAACCATTTCTGTTTCACCGCTAGGTATTATGGGTATTTATGACTCATACTGTGGTACTCTATACATCAAACTAACCATGGATATTCAGTCAAAGAAGTCACCCCCCCAAAAAAAAGACTCAAGAGTCTCTACAAGCCTAAATGTTGAATACATATTGAAAAACATACTTTGCCAGTTGTCTGTGCAGTTAGTACTTTGACGGGAGGTAGTGGAGATAATACTTTCCTGTGGACATTTTAACAACTTTTTGGTGTGGCGGTCTGTATATGGCTCTGTCTGCTTGTATTTTCAATCTCCTAACGCATTGCACATATTGTAAACAATAGTCAAATGTAACCGAACATTGTCGACCAAAGCACGTTTCCTTAAACAGGAAAGGGCATGATTCATCACTGTGGTCCTCTGTAGCTCAGCTGGTAGAGCACGGCGCTTGTAACGCCAAGGTAGTGGGTTCGATCCCCGGGACCACCCATACACAAAAAAAATGTATGCACGCATGACTGTAAGTCGCTTTGGATAAAAGCGTCTGCTAAATGGCATATTATTTATTATTATTATTACTCCAGAGAACGCGTTTCCAATGAGGCGAGCTTTACACCACTCCAGCCGACGCTTGGCATTGCGCATGATGATCTTAGGCTTGTGTGCGCGCCTGCTCGGACATGGAAACCCATTTCATGAAGCTCCTGACGAACAGTGCTTGTGCTGACGTTCCTTCCAGAGGCAATTTGGAACTCGGTAGTGAGTGTTGCAACTGAGGACAGACGATTTTTACGCACTACGCGCTTCACCACTCGGCGGTCCCGTTCTGTGAGCTTATGTGGCCTACCACGTCGTGGCTGAGCAGTTGTTGCTCCTAGAAGTTTCCACTTCACAATAACAGCAATTACAGTTGACCGGGGCAGCTCTAGCAGGACAGCAATTTGACGAACTGACTTGTTGGAAAGGTGGCATCCTATGACGGTGCCACGTTAAGTCACTGAGTTCTTCAGTAAGGCCATTCTACTGCAAATGTTTGTCTATGGAGATTGCATGGCTGTGTGCTCGATTTTATACACCTGTCAGCAACGGGTGTGGCTGAAATAGCTGAATCCACTCATTTTAAGGGGTGCTTTTCTATATACAGTCTAAATCCAAAATATAAGTTTATTCAACATTCTGATTTGTAATGGGACTGTTCGGAAATGTTGAGCCTACATGTTAGATACATGTAAGTCTTCCACTCTCTGATTCTTAAAGGGACGACTGGTTAGTGTAAGATACAAACAGATGTGCACATTCTGAGCAAAGGGAGCAGACAGTCTTCTCCTGAACATACCACTGCATCATCGGTGACTTTGATGCAAAGGTTACCATCACAGTGTCTGTATTTGAGAACCACCCTGACCTGTATTAAAAGGAGGGAGAAGAAAACATTTAACTAGCTAGCTCGTTACAACAAAGGTAACTGAAAGACAGCCTATTTATTGAATTAAAAGAATATGCAACAAACATAGAGCTACATGTATTACAACATGGTTGATTATCTTAATGATACTCACACATTTCAACAGTTGACTAACGTTACTATTAGGCAGTTTGTAGTTTTCCTTCCTATTCACATTTGCCAGCATATTTAACGTTACCTAACGTTAAATTGGCTTCGCGTTAGCTGGCTGCATTGCTTGAAAATGGCAAGCTAGCTATCCTGCTCCTCTAGACTTCATATCACTCCAACGGTGATGGTTATTATGGTCCATCACATTTATTTGTGCTGTGAAATAACCATTACTAAATAAATGTTGCTAGGTAACAAGTTACAGTAGCTAGCAAGATTTCAAGCTTGCTCTCAACAGAAAAATGTCGTGGTTAACGTTACCTTCATTGGCTCTTTCAAATATAGTTTTTCTGCTGCACGAGCGAACTCTTCCCATGTTTGATAATAAGGCATAATCCTTGAGCATAAGAAGTAAATTATAAAAACAGTTTCAATCGGCCTGTGAGGTTTACTAATTTAAAAACCACATCAGCAAACTAGCAGGTAGAAAATAACCGGTGTATATAAACGTCTGCGATTGGACAAGAGCTGTGCTGACCAATCACAGAGCACAATACTGTGGAGTTCAAGGTATGTCGTAATTGTAGCAAAGATTCTACATATCTACGAGACATGATACTCCTCCAGAGAGAAATACACAATCTTTGCTGCCATACACTCATGGAGGCCTTCACGCATCAGCCAGTAGATGGCAGAAATAGCTTATGTATTTTCAAGAGCGCAAAATGGCGCTTTCATTAGAAAGTGAACATAACAGAAATTAATAAAATTACGTTTCATTCTTCTTGACAAAAATATATATTATTCTCAACAGTATAAGAAATTCAACTCAATATTTCACAATATTTCACTTTTCATTAAATAATGGCCTGTTTGACAACAAACAAAAGAGATTAGACACCTATATGAATATTGATTATATACATATATATATATATTAGTAACCATATGAATTCTACAAACAACATCTGTTTCCACCTCTGAATTTAATAGAGCAGACCTGAACATTAATTAACATTTAACTTGATGAACATGATGTAGTTCTCTTCCTCCTCTTTTTAGGAAACATTGAACAACTGGCATGATGCACTGGTAAACTTTACATGTGACACGTATTTGAAAGATTCACTCATATTCTATTTATCTGCATCATTATCATCATCCCTGTCACACAGGCTACTAACATGTCAAATATATGTCACTAGTGGTCTGTTTTAGTGATGATGACATCAGTGCGGCATATTCACATCAGTATGGCATATTCAACCTCTCCTTGTCCCAGTTTGTAATCCCCACATGTTTTATGATGACCACCATTATTCCTGTCCCAAAAACTTGAAGGCTTCATGCCACAATGACAACCTCCCCGTAGCACTCACTTCTGTAATCATGAAGTACTTTGAGAGGCTGGTTATAGCACACATTAACTCCACCAGCCCAGACACCCTAGACCCACTCCAATTTGCATACCGCCCCAACAGATCCATAGATGATGCAATCTCCATTGTTCTCCACACTGCCCTCACCCACCTAGATAAGAGGAATACATTCAGTGAGGGAAACAAGTATTTGATCCCCTGCTGATTTTGTACGTTTGCCCACTGACAAAGACATTTTAATGGTAGGTTTATTTGAACAGTGAGAGACAGAATAACAACAAAAAAATCCAGAAAAACGCATGTCAAAAATGTTATAAATTGATTTGCATTTGAATGAGGGAAATAAGTATTTGACCCCTCTGCAAAACATGACTTAGTACTTGGTGGCAAAACCCTTGTTGGCAATCACAGAGGTCAGACGTTTCTTGTAGTTGGCCACCAGGTTTGCACACATCTGAGGAGGGATTTTGTTCCACTCCTCTTTGCAGATCTTCTCCAAGTCATTAAGGTTTCGAGGCTGACGTTTGGCAACTCGAACCTTCAGCTCCCTCCACAGATTTTCTATGGGATTATGGTCTGGAGACTGGCTAGGCCACTCCAGGACCTTAATGTGCTTCTTCTTGAGCCACTCCTTTGTTGCCTTGGCCGTGTGTTTTGGGTCATTTCATGCTGGAATACCCATCCACGACCCATTTTCAATGCCCTGGCTGAGGGAAGGAGGTTCTCACCCAAGATTTGACGGTACATGGCCCCGTCCATCGTCCCTTTGATGCAGTGAAGTTGTCCTGTCCCCTTAGCAGAAAAACACCCCCAAAGCATAATGTTTCCACCTCCATGTTTGACGGTGGGGATGGTGTTCTTGGGGTCATAGGCAGCATTCCTCCTCCTCCAAACACGGCGAGTTGAGTTGATGCCAAAGAGCTCAATTTTTGTCTCATTTGACCACAACACTTTCACCCAGTTCTCCTCTGAATCATTCAGATGTTCATTGGCAAACTTCAGACGGGCCTGTATATGTGCTTTCTTGAGCAGGGGGACCTTGCGGGCGTTGCAGGATTTCAGTCCTTCACGGCGTAGTGCGTTACCAATTGTTTTCTTGGTGACTATGGTCCCAGCTGCCTTGAGATCATTGACAAGATCCTCCCGTTGTAGTTCTGGGCTGATTCCTCACCGTTCTCATGATCATTGCAACTCCACGAGGTGAGATCTTGCATGGAGCCCCAGGCCGAGGGAGATTGACAGTTATTTTGTGTATCTTCCATTTGCGAATAATCGCACCAACTGTTGTCACCTTCTCACCAAGCTGCTTGGTGATGGTCTTGTAGCCCATTCCAGCCTTGTGTAGGTCTACAATCTTGTCCCTGACATCCTTGGAGAGCTCTTTGGTCTTGGCCATGGTGGAGAGTTTGGAATCTGATTGATTGCTTCTGTGGACAGGTGTCTTTTATACAGGTAACGAGCTGAGATTAGGAGCACACTCTTAAAGGTGTTCCCACCTGTATAAAAGACACTTGGGAGCCAGAAATCTTTCTGATTCAGAAAATGTATGCACTCACTAACTGCAAGTCGCTCTGGATAAGAGCGTCTGCTAAATGACTGAAATGTAAATGTCTATATCAGCTTTCTGAGATGCTCTGACTCTTCTCTCTCTTCCAGAAGCAGGTTGATGTTTATTGGAATGAGGCAGAACTGAGCAATTTCTGCTAGATGGCCTATATTGTAAAAATTATTGAAAACAAAAATGTGCTTTTTGGTCTTAATTAAAGGAGTGTGCTTAAGGTTAAGGTTAGGTTTAAAATCAGTTTTATGACTTTGTGGCAGAGCTGCCTCCAGAACAAGATTAATTACGAAAAACGCTAACCTGCCTTCCAGGATTTACAAAAAATTGCATAATATATATATTTTTTCCATGTAGCCTATAATTAATACTAAATCTGAAATAACAAAGCAAGCAACAGCGCCTTGGGCCAATTCATATATCAGTTGTGAATGACAAACGTCAGTGAATTGCTTTAGCTCCCGCCTTGGGCCAATCAGTGTAATTTTGTAAATGCCGGATCTCATGGTGCTTTCATGACAACTGGGAACTCGGAAAAAACTAGGTTAAATCATGGCGTCGGTGATCTTCAGGTCAGAAAGTCAGAGCTCTAGAAAGATGCCCGAGTTTCCGACTTTGAATTCCGAGGTCGATGACCGTTCAAATGATTTTTCCCAGTCGTTTTTGCCGAGTTCCCAGTTGTATTGAACCCACTGAAGTCGGAAGTCGGAGATTTCCGAGTTCCCAGTTGTTTTGAACACAGCATGAGATAGTACGAACGGAGACAGATCCACAGTCCCCTCCCGATTTAATCGTGGGTGACAATAACCGACATCCACATAGTGGCGCACTGAGGTTGCTTATTAGCCTACACCCCCCCATAAACGTCTCATTCAAAAATCCCGTTATTCCCTTTTTTTGCAGGGGGGTACTTGCACCATCTCTGTTGGCTTTTGGGCTGTCAAAAATTCGAAGGGGTGTGGCCCTGTATGTTCTGTACGTCTCTACGTACCTACGTACCTCACGTAGTTGAGAAAAGCTTTGCGTCAGTGTTGTAGCAGTAGAGAGACGGGGATCCCAGCGGCACGTTGCCGCTATATGAAACGACTGCAGTCTCAGCCGCGAAAACCATTGAATTTTCTCATCTTTTCTTTCATTAGAATTTCGTAAACGGTGGCGCGATGCACTAGATCATGTAGGATAAATACTTTTTACATTTTCTTTTTTCTTTTTTTTACTCTACTGGATATAACTACGAGCCTCTTTCGTCCCGCGGCGTTCCATTGATATTATTTTGTGGCATATTCAAGTGCGAACTTTCTGAAAACTATTGCAAGATAAGTCATCAGTCAAGCCCTTGACGAAGATACTATTGTGTGACAGTACTGTGACTGAATCATGAGGTGAGTAATTGATCAAAGTCTTAAATAAAATTCACACAGCTAACTTTTAGAGAAGCTATATGTCCAACAAACTTTCTAATCTGATGCGATCAAATGCATGTTATTCATTAGGTTATTTGGTCGTTTAAATATTGCACAAAATGGTCTTCTATAATGCATATACAGCAAATTGCAGTTCAGCAATGTCGATGTGGATGTTGCCTCCTTGAATGTAAAATAGCAAGGCATGCAGTGCGCAATTTTATTATCAGTGGTTGCTACAGAGTTTACTGAAAAACACGTTTGTTTTTGATTTCATACTATGTCACACCTACACACGCCTCCAGAAAGAACACATTGGCCAGTTGTTGCGATCAATGCAGTAACGGGCAGAAACAATAACCGCAAGTTGAATGGTTAAACCTAGGCTAATAGGCCAGTGTCCTCAAAATGTACAATTTTATTTCAATCAACATGCATGTCAATTTGATCATAGCAATTCTCATGCATATTGACAAAACAATACGCATGGAAATGTTGCTACGGTTGTATTCTACGTGCAATGGGTTTTAATTCATTGTGGCATTTATTTGCTGGTTAGGCATTTTGGGATTATTCACGACGATAATGAAATATAATTTATTTGATGTCACATTAATTCAAACATCCATTTGTTCGTTGATGTTGACAATTGGATAGGGCTATGACTGTTTATTTCGCAAGGTTTGCGCACTAACTGACTATTGTGCCTTAAAAAATACATGTATTTGCATTGAACACATTTAATATTATCACACAATTCTAAACCTGTATTTAGTAAGTATGATTATATAATTCTTTATGATTTGATAGTGCTCTAAGGTCGTTCTTCCACCTATGTCACACTTGACTTGATGATGATGAGCACCACTGCACTTAGGTGTCCCATGTCTCCGCAGTGCAGGTGTGCAGTTTACTTTAAACCCAGGACAAAACAAACATCTCAAATGTGCATATTATAGTATATAATATGTAGTCTTCCTCTATTCAAGAGGTGTATGTTGCTGATAAAGATGTGTATAAGTGACCTAGCCTTGTGGCTGTTTGAAAAGGGCTCTCATTGTGTTGTAATATGCTCATCACATTGTAGTGGAGGAAGTTGTCTGTGGGCTATGGAGAGTTCAGATGTCAAGGCTTGGTCCACAGTCAGAGGGTGAAACACTGGGGTGACCCCTAGTCAGATCCATGACTCAACATGGCAGGGGCAGGGACGAGGGCGGGGGCGTGGGGCGGACGGGGCCCCTCGAGAGAAAGGCTTAAATGAGGCCAGCTGCTGGCATCTCTCCACTAGACCAAGCCTCATCTAACAATGGCTCTGGCTGCACCAATTAACTAAAGCTCTGCTGGAATTCTCAAATAATTTTGTTTATCCACCTTGCTGATTGGTGATCAGTGATCACATTACTTATTGGAAATAGTAAATAGCTAGGTTTCCATCCAATTGGCAAAAGATTTTCATGCAAATATTCAAAAATCTGCATAAAACAATATGCACATATTCCCACCAGTGATGTTTGTCAAACTGGTTTATTGCGGATAAAAGGCTGGGCGTGATGACGTAGCGCACATAAAAATAACTTTTGAAGTTAAATTCCCATTTGCCTAATAAAAAATACAAGTTAAATGGGTTTCCATCGCATTGTCAACTCTACTGATGGTTTTGTCACAACTGTTGCATTATATAGCACGTGCACTCTAGCCAACGGCTCTCAGATAGATGTGGTCCTCTGTAGCTCAGCTGGTAGAGCACGGCGCTTGTAACGCCAAGGTAGTGGGTTCGATCCCCGGGACCACCCATACACAAAAATTTATGCACGCATGACTGTAAGTCGCTTTGGATAAAAGCGTCTGCTAAATGGCATATTATTATATTATATTAGATACAGTGCGAGTAGGATACCTAGATGATGAGATTATTCTGGATAAAAGCGAGATTATTTATATTTTTTTCAAACAGCAGCCAAGCATCGATCGTCATGTCACCAGAATAAGACCCCCAATATTTATTGGAAAGCAGCATCAAGCTCATCACCGTGCACTTTCCCCACCCTGTGAAGTTCATCATAACTTATTTCATCTGTAGCCTAATAAACTGCATGGTTTCCCGAGTCGTAGTTGGAGGACCACACAACATATCATCGCGTGACTCCAAGTTTACTTCGATATGATAGTTATATCAATATTTGCGCATAAAGGCGTTTCCACAGCCATTTCTCACATAATTAATTTTACAGACATGAACGAACAAATTGTCTGTTGACATTTATAAAATTGTACCGGCATTTCCTGTTTCCTTCAGCCGGGTCGTGACTTTTTTTTCATGCGTCAAGTAATTAATCTGCATGAAATTGTTGTATGGAAACCTGGTTAGTGACAGTAAAAGGTGGGTGAAAAAGTAGTAGTCCTTTCTGTTTTTATTCATTAGACAACAAAGCTGAGTGCCAAAAGGGGGGCTAGGCTATTAGATGTGCCTGGTGGGTTTGTTCAACAGGTGTGGTTTGGTTGCTTGGGTTGACTGCTGGGCCAAGCTGCTGGCCTGACTGACTCATGACCATTTGTTGGTGTGTGTCAGGATAGACCAACAGCATGGAAGTTGTCTTTCTCCATGTCAACTGATCAGGCACTATAAGCCCAAAGACCTGTCAACATAAGACACCTTTACTATGTCAGTGATGAAAGCTGAACTGTCTGTTCCTTTCAAAGTCCTCACCCATGATGTTCTAAAATCGAGCCACCAGTCAGTTATGCATCATGGGAAGTGAAGCACACTTGATGTTGTATCACTCCCGGTTGATAATGAAGCATCAGGCTGTGATGTCATAGTAACAACCTCTGACAGCCTTTTCCTTTTGAGGAGTCTGTTACATTTACACTGATGCTGAGAAATAACAGCTGCGGAAATGCTTCTGGTATTTTTTTGTATACATATTTTGTTCAAGTTTTCTTGATGACTGCCACAATTGTATTCAGCCTGTGGCTTTTTAATGGACTGGAGTAACCCTCCAAATAACAAATAATTTAGTCCAAGTTTGTCTTGAGCCTAATGACGCAAGTGGCTCATCAGACAGCAGTCAAGAGGGATGAACGGGGTGTGTGTGTGTCCACAGTCAGCCAAGTGAGCGGAAAGCCAGGGCTTAATCCCAGATAGTCTACCATAAAGTAATAATTGGACCTAATTTCTTTGTTTCATTTGATAGGGGATTGTCATAAAATGGCGGCATGAGTCTTCGGAATAGGATGTGAGAAAGACGTTATTGTGTGCCAATGATTTCTTTTGAAGTTTTCACAGATTCTATCACCCACTCGACCCTCCACCCTCTGATCTCCGCTTTTCTTATCCCCCTCTACCTCCCCCTCTCTCAGACAATCCATCCCCCTCTACCTCCCTCTCTCTGACAATCCATCCCCCTCTACCTCCCTCTCTCTGACAATCCATCCCCCTCTACCTCCCTCTCTCTGACAATCCATCCCCCTCTACCTCCCTCTCTCTGACAATCCATCCCCCTCTACCTCCCTCTCTCTATCTGACAATCCATCCCCCTCTACCTCCCTCTCTCTATCTGACAATCCATCCCCCCTCTACCTCCCTCTCTCTATCTGACAATCCATCCCCCTCTACCTCCCTCTCTCTATCTGACAATCCATCCCCCTCTACCTCCCTCTCTCTATCTGACAATCCATCCCCCTCTACCTCCCTCTCTCTATCTGACAATCCATCCCCCTCTACCTCCCTCTCTCTATCTGACAATCCATCCCCCTCTACCTCCCTCTCTCTATCTGACAATCCATCCCTAATCTCTCAAATATCTCCTCTGTTCACCGAAAAACTGCAAACCAGCCTTTCTGTAAGTATTTTCGTTTGGCCTCTATCTGACGTCATTGCAGAGGAGTTTCATCTTTCACTCTGTGCATTTCACTTATCTCTGAGTGATTGTTCGTCCAAGCAAAGTGGACCCAGGAGGGAACTAATCACCACAGTGTTTCATCTCCCAGGATTAGGGCTGATTCACAGGAGACAAGTGACTTTGTGCTCAAATTATTTTACGTAATGTTTAATCCACTGACTGCATTTAAACATTTTCGGCTGGTGTATTTCCCCTCCTACCTATTGTGTGTGAATCTAAGTTTAACTGGGTGTAAGTAAGCTGCTCTGTCTTTGTGTGTGTTTTATGTGTGCGTGTGTAGACATTTTACTATACTTGTGAGTAACAGAAGTCCTCACAAGAATAGTAAACCAACTAAAATTCAGAGAAGTGAGGACATTTTTCTGGTCCTCACTTGTAAAAAGCCTATTTTAGAGTGAAGGTTAGGGGTTACAGTTAGTGTAAGGGTTAGGGGGAAAATAGGATTTTGAATGGGAATCAATTGTTGGTCCCCAAAAAGTCCTAGTAAGTATAGTAAGACATAACTGTGTGTATGTGTGTGTCCACTGTCCAGTATGTTGTTAGCCTTCTAACCACTGCAGAATGATGCCACCGTTTTATCTGGTGATGCATCTCGTCATGATGAGTTATATCAGACAGCAGCAGCAGAGCCAAAGTGCTTTGTGTGCCCTAATATCTCACTCAACCCCCACATCACCCTTTGTGCTCGTCTCCTTGGTCTGCCTTGCTACAAGTAAAATAAGGGAACAGAACTGTCTCCATTGTTAAAGATGTGGAGGATTTGTCTTGCCTTGTCTCTCTGACATGAATCACTAGACATAGTGGAGCTTTGTGGAGAGGGCAAAGAACATTTTGTGTTCCATTTTAATAGACACAAGAGACCAGCAAAATCCTGCTACTGTGGTGGCAGTAGCAGGAACAGCGGCATCTAGTGGGCAAAACTTGGTACTTTCACACTAATTTATGGAAAAGAATGCAAGCGACTTCAATGACTAATTTCTCTGAACAAGGGAAAAAGAAACATCACCAGATTCACAGGATAAAAAGGTTGAAAAAGCAATACTCCAAGCAGCAGCTCCATACTACTTGTCAGACATAGAGAACTGATACTGTATACTTGTTGTTGAGGTGGATTTTGATTATTTTATTTTATTCATCATGTCTTACTCATTGTTAAGAAGAATTATGATCCAAATTGGATGTTGGGTATTATATTTATTGAAGATTAGATGAATCCTATAAATAAAAATTGCAATCAATTAACTTAATTTCTTATCAAATTATATTTCAACAAAATAATGTTTCAGGAATGCTTATCTTATGTTTCTAACTACAGAAACGATTTCAGATCAATCTGAGATGGTGGGTGTCAATCCTCTTTCTTGTGCTTTTTGAGGTGGAACGACTCATTGGTGATTTTTAAGATTCTCTCTGTCTCGCTCTCTGTCTTGCTATCCGTCTCTCTTCCTCTGTACTGCAGTAGAAAGTTGTGTACCCAGTGTGGTATGCTGACAGGGCGATGCTCTCCCACATTAGAATGACTGGCTCTCAGTACCGCAGCTTCAATCAGCAACACCTCACCGCTTGCGTACCAAACAAACAATGTCAACTCCCCACACTGTTACCAAACCACCCTTTTGTAATTATGTTTTTAACATTGTATTCCATTTCCATGGAACGGGAAGTGGACAACTTTTGTTTAGTGCTGCTTATATTTGTCCAAATTACACTGGATTAGCATAATGGCTTCCTCAATACGAGCGCAGCATTATTTATAAAGTGATCACAATACTGCCTTTGGTAACAGTCCAGCTTTAAATGGTGCTCTAAAGCCCTGATGGAAATAGGCTCCGTTATAACATCCTGTCGTCTCTCTTTTTGACACTGGAATATATTTGGAATGTTATTTTAACCTCAGGTGTTATTTCAACCTTGGCTTTGGTATGACCTTACAAATGATATCATGGCATTTATTACAGTCTATAAAAACATTGACTGCATCTTTGGGAATAACATATTACAGTGTGTTTACCTGACAGGATTCAGCCTACAGTCTTCCCATTTCTCCCTATGGAGCGATTTCATGAGCTTTGGGGGTTGAGTGGGTGGGCCAGGTGGCATCAAACTAGCTGCATTTCGTTTGACCTGTTTTTCTATTGAGATTTCTTTGTATGTATCGATACAAATATTCATTACTATAATGGGACAGTGGACATCGCAATTCAATGTTGCAAATACAAATCTCTGCTGTTGAAAACCAAATGCTAGTCTAAAAGAAAGGGGAAATAATGTCTAGATAGTCCCAGTCGGTATTAAATTGAACTTTGCGAAGCCACAGGGCTCTTCTTGCAGGCTCCATTTCCGTACATGGGAGCATTGCAAACCATAAATTTGGATTTTTGACCTGGATACATGTACATTGAACAACACAGCAGCTTTTCGGGATGTTCTGTTATTAATGTATAACAAAAAATCGACAACAAAGTTGGCTCTTATAATGGGGGTCAAAGGGAAATAATGTTTTTTTTCTCCCAATTTGTGGGCGTGATCAGGGGGAATTCCTTCTTATGACATGAATATCGACTCAGAGTATGCTTTTTTACAGTGGAGATCAACTTTAAGAATTGCCTGGCTCTGGCAGGGCTGATGAGACAGTGGATTTCACAGTGAGATGGAACAGTGAATGGGCATTTCAACGTCATAGCTTTAGCCGATAGTAACTTGTGAACACCGTCTGGAATGCGGTTTTAACCAGTCAGCATCCAGAATTAGACACGCCCGTTGTATAATTTCTGATCAACCCTGGTATACAACTGATTGTGCTTGCATGTATTTCCACGGTACTGCTGCTGTGGCCTTTAGGGATTGAGGGTTAAACAGCTGTTGGAGCCATGGTGGCCAGTATTAGTTTCATGGGATAATGCTGTGTGTTTTGGGTATCTGGTTGTTCTCTGATGGATTAACTGCTATAAAGCCTGTGTCAGCTTCCCACTCTGGTGGACCCTCACAGTCTGTTGTGGGAATGAAACAATGAATTTGGATTCACTCTCTGAATTCGGCAATGCAAGCAAGCTGAGAACTCGACAGACAAAATGCTCCTACTCTGGCTTCTGCTCAGCTGTCATGTCTGGTTGTTGATGTCCTGTTTTGTAGCTCATCACTGATCCAATACCCCACTCTCCCTGTTTCTCTCAGGGAAGCCTTCTGCTGATGATCCAGAGAGTGATGGATGGCTGATTTGCTCCCTAATCTTTCTTTTTTATTTTCTTGTTATTTGTAATTTTTTAAATATATTTCTACTCCCATTTCCTCCCCAATTTCGTCATATGCAATTGGTAGTTACAGTCTTGTCCCATCGCTGCAACTCCCATACGGACTCAGGAGAGGCGAAGGTCGAGAGCCGCGCGTCCTCCGAAACACAACCCTGCCAAGCCGCACTGCTTCTTGACACAATGCACGCTTAACCCGGAAGCCAGCCGCACCAATGTGTTGGAGGAAACACCGTACACCTGACGACCGTGTCAGCGTGCATGTGCCCGGCCCGCTACAGAAGTCCCTACAGCATTTACATTTTACATTTTAGTCATTTAGCAGACGCTCTTATCCAGAGCGACTTACAGTTAGTGAATACATTTTTTTAATTTTTATACTGGCCCCCCGTGGGAATCGAACTCACAACCCTGGCGTTGCAAACGCCATGCTCTATCAACTGAGCTACATCCCTGCCGGCCATTCCCTCCCCTACCCTGGACGACGCTGGGCCAATTGTGCGCCGCCCATGAGTCTCCCGGTCGCGGCCGGCTGCGACAGAGCCTGGATTCGAACCAGGATCTCTAGTGGCACAGTTAGCACTGCGATGCAGTGCCTTAGACCACTGCGCCACTCAGGAGTACAGCATGGTGGGACAAGGACATCCCGGCCAGCCAAACACTCCCCTAACCCAGACAACGCTGGGCCAATTGTGCGTCGCCTCATGGGTCTCCTGGTCGCGGCCGGCTGTGACACAGCCCGGTATCAAACCAGGATCTGTAGTAATGCAGCTTGCACTGCGATGCAGTGGCTTAGACCGCTGCGCCACTCGGGAGGCCCTCCCTAAACGTTCTTAAACATCTTTCTCAGGCAGAGATAATGGTGGCTTTGAGGCTTGCTGCCAGCTATCGATGACATCATCACCCTGCGTCAGCACTCAGGCAGCCCAGGTCAGTGTAGAGTGTGGGCGGTACGGTGACCTATGACCTTGTGTTCGCCAATATCACTCAACACGCGAAGCAGAGCAGGGGTCTCCTCTTTACTGTCGACCATTACTCTTCCTGTGGCGCCGAGGAGACTAGTACGCCAACGGCCTCTCAGATTGTCAAGCAGAACATGAGGGTGACTCGGGCCATATGGTTTCTTTTACACAAAGTTTTTTTCTGTTTAGCTGTTGTTGTTCCTTATAAACTCTCATGACTGATACCGGAGCAATGTTTACCACCGACACCTGTTTGCTGTCAAATCCTCAGATGTCAGAGTTTTATAAAGAACTTCTCAGTGCTCTCTCTGCCTTTGGCCCAATGTGGTTTTCACACCCCTCCTGTTGTCCTTGGGCAAGTGTGTGTGTGTGTGCTGAATATATTTGACATTCAACTGTGTGTGTGTTGAATATACTGTCATTCCTGGTCAGTGGGTGATTACATCAGTGAAGTGCTGCGTGACCAGCTGCATATGGCTGCTCAGTCATGTGTGGGATGTCCTCGTCGGATCCTCACAAGCTTCTGTGTGCTGTTCTTCAGTTCCATCCCTCCCCCACCCGCCTCTGCCTGCAGAATATGAGCAGCATGTCTCATAAGTCTCCCATTGACATAAGTCTCCCATTGACATCAATAAAATGTTTTATTGATTTGGATATGAAATGTCTGGTGAAGAGTGTTAGACAGGGGGACTACACTGTCAACACACCATTATACTCTGTACCCCAGTGGGTTGACATACAGCGAGCAGACTGCCTGGCTCTGGTTCACTGACACAGGAAGACTATCCATCCGACAGTGCACAGCTGCACCCACCGCAGCACCACTCTGGAACAGATGTCAGGCCTGGGCAATGGGTGCCCCTGCGATGCTACCATGATGATTCCTTAGCTAGCAGGTCACTACAGATGCAGGAAATGGACACCCAGCCGGCTCATGAGATCCATGACAGCACAACATTGTTAGTCCACTGTAGTGTAGATCCCTTTAAACCTGGTGTTTGAGAAGCAGAACCCTCATCCTACTGAGTGTATAATCTGTAAAACAAGGGGATGCGTGAGTTTGCTTGTTGTCTTTGCTGCAGTAGCAGTCTCTCTTTTGAATACTATTGGAGCTGCCAGCCGAGCGCTGACTGATGTTGTGTGTTTAATCAGATCTGCTGCATGCTACTGTAGCATAGTCAGCCAGCCTGTGTTGTTGAGTGTGGCAGTCTCTCTCGCTCTCTCGCTCTGCCCTCTCTCTGAGCTCTATCTCTCTCTCCTGAGCTCTCTCTTTCTCTCTCTGAGCTCTCTCTTTCTCTCTCTCTGAGCTCTCGCTCTTTCTCTCTCTCTGAGCTCTCGCTCTTTCTCTCTCTCTGAGCTCTCGCTCTTTCTCTCTCTCTGAGCTCTCGCTCTTTCTCTCTCTCTGAGCTCTCGCTCTTTCTCTCTCTGAGTTCTCGCTCTGCTCTCTCTGAGCAATCGCTCTTTCTCTCTCTGAGCTCTCGCTCTTTCTCTCTCTCTGAGCTCTCGCTCTTTCGCTCTCTCTGAGCTTCTCTCTCTCTCTCTGAGCTCTCTCTCTCTCTCTGAGCTCTCTCGTTCTCTCTCTGAGCTCTCGCTCTTTCTCTCTCTGAGCTCTCGCTCTTTCTCTCTCTGAGCTCTCGCTCTTTCTCTCTCTCTGAGCTCTCGCTCTTTCTCTCTCTCTGAGCTCTCGCTCTTTCTCTCTCTCTGAGCTCTCGCTCTTTCTCTCTCTCTGAGCTCTCGCTCTTTCTCTCTCTCTGAGCTCTCGCTCTTTCTCTCTCTCTGAGCTCTCGCTCTTTCTCTCTCTCTGAGCTCTCTCTCTTTCTCTCTCTCTGAGCTCTCGCTCTTTCTCTCTCTCTGAGCTCTCGCTCTTTCTCTCTCTCTGAGCTCTCTCTCTCTCTCTGAGCTCTCTCTCTCTCTCTGAGCTCTCTCTTTCTCTCTCTGAGCTCTCGCTCTTTCTCTCTCTCTGAGCTCTCGCTCTTTCTCTCTCTCTGAGCTCTCTCTCTGCTCTCTCTCTGAGCTCTCTCTGCTCTCTCTCTGAGCTCTCTCTCTCTCTCTCTCTCTCTCTCTCTCTCTCTCTCTGAGCTCTCTCTCTCTCTCTCTCTCTGAGCTCTCTCTCTCTCTCTCTCTCTGAGCTCTCTCTCTCTCTCTCTCTCTGAGCTCTCTCTCTCTCTCTCTCTCTGAGCTCTCTCTCTTTCTCTCTCTCTGAGCTCTCGCTCTTTCTCTCTCTCTGAGCTCTCTGAGCTCTCGGTCTTTCTCTCTCTCTGAGCTCTCGGTCTTTCTCTCTCTCTGAGCTCTCGCTCTTTCTCTCTCTCTGAGCTCTCTCTCTCTGAGCTCTCTCTCTTTCTCTCTCTCTGAGCTCTCGCTCTTTCTCTCTCTCTGAGCTCTCGCTCTTTCTCTCTCTCTGAGCTCTCGCTCTCTCTCTGAGCTCTCTCTCAATTCCATTTCAATTTAAGGGGCTTTATTGGCATGTGAAACACATGTTTACATTGCCAAAGCAAGTGAAATAGATAATAAAAAATGAACAGTAAACATTACACTCACAAAAGTTCCAAAAGAATAAAGACATTTCAAACGTAAATATGGGTTGTATTTACAATGGTGTTTGTTCTTCACTGGTTGCCCTTTTCTTGTGGCAACAGGTCACAAATCTTGCTGATGTGATAGCACACTGTGGTATTTCACCCAATAGATATGGGAGTTTATCAAAATTGGGTTTGTTTTGTTGTGGGTCTGTGTAATCTGAGGGAAATATGTGTGTCTAATATGGTCATACATTTGGCAGGAGGTTAGGAAGTGCAGCTCAGTTTCCACCTCATTTTGTGGGCAGTGTGCACATAGCCTGTCTTCTCTTGAGAGCCAGGTCTGCCTACGGCGGCCTTTCTCAAAAGCAAGGCTATGCTCACTGAGTCTGTACATAGTCAACGCTTTCCTTAAGTTTGGGTCAGTCACAGTGGTCAGGTATTCTGACACTGTGTACTCTCTGTTTAGGGCCAAATAGCATTCTAGTTTGCTCAGTTTCTTTGTTAATTCTTTCAAATGTGTCAAGTAATTATCTTTTTGCTTTCTCATGATTTGGTTGGGTCAAATTGTGTTGCTGTCCTGGGGCTCTGTGGGGTCTGTTTGTATTTGTGAACAGAGGCCCAGGACCAGCTTGCTTAGGGGACTCTTCTCTAGGTTCATCTCTCTGTAGGTGATGGCTTTGTTATGGAAGGTTTGGGAATCGCTTCCTTTTAGGTGGTTGTAGAATTTAACTGCTCTTTTCTGGATTTTGATCATTAGCGGGTATCGGCCTAATTCTGCTCTGCATTCGTTATTTGGTGTTTTACGTTGTACACTGAGGATATTTTTGCAGAATTCTGCAAGCAGTCTCAATTTGGTGTTTGTCCCATTTTGTGAATTCTTGGTTGGTGAGCAGACCCCAGACCTCACAATCATAAAGGGCAATGTGTTCTATAACTGATTCAAGTATTTTTAGCCAGATCCTAATTGGTATGTCACATTTTATGTTCCTTTTGATAGCAGAGAAGGCCCTTCTTGCCTTGTCTCTCAGATCGTTCACAGCTTTGTGGAAGTTACCTGTGACGCTGATGTTTAGGCCGAGGTATGTATAGTTTTTTGTGTGCTCAAGGGCAACGGTGTCTAGATGGAATTTGTATTTGTGGTCCTGGCAACTGGACCTTTTTTGGAACACCATTATTTTTGTCTTACTGAGATTTACTGTAAGGGCCCAGGTCTGAAGGAATCTGTGCAGAAGATCTAGGTGCTGCTGTAGGCCCTCCTTGGTTGGGGACAGAAGCACCAGATCATCAGCAAACAGTAGACATTTGTCTTCAGATTCTAGTAGGGTGAGGCTGGGTGCTGCAGACTGCTCTAGTGCTCTCGCCAATTCATTGATATATATGTTGAATATGGTGGGGCTTAAGCTGCATCCCTGTCTCACCCCATGGCCCTGTGGAAATAAATGTTTTTTTTTTGCCAATTGTGACCGCACACTTGTTTGTGTACATGGATTTTATAATGTTGTATGTTTTTCCCCCAACACCACTTTCCATCAATTTGTATAGCAGAACCTCATGCCAAATTGAGTCAAAAGCTTTTTTTGAAATCAACAAAGCATGAGAAGACACTGCCGCTTTGTTTTGTTTTGTTTTGTTTCTTTGTCAATTAGGGTGGTGCAGGGTAAATGCGTGGTCTGTCGTACGGTAATTTGCTAAAATGCCAATTTTGATAATTTATTGTCTGTTTATTTTAACATTTCATTTAGGGATACCATCAACACCACAGGCCTTTTTGGGTTGGAGGGTTTATATTTTGTCATGTAGTTCATTCAATGTATTTGGAGAATCCATTGGGTTCTGGTAGTCTTTAATAGTTGATTCTAAGATTTGTATTTGATCATGTATATGTTTTTGCTGTTTGTTCTTTGTTATAGGGCCAAAAAGATTGGAGATGTGGTTTCCGTTTTGGATAGATAACTCTTCGTGTTGTTGTTCGTTTTCCAATTTTCCCAGAAGTGGTTAGTCTATGGATTCTTCAATTACATTGAGATGATTTCTGACGTGCTGTTCCTTCTTTTTCCGTAGTTTATTTCTGTATTGTTTTAGTGATTAACCATAGTGAAGGCGTAGGCTCAGGTTTTCTGCAGGATAGGTTTCTCAATTTCTTTCTTAGGTTTTTGCATTCTTCATCAAACCATTTGTAAGTTTACATCTTCACCAATACAGTGAAACGTTTTGTCCAGGAAGTTGTCTAAAAGGGACTGAATTTGTCTCTCGCTCTCTCTCGCGCTCTCTCTCTCTGAGCTCTCTCTCTCTGAGCTCTCTCTCTCTGAGCTCTCTCTCTCTCTCTGAGCTCTCTCTCTCTCTCTGAGCTCTCTCTCTCTCTCTGAGCTCTCTCTCTCTCTCTGAGCTCTCTCGCTCTCTCTGAGCTCTCTCGCTCTCTCTCTCTGAGCTCTCTCTCTCTCTCTCTCTCTGAGCTCTCTCGCTCTCTCTCTCTGAGCTCTCTCGCTCTCTCTCTGAGCTCTCTCGCGCTCTCTCTGAGCTCTCTCGCTCTCTCTCTGAGCTCTCTCGCTCGCTCTCTCTCTCTGAGCTCTCTCGCTCGCTCTCTCTCTGAGCTCTCTCGCTCGCTCTCTCTCTGAGCTCTCTCGCTCGCTCTCTCTCTGAGCTCTCTCGCTCGCTCTCTCTCTGAGCTCTCTCGCTCGCTCTCTCTCTGAGCTCTCTCGCTCTCTCTCTCTCTGAGCTCTCTCGCTCTCTCTCTCTCTCTCTCTCTGAGCTCTCTCGCTCTCTCTCTGAGCTCTCCTCCTGCAGTCTCCTTGATCTGCAGCCTCAGCCTTGTTAGGAACCCCTGAGTCGTTCCACCTCAAAAAGCACAAGAAAGAGGATTGCTCTGAAATTGTTAATATAATTGATTGCATCCAAATTGGCCATTTTAATTTATAAGATTCATATAATATTCAGCAAATATAGTACCGAAAACTGATTTGGACCAAACTGTTTTCGAACAATGACTTAGACATGAGGAATCCAAAGGAATGGTCAAAAGCCTCCCACAGACCACCCCACACCAATCCCACTGCAACAACGAGTATATTGTATCAGTTCTCTGTCTGACAAGTAGTATAGAGCTCCGGCTCAGAGTATTGTTTCTTCATCCTATGTTATGGCTATTCCCAGTGAATTTGGTGGTGTTTTTTTTACCCTGTTCAAAGAAATTAGTCATTGAAGTTCTTAGGTTTATGTTCCAACCTACATCCTGATATTGCCGGGTTCTGACCACTAGATGGTGCTGTTCATGCTATTAGGTGAAAAAAGTTATATTCCCCCCATTGGTTTCCTTACCCTGTAAGCAGTCTATTGACAAGGTATGACAGAAACCCATGCTTTGGCTTTGTTTGCCACTGTTTCAAATGGCAACTTTGTAACTTCTTTTTACTTATTTATGGCACAAATCCAATGCAAGTCAATGGTATCTATATTAGCATTTTCATGCCTCATGTTCAAATCATCCTAAAGTATCAAAAAATATATTGTGTAACTCAATGATGTTACTTATCGATGATTTGGATATGAAGTGCGAAAATGCTAATATAGGTATCATTGACTTGCATTAGATTTGTGCCACAAATGCTGAAAAGGTAGAATTTGAAATGGTGGTCAGGGAAACAAAACCAAAGCATGGGTTGCTGTCATACCTTGTCCATGGACTGGAAACCAATATGTAATTAGGTATTCATTTGTAAAAAATCACCTATTAGCAGGAACAGCACCATCTAGTGGTCAGAACTTGGAAATATCATGATGTAGATTGGGATATAAACCTAACAATTTAAATGACACATTTCTCTGAACAGGGTAAAGAAAACGTCACCAAATTCACTGGGAATAGCCTTCATAGGATGAAGAAACAATACTCAGAGCCCCAGCTCCATACTACTTGTCAGACATCACATTTTATTTATCACGTTTCGTAAACAATAGGTGTATACTAACAGTGAAATGCTTACTTATGGGCCCTTCCCAACAATGCAGAAAGAAAAAAAGAGAATAGAATAAATAGAAAAATAATATTAATAGTGACTACATCAAAACTATGAAATAACACATATGGAATCATGTAGTAACCAACAAAAGTGTTAAACAAATCAAAATATATTTTATATTTGAGTTTCTTCAAATAGCCACCCTTTGTCTTGATGACAGCTTTGCACACTCTTGGCATTCTCTCAACCAGCTTCACCTGGAATGCTTTTCCAACAGTCTTGAAGGAGTTCCAACATATGCTGAGCACTTGTTGGCTGCTTTTCCTTAACTCTGCCGTCCGACTCATCCCAAACCATCTCAATTGGGTTGAGGTCGGGGGATTGTGGAGGCCAGGTCTTCTGATGCAGCACTCCATCACTCTCCTTCTTGCTAAAATAGCCCTTACACAGCCTGGAGGTGTGTTGGGTAATTGTCCTGTTGAAAAACAGATGATAGTCCCACTAAGCCCAAACCAGATGGGATGGCGTATCGCTGCAGAATGCTGTGGTAGCCATGCTGGTTCAGTGTGCCTAAAATTCTAAATAAATCACAGACCGTGTCACCAGCAAAGCACCCCAACACCATAACACCACCTCCTCCATGCTTTACGGTGGGAACTAGAGTTCATTAGAGTTGGAGTTGGGCCGTACGCACTACCCTCTGTAGCGCCTTGTGGTCGGATGCCAAACAGTTGCCATACCAAGCGATGATGCAGCCTGTCAAGATGCTGATACTGTATACTCGTTGTTTGGTTGGGATTGGTGTGAGGGGTCCCTGGGTGGCTTTTGACGTTTCTTTTGATTCCTCATTTCTGACTCGTTGTTAGAAAAAGGTTTGGTCCAAATCGGATGTTAGGTACAATATTTATTTAATATTATATGAATCCTATAAATTAAAATGGCCAATTTTGGGTGCAATCAATTAACTTCATTTATCAGAGATCAAATTATATTTCAACAAAATAATGTTGCAGGAATGCTAATCTTATCTGTTTCCTAACTACAGAAACGATTTCAGAACAATCTGAGATGGTGGGTGTCATGACTTGCTGAAATGACATGGAATGATCTCCCCTGTCAGTTGATTCTTAATCATGTGACCCCTCCCTCTCTCTCTGTCCAACTACACCCAGCCCCCCAGGGAGCTAGAATCACTGCAGTGCCCATGCATCTGGAGCTGTGCACTCTGCAATACTCTGCTACAATTGTCTGTGTGTTATTGTGCATGTGCGTGCGTCTGTGTTAGCAACCTCTTTGCATAACTCTGCATAATATTCTGTGCTGGTAAATTCTGGGTGCTTGGACACATGACTGTCTCTGTCTTTTCTCTGTTTTCAATTGAAGCCCATTAGGAGCAACGTATCAGCAGCACAGCAGTGAGCCTTGCTTGCTGTAAGGCCCTGTCAGTATATATGGAGACATTTCAACTCGAAGTTGTCATTTGTGAGGAGCTTAGGGCCAGAATGGGAAGGGGGCGGATGTAGCTGTGCTTGTATGTAGGAGGACACAGGTGATTATGCAGACCCGGAACACATTGGAAATGGCATTATTGTAGCTATCTCTCTCTTTGCTCACAGTTTACAGTGCCTTCAGAAAGTATTCACACCCCTTATGTAACAAATTAATTATAAATGAAAACCGGAAATGTCTTGAGTCAATAAGTATTCAACCCCTTTGTTATAGCAAGCCTAAATAAGTTCAGGAGTAAGAATTTGCTTAACAAGTAACATAATAAGTTGCATGGACTCACTCTGTGTGCAATAATAGTGTTTAACATCATTTTTGAATGACTAGCTCATCTCTGTACCCCATACATACAATGTATCTGTAAGGTCCCTGAGTCAAGCAGTGAATTTCAACCACAAAGACCAGGGAGGTATTGGAGATATTCCAATAACTCGCAAAGAAGGGCACCTATTGTGGTCCTCTGTAGCTCAGCTGGTAGAGCACGGCGCTTGTAACGCCAAGGTAGTGGGTTCGATCCCCGGGACCACCCATACACAAAAAAATGTATGCACGCATGACTGTAAGTCGCTTTGGATAAAAGCGTCTGCTAAATGGCTTATTATTATTATTGGTAGATGGGTAAAATAAAACAGCCATTGAATATCCCTTTGTGCATGGTAAAGTTATTAATTACACTTTGGATGGTGTCTCAATACACCCAATCACTACAAAGGTACAGGCATCCTTCCTAACTCAGTTGCCAGAGAGGAAAGAAACCGCTCAGGGATTTCACCATGAGGCCAATGGTGACTTTAAAGCAGTTACAAAATGTAATGGCTGTGATAGTAGAACTGAGGATGGATCAACAACATTGCAGTTACTCCACAATACTAACATAATTGACAGAGCTTCTACAAAGTGTTGACTTGGGTGTGAATACTTATGTAAATTAGATTTCTGTATTGCATTTTCAATAAATTTGCAAATATGTCTAAAAACATGTTTTCACGTTGTCATTATGGGGTATTACATTTTATTTATTAGGATCCCCATTAGCCGACGCCAATGGCGACAGCTCGTTTTACCTGGGTCCGACACATAACAAAAAATACATTACAGACAAAATACTTTACAATTGACCTACACTACATGTTCATGTTTTTAAATGTATGTGTGTGTGCATCTATCAGTTACACATGTCAGTACATACACACAAGTAGGTCACATTGGGGAGAAGCGTTGTGCTGTGAGGGGTTGCTTTATTTGTTTTTTGAAACCAGGTTTGCTGTTCACTTGCGCTAAATAAGATGGAAGGGAGTTCCATGCACTCAGGGCTCTGTATAACTCTGTATGTTTCCTTGAATTTGTTCTGGACCTGGAGACTGTGAAAGGACCCCTGGTGGCATGTCTGTTGGGGTAAGTGTGTGTGTCAGTGCTGTGTATAAGTTGACTATGCAAACAATTAGGAAATTCCAACACATTTAATGTTTCTTATAAAAATAAGAAGTGGCGCAGTCAGTCTTTCCTCAACTCTTAGCCAAGAGAGACTGGCATGCATAGTATTAATATTAGCTCTCTGATTACGATGAGGAGCAAGATGTGCCGCTCTGTTCTGCGCCGGCTGCAGCTTAACTAGGTCTTTCTTTGCAGCACTCAACCATATGACTGGACAATAATCAAGATAAGATAAAATTAGAGACGACAGGACTTGCTCTGTGGAGTGTGGTGTCAAAAAAGCAGAGCGTCTTTTTATTACAGACAGACCACTCCCCATCTTTACAACCATTGAATCTATATGTTTTGACCATGACAGTTTACAATCTAAGGTAACACCAAGTAATTTAGTCTCAACTTGTTCAACAGCCACACCATTCATTACCAGATTCAGATGAGGTCTAGAACTTAGTAAATTATTTGTGCCAAATACAATGCTCTTAGTTTTAGAGATTCAGGACCAGTTTATTACTTTCCACCCATTCCAAAACAGACTGCAACTCGGGTCTCCCGAGTGGCGCAGTGGTCTAAGGCACTGCATCGCAGTGCTAGCTGTGCCACTAGAGATCCTGGTTCGAATCCAGGCTCTGTCGTAGCTGGCCGCGACCGGGAGACCCATGGGGCGGCGCACAATTGGCCCAGCGTTGTCCAGGGTAGGGGAGGGAATGGCCGGCAGGGATGTAGCTCAGTTGGTAGAGCATGGTGTTTGCAACGCCAGGGTTGTAGGTTCGATTACCATGGGAGGCCAGTATGATTTAAAAAATAATAATAATAATGTATGCATTTACTGACTGTAAGTCGCTCTGGTAGATGGGTGAGAGAACAAATCTATTGAATCCATTTTTAATTCAAGCTGTAACACATCAAAATGTGGAATAAGTCAAGGGGTATGAATACTTTCTGAAGGTACTGTATGTCTTTATGAATTGTCAGTGTTGTGGCTGACATAAAAAATGGTCATGCCTAAAGGAACATTTTTGTTGAATATGGAGTGAGCATGGTGCATAGATCCACACACACAGAGACAGACTTCCATGCTGAGCGCATTGAATATTTTTCCACATAGAAGGGGTTGCCCAGGCAACACAAAATGCAAGGAATTTTGTCTTCAAAGGAAGAGAGCGAGAGGTGGTAAAAATATTCAGAGGTTATGCTGGATGTGATGGCATTAAGTTAGTAACTCCACAATGCCCTAGATATTAAACTAGCCCGAACAAACATCTTTATTTTGTTTGTGTGACAATGGAGGAAACTCTGAAAGAGAATAATTTGACACATGAACTCCCCTGACTGAGGACACGCTGCATGTTTCGTGACTGCTTTGTGCAATCGCTCAGCTCTGGGGTTGAAATTGAGAAAAGGAACACATAACTTCTAGGGGAAAGAGAACTGGTGAATTACAAGCACCACTCCTGAAATGGCCTCTCTTTAGCAAAGTGTGAACTGCCTGAAAAACTCCAAACAAATTAGTGGGAGAGAAAGGAGGGGGGCCACAGCCAAGGCAGTTCCGGCCCCCGCCAGAGTTGAACCTCTCCTCTATGCACGGGGGGAATGCTAGAGCTTTTTAATGAGCCATTATCAAAACCAAGCACGAACCAGGCCCCTATTGTGGAGAGAGAGTTTGTTGTTGGCGAATGTGTTGTGGTTAAATAAGACTCATTTTAGCCTAGCTAAACTACGTCATAATATGTGGTCCTCTGTAGCTCAGCTGGTAGAGCACTGCGCTTGTAACGCCAGGGTAGTGGGTTCGATCCCCGGGACCACCCATACACAAAAAAATGTATGCACGCATGACTGTAAGTCGCTTTGGATAAAAGCGTCTGCTAAATGGCATATTATTATTACTCTATGGTGGATTGTTAAGAGACTTTTAGCCAACACTTCCATAGATGTTGTTTCAGAGCCAGCGCTGTCATACTGACTACTGTAGCTCTGAAGAGAGCCACTCGACCGGAGTCTGACTGAAACGAACTCTCACCTGACCTTTGTACAGCTGGGAATCTCATTATCCACACTGCACCACTGCACCTCCCGTCCCTCTGCCAGCGTCTGTTTAAATGTGACAAGATGTTTCAGTCCTTTGGCCAAAGATATGTGATTAAATCCTTGCCCTGCTAAGAGGCTCTGTGTCAGCGTGTGATCTGACACTAGCTTTTATTCCCCTAGGATCTTTTCAGCAGCGGTGGCAGAGTTAGCTGGGGGGGGTTCTGTTTGACCTTAAGAACACCGAATTTGCAATGGTAAAATGCATAGAATTGCAGGAAATTAGCTTTCATACTGCAATATTTTCCCTTGGCAGGAAATTAGCTGAGTGGTTTCAGCCGCGCCCCCAATCACCCAACTTCTGCAACCGTTGCCACCACTGCAAAATAAACACACACTGCTGCTACTGCAGTGACCCAGCTGTCCCAGTGAGCCAAGGGAATAGAGGGGGTCGGAGAGAGCCATGTGAAGCCCCACAGGGATCCACTAATCACAACCTGGTCAGGATAATCAAAGGGACACATGCCTACCAACACACTACAATACACACTCCTAACACACTACAATACACACTCCTAACACACTACAATACACACTCCTAACACACTACAATACACAATCCTAACACACTACAATACACACTCCTAACACACTACAATACACACTCCTAACACACTACAATACACACTCCTAACACACTACAATACACACTCCTAACACACTACAATACACACTCCTAACACACTACAATACACACTCCTAACACACTACAATACACACTCCCAACACACTACAATACACACTCCTAACACACTACAATACACACTCCTAACACACTGCCATACTACAATACTGCCGCTCAACATGCAAGATGTGAAACACATCAACATGCAGAACGTGAAAAACCTTCGGGTTCAAAACATTCGGGTTCAATACAAAGTTCTCATTGTATTAATTTTAATTTTGTTTTAACAGTATTGCATGATCTTTTGATCTACATTCAGATATCAGTTCAGCTTTTTCTATATCCAGTACATAACTGAGTATCCAGCATATAACTTAACTTAATGAATGATCAATACTGTTGTCACAAAGCTGAATGACAAGCTCTGCACAACAAGGGTGTGTCAGTGAAAGTGTGTGACCCACGACCTTCTACTAGCCCACAGCAGCTTACACTCCTGATTCTCTGGCCCTTTAGCCTCTGACCTTCTAAATCGCTCATGGGGACAAGCCACTGGTCTGGCTGTGACCTGTCCTGTTGGCATTGTATGATTCAGCTTTCTGTAGAAAAACTGGTCAGAATTTCGAAGAATGGATAGAAATTCTCTGTCACGATGAAGATCTTATTGACCAAAGGCGTTCCACTCATACTCTACCCCTTTTCCATGGTATGTGTAACATATTACCCAAGCGTTAAAGTTTTAAGACAAACAATAGCCGATGTTGGTTCTGTATATTAATACTTTGGCAGGCGCAAATCACTGTTTATAGGGCGATTCCACACCAGCGTATGCAGAAAATATTTTTGGTTTCTCAGATTGTTCTTGCAATTCTCACAAACTTCATTGCGAGGAAGGATGTTTGACATGCTTTTTACATTTGTATCACATTTTTTTGTTGAGAAAATCAATATGCAAGTGGCCATTCTAGGCCCTTTTTAGACCTATACATGCCTCCTGTAAGACCTTATGATCTGCGAATCCTACATGATACAGACCACGATACTCCTTATAGTGTGCTCTAACGTCTGGAGAATGTCTAGATTCTGAAATACAAATTCACATTAATTTATTCAACATTACAAATATTAATAAGAATATCTCAAAAGTACTCTTGATTTTGTTCATTTGGAACAATATACTCTACAAGTACATACAATTTCCAGAGTGGGCTCTCTGCTATTTCTGAAGTTCTGATACATTTTATGAGAGCCACCAATACAGTGAATGGTAGATGGCTACAAAGGGAGCTCTGCTGGTGGTTTGCTGAATGTGCAATCCTAAAGGAGGGCTGTGATTAGTTAATGACCTATAATGTCAATTTCTATGTATAAAATAGGTAATGCCATTAAAAGTACCAGAGAGCCCACTCTGGAAATTTGAAGTGTTTGATGAGTATATTGTTCCAAACAATATGTATAAAAATAAGCAAAATCTAAAATGCTATTTTTTAGATATTCATATTGTTAAAGTTGAATAAATGATAGCGGAAAATTATTTCAGGATCTAGACATAATCCATATTTGAGAGCACACTATAAGTAGTGTAATGGTTAGTGGTTAAGAGCGTTGTGCCAGTAACCGAAAGGTCGCTGGTTCTAATCCTCGAGCCGACTAGGTGAAAAATCTGTCTGTGCCCTTGAGCAAGGCACTTAACCCTAATTGCTCCTGTAAGTCGCTCTGGATAAGAGCGTCTGCTAAAATGACTAAAATGTAAAATGTAATGACACCAAGATGTTGTCTGTATTATGTACAGTTCATGGATCATAGGGTCTTATAGGAAGCGTGTGTAGGTCTGAAAAGTGCTTAAAATGGCCACTTTCATCATGATTTTCTCAAATTGTTTGTGATACAAATGTCAAACATTCTTCCTCCAAATAAAGTTTCTATGTGAGAATTGCCAGAACAATCTGAGATACCAAAAATATTTTCCGTCTACGCTGGCGTGGAATCGCCCTAGAGGAATGGGTCTAATAGCATAATATTTTGAGGTCTGAATGTAGGAAAGGAGTCGGTAAGGCTGAGACAGGGGTGGCTGTTGCAGTGCTGCCATTTGTTGGGCTGTGAATGTTGATCCTTTTGACCTCTCAACTGTTCTGGAACGGCATTCATTGAGTAGAGTTAGACCACAGAAAGGAGCACTTGAAATTCTATCTGCAATTGAAGCGCTCACAAAGAAAAGTGAAGGGAGATGTTTTTTTATATTTATGGGCTCTCCCTCTGTGACTCTGTGATAGCCAGTGCTATTTGAACCTCTAATGAATTTCAGTCTTTGTGTGCTAATCTAAATCCAGCCTTTTCTCACTGACTGATTGTTTTAGAGCTGGGGCTCCACTTGGCTTTGACGGCACTCCATAGTTGAGCTCCTAATGTCGTTTTGGATGGATAATATGCCCAGTGGCCTCCCACTGAGCAGTGAGCACTAGCCCATACAGCGCAGTAGAGAGGAAGCCCTCAAAAATCCTCTTACAGAAACCATGATCTAAAAGAGAGCTGATTTAAACTTTTAAAAGCCTGTTCTGTAGGTTGTGTTTTTCATGCCTGTGTCCATTGACTCACTGTCTGCCACCCAGCTGCTTCTGAAAAGCATTTGGTTAATCACTTGTTGCTAGTCTAAACACACACACACACACACACACACACAGCCGTGGGTGGGACTAGTGACCTATTTTCTTTGACAGTTGTCGTTTTCTGCTTTCCTCTGGTATCGTTTTGTTATTTACACTAGTACAGTAAATCTGTGTGTGTGTAGGTTTACGTTTTTAACTTATTTTTCTGGCACTGGTTCTGGCTCAGTGACTAATCCCACTAGTGAACATTAGGCTGATTACTCCTTTCTCTCCTGGTCTGTCTTCAGAGTTAGAGAAGAGCTCCGTTGAACCAAGACATCCATCCAATGATACGCTATTAAAGTGCCCTTTCTCTTACAATAACCATGGGTTTATTAGTTCTCTGGGTGTGTGTCTGTGTACATTAGAAGTGTGTATTTTGTGGTCTTCTGTTATGTAACAGGTCATAAGAAGCAACTGAGAAAGATGAAGAGGATTATAGTTAAATCTGTAGTCCCCTGTAGCTCAGTTGGTGGAGCATGGCGCTTGCAATGCCAGGGTTGTGGGTTCGTTTCCCACGGGGGGCCAGTATGAAAAATGTATGCACTCACTAACTGTAAGTCGCTCTGGATAAGAGCGTCTGCTAAAATGACTAAAAATGTAAATAAATTGTCTAGAAGCAAAGCTTGCAGCCAACTCTTGACACATGGCAGTTTAATTCCTTGTGCGGTCGTCTACTTTGCAATGAATGTCCCCAGTTAAATTCTTCTTCAATTCCTCCAGTTAAACACAGTTGGCTAATGATGTCCCAATACAAAGGGCTGCATGGCATGTTCTGTAACAAATGAATTCACACCATATCTCCATCAGAGCCCAACAGCCCAGACTGCAGTGCCTTCTGTGGTCGGCCGTCATCTCAATGACCTTTATCGTGTGTATGTCGGCGCACATCAGTTAGCTGTGAGAACCCAGGGACACCCGTGGGAGCGTACAATACTGTCCTGATGGATAATGGGTGTCTTGGTCTCTCTGTGTGTATCTGTATCATACATGAGCCAGGGATGGGCCTGTCTGCCTGCCTGGAGGCAGCAGATGTCACTAGTGAAAAATGGAAGGGCTTAAGAGGGGGTGTTTGGTGCTGCCACCCGCCTGCTTAAGTGGCAGGCCAGGCAGCAGCCTGGGCAGGATGTAGCCACTACTGAGGCATGCAATGATAGGCAGGCGCCTTCCACTGGCTGTTGATTTATCACAGTGCTGGTCTTTGGTGCTTGAGTCTGATGGACTGAATTAACTCATTTTGACCAGGGAGGTGTTTTTCTCCCCAGTAAATCACCTCCGACAGACGTGATGGACTGCCAGAGCAGTGTCATCTGCCATGTCATTTCTGCATGATTACAGAATGAGGATGTGTCTGTCTCTGTCATGTATTATCTCTCTTTCTCTCTCGCTTGCTCTCGCGCTTCTCTCTCTCCCTCCTTTTTCAACTCCCTCCTCACACTCTCTCTCTTTTCTCTCCTCTCTCTCTCGCTCGCTCGCGCCACTGTTTTTGCATGCCAACCCCATCCCTCTATATCCCCCTGTGCTCTCCTCTCCTCTGGTCTTTGAAACCCCCAGGAAGCCTTGGTTGTGCTGGGAGCCATGTGGCTAGTTGAGGCCAGAGCATTGGGCAGTCCATGCTGGGCAGTGTTTCTGAACAGGTGGCTCCTATGTCTGCCCATCTGTTCCTGGTAAGAGCAGCTGTCCTGTGGCTACTTTTCCCTTTCCACCTCCCTGCTGTGTTTTCTCTCCAGACTGGGGGTCATGTTGCCTGGTGCCCAGAGGCAAGATTTCCAACCTCTTTCTGTAGTAGTAGGGTAGGGAGACCCACGGGAGCTAAACATAGTCAGTGGGACTGTAAGAGAACACACCTGACATCTCGGTAACAGTAGTGCCCTTGTTCTTGCCAGGTGTGTGTGTGTGAAATGTGTTTTGTTTCGGGGGTGGGGTGACTGTAGGAGCTGCTAAGACTCACCCTGGGACCAGATCTTGATAATCCAGTTTTACATTTTTTAAAGAAAAAGTTCTCATGAAAGTGGCAATATGTAGCTTTTTGGGCAACCTGACGAAATTCACATAGAAATGTGAGTTATAGATCTATCATTCTACTTGAAAGCAAGTCTAAGAAGCGGTAGATATGTTCTATGTGCGCTATTTCTATGCTTCCTGTTCTTAAGTTTTGTTTTTGCGTCTTTTACTTTTGGTTTTGTACACCAGCTTCAAACAGCTGAAACAACAATATTTTTGGTTATAGAAAATATATTTCACAGTGGTTTAAATGGTACAATGATTCTCTACAATGTACTAGCTTAGTTTGTCACATAAACTGAAATTAGGCGTTCTATTAGTTTTAGCCACCAGGAAATGGTGGAGAGATTTCTGCATAGTGCAACATTAATACTTATCTGTTAATGAACTATAACTGGTCCATTAAATGTATTTGAAAATACCCAATGGTGACCATATCTGTCAGAACTCTTAATGCTTTTTGAGCTGTAAATTGTGTTTAATCAGGGTTAGTTGAGGGTGTTTCCAGTCTCTGATGTTAGGAGGCTTAGGGAAGAAGGGAAATTACTGGACTAATTGGTGTCAGCACTGGGTTCTGCTGCTCACATTCTCACACTGCAGCATGGTCAAGCTGTTACCCTGCAACAAATACTTTTCCCTAATTTCTTAACACCCAGAAGTACTGAAGTGTGGTCCCAATTTTGGATTCTCTCACAAAGTTTCAACTTTTTGTACTTTTTTATTTGTACTATAAAACATTAGATTATGGTTGTTAAGCAGCCTTAATAATGTAATCTAAGTGCCTTGAGTGAAGTCGGTAACAGTGTATCACGAGCAGCACAGTTTATCAGGTCCAAACTAAGTTGCTCTGACTCTGACAGGTTAGCATAATTCTCACCTCACCATACATGTCAGCTGTTCCCTGGCTATTGCTCTCCCCCATTCCCTCCCTCCCTCCATCTCTCACGCCCACAACAACCGGTGCTCTTTCAATACAAAGACCTGAAGGCACTCTTCCATGGCCACTCTGACGTTCATCAACCTGTTAAACACTAAGCTTTTCACTAAGAGTTCAGGTTGATGCTGATGTAGTGTGATTATGGGATGTCTTGGGAGGATTCGTATTGCATGCAGTACGTAATCTCTCCTACTACCACAAGCAAATGTATCTGCCATGTAGGTCAGCTCTGAAGTGCCCTCTCCAAAACACACACCACATCACCTCTTCCCCTCTCCTCAGCGATGTTGACAGCAGGCCTGAGAGAGTCTCTGAGCTCAGTAGCTCAGTCAGAATATTAACACACAGCCCCCTCCCTCTTCCTCTCCTGCTCCTTCTCTCCTTCTCTCTTCCTCCCCTTCTCCTGCTCCTTCGTCTCCTTCTCTCTTCCTCCCCTCTCTCACTCTTCCCGCTGGCCGCCTGCTGAAAAGGCATTCAGATGGTTCTCATGGCACACAACCAGCCTCTGTGAAAATGTAAAGAATCCCCCCCTCTTCTCCCTGTCCTGCTTTTCTCTAGTCTTGCATGGTAATTCTACCCTACACAAAAGAGCATCTTACCCAACAGCCAAGCTCAAAGCAAAGCTTAAAAAAAGGCAATGCAATGGGATGTGCAAGGAGAGGAGGAAAGGGGGTGGTGGTATCATCAACACATGCAGAAATGTCATTTGGAAGAGAGCCTGATGTTTCTCTTGCTGATCTTGTTGTGTTCTTAAGCTTCATTGCCAGCACGGCACCCCTAGAAGCATTCTTACACAGTGAAACTGCTGACCCTGGACATTTCATAAGTCATCTTGGCTTTGTATTAGATTATTTGACTCATTCCCTTCGGTTCTCTTCCTAGTGCAGAGGGATGCTTATTGCTCCCGGAAGAAGGAATGGTTATTGCTCCCGGAAGATGTAGTGAGAAGAACAGACCCATGTTAGTATGCATGTCACTTCTCTGATTCGTATTGCTCGGAGGAATCTTCTTCTCTGGTGGACTTGTTCAGCTGTGGACTTGTTCAGCTGTAGCCTTGGCAATCTTCTGGTCTACGGGAGGATTCTAAGGCTCAAGTTTGGCAAACCTTAGGCATGGGGTTTAGTGGCTTTAAAAGCTTTAGAGTTAGTCTTTAGTCAATCTCAAAACACATTCACATCTCTAAGGCATAGCCAAATGAAAGTGTGACTCTCCACTTCTTGAGGCATGTCTGAAGTCAACAAAACAAAGTACAATATAGGTTACCCACCCAGTACATGTCCAGAGTGATGCTGTATCTAGGTACATCATTGAGATAAAGATGTCTTCTTGTCTTCTGTTATGATGTGTGGGTCATTCATGAGATAAAGATGTTCCAAAAAGTATTGGTACGGTCTGTAAAATTTGTGAGAGTTGTTGTAGAACTGAGATCTGGAGATCTTTTATATACAAATGTCAACAAGCCACATTCAGAGCAGCACAGTCTCCCAATAGATGATGTTGGTGTACATGGAAGCACTTCGTCTCAGCATCCATGTGCATTAGAAGATTCCCTAGGCCAGTTGGAGACTAGCTGACCACACCACTGCTGATGTCTCCCTGGGGACTGCTACTGCTGCCTCCCTGTCTCTCTCCCTCTGTGTCAGCACCATTACTGCCACCAGGTCACCCAAAGGTCATACAGCCCGGGCCCACACCAGCCCCTGCTCCTGTTTCGTAAATCTATGTCTAGAAGTTTGCATAATCAATTCACTCACTCTCCGCAGTAATCTTGAGTAACCACTCTTCACTCAATTGTCAGAAGAGTCAAAAGTGGCAGGTCATGACACCACTCCCCCTCCTATCACACAGTCTGTTTGGGCTATAAACAGCACTGCAGAAATCAGCACTGTCGGCACAGTTTCTCCTCAGGCCAGAGACTGATGTGTTTTTCCAGGCTAACTCTGTTCTTCCTCCTGTCTACAAGGCTTTACAGAGATGGATGTTTGACAGAGAGCCTCGTGAAACCTTGATCCCTGACCCTCCCTTAATAGTCTGGACTCTTGAGCTGTTAAGCCCCAGCCAAATAGCCTGGACTCCAAAGTGAATATTGCTCTGTTTCAGTATGGATTCCAGCGATATTCAGTGTTGGAGTCAGTACACATTCCATGCTACCTGCCGAAACCATTCTATAACACTCCAGCATTTGGATGCTTCTCAGGACCAGACTGGGACTGGAGGTGATAGCTAGCTACAGATGCTTTTCCATCAAGAGCTGAATTAAATACTGGGCTTCATACCAGAGTGGTGTCAAAATGTAATTTGCGTTTAGAGCAGCATAGCTCTCCTGTGCATCTCCTAGCTCGAAGGCTTTTCATTTTGCCAGCACTGTGGTGAAGGTATTGTGTTGCCTGCTTCTCTACATTTTCCAGCCTGGGCCTCCCTGACTGACTGTTGCAGTTCTGATGATGAGGTGGAAGGAGTGCAGTGGAGACATTCCTCTTGTTGAGTGATCCGCTGTGGAAAGAGGCTCATGGGAATAATGGGGTGTAACGGTGTGGAGGACGACAGAGGCCTCTGTCTCTCTATTCCACTGATTTAATGGACGCCTAATATGCAGAGAAGCGCACATACATGAATACACACACACACACACCTTGGTGCAGAGTTACAGTATTTGGTTATGTGGATGAGAGGACCAGAGCACAGGCAGCTTAACAGGGAGTGTGAGTCATCAGGTTATGATTGCCATGTTTGGTACCACAGAGACTCCGTCTCACCTCGTAGGCTAAATTACCTCAGAGAGAGGATTAGAATAACATCCCAGGGAGTAAAACACCCCTCCTTAACCTGGACGAGAGAGGAATGCATTATACTTATTCAATAACTTTTTAGTTGTTAATCGTTCTGTTAACTCTTTATGTTGGTACTGTAGTGCTCATCATAGATAAAGTTCTAGCAGTGATACTGACAGATCAGATGTTAGGATCTTTTATGTCCCATTTCCTCACATCCACTTTGCATACAGGAAAGTCTGAATTTACACTACTTTGATGATAAGCACAGCAAGCGGTTGTCTCGTTAAATTTGCATTGCAGAATTCTGCCCGTATCAACTTCAGAGGTCGCAATGTGTAAACTCCTCTTATCCCAAACAAGCGGACAGATTTATTCTGTGAAGGTTTCCGTTTACCTCCTGACCAGTCTTTGTTATTTTAATAAGAAGCAGATTTATTGTTTTGTTTAGCACTCTGGAACTGGCTTTATGCTGACTGTGGAATTCCACTCATGTAGGGGCTCTGTTTGTGGGAGTGACAGTTTATATCTCACTGAGATTCATGGCTTCCTCCCACCAATATATGTTTGTGCTCTATAGCTGGTATTGAGTCGAATAAAAGTACAGCCCTAACTTGTTTTAGTATACTGTAGATCACAGGAAGTTGGTGGCACCTTAATTGGAAAGAACAGGCTCGTGGTAATGGCTGGATCAGAATCGGGTGGAATGGTATCAAACACATGGTTTCCATGGTTTCCGTGTGTTTGCCATTCCATTAGCTCCATTCCAGACATTATTTTGTGTCGTCCTCCCCTCAGCAGCATCCACTGCTGTAGATCCACATTGGTGGGTAGCACTGAGCAATGATGTTATCAATTATCAGACCAACCGCTCATAAACCAAATGAGTTCACCAAATTAGTCAATTTGCTAAGTGGATGTTTTTAAGGTCAATTCCTCAATCAATATACAGTACCAGTCAAAAGTTTGGACACACCTACTCATTCCAGGGTTTTTCTTTTCTTTTTTTACTATTTTCTACATTGTAGAATAATAGTGAAGACCTCAAAACTATGAAATAACACATCTGGAATCATGTAGTAACCAAAAAAGTGTTAAAACAAATCAAAATATATTTTATATTTGAGGTTCTTCAAATAGCCACCCTTTGCCTTGATGACAGCTTTGCACACTCTTGGCATTCTCTCAACCAGCTTAATGAGGTAGTCACCTGGAATGCATTTCAATTAACAGGTGTGCCTTGTTAAAAGTTAATTTGTGGAATTTCTTTCCTTCTTTAATGCGTTTGAGGCAATCAGTTGTGTTGTGACAAGGTAGGGGTGGTATACAGAAGATAGCCCTATTTGGTAAAATACCAAGTCCATATTATGGCAAGAACAGCTCAAATAAGCAAAGAGAAACAAAAGTCCACCATGATGGTCAGTCAATCCGGAGAATTTCAAGAACTTTGAACGTTTCTTCAAGTGCAGTCGCAAAAACCATCAAGCGCTATGATGAAACTGGCTCTCATGAGGACCGCCACAGGAATGGAAGACCCAGAGTTACCTCAAGTAACAGACACATCTCAACATCAACTGTTCAGAGGAGACTGCGTGAATCAGGCCTTCATGGTCGAATTGCTGCAAAGAAACCCTTACTAAAGGACACCAATAAGAAGAAGAGACTTGCTTGGGCCAAGAAACAAGAGCAATGGACATTAGACTGGTGGAAATCTGTCCTTTTTGTCTGGAGTCCAAATTTGAGATTTTGGTTCCAGCCGCTGTGTCTTTGTGAGATGCAGAGTAGGTGAACGGATGATCTCCGCATGTGTGGTTCCCACCGTGAAGCATGGAGGAGGAGATGTGATGGTGTGGGGGTGCTTTGCTGGTGACACTGTCTGTGATTTATTTAGAATTCAAGGCACACTTAACCAGCATGGCTACCACAGCATTCTGCAGCGAAACCCCATCCCATCTGGTTTGCGCTTAGTGGGACTATCATTTGTTTTTCAACAGGACAATGACCCAACACACCTCCAGGCTGTGTAAGCTCTATTTTACCAAGAAGGAGAGTGACGGAGTGCTGCATCAGATGATCTGGCCTCCACTATCACCTGACCTCAACCCAATTGAGATGGTTTGGGATGAGTCGGACCGCAGAGTGAAGGAAAAGCAGCCAACAAGTGCTCAGCATATGTGTGAACTCCTTCAAGACTGTTGGAAAAGCATTCCAGGTGAAGCTGGTTGAGAGAATGCCAAGAGTGGGCAAATCCATCATCAAGGCAAAGGTGGCTACTTTGAAGAATCTAAAATATATTTTGATTTGTTTAACACTTTTTTGGTTACTACATGATTCCATACATGTTATTTCATAGTTTTGATGTCTTCACTATTATTCTACAATGTAGAAAATAGTACAAATAAAGTTAAACCTTTGAGTAGGTTTGTCCAAACTATTGACTGGTACTGTGTGTGATAGATATTTTTTGTTTAGGTATGTTGACTTTGCTTATTTCACTGACTCTGCATATTACCCATATACTGTAAGCAATGTATCAAGCTTTGCTTCTGCCTCTTTTCTCTGTTAGGTGTCTTTGGCGGTTACTGGGATAAGTCAAGTCATGGCCTGATAATAGTTGACTACAGTAGCATAGGCCTTGAGGTTTGTCCTGTGTATGAGTGCTACGTGTTCTAGGGTTGTCAGATTCAGCCCAACCCCAGAGTCCAACCTCACCATTGCTGTGAAACTTTATCTCTGTCCATACGGCAGAGCATTTTCAACATGATATTAAAAGATTTAGGGATTATGGTCTCAGCATTGCAGTGGGCCAGATCCAGCTTGTGACCAGGCAGGGAAGTCTGCTGATAGGCTGACTGATAGAACCCACAAGGCAGACTGCTGCTTCTGTTGACCTGTCACTCAGGGGGCCTCAAAGGAGCATTTATCAACTAGGCTGAGTGTCCCAGGGGTGCTCCTGGCGGTGCCCGTCTGATGCAAGGGTAAAGACCCAGCAGATCTTCCCACCTATCCGTTTTTACATTTGATTCATTTAGCAGACACTCTTATCTAGAGCGACTTACAGTTAGTGCATTCGTCTTAAGATGGCTAGCTATCCCATCATGTAAGTCTTCTATCGATCAGGGGAAATGTAGAGAAGTAATCGCTGTTGCGATTTAGTCCCTCATCAGATGCATTTGATATGCTTGTTGGGTGCAATTTCACAACAGCATGGTGTCTTCAAAATCTCTGAGATGCCTGTGTTGTAGTTCAAGAGAAAATGTCCCTGTGCTGGTTTTACCTCTACATCTCTCACACTAAGATAGTCTCTCAACCCAGTCCCCTCAGCTTTAGACAGACACTAACAGTCTCTGCTGCATTCCCAAGCAGACGTGAGTCTGAAATGAAAGCAGTGGCTGTGTTTGGGCCACAGAGATCAGTGCTGTGAAGGCCATAGAGGAACAACCCAGGACCAGCCCTCATCACTCAGCTCTTTACTGCTCAGAACAAAAAGCTCTTTGGCAGTTAGTTACACAGACCCAAAAAAGTTCTGGTTTATATTGTTCTATTCTGTTCCTTTTTTAACCTGTGAAATCAAGTAAAAAACAACAACATTTATCTCATTAAATTACATTGGTCGGGCTCTACTCATAGTACTAAGATAGTGCCTGACTTCAAGCTCATTGTTAGTAATAGTATGCAGATGCACAACTCCATGAGTGTCCCCAGACTCCCCACAGCTCTCTGCTGTGCATCAGTGAATATTTACAACCACAGACTACAGAAGACTACACAAGGCTGCTTCTACCGGTTTCAAGGTTATTGTAGCAACGGCTGGTTGCTAACAAATAAGACAAGCTTCTCCCCAGCCACCCAGCTAGCTCAGCAGGCCTCTGATTTATGTGCAGATTAAGACACCACTGTGATTCCCTCCATGGACAATTTCCTCTCCGCCATCTCAGATGCAGCTCCGCTCACCGCTGCATTTTTAACAGGGTTTGGAACCTAAATTATTTTCCAATTGTTTCGTTCTGAACAGAACCACTTTTGTTTTATTATTTTTATTTTATTTTTTATATTAGCTCTTTAAATTACTCCTCCAATCAGTGCAGATAGAGCAGGCAAGCTAGTTGTTTACATGTGTGATGGACAGACAAGTGTAGCCTATGGCGCATGATGCAACTGAAATTTTGCAGGTTGGAAGAGAGCGAGAGAGGGTTGAGGAGGAGGCTTGAAGGCTGGGCATCTTATGACATTCATTATCTGAATTAGGTCCACAGAATTATACCTAGGAGGAACTTCTATGGAGGAACTTCGAATGTCCTTTGTGCTAGCTAGCTAACAAGCTTGAATTAGCTAGCTAACAAGCTTGGTGTGCAGAGTGGCACCAGAATTAAAAACACGTCTTACCTTTTTGTAGTTAATAAATCCAATGTGAAACATGATAACTAGGCCTATAGTATCCTTAACTAGCATTGAAAAAGTTAATCCATTCTTCTCTAGCCAATAAAAAAATCTATCTCCCTATCTTCTGAATTATGCTTGTAACGTCAGTACAGTAGCCTATGCTTCGGAGGGGGGAGTGGCAGGTAGCCTAAACATGCGCGCCCACACACTGGCAAAGATGTTCAGCTTGCAGGCAGACACTGGTGACAGAGTAAGGGCTTTACATGGGCGCTTTGTTGCGTTTTCTGGGGGGAACTAGAAAAAAAAGTAATAATAGTTCTGTTCCGGAACACTATATATCACTTTCATTCCCGTTTCTGTTCCTTGAAAAATTTCGTTCTTTTCTGGTTTTTGGTTCTGTTCCCTGAACTGGTTCCAACCCCAAATGTATTTATACTTTTTTTTATGTCATCCTGGTGATATGCAAGGCCCTGTGCCCTGCCTCCGCTAGGCTAGGAGACTTGGCTTACAATGAGCCGTGTTTAGTACCAACCCACCAGACTACTGACCTGGGCTGAACCGGGTCTTTGCTCGGTGTTTTTAGCAGAGCAGGATATTTTTAACCCAGGACAAAATAGGGACACACACATATAATGAGTCTGTGAGGCAGAATGAAGGTTTCACTCCTCTGTCTCCCTAATCCTGAAAATCCACTGGCCCATTTCCCAGCGCTGGAATGAAAGGGCCACGTCACCATAGAAACAGGATCAATGGACCATAAGGATAAAATGTGAACTGGGGAGGGAGCGGGAAAGAGCTCTTTTTATAAAGAGGTGATATATTTGATCGCTGTGTTAAGACAGTGACTTGTTTATTGTGGTGGTGGGTTTTTGTTTCGGTCACAGTTGCCAGTTTCTCCTCCTCCTCTCGTTCTCTTCAGTACACACTCATGGTGGTGCCATCTTCCCCATGGATACAGGAGAAAGTCACAGAGGGAGGGCAAGGGCGCTTGGGTTAGAAGTTGGGGAGTGGGGTACGGATGGACTCAGTCTACCCTTAGATCACTGTCTATCGGCAACTTCATCCTACTCCGGCAAGTACACCACAATCTCTCCAGCTCCTGCGGTCTATCAGGGTCAGCAAATGACAGATAGTATTAATTGATCCTCTCAGAATAGTTGTGAAGGTTTTGGATGGAGGGCCAGTTGCCTGCTCTGCTGAGGGTTCAGTGAGTATGTGGATTCTATTTGGGTGCTGATTTAGGACCCCAGTGTTACTGTGAACTCCACCTAGTCCTTGCGGCCTGGGAAAGAACCTGTGACTTTGACATATTCCACACTACAGTCTTGACCCACATTTCCTATTTGAATTAGGTTGACTTTTCATTCTCTTCATTCTCTCATTCACTGAATCACAGATTGATGGAAAAGAGTCTGATGAATCAATATGACGATGCAGTGCTTCACACGCTGTATGATTAGGCCTATATCATATCTCTCTGGGAAGTCAAGGGTCTATCATTTATATCACATGGTTCCATTGATTTAACTAGAGGCTTGGATTGTGTTGGGCGATACTGTATGGCCAAACTGATACTCTACCATGATACAGCTTTACAGACAAATATACATTAGCTTGTCCCTCAGTCATATCTAAAATGTCCCCCTTGCTCACCGGACCAACTTATCAGAGTGCTGTACAGTGAGCACTAAGGGGTTGTTGGGCAGTGGGTAGGACTGGGTTTGGAGCCAGGGAGGAGACCAGAGAGGTGAGATGAGAGGGGGTGGGGTGCTCGCTCTCAGAAAAGCCCTGGAATAAAACCACCCCATGACGCCTTTCAGTCAGCATGTTTATTCCTGGGGTGAGGGATTCATTCTTTGGGGGGGGCTGCCTGACCGCCCGATTTAGCCCCCTGGAGGAGGAGGGGTCATAGTGGCAGCAGGCCTGTTGGAGCTTCTAGTCTACACAGTCGCCTCACTGTGCTGTCGGGCAGCTCTTTGGACACCTCTCTCTGGACCTCGCAGGACACAGACGAAGGCAGACCCTCAGACAGACGTTTCTCAGTTGTTGGTTCTGGATACACCTGTTGCTGCCTCCACCGCCAACATGACACGTGACTCGTAAGTCCTTACTGTGGCGATTCTGTCGAGCAGGGGAAGAGTGGGAAGGGAACGTATTGGGTTTTTAATTGTGTTATGTTAGCAAACTGTTTTCTTTGAGTCCTCTTCCTCCGAATGTCTCTGTTTTAAGATGGCTGAAGAGTTGACCCAGTCAGTGACTACGTTATTCCCAGTTTGGATTAGAGCAGAGTCTGTCTGTGCTGATTTAATAGCTTTAGCTGCTGTCCGATGAGCCTCTCTACTCTCCATCCCAGTACTGATTCATTAATAGAGCCTAGTCTAATAGGGGTTTCTTTCTACCAGCAGAACGCCTAATATTAATAGACCATGTCCTCTTAGAATCCATTCAGATATAGTTAATGTCCAGTTAGAGGATAGTATTTCTCCTGTGATTAAGTGACTGGAGCATTCAGCTGCTTGCTGCTGTGGGTCTATATTTATTGATGCACACTCAGTACAAGTTCATAAAAAGCCTTTTAGCTAAGTCATACCCTACTGGTCAAAGGTTTTCGAACACCTACTCATTCAAGGGTTTTTCTTTAATTTTTACTATTTTCTACATTGTAGAATAATAGTGAAGACATCAAAACTATGAAATAACACAAATGGAATCATGTAGTAACCCAAAAAAGTGTTAAACAAATCAAAATATATTATATATTTAAGATTCTTCAAGTAGCCACCCTTTGCCTTGATGACAGCTTTGCACACACTTTTGACCGGTAGTGTACTTTAAATATGTATGTATGTCAGTGGCGGTCGTTGACGTTTTAAGATGAGGAGGACAATTTATTTTATTTAGCAAGGCCTTATTTCTAGTACAGCATGTTGGATGACTGTCATTCATATTCCATTCACCCAGTTCAATATAACATCAATAGGTTTAGGCTACTACATGATACTAAAAATATCCATATATCCTTTGTGAGATTGCTACAACCTAGCCTACGAATGAACGTTTACAACGTAGGTGCACAGGTCGAGAAAAATGAGTAATCAAGGTGACATACAGTGACACATTCAATACCGCCTCGCACACTCCTTCTCACATGTACACTCTTTCTTCCTCTCACCTTTTCCCTTCGCTTGTGGATAGCCGTAGCCAGTTAGGTAACATAGCATCCCTCTCTGTTTGAGCTGTGTGTTTGAGTAGGCCAAACTAGCTAGCTGCATTGGCTAGCTAAGTAAGTGAAAGTGAAGTGGACGGAAACTAGCTGTCGTCCGGCTACACCATGGTGCTACCCTACAGAGTTCTGTTGTGGCTACTGTAGACCTTCATTGCAAAACAGTGTGTTTTAATCAATTATTTGGTGATGTGAATATATCTTGTATAGTTTTATCTAAAAAGGATAACTTTTTTTTACGTTTCACTATTTACATTTTTATGATATTCATTGAGGATGGTCCTCCTCTTGCTCCTCTGATGAGCCTCCACTGATGTATATGTACTGTATGTTCAGCCATGTGTTCTATATGTAAGTGTTTTACATTAGTGTACAGGACAATGGGACTTGGTGTAATGTGTATAGTATCTTTCATTGTGTGCTGTGCTGTTCTACAAAACAAGTTTATCAGCTGCTGAAGTGTGGCTGTAGCGTCCCCCGGGTTTGTGGAATCAATTTGACTTAATTGCTGTTCCTGTGTGTTTTTTCTCTCTCACCGGATGGTCATTTTCCTAACCAGCTGCACTTTAGAGAGCCCTTCTCTCCTCCCCGGTGCCTCTGAGGAGATACAGCTACAGTAAATTGGACACGTTGCCATATGTTATGGCATGAACAGATGGAGTTAGGGTGGTAGGGCCGTTTCATCAAGCGTCAGCATATAGATCGCCATAGATTTATGGAACCGGTGTGACAGGTTTAGCAGTCAACTTCTAGTTTTTGGGTGACTGGTTGAGCCGTTTTCTCAATACATGTTTTTATTGGGTGTTTTATTCCTGGTTGAGTTGGTTATAAACTTGTTCGGCATGGTTGTTTTTCTTCTTGCATCTCTATAATTGTTTATCTCTTCATGGCCACACCCTAGTGAGAAGTTTGGGGCTTTTTCCCACAGTCACCTGTTTCAAAGCAGTCTCTGGGTCATGACAACAGCACCCAGCAACAATGACATCAAATCAAATTAAATGTTATTTGTCACATGCGTCAAATACAACCTTAACGTGAAATGCTTACTTACAAGCCCTTAACCAACAATGCAGTTCAAGAAAGAGTTAAGAAAATATTAAATTAATAAACTAAGGTAAAAAGTAACACAATAAAATAACAATAACGAGGCTATATACAGGGGGTACCGGTACCGAGTCAATGTGCGGGGGTACAGGTTAGTCGAGGTCATTTGTACATTTGGGGTAAAGGGACTATGCATAGATAATAAACAGCAAGTAGTAGCAGTGTAAAAACAAATGGAGGGGGTGGGCGGGGTGTCAATGTAAATAGTCCGGGTGGGCATTTGATTAATTGTTTAGCAGTCTTATGGCTTGGGGGTAGAAGATGTTAAGGAGCCTTTTGGTCCTAGACTTGGCGCTCCGGTACCGGTAGCAAAGAGAACAGTCTATGACGTGGGTGACTGGAGTCTTTGACAGTTTTTTGGGCCTTCCTCTGACACCGCCTAGTATATACAGTGAGTGAAAAAAGTATTTGATCCCCTGCTGATTTTGTACGTTTGCCCACTGACAAAGAAATTATCAGTCTAATTTTAATGGTAGGTGTATTTGAACAGTGAGAGACAGAATAACAAAAGAAAAATCCAGAAAAACGCATGTCAAAAATGTTATGAATTCATTTGCATTTTAATGAGGAAAATAAGTATTTGACCCCTCTGCAAAACATGACTTAGTACTTGGTGGCAAAACCCTTGTTGGCAATCACAGAGGTCAGACGTTTCTTGTAGTTGGCCACCAGGTTTGCACAGATCTCAGGAGGGATTTTGTTCCACTCGTCTTTGCAGATCTTCTCCAAATCATTAAGGTTTCGAGGCTGACGTTTGGCCACTCGAACCTTCAGCTCCCTCCACAGATTTTCTATAGGATTAAGGTCTGGAGACTGGCTAGGCCACTCCAGGACCTTTTAATGTGCTTCTTCTTGAGCCACTCCTTTGTTGCCTTGGCCATGTGTTTTGGGTCATTGTCATGCTGGAACACCCAACCACAACCCATTTTCAATGCCCTGGCTGAGGGAAGGAGGTTCTCACCCAAGATTTGACAGTACTTGGCCCCGTCCATCGTCCCTTTGATGCGGTGAAGTTGTCCTGTCCCCTTAGCAGAAAAACACCCCCAAAGCATAATGTTTCCACCTCCATGTTTGACGGTGGGGATGGTGTTCTTGGGGTCATAGGCAGTATTCCTCCTCCTCCAAACACGGCGAGTTGAGTTGATGCCAAAGAGCTCGATTTTGGTCTCATCTGACCACAACACTTTCACCCAGTTCTCCTCTGAATCATTCAGATGTTCATTGGCAAACTTCAGACGGGCATGTATATGTGCTTTCTTGAGCAGGGGGACCTTGCGGGTGCTGCAGGATTTCAGTCCTTCACGGCGTAGTGTGTTACCAATTGTTTTCTTGGTGACTATGGTCCCAGCTGCCTTGAGATCATTGACAAGATCCTCCCGTGTAGTTCTGGGCTCTGGTTGCATGTGACATTAGGTAAAACGGATTTAAGTGTGCCTGTATTAAAGTCCCCGGCCACTAGGTGTGCCGTTTCTGGATGAGCATTTTCTTTTTTGCTTAACAGCTCGTTTAGTGCGGTCTTAGTGCCAGCATCGGTTTGTGGTGGTAAATAGACATCTATAAATAATATAGATGAGAATTCTCTTGGTAGATAGTGTGGTCTACAGTTTATCATGAGGTACTCTACCTCAGGCGAGCAATACCTCGAGACTTCTTTATTATTAGATATCGCGCACCAGCTGCTGTTGACAAATGGACACACACCCCTGCCCCTCGCCTTACCAGACGTAGCTTCTCTGTCTTGCCGTCGTTCAGCCACGACTTGGTGAAACATAATATATTACAGTTGTTAATGTCCCGTTGGTAGGATAGTCTTAATCATAGATCATCCATTTTGTTTTCCAATGATTGCACGTTGGCCAATAGAACAGATGGTAGTGGAGGTTTACTCACTCGCCTACGAATTCTCAGAAGGCAGCCCGACCTCCGCCCCCCTTTTCTCCGTCTTTTCTTCACGCAAATGACGGGGATTTGGGCCTGTTCTCGAGAATGCAGTATATCCTTCGCATCTGACTCGTTAAATAAATAATCTTTGTCCAGTCCAGGTAAGGTAGTAGTCCTGTCCACCAGCCGGCTCTCTAGCAATTAGCCTGGGGACAAGGTTATGCATCTAGGGCATTAAAACTATGAGCCTTCTCTTCACATCAGGTGACGTTTCCTCACCACCATCATCATTCTGACAGTTCCCATACACAGGTGGCAGAGCTAACCCGTTGGCTAATAGCGGGTTCTGTTGGGTGACACACCTGTGCACATAGCTGTCACCTTGCGTCAATGTTGGCAGGAGACGAGAGTCGAGACGTACCCATTGGGTCACGTCACTCTGGATTGGCTGAGCTCGGAGATGCTGACACCAAAGTCGCTGCGTTAACAAGCTTTGGCTGAAGAAAAAAAAAGATGAATGAATAAACGACATTGCTATGCAGATCTATCTCGGTCGGGCAACCTTGTGTCAGAAATGAAGAAAGTTATTGCTGAAATGAGAGCGACTCTTTCTAGCACACCACACCCGCTATTCAATGCTTTTTCTGCATTTGTTGTCATGTAAATTGATCCAGAGAATATTATTTGTCTCATAAGGTCCCTGGGGGAAATGTGTGAAAGGACAAAGACTGCTTCCTGCTCCTTTATGTCAAAGTCTGGAAATCAGTCTGCATAATAAACTATATGTGCCCAGGCTATGACAGATGTCCTGTTGTTGTCTGTCTGAATGCTACCCTCTTTGTGTCTTTTTCAAAGTCCTAATTTTGTCATCAAAGCAGGTTGATGACAGAGTGTAATTGATATTCACCTATATATACAAAAGTAGGTGGACACCCCTTCAAATTAGTACATTCAGTTATTTCAGCCACACCCGGTGCTGACAGGTTTATAAAATCTAGCATACAGCCATGCAATCACCATAGACAAACATTGGCAGAAAAATTGCCTTACTGAAGAGCTCAGTGACTTTGAACGTGGCACCGTCATTTGATGCCACCTTTCCAACATTTCTGCCCTGCTAGAGCTGCCCCGGTCAACTGTAAGTGCTGTTATTGTGAATTGTAAACGTCTAGGAGCAACAAAGGCTCAGCCGCGAAGTGGTAGGCCACACAAGCTCACAGAATGGGACTGCCGAGTGCTGAAGCGCCTAGCGCATAACATTTGTCTGTCCTTGGTTGCAACACTCACTACTAAGTTCCAAACTGCCTCTGGAAGCAACGTCAGCACAATAACTGTTTGTCAGGAGCTTCATGAAATGGGTTTCCATGGCCGAGCAGCCACTAACAAGCTTGATCACCATGCGCAATGCCAAGCGTCAGCTGGAGTGGTTAAAGCTCGCCGCCATTGGACTCTGGAGCAGTGGAAACGCGTTCTCTGGAGTGATGAATAACGCTTCACCATCTGGCAGTCCGACGGACGAATCTGGGTTTGGCGGATGCCAGGAGATGGCTGTTTTCATGGTTCGGGCTAGGCCCCTTAGTTCCAGTGAAGGGAAATCTTAACGCTACAGCATACAATTACATTCTAGACGATTCTGTGCTTCCAACTTTGCGGCAAAAGTTTGGGGAAGGCCCTTTCCTGTTTCAGCATCACAATGCCCCCGTGCACAAAGCGAGGTCCATACAGAAATGGTTTGTCGAGATTGGTGTGAAAGAACTTGACTAGCCTGCACAGAGCCCTGACTAGGACTGTCGCGGTGAACTTAGTACCGCCACACCGGCGGTCACGAGTCATGAAGGCAGTCAAATTCCACATGACTGTTTAGTCACGGTAATTAGGCTTCTCCGAGCTCTGATGCTGCTGATGGTCATTAGTAGTCTACCAAACTTGCTAACTGCCTGGTACTCGGCACTCTATTGTCCCTATAATCACTCTGACATCAATGCAAATGTATCGAAAATCTAATCAAACACTTAATGAGAGCCCATGAGCTCATGTTGCGCAACATTTCTATAGGCTATGCAATTGCGTGAGAAAACAGAGCTTTCTATAGGCCTACTATATTTATTTTTCAACTTTTCTAATGCCTATATTTACAACAGGAGTATAGCCTACCTGGCTGGCATGAAAATGAACCACTGGGAAAGCGTCCTCCATTTGCTATTTAAGTGCATAAATGATTTTTTCACTCTGCCCCTGTTTCGATACAGGTGCATGAGCGTGGTCCCTTTTAAATCAAAACAAATTTCAAACGTGTATGTATTATTTAGTATATGTAAAGACTAGATTAAATTAAGAATAGTCTGATGGGTGACAATATTAGCCTATCACTAAACATTCTGATCTGTTGCGTCAGCCACATTGCGTAAAAAATGTTTTTTGATGCTAGAGGTTGTATTAATTTGGGAGCTATCACATCCCACAACTGTCCCAGACAATGTTTGGGATATTTATTTATTTCACAGAACAGGTCGACTTTTGTACTATGGGGGATAGTAGATTGACATAGGCTAATGCTTTTGCTGTTCGTTAGGCCTACTCATCTTGTTGGCTCACGAATAGTAAATGTGGACAGCTCTTCCAATATCTTAAATATGCACCTCGGAATTGGATAAGGACGCTCGCCATTGTGTCCCCGATGTGTCTGTCTTCACTTCTAGCCTGTGAGAAAGACCCGATCACGTGATGGAGAGCCATGTGAGTGAGAGGTGCTTAGCGCAGCACTCAGGGAGAAGGGCACAACAGCTGCTTGGCCGCAAAAGGCATGGATTTTTTTAGGGTGCATTACGGCCACAAAGGGGATGCCGCCGTGAAATTCGAGGCATTATCAAGTACTTGTCAAATTGTGAATGAGAGACTAATGAAGTGAGTACAGCCTGCGCAAAAAACAAAGCAAAGCTCTGCCTTTCAAGCGACTTTTTTCAAATCATCATTAGTCGCATCATGCAGCCTTACAATGTATTAAAAATCTAAACATATAGCCCAACGTTTGTAGAACAACTAAAGTTACATTAATAACTCTAAATTAAGCATATATGAGTACCTATTTCTTTGTTAACAGCTCATCACAGAATAGCCACACTCCCTCAAATCGTTTGGAGAAAATATTTATATTTTGTTCAGCTTTGTTTAATTGAATTCTTCATACTATAAAATAATGCCACGGAATTCTAAGCAAACCTTGTCTGCTAAATGAGCTAGTGTAACCCACAGCCATTTGGCATAGCCAGGTCAGGACCTAACATAAGGACAACTTAGAGTATGCTATTCTGTTCTTCTGAACAGAATAGCATACTCTTCATATCATGCTTCTTTAGACCTGTCTAAAATAAATAATGGATTTATTGTGAAGGTGTAGGCTATATTACATGGATTTATTAGACTTTTTTTTAAATGTAGATGTTCCAAAGGTCTGCATCAGTGGCCTGTAGGCTATGTGTGGAAGCCAGGAGATGCTACATGTTTTTATGTTAATTAACGGTAAATTACTGTGAGACCGACCAGTTATTTGCTTGACAATCACCGGCTGATGGAATTTCGTGCCGCCACAGCCCTAGCCCTGACCTCAACCCCATCGAACACCTTTGGGATGAATTGGAACGCAGACTGCGAGCCAGGCCTAATCGCCCAACATCAGTGCCCGACCGCACAAATGCTCTTGTTGCTGAATGGAAGCAAGTTCCTGCAGCAATGTTCCAACATCTTGTGGAAAGCCTTCCCAGAAGAGTGGAGGCTGTTATAGCAGCAAAGGGGGGACCAACTCCATATTAATGCCCATGATTTTGGAATGAGATGTTCGACGAGAAGGTGTCCACATACTTTTGGTCATATAGTGTATCTAACAATCGTCACAGTCCAGTTTTGCTGCTGGTGAATAACCTACTCTTTGTGTGCGGTCCCATCTGCATCCTCCATCCTTTGATCAGTGTAAGAAAATTAGTTATTGATTTTTGTCCTGTAGGGACTTTGATATTTATCCTTGTGTTTAGTATCTGTCAGTGTTTGTGGGAGTTGCCCCTCACGCTGATCCAAGATCAGTTTTACTTACGTTATATCCCTCATGGTGACTTGTTGTGATCCTATCTCGCTACTGAGCTGGATGCCAGAAACATGTCACCACCATTTGCATACTGTAAGCCTACGCTATATACCAAACAACCACACCATCTGTGATAAGGATCCTAAACCATTTGATAATAACACTATAGCTCATCAAAATGCGGCACTTGCAGCTTCAAATTTCACCAGTCGCCAAAGATGTAGCCACCAGACAAACTTTTGGAAAATCCTCACATACCTCCTACATACCTCTATTTCACATAGAAATGTAAAACTGTTGCAGCACAACTGTCTGCAGTGCTGTGAAAGTCATCTGGTGGAGCAAGGAGTCCTTTCCATTAATGGTTATCCATTACCTCTGTCTGTGCCTGTGACAGCCCTAATACTTGGAACAGTGGCGCCAACACAGCTTGGCAAGCTCCTTTTAAAGCCCAGCCTTGGCAGAACTTCTACCTCAACTCTCTCTTACACTCACCACTCACATTCTATCTGGATCTATCTCTCTTTCACCTTCCTCAACTCGCTCTTTCTGATCACTCTTGATATCATGATTCTTCTCTCATGCTTTCTGTCCTTTTCTCTGTCGTCCTTCCTAACGTCTCTCCTTTTTTATGCTCCTGTCTTCTTCTCTCCCTCCCTCCTTTCCTTCCCTTCTCCCTCTGGTTGTGATGTCCTGTAGTGAGGTGACAGTGTAGGCGTCAGGCGCTAGTCTTCATAGTGATTTACTCTGCTGATTTGATTGGAGCTGAAGCTCAATATAGTCTCCTCTTCTCTCAGTGTCCGGGAGGCCTGGGCTTCAGGGGGACCTGGGGTCTGATGTTACACTGCAGCAGAGCTACGTTCGCCACCACTAACCCAGTAATGTTTAACAGCTGTCTGTACTGTAACACAAATCTCCCTCCCTTCCTCCTTCCCTCCATCCATCTTTCCCTCATCGCAACATTTCTTCCTCTTGGTCGTGACTTGTTAAAGTGCAGCAAAGATGCTGATCTGATCTCCTTAGGCCCCTGTACACCTGGCGCATCTCAGCTGATATATAATTAATAGTCCCAGCGCTTTGAAGTCAGTGATGCCATGATGCAGTGCATTGCGTTGCCTGGCGAAATGTTAAAGTTAAAGGCAAAAGACTGGAAAATTGCTTAACACTTTCCTGATTCACTCTCTTTTTCTCCCCAATCTGTTTTGTTATTCAGGCCGGGGTCCCACAAGGCTCGGTAGCACTGCCACACATTACTGTTTTTGCCAGTGTGATCTGAACAGGGACTGACTTGTCTTGTCTGTACAGAGAAAACAGAAGGGAAAGAGAAGAGCCTTTGGGCAGCTGGGTGTCGTCCTTAGTTTAGCAACGAAAGGCACATTTATTAATCGCTCTGTAGTTTCCCTGCCATTCTCTCTGTTGTACATTTTCTTGTGAACTGCCTTGGTTGCCTGTCAGTGGTCAGACTCAGCCGTGACCTTTTTCCCTCCCCGAGGGCAGAAGAGTGCTGACTTACTGCTTGATTACAGCTTGATTACTCATTCTGCTCTTTGTTTCTCAGCTTTCATCCAGACTTGCTCAGACGCTGGACAGATAACGGGGAAGACCGAGGGGATACTGGTATATCAGTCCTGATTTATGTCCCTTCATTGGGATAGGGTTAAAGGGCTCCTTAAAAGGGGTATTGATTTCCGGGCATTCTGATGTCATGTAGTCATGGAGCGCAGCTGGAATGGGTGGAGGTGATTTAAGCAGGTGGTCCTGTACAGTTTAGTGATTAATGTCTCCTCATCAAGCCTCTCCCACAAAGTGATAACGCTGAAGTAGATCATCTGATCATCTGCCGCCTGCATGGTATTGGTGCTTCTGGAAATAAGAGCCTCCTCAAAGTCCCTTCAGGATTCTTTACTTAAGATCCAGGAAGATCTATGATGTTGTCCTCCTCAGCTGCCTACGCCATTCATTTTGCTGAACGATTGGTTCCTGTCATTGATGTCATGCTTGTCTGAATGTGTTTAGCTATTCCTTCCCCCTATCTGTGAGGTACTGGAGCCTAAATGGCTGTGATTCTGAACATGACCAATGGAAAAACACTCATTTGTTTGCGCTTTTAATAAGGACAACCATCTTCTTCGTGACTCCTGTAAGGCCAAGCAAGGTGGAAAATCTTAATACTCATCACTGTTTCAAGCCCTGAATCCCAAGGTGAAAATAATGTTCTGACTGGCTGGCATCGTGGCTGCATCTTAGCTGCAGGCTGTAGAAGTGAAGAACTGAATCATTCATGCCTCCTTGATAGTGGTCTTACCTCCTTCCTTTTTTTCTCTCTGTCCTTTTTTTCACTCTTTTTTTTTCTCTCTCGCTCTCTCTCTCTCTCTCTCTCACCTCTCTCTCTCTCTCTCTCTCTCTCTCTCTCTCTCTCTCTCTGTGCCTCTCTCTGTCTGGCATCTTAGTTGCAGGCTTTAGAAGTGAATAACTGAATCATTCATTGAGTGGTCTTATCTCTCTCTACACCTTCCTCCCTTTTTCTTTCTCTGTCCATCTCTCTTTCTCTCTTCCTGTTCTCTTCTCTCTCTCGCTCTCTTTCTTTCTCAGCTGTAGAGAGAGAGCGAGAGGGAGAGATGGCTCTGACTGAGTCACCTGCCAAGCATGCCCCAGCCACCTGTTGTGACATTAAACTCAAAATACCACCACATACCCAGGAGGGTGGCACAGAGCAGAGGTGTCTCACCACCCCCCTCCCTCCCTCGCACCATGTGTGCTGCCGAGAGGTGGTAGGGGAGGGGGAGATAGAGGGGTGGGAGAGCGCAGAACCCCTTTCTCACACATGGTCGGCCTGGCTTGCCTAGCTTTAGGGGCATTACACAGGTGAATACCACTGTCTGTTTATGGCTGTGGTGGTTGGGGTACCAAACATATGTGGGTTGCGTGCATGTTGCGGTTAATTTATAGATCATTTATAGACCGTTAAAGTGTGTGTGTTCTCAGTACATGTTTGGTACGCCAGTAGTGAGTGTGTTCTTTTGTGAGTGCAGGCCGTAATTGAATCGTACAGCTCTTAATGTGAGACCAGTGTTTTGACAGTTCTTGACTTGCAGGTTACTGAACGTGTGACGAATAGCTCTCATGTAAGTGCTTTTTTCCGTCAATGCAATGAATTCCCAGGGCAGATGTATTTTTTCTCAACTGGGGTTTTATCTTCGATTAACAGAAACCTAGGTGGACAATAGTGTCACAATTCACTATGTCATTTTTTGTTTAGCATGTAAACCGACTCTGTGCTGCACAGTGATTTAGTCATCTATAGTGAGATGAATCTCATAGACGAGGTATGGAAATGTTTCTGCTCAATCAGGGGTGCCCTAGTCAACACCCAGATTAACAGCAGTTTTTATGGGTGCATGGGTGACTGGGGTCCTGATTTATGACTGTGCATCTGCTGGGACAGCCCTGCTCTGTCCTGTGACCGACCTGGTCCTTCTCCTGCAGCTGACCTATCACTCACTCCCACTCTCATGGCAAACCAACAGCCGCTTCACATGCGGTGAGGTCTGGAATCACTCCTCTCTCTGCCGCCCACCCTCGCCTCACGCCATGACCAGAATGCATCTGTTCTGTCAGACCTCCTGGGGCCTTATGGAAGGGGGAAGTAGAATCATTGGAAGTGGAGTTGGTAGACATTGTCTCAAACCACTGATACAGATATTTTTCACCCCTCTAATGGTTAGCCTAAGATTAAGATTATGGGTCTGGTAATCTGATCCTAAATCTATGGTTAAGGGCAACTTTGACCTCAAGCTGTTAAGGTAACTGTGAGCGAGTGGTAGGGTTCTGTGGTTTTATCAGCCAGGGTTAAAAATGCCCCCCCTGCTGTAGGGGTTATGACATGGTTAATCCTCTCCTCTCTCACTGTGCTGACAGATTGCTTATAACAAACATGGAGTAGCTAGTACAGGAGGAGAGGTGTGTCCAGATGAATGTTGTTGGCTGAAGGTTGTGTGTGGGAGAGTGTTAGCTCAAGGGCGTGTGTTGACGTGCAGAGAAAGGCCAGTCTCCCGACCCCGTCATCCTGACCCCAGGAGCAATGCCATACCCTCAGTGCTCTTTCTATACTGTAGCCTACATGCATACATGTTACATAAGCCTTTAGCACAGCTGATTCTGGTCATGTGCATTCATTTTCAGACAATGGATCCACCCTAGCTTTGTAGTTTATAATCATCATCACCTGCAGAAAGGGGAAATTCTTCCTGTCAAACGTGTGTCATGACTCAACGACAACGCCTGGTTAAGCCTCGTTAAGACGCTACGAAACACAGCTAATTCTGCCTGGTTATTATGATAAGTCGATTCTGGAGGGAGACTGAGAATGAGAGAGGAGAGACTGGGTTGGGATAGAGAGCGAGAGGGTGGAGAAGAAAGCTCTGCTGAACTGCGCCCGAGCTATAAACCTGTGTGTGTGTGCGCACAGTGATTTAATCTTCTCCAAACGTGATCTTCCCTTAACAACTGACTGGCTGGGAGAGGAGAGCGCCTGTTGCCAGGTTACCCCTCTACCACTGTGACAAGCCGGATTCAGCATCAGCAGCCGTTCACATCACAGTGCTAGGCTAGCATGGAGCAGCATCACTGACTAGCTGGCTGACTTGCAGCACCTATCCATCGCTTCATCATGACTAACTGATGCCTTTTTAAGAAGGGGGCATCAACATGAATCCGAGAGTGTGGTAGAGCGAAAGGCGGACGGAGGAACAGACTGCACCGCTCTGCGTCTGGCAGCAGTAACGGCGACCGTTGGGCACTGAGGCTTGGGGAGCGTCGTGGATAGGTTGAAGGGGGGGCTGGGGGAGAGCCATGCAGCTCTACACACTGCAAGGCTTCAAACTTCATCCTCAATGAAAGATCATGCGTCTTGTCTTCCAAAATGGACCTCTACCGGTACGTACTGTAGCCTCCCTGCCTGCTGTACTGTATAGTCTAATATAGTACTAGATTCCTCCTCTCTGCGTTGGATCTTTGTTGGATTGTCTCTCAGTACAGAATGTGCCTGCTGCCTGTCAGTCTTGTCTTTCTCATCAAAGCAACTGTTGCATATTCAAGCCAAGCAGAGCCTCTAGGCTTTTGGTGTCTTGAACACATCTTGATGGGTTGGACAGGAATGGCTTCACATAAAGCCTTAATGTATAACAGATATACAGTGAGGGGGAAAAGTATTTGATCCCCTGCTGATTTTGTATGTTTGCCCACTGACAAAGAAATGATCGGTCTATAATTGTAATGGTTGGTTTATTTGAACAGTGAGAGACAGAATAACAACAACAAAAAAATCCAGAAAAACGCATGTCAAAAATGTTATAAATTGATTTGCATTTTAATGAGGGAAATAAATATTTGACCCCCTCTCAATCAGAAAGATTTCTGGCTCCCAGGTGTCTTTTATACAGGTAATGAGCTGAGATTAGGAGCACACTCTTAAAGGGAGTGCTCTTAATCTCAGCTTGTTACCTGTATAAAAGACACCTGTCCACAGAAGCAAGCAATCAATCAATCAGATTCCAAATTCTCCACCATGGCCAAGACCAAAGAGCTCTCCAAGGATGTCAGGGACAAGATTGTAGACCTATACAAGGCTGGAATGGGCTACAAGACCATCGCCAAGCAGCTTGGTGAGAAGGTGACAACAGTTGGTGCGATTATTTGCAAATGGAAGAAACACAAAAGAACTGTCAATCTCCCTCGGCCTGGGGCTCCATGCAAGATCTCACCTCGTGGAGTTGCAATGATCATGAGAACGGTGAGGAATCAGCCCAGAACTACACGGGAGGATCTTGTCAATGATCTCAAGGCAGCTGGGACCATAGTCACCAAGAAAACAATTGGTAACACACTACGCCGTGAAGGACTGAAATCCTGCAGCGCCCGCAAGGTCCTCCTGCTCAAGAAAGCACATATAAATGCCCGTCTGAAGTTTGCCAATGAACATCTGAATGATTCAGAGGAGAACTGGGTGAAAGTGTTGTGGTCAGATGAGACCAAAATCGAGCTCTTTGGCATCAACTCAATGCGCCGTGTTTGGAGGAGGAGGAATCCTGCCTATGACCCCAAGAACACCATCCCCACCGTCAAACATGGAGGTGGAAACATTATGCTTTGGGGGTGTTTTTCTGCTAAGGGGACAGGACAACTTCACCGCATCAAAGGGACGATGGACGGGGCCATGTACCGTCAAATCTTGGGTGAGAACCTCCTTTCCTCAGCCAGGGCATTGAAAATGGGTTGTGGATGGATATTCCAGCATGACAATGACCCAAAACACACGGCCAAGGCAACAAAGGAGTGGCTCAAGAAGCACATTGGCTAGGCCACTCCAAAACCTTAGTCTCCAGACCTTAATCCCATAGAAAATCTGTGGAGGGAGCTGAAGGTTCGAGTTGCCAAACGTCAGCCTCGAAACCTTAATGACTTGGAGAAGATCTGCAAAGAGGAGTGGGACAAAATCCCTCTTGAGATGTGTGCAAACCTGGTGGCCAACTACAAGAAACGTCTGACCTCTGTGATTGCCAACAAGGGTTTTGCCACCAAGTACTAAGTCATGTTTTGCAGAGGGGTCAAATACTTATTTCCCTCATTAAAATGCAAATAAATTTAACATTTTTGACATGCGTATTTCTGGATTTTTTGTTGTTGTTATTCTGTCTCTCACTGTTCAAATAAACCTACCATTTAAAATTATAGACTGATCATGTCTTTGTCAGTGGGCAAACGTACAAAATCAGCAGGGGATCAAATACTTTTTTCCCTCACTGTAGGTGAAGAAAGAGTTTGGGCCGTTAATGTCTATTGTGGCATTATTCCCCTGGTATGATGTTAGATGTCTTTCCTGACGCAGATGTTGGTGTTACTGTTACAATGAGTGGCTCTCAGATGCTGCTGTTTCTATGCTCATTGTATCATTCTCCTGCATAGCTCCCTAAGGAGCAGTAGATATGTACACTACTTAATCTGGCTGCCGGAACATTAAGCAAGCCATAAACATCATGTTAAGCAAAGGAGGATCCTCATCAAATATTTCTATCAGTTTCTTCACATATCAGTCCAATGTGCACTGACACAAAATCATCGTTTAACTTGGCATATACATTTGGGAATGTTTTCAAGTAACATTTTTCAGGCCTCACCAGTGTTCTCTCCCTTTTCATTTGAAAGTTCCACTGTGGATTGATGTATTAGGAAAGAGTCTAGCTTTCTAAATCCCATGTTTAGTAAAAACAACACAAACAACTTGGCCAATCTACCCTGAGCCTAATGAAAACCAGTAGTTCCCAGCCAGTTCCCATGCAGCCCAACAGGGCCTGTTCTGTTAGCCCAGGGGGTCATAGGAGATTGATGGCTGTGTTCCATATGAATCCCCCTCTGTGACTGGCTGAATGGCAGCCCACAGTGCCCCATGGGACTCCTCCAGTACAAAACTGGTCCCAGTTAGCACTCACCTGCTACTTTCTCACCGCCCCACAAGCCACCCTGTAAATGCCTGATGAGGTTGGCGTGTTCACAAACACAGTGCTGCTGCTGTCACTCACACAAGCTAGCAGTGTGCTCACAAGGTCAAAGCCTCCAGAGGGTTGTGGCAACAAGCAAACTAAGTTTCCCCTCAAACGCCTTCTGTATGACAACATGTTTTTCTTTCGGTTGCATTGGTTTTTGGTTGCATTGGCTCTGTCAGCATTTTGTAGTCTAATTCCGTTGATGTGGAACCTGTTTGGGTTGTTTTTTGCTTTGTGATTTGAGTAATGATTCCTTCACACCTGGTGAAAGCAGGTTCAGTTTTGGTATGACAACAATGGATTACAATGTCTCTCCCACACCTCACCACTAGTCCCTCTCTTGCCTTTAGAACCCCAGGGATTCCTCCGCCATCCCCCAGGGGGTCTTTCTGGTGCTCGTTACCATGGTGCTGTCAAAGGTCAGACCAATTACAGCCATCTACCTGTTGTGTCTTTCCATCTACCTGTTGATCACACCAGGGAAGGACCCCAGTAATCTTCATTAGGGTGGAACTGAATCCACAGGGATGTTTTCAGTGTTCTTCAATTGAACCCACAACCCTGGACGACGCAAACGGCATGCTCTACCAACTGAGCTACATCCCTGCCGGCCATTCCCTCCCCTACCCTGGACGACGCTGGGCCAATTGTGCGCCGCCCCATGGGTCTCCCGGTCGCAGACGGCTACGACAGAGCCTGGATTCGAACCAGGATCTCTAGTGGCACAGCTAGCACTGCGATGCAGTGCCTTAGACCACTGCGCCACTCGGGAGGTACTGAGAATATCACATGATAAGAACGAGGCTTCACAGAAGAGAATAAAGTTGAGTCCCATTTCCACTAATCTCCTCAAAGCAAGCAAAGGCCTCCTGTTTTCCAGCTGAGCTACATTTCACATGTTAATTGTGCCCAAGTACTTTGTGATCGCCTCTACTGCATGAGCCCCAGTGTCAACAGCTCACAAAGTCATCGTTATAAAGGTATTAGCGCTCATTCAGTCGCCTCCCAACTGTACTTTTTTTAGAGTGTGTTCCTGTCTGTGTGCCAGTCGCTAAGAGCAGCCTCCCCTGGCTCATAAACACAGCCCATCTACTGGAGCTGCAGCCCCAGCAAGCCAGCTAGAAGAGATCACCTAAGGGGCTGGCCCGCCTGCCTGTTTTTACAGTGACGATGCCTCACATTGTCCTGCCTAGCAAGCAGCATGAATGAACACTGGCTCTCTCTCTCATTCTCTCTTGCTCTCTCTCTCCCTTTCTATCTATGTCTATCCCTCTCTTCCCACCAAATCTGCTGGTGTTATGGATGACTCATGGCAGTGAGTGGTGTGTATTTTTAAGCCGTCAGTTCGCTCCCTCTGGGTTGGGTAGGGTTGGTGGTGGGGAGGAGTGGGTTGCCTGTGTATGGCTGTTGTGGAGGATAATCAGACTGCACTATGTAATGACAGAGTCCAGGCTGTGGCCATAAGCCTTACTCGCTTCGCGTACAAACTGTTACATTCTCTCGATTCTTCACTCTCTCCCTCCCCACCCATGGACATGCATGCAAGCAGAGTGACACATACGCACAGTCTCACACACACACACACACACACACACAGGCAATAGGTCAGTCCCTCCTGTCTGATAATTATCTCTCTCTCTCTCTCTCTCTCTCTCTCTCTCTCTCTCTCTCTCTCTCTCTCTCTCTCTCTCTCTCTCTCTCTCTCTCTCTCTCTCTCTCTCTCTCTCTCTCTCTCTCTCTCTCTCTCTCTCTCTCTCTCTCTCTCTCTCCTCTCTCTCTCTCTTCCCCAGCTATGCGGAAGCAGCCAGAGATCCACATAAAAACCCACCCACATACACACAGTGTTGCTAAGGTGATATTTTCTGCTCTCTTTACACTGGGAATGTTCCCCCTGCACTCTGACATGCTGTGGAGGGGATGGAGAGCACACACACACACACACACACACAACCTTGTCTTTTATGGACCAGTCAAAGTTGTCAGTACAACCTTTAACCATTTAAGGCAACAGCTTGGACTTAGAAACTCCTGAATCTACTGTTGAGTATTGCTACTCCTGACGATCAAGGCTTTTCTTTCTAGTTCTGTTACATTATTTAGTCATTTCAAAAAATGTAATGTATTTCATTCTTACATTGGGACTGACAGTGCATACAAGGCTAACAAGACCACAAAGTGCTCCAATGCTCCTATGTTATCTAGCCAACTCTTATAACGATCTGCCACTGACTGTTGTCATGTCAGACATGCTTGCTAGAGCACATACAGATGGGACCAGACTATGAAGAAACCATTTCATGAAGCAAATGAATTCCTTATTGATGACATAATCACTTGGGTGTCTTGTAAGTTGTATACAAGCTGAAGCAGAGTGAGAGGACAAGGTGTTTCCGTGATTAGCCTGCTAGCATTAGCCTTGATACTGGATCTCCATGTATTTCTCAGCAGGGGTCTGGTGAAGTTGGTCCTATGTCTAGCCGTGTGGAACACCTCCAACTGACTGGGACTTTGCTAAGACTTACCCCACACCAGTGTGTCGCCAGTGTTTTATGTTAATGCTAACTCTAGTGTAATTGTGTTTCCATCAGGAGTGTGACTCTAAAGACTTGAGGTTATCAGAATCAACAACCTCTGCATCATCAAGACTGTTGCTTTGTGAGAAGGTGTTAAAGTTCACAGCCATTGTTATGTAATGCAACTGAAAAGTACCAGTGTCCCGGCATTGGCCTAAGTCAGAGCAGGTCTGCCGGAGCCATGGTCCAGTGAGACACGAGTGCCGGCCCGCGTAGATGGAAAAATAAAAGTCTGAGCCTTTTGGGTAAAACACCGGGGTAAATCTCAGATAGAAACTCCACATTATGTTAACAGTCTCTTCACACCAACACCTCCACCTACACTGGGCCTCTAACAGTTTGAGGATCAGCAGGCTTCTGGCACCTCAATCATCAGTGAATTTTCAGCAGTGGCATTTCTCACCCCTTCCCTTCTGCTCTTCTACCATAGCTGAGAGGAATCCAGAGTATTGTCTGCTCTTGGTTTGTAGCCGTCCTGGGCTTTGGAGAAAGTGTTGAAACGGAGGAGTGTATAAACTACCTCTGTGGATGTTTGCTGCGCAAACCATCACGTCACATTCTGTGCTCTGTTGAAGGAAGAGCTCTAGAAATGGAACAGTCCACTATTTGCTCACATGATGAGTTGTAAGGCTAACGTTTTGTCCCATCTCTAGCCAGCAGTACTCTGGTGTCAGGCTAGCCCATCTCTAACCAGCAGTACTCTGGTGTCAGGCTAGCCCATCTCTAACCAGCAGTACTCTGGTGTCAGGCTAGCCCATCTCTAACCAGCAGTACTCTGGTGTCAGGCTAGCCCTGAGTTTCTGCTCCTTCTCACCCCTGTGTGAGTGACACTAGGTGGTGGCCACCTGAGAGGGGCTGGTTGTGGCAAAGTGGAGACTAGTACTATGCTGGCATTCTCACTCTGGTGCACTGGAGGCCCATGTGGGGAGGTGTGCTGTACTGTGCTGTGCTGCTTCCCCTCCAGCTGCGGTGTGTATGCGTTTGCACTTTCTTGGTTTGGGAAATATCCTGGCAACCAGCCGTTGGTGGATCAGTGTTCTAGGCTAGCCCCAGTGGTGTGTCTACCATCTACAGTGCATTCGGAAAGTATTCAGACCCCTTGACTTTTTCCACATTTTGATACGTTACAGCCTTATTCTAAAATTGATTAAATAGTTTTTCCCCCTCATCAATCTACACACAATACCCCATAATAACAATGCAAAAACAGGTTTTTAGATTTTTTTTGCAAATGTATACAAAAATAAATACATTAAATATCAAATTTACATAAGTATTCAGACTCTTTACTCAGTACTTTGTTGAAGCACCTTTGGCAGCGATTACAGCCTCGAGTCTTATTGGGTATGACACTACAAGCTTGGCACACCTGTATTTGGGGATTTTCTCCCATTCTTCTCTGCAGATCCCCTCAAGCTCTGTCAGGTTGGATGGGGAGCGTTGCTGCACAACTATTTTCAGGTCCCTCCAGAGATGTTCGATCGGGTTCAAGTCCAGGCTCTGGCTGGGCCACTCAATGACATTCAGGGACTTGTCCTGAAGCCACTCCTGCATTGTCTTGGCTGTGTGCTTAGGGTTGTTGTCCTTTTGGAAGGTGAACCTTCGCCCCAGTCTGAGGTCATGAGTGCTCTGGAGCAGGTTTTCATCAAGGATCTCTCTGTACTTTGCTCAGTTCATCTTTCCCTCAATCCTGACTAGTCTCCCAGTCCCTGCCGCAGAAAACCATCCCCACAGCATGATGCTGCCACCACCATGCTTCACCGTAGGGATGGTGCCAGGTTTCCTCAGAACAGAGAATCTTGTTTCTCATGGTCTGAGAGTACTTTAGGTGCCTTTTGGCAAACTCCAAGCGGGCTGTCATGTGCCTTTTACTGAGGAGTGGCTTCCATCTGGCCACTCTACCATAAAGGCCTGATTGGTGGAGTGCTGCAGAGATGGTTCTCCCATCTCCACAGAGGAACTCTGGACCTCTGTCGGAGTGACCATCGGGTTCTTGGTCACCTCCCTGACCAAGGCCCTTCTCCCCCAATTGCAGAGTTTGGCTGGGCGGCCAGCTCTAGGAAGAGTCTCGGTGGTTCCAAACTTCTTTCATTTAAGAATGATGGGGGCCACTGTGTTCTTGGGGACCTTTTTTAATGCTGAAGACATTTTTTGGAGCCCTTCCCCAGATCTGTGCCTCGACACAATCATGTTTCAGAGCCATACTTCATGGCTTGGTTTTTGCTCTGACATGCATTGTCAACTGTGGGACCTTATGTAGACAGGTGTGTGCCTTTCCAAATAATATCATGTCCAATCTATTAAATTTACCACAGGTGGACTCCAATCAAGTTGTAGAAACATCTTAAGGATGATCAAAGGAAACAGGATGAATCTGAGCTCAATTTCGGACGCGCCTGTCTCCCATCACTGCTCCATGAACAGCCACCCAGCCCTCAACCATGGCCCTCTTCCCTGGCCCTCTTCCCTGGCCCTCTCATCCAGCCACAGGGGCCACATAGATGTGGTCCCCAGCTTCTTCTGTGAGTCAGAGCAGACACCATGGAAATTCCCTTCTCTTCTGTCTTAGGGCCTCAAAGTTGAGTCAAAGCCCAAAACAAACATGTTTTATTTAAATCTACTCAGAGCCTCAACATGAGTTGTGGGAAAAAGCCACTGTCCTTCGTGTTTCTTTGTCTTACTTTGCTTTGTTTGGATTTACAGGGTTTGTCCCATTTTTCAGCTTGGAAAATGGCCTCTGCCCAGACTGAGTGTAGAGCCTAGTTCAGCCTCTTATTAAAGCCAACAATAGCCATGGCATTAAAACTGCGGACAGATACCCATGCCAACATTCCTGTTTGTTAAACCCTAACCGCTGCATGCAAGTACACCATTTAGAGATCAGGGTTTCCTCTACTCTCTCTGTGGCTATGTGGAAAATACACAACTGTCGACCAAGGCCTCCCTTTTGGTGTTGTGCCTACAGGGGACAGAGGAAGCGGTGGAGGGAAGTGCTGTCTGTCTGCCCCTGGGAAGACTGACTGACTGACTGACTGACTGACTGACTGACTGACTGACTGACTGACTGACTGACTGACTGACTGACTGACTGACTGACTGACTGACTGACTGACTGACTGACTGACTGACTGACTGACTGACTGACTGACGAGTCTTTCTGAAGGTAATCCAGAAACTGTTCTCTGCAGTTTAATTGTAAGAATTGGACATTCTGACAAAGTCTGTTCATTCGACTGTGTTGAAAATAACGATTTGGACCTTTTTACAGACATAAACAATGGAGTGTTCCTTCAAAAAGAATTTGCCTTCCTGTTCTTAGCAATAACAATCAGAGCGGTGATACATTGACCATTTGCCATGTATTCTTTGGTAGGGAAATAGAAGGCAGGCGCTGTATTGCATAAGCAGGCCTAGCTAGTCCCTGGAGCGCTTTTCACAGTTCTGCTGGCTATGACATCACCAGCGCTAGCTGCCTCCTCTCTGTGCTCTCTCCTCTCTGTGCTCTCTCACAGCCAGGCTCTTTGATGTTATATTTTGATATAGAGACGTTAACATTAATGAAGGGACAGAAACCCTCTCCTATACCTGTTCCAATTCCACCAGCTCAACGTTACAGCTTCATGGGTGTGTTTGTACCTGTCTAAATGTGGTGTTTGTGTGTCTGTTGTGTACTGTAGTGTGTGTGTACTGTACTGCACTGTACTGTAGTGTGTCTGCCTGTGTGTGTGTACTGTACTCTGTGGTTTGTGTACTGTGTGTGTGTGTGTGTATTTACTATGTACAGTACCAGTCGAAAGTTTGGACACCTACTCATTCCAGGGTTTTTCTTTATTTTCACTATTTTCTATATTGTAGAATAATAGTGAAGACATCAAAACTATGGAATAACACATATGGAATCATGTAGTAACCAAAAAATTGTTAAACAAATCAAAATATATTTTATATTTGAGATTCTTCAAATAGCCACCGTTTGCCTTGATGACAGCTTTGCACACTCTTGGCATTATCTCAAGCAGCTTCACCTGGAATGCTTTTCCAACAGTCTTGAAGGGAGTTCCCACATATGCTGAGCACTTGTTGGCTGCTTTTCCTTCACTCTGCGGTCCGACTCATCCCAAACCATCTCAATTGGGTTGAGGTCGGGGGATTGTGGAGGCCAGGTCATCTGATGCACCACTCCATCACTCTCCTTCTTGGTAAAATAGCCCTAACACAGCCTGGAGGTGTGTTGGGTCATTGTCCTGTTGAAAAACAAATGATAGTCCCACTAAGCCAAAACCAGATGGGATGGCGTATCGCTGCAGAATTCTGTGGTAGCCATGCTGGTTAAGTGTGTCTTGAATCTTAAATAAATCACAGACAGTGTCACCAGCAAAACACCCCCACACCATAACAACTCCTCCTCCATTTCCACCGGTCTAATGTCCATTGCTCGTGTTTCTTGGCCCAAGCAAGTCTCTTCTTCTTATTGGTGTCTTTTAGTAATGTTTTTTTTACAGCAATTTGACCATGAAGGCCTGATTCACACAGTCTCCTCTGAACAGTTGATGTTGAGATGTGTCTGTTACTTGAACTCTGTGAAGCATTTATTTGGGCTGCAATTTCTGAGGCTGGTAACTCTAATGAACTTATCCTCTGCAGCAGAGGTAACTCTGGGTCTTCCATTCCTGTGGCGGTCCTCATGAGAGCCAGTTTCATCATAGCGGTTAGTTTTTGCGACTGCACTTGAAGAAACTTTCAAAGTAATTTTTTGAGCTATTCCTGCCATAATATGGACTTGGTCTTTTACCAAATATGGCTATTTTCTGTATACCCCCCTACCTTGTCACAACACACCTGATTGGCTCAAAGGCATTAAGAAGGAAAGAAATTCCACAAATTAACTTTTAAGAAGGCACACCTGTTAATTGAAATGCATTTCAGGTGAATACCTCATGAAGCTGGTTGAGAGAATGCCAAAAGTGTGCAAAGCTGTCATCAAGGCAAAGGCTAGCTATTTGAAGAATCTCAAATATAAAATTTGATTTGTTTAACCATTTTTTGGTTACTACATGATTCCATATGTGTTATTTCATAATTTTGATGTCTTCACTATTATTCTACAATATAAAAAAGAAAGAAAAACCCTTGAATGAGTAGGTGTGTCCAAACTTTTGACTGGTACTGTATAAGGGGGTGGTGTTAGTGGTATTCAGAGTGGAGTACTCTACTACCCTGTCCTTCAGAGAGGCTGAAGAGAGCCCAGAGGCAGCTGTTTAAGTGTACTGAGAGCAGACAGAGCAGACTGAGAGGAACTAATAGGGAGAAGAGAGGCTCTGAATGGGATCAGGACTATGATGAGAAGGTCTGGGTCTGTCTGGGTCTACTCAACTAAGCATTAAGGCAACACAATACTAGCCTATAACCTCCATTGAGTTAGAGAAGCCACTGTCCTTAGCTTTGTTTTCCTACACAGCTAGCTACAAATCTACTAGGTAGGCAGGACTCTACAACAACCTACATTGAGAAGCTAGCTACTTTCCTTTACATTTGTTTTGCTTTACGTCCATTCTTGTGAATCCCATTTAGCTTCACAGTGATGCGAATAACCTTTCTGGGTCTCTCAGTCTCTCTGTTATGACAACAGTAAGCCGTTGTACACTAACACGCATTATTCAACCCATATGTGTTTGAGAGGGTGGTCAGCCAATTGCTTAGATGACTGTGCAGATTTGGGGTGAAAGAAGTGAAAATTAAGGGGTAATGAGCGACCTCTGATCCGACAACTGATGTTTAAGGGGAAGGGCAGTCCACCACCAATGCTATGTTGCTACCTCAAGCCCACTCGGAGGGCTGAGACTGCGCTAGACACTTGGTTTGGGGTTGGATTCCTCTGGGTTTCAGTTGCCTGTGGTTGGAAAGTGGTGGCGGATCAGAGCCAAAGGCCTTAGTTATGTTCCAGATTCTCTCTGGTGGTTTAGACTAGAGCACTATACTTCATTACACGTCTCCTACAAGAGTCCCGTGAAACAAGGAAACCAGTGGAAATGTGAAACAAGGGAATCTTGTAATAAGAGCTTGGTTATAAAATGTATTTGAATACTGAGTAGAGCAGAAGCCCATGAATAAATTACAGCGTGTTCCATTTCCATTGTTCTTTTCGATTCATTTGCATTGTATTTTATAACTACAGTGAGGGAAAAAAGTATTTGATCCCCTGCTGATTTTGTACGTTTGCCCACTGACAAAGACATGATCAGTCTATAATTTTAATGGTAGGTTTATATGAACAGTGAGAGACAGAATAACAAAAAAATCCAGAAAAATGCATGTAAAAAATGTTATAAATTGATTTGCATTTTAATGAGGGAAATAAGTATTTGACTCCTCTGCAAAACATGACTTAGTACTTGGTGGCAAAACCCTTGTTGGCAATCACAGAGGTCAGACGTTTCTTGTAGTTGGCCACCAGGTTTGCACACATCTCAGGAGGGATTTTGTCCCACTCCTCTTTGCAGATCTTCTCCAAGTCATTAAGGTTTCGAGGCTGACGTTTGGCAACTCGAACCTTCAGCTCCCTCCACAGATCCTTAATGTGCTTCTTCTTGAGCCACTCCTTTGTTGCCTTGGCCGTGTGTTTTGGGTCATTGTCATGCTGGAATACCCATCCATTTTCAATGCCCTGGCTGAGGGAAGGAGGATCTCACCCAAGATTTGACGGTCATGGCCCTGTCCATCGTCCCTTTGATGCGGTGAAGTTGTCCTGTCCCCTTAGCAGAAAAACACCCCCAAAGCATAATGTTTCCACCCCCATGTTTGACGGTGGGGATGGTGTTCTTGGGGTCATAGGCAGCATTCCTCTTCCTCCAAACACGGCGAGTTGAGTTGATGCCAAAGAGCTCCATTTTGGTCTCATCTGACGACAACACGTTCACCCAGTTCTCCTCTGAATCATTTAGATGTTCATTGGCAAACTTCAGACGGCCCTGTATATGTGCTTTCTTGAAACAGGGGGGACCTTGCGGGCGCTGCAGGATTTCAGTCCTTCACGGCGTAGTGTGTTACCAATTGTTTTCTTGGTGACTATGGTCCCAGCTGCCTTGAGATCATTGACAAGATCCTCCCGTGTAGTTCTGGGCTGATTCCTCACCGTTCTCATGATCATTGCAACTCCACGAGGTGAGATCTTGCATGGAGCCCCAGGCCGAGGGAGATTGACAGTTATTTTTGTGTATCTTCCATTTGCGAATAATCACACCAACTGTTGTCACCTTCTCACCAAGCTGCTTGGTGATGGTCTTGTAGCCCATTCCAGCCTTGTGTAGGTCTACAATCTTGTCCCTGACATCCTTGGAGAGCTCTTTGGTCTTGGCCATTGTGGAGAGTTTGGAATCTGATTAATTGATTGCTTCTGTGGACAGGTGTCTTTTATACAGGTAACAAGCTGAGATTAAGAGCACTCCCTTTAAGAGTGTGCTCCTAATCTCAGCTCCTTACCTGTATAAAAGACACCTGGGAGCCAGAAATCTTTTGGATTGAGAGGGGGTCAAATACTTATTTCCCTCATTAAAATGCAAATCAATTTATAACATTTTTGACATGCGTTTTTCTGGATTTTGTTGTTGTTATTCTGTCTCGCACTGTTCAAATAAAACTACCATTGAAATTATAGACTGATCATTTCTTTGTCAGCGGGCAAACGTACAAAATCAGCAGGGGATCAAATACTTTTTTCCCTCACTGTAGTTCATGGTCAACATGAGAAAAGAACTGCTTTTGACCATGTCCTTTACTATTCAATGTCATCTCTTTATCTATGCAGGAGGATTGACTGTTGTACAATACTTCCATTGTATGTCATTCACCAGTTTGTTTCTACTGAAGACTGTAGGGTTGTTATTGTTGTCAATTAGGAGCATATTAACGGGAGGTGTGCTGTATTGTCAGGTGTGTTCACACTGGGAAGATGACTGTCTTGTGGAGGTGTGTGTGTGTGTGTGTGAGACTAGGAAGCTAGCTATGTGTAGTGGGATAAGTGGGTTCAGGTCTCTTGGCAGGTTATTAGCACTCACATACAGTCTACAGCAGGCAGGCAGATGTATAACTGCCTCTGCCTGTCTAAAGCAATTCAGTTCTAAAGATAGTCATACAGGCGCTAATGGAAAGCAATAATGGAATGATGATTTTCTCGGATGAAAGAGCATAGATCATCTTCGAGCTCAGCCACAAATATTATGCGCTTTAGTTAGAATACTGTTTTTCAGATTTTTAAATCTGTTAGTGGTCTTTAAGAGTAATTTGTGCTGAGACTCTGGTACCCTTTTGTTGACAAAGCAATTTGCTGTTGCAGTTACCTTTAATGTACAGCCAGTAACCATAGCTGTTATGTCTGTGCCTACCCTGCTCTCATGGGTCATTATATCGTAGATGGAGTGATGCATGTCTCTGAGCACGAGGTTGCTTTGTGTTTATGGCTGTTTTCCTTTGAAGAGAGAGGCTGGTGACCTTCATGGCTCTGTCTGTTTGGCAGGGCATAGTTAATTTGTTATACTGCTGTATGCTGATGGGTGCTGAGAGTGAGGGGTGGGTTGGGTTCTCCCTTGCAGAAGGAGTGAGATGACGAAGGCACTACTGAGTAAGAGACCCTCCCCTGTTCCTCCCTTCCAAAGCATTATCTTCCCACATCAAGTCTGGGAGCTCCCTGCCTCCCTGTAGGCCTAGGGCCTGTCAGTGTTCAGCCAGCTTTGCAATTCCGGTCTTATTCTCTTGTTTTCTGCCTTCTGAGACTTTTGTGGAATTGCTCTCTGTCTCTCTGCCATCTCCGGTCTGACTAGAGTTCAATAATCAGTGGTCCACCCATTGGATTCCTCAGGAAACGACCGCCAGATGACATTGATTCTGATGAATCAAGCTGTGGAGAGGAGATGCGTGTTTCAAGCCTCTTTGAAAGAAGAAAGTGGAAAACGGGCTTTCCCATGCATGGTTTAATGTTGTTGAACAACACTCCCTTCTCCCCTGCTGACACTCACCTGAGAGAGGTTGTGTGTGGCGGTTCACACACACACACACACACACACACACACACACACACACACACACACACACACACACCTCCCAATATCCCCTGGCTCTCTTCTGCTCTCCTATATTCTCTTCCCCAGGGCCTCTAACCTCTCTCTCTCTTTCTCTCTCTCTCTCTCTCTCACTTTTTTCTCCTCCATCTTTCTCTTTGCCTCTCTCTCAATTCAATTTCAATTCAATTTCAATTCAATTTAAGGGCTTTATTGGCATGGGAAACGTGTGTTAACATTGCCAAAGCAAGTGAAGTAGATAGTAAACAAAAGTGAAATAAACAATAAATATTAACACTAAACATTACACTCAGAAGTTTCAAAAGAATAAAGACATTTCAAATGTCATATTATGTATATTTACAGTATTGTAACAATGTGCAAATAGTTAAAGTACAAATGGGAAAATAAATAAACATAAATATGGGTTGTATTTACAATGGTGTTTGTTCTTCACTGGTTGCCCTTTTCTTGTGGCAACAGGTCACAAATCACAAATCTTGCAGCTGTGATGGCACACTGTGGTTTTTCACCCAGTAGATAAGAGAGAGAGTAGAGAGATCTCTCTCTCTTCACATTCTGCCGCTCTCTCTCCTGTCTGTCTCCTCCTGTTGGAGTAGTTGCTATGGAGTGGGAGGGAGGGTGAAGCATGTTGGTGAATAATTTACTGCCTGACAGGGCCTTGGCCTAATTGTTTTGTTCTGCTGGTCGGTAACAGAGTTGGCCAAGTCTCAAATGACACCCACTACTATAGCCTATATAGTGCATTAGTTTTGACCAGAGCCCTTTGTGGTGAGGCAGGAGTGTGGACAGGTAGGAGTGTGGTGGTGTATGTAGTTACCAAGACTCTGTTAAATACTAGGCCTAGGCTTTATGGTTTCTCCATAGTCAAACATTGGCAGTAGAATGGCCTTACTGAAGAGCTCAGGGACATTCAACGTGGCACTGTCATAGGATGTCACCTTTCCTACAGTCAGTTCGTCAAATTTCTGCCCTGCTAGATCTGCCTCGGTCAACTGTAAGTGCTGTTATTGTGAAGTGAAAACGTCTAGGAGCAACAGCCACTCAGCCGCGAAGTGGTAGACCACACAAGCTCACAGAACGGGACCGCTGAAACTCGTAAAAATTGTCTGTCCTCGGTTGCAACACTCACTACCAAACTGCCTCTGGAAGCAACGTCAGCACAATAACTGTTTGTCAGAAGCTTCATGAAATGGGTTTCCATGGCCGAGCAGCCGCACACAAGCCTAAGATCACCATGCGCAATCCCAAGCGTCGGCTGGAGTGGGGTAAAGCTCGTCGCCATTGGACTCTGGAGCAGTGGAAACGCATTCTCTGGAGTGATGAATCAAGCTTCACCATCTCGCAGTCCGATGGACGAATCTGGGTTTGGCGGATGCTAGGAGAATGCTACCTGCTCGAATGCATAGTACCAACTGTAAAGTTTGGTGGAGGAGAAATAATAGTCTGGGGCTGTTTTTCATGGTTCGGGCTAAGCCCCTTAGATCCAGTGAAGGGAAATCTTAATGCTACAACATACAATGACATTCTAGATGATTCTGTGCTTCCAACTTTGTGGCAACAGTTTGGGGAAGGCCCTTTCCTGTTTCAGCATGACAATGGCCCTGTGCACAAAGCGAGGTCCATACAGAAATGGTTTGTCGATCGGTGTGGAAGAACTTGACTGGCCTGCACAGAGCCCTGACCTCAGCCCCATCGAACACCTTTGGGATGAATTGGGATGCTGACTGTGAGCCAGGCCTAATCACCCAACATCAGTGCCCGACCTCACTAATGCTCTTGTAGCTGAATGGAAGCAAGTCCCCGCAGCAATGTTCCAACATCTAGTGGAAAGCCTTCCCAGAAGAGTGGAGGCTGTTATAGCAGCAAAAGGGGGACCAACTCCATATTAATGCCCATGAGGTGTCCACATACTTTTGGTCATATAGTGTATCTTAATGGATATTTGACACCCCCTTAGACCATTCTCCTTTTAATCATGTCCGATCTCATTACATAAACAACTCCTCCAATGCCATTACATTTGACATTTTAGTCATTTAGCAGATGCTCTTATCCAGAGCGACTTACAGTTAGTGAGTGCATACATTTTCATACTGGCTCCCCGTGGGAATCGAACCCACAACCCTGGCGTTGCAAGCGCCATGCTCTACCAACTGAGCTACAGGAGGCATTACCCTCTCAGACAGCCACTCTTCCAGTTCCTGACTTTCAGGAGACCACATATGTTGCTGTGCTGGCCAGGCTTGATTAACTCTGATCAACTGTTTGGGGTAGAAACCAATGTCCCCTTGTGTACTGCTGTTTAACGTGTGTCCCTGTTTCTCTCACTTCTCCTCTCTGCAGTGAACAGAGTATCTGTCAGGCGCGGGCCGCTGTCATGGTGTATGACGATGCCAATAAGAAATGGGTTCCAGCCGGCGGCTCCACAGGCTTCAGCAGAGTGCACATATACCACCACACGGGCAACAACGCCTTCCGGGTGGTGGGACGCAAAATACAGGACCATCAGGTGAGTCAGTGGGACAGCATGGGGCTGGATGATTTGAGAAGTATGTAGTGCTTGTGAAGACTTTATGAATGCAATATAAAGACTTTAGAAGTTGTCGTTTGTTTGAAGTGGGACCAGGATTTCACGAGCCTCAGAACTGCACTGATCGGATGACTCTAGAGTTCTTTACGTTATTCCGTCTCTGACGTGTCATTAGGAGAGTAGCCTGGCAGCCATCTTGCTTTTCTCAGTGTCTCTCAGCAATGATCCAGCTCTGTAATTGGAAACAGATCGGAGAGCTCTGCTGCTCCATTAGTAACCGTCACATCACAGCCAAGCTCTCAAAAACATCAATCTGTCGGTCTGTTTGTCCCTAGTCCATGGTTAGCTATAGCGTCAACAGACAGCAACAACAATGTAGATCCGGGCCAGAGAGGAAATGTAACAGTCTCCTGTATTCCTCTCCTCTCTGACTGCTTTTACTCCATTCGATAAGATCCGGCCAGGCAGCCAGTGATACACATCTGTATTTAATGAAGGGAACCTTTTTGTGGAAAATTAGAGGATGGCCTGTTCTTAGGAAAAATAGGAGGCATATTTAGAGAAACACGACACCAGGTGCTGCTGAATTGTTTCCACAGTACCAGACTACACCTCTCCTATTGGTGGATTAGTGTTGGAGCTGATTGTTGTCTGTTTGGTGTTTGTTTGGTATTTGGTAGCCTTCTGTGTGTGTTGCTAGCGTACACAATGCAGCTGACCCTTGCCCAAACCCATCTCCTGGGTTTTTAACTGAATTCCCCCCCAACTCCGAACCCCTTTAAATTCAGTTATGTCAGCAGGAACTGAAAAACTCTTGTTTTCCCTCTTCGTCTGTTATTCTCATTACAAACAAATGGGTTTCCCTTAAAGTGGTTTCCCTGAAATAGACTTAAAGGAAGTCATGATGGGCTGTTTTCAGCTTTAAGAGTGAATAGGTTTTAGTAGAGGTATATTATCCTGCCTTGGTTGGGACTGAGCAGATGGTTAGCTTGGTCTGATTTGATCCTGCATATGTTCTAAAAGAGTTCACTCTACATGTCTGGGAGTATCTCTCTCAGGGCATCAGACTGTTGGTATTTAGTAGATTTCACTGTAATGGTGTTAGTGGATAGACTCGCACACAGAACACTTCTGCCAGTCCATTAGTTGGGGGATGATCACTATAGGATCCAGTCAGTGTTGCATTCCAGAACATCGGTGCTGTCTCTCAGGGCCTCACTGACACACAGGAAGAGTGTTTGTGGAGAGGGCTGAGTGCAGTACTAGTGTAGTCCAATGAGGCATTGTCTACATCCAGAGGCACAGTGGACCAGGGGTCTTTTCTGCAGTGGCAGATCCTGTTATATACTCCTGTCTCAGGAGTGTTTCTGGTCAGGACCATGCAGTGATTGAGACCGAGAGCTGTGGTGTGACGGTCAGACATAAACACACAGGCCACAGCGGCTTCTTGGTTCACAGAACCTCTATCCCGCGGGACTTGCGGGCCCCAACAGAGATCATTGCGGCGCAGTCTGCATCTTTTGTGCTGTGGACGGTCAGACGATTTTATTTGGAAACGGTCGTCTTTCTGCTTTGCTAATATGTGTTAACCTAGGCCTACCTATTGTATTAAAAGCACCTCTTTGTCACATTATTCACACAATCAGAATTTGCTGCTAAAGTTCAGTAGCCTACCTCTCCTAGTTGGGCGCGCAAGGTCAAGTGCGCCTATACAGTATTTGTGGTCTCAATGAAATGGAGTAGGCTGCCTATGCATGGGTAGAGAGAGTCAGGTGGCAATTATCTTTCCAAGGAAATTAACTTAAAAGTGATTAGACTATAGTTTACTACGGTGTCTGTAAATAAATACTGATAATGGAAAGAAGTGGAGGGCGCTCAACCAACGTGAGTTGGGGTGCAATCAAAACATAAGCATCTTTGAAAAGGAAATTGCGCATTGCACGCATACCATGGTGAGTGAGCGTTGCGCCTTTTCACTTTTCAATAAATATTGATTACCCATTTGTCTCTGCCTGTAAATCATCCTCCTGAATGGTAGGCTATATCCTATTTGCAAAACATAGCTCAAGAGAAAGTGCAAGTGTCCGCTCTCATCATTCTGGCTGCTTCAAGTTCAGTAGCCATACCTCTCCACTCCTAGTAGGGCGTGCAAGATCAGTTGTGTGTGTGTGTGGTCTCAATTAAATAGAGTAGGCTATATGCATGGGTGGAGACGCATGGGGAAGTTATATTTCCAAGGAAATTAACTTCCTAAATAGGATTAGGCTAAAGTTGACTAAATTGCCTGGAAATAAATATTGATCACCCATATTTGTATGCGTCTGAAAATTTCCCCACTCTTAAAAGGTAGGCTATATGCTAAATGTAGCTCAACAGAAAGTGCAAAAGTGTCCGCTCTCTCACCAACTGGGCTCTCTTCAAACTACGTCTAGCCTATTGGCTGATATATCCCAGTAATACCGATAGCTTAATATAGTGGGCCACGTGAGAATCTCTGGTAATTTCACAATTCTTGATTTTGCCTATAGGGTGCAAAATTGCTGGGACCATGGCTGGCAAGCGAGCTTCGTTACATACACCTAAAATAACATTGCGGGACTACGGTTGTGTTCGGCACAAGTTCTTCCTGGAGCGGGTGGGAGTTGGACAGAAAGACAGTGGGAGCGGGCTGGTTGCAGTATGAAAAGCTGAGCGTGGGATGAAGAAATCAGTCCCGTGCAGACCTCTACCTTCTCCCAGCGCAGCACCCCGCTCCCCTCCGAGAACTTACCCACAGAGGCCAGTTAAAGATGACAGCAAACCCAGCCCTGATGCAGGGGGTGTCAAGTACTATTTAATTCTTGGATGTTTTTCTTTCTTTGAAGACTTTATAAAAAACCTCCAGTAGTCGCTATTTGTTCCCCCTGAAGCAATAAACCCTGACCACTTTTTAAGAATCGAATTTAGAGTTCCTACCCCCCCATTAACTTTGAAGGCCTCGTTTCTGGAATGCCTGACCCTGGTCTGCTTGTCTATTACTTCCTGTATAGCAGCAAACTGGAGCAGAGGGATTTAACGCAGTGGAAAAACCTCAGTGTTATTGTTTTCATTTTACCAATGCAATAAAAAGTTATTGCTGGCCCTCTCCCTCTCTTGGTCTCACACTCATCCTTACAATTGCTGTAGACCTATACTGTGTGTGTAGGACAATTGATGTAGATATCCAAAAACACATGTCACAGTTTCTAAATATTGATCCAATAGTCTCATTCCTATGATGACTAAAGTGTCAAAGTGCAGTGTCTCCAGAGTAGTGAGGTCTTGCTGTTGTCTCTACAGTCGCTGAGCGTTGCAGAATCCATACCTCAGAGAGAGAGAGAGAGAGAGAGAGAGAGAGAGAGAGAGAGAGAGAGAGAGAGAGAGAGAGAGAGAGAGAGAGAGAGAGAGAGAGAGAGAGAGAGAGAGAGAGAGAGAGAGAGAGAGAGAGAGAGAGAGAGAGAGAGAGAGAGAGAGAGAGAGAGAGAGAGAGAGAGAGAGAGAGAGAGAGAGAGAGAGAGAGAGAGAGAGAGAGAGAGAGAGAGAGAGAGAGAGAGAGAGAGAGAGAGAGAGAGAGAGAGAGAGAGAGAGAGAGAGAGAGAGAGAGAGAGAGAGAGAGAGAGAGAGAGAGAGAGAGAGAGAGAGAGAGAGAGAGAGAGAGAGAGAGAGAGAGAGAGAGAGAGAGAGAGAGAGAGAGAGAGAGAGAGAGAGAGAGAGAGAGAGAGAGAGAGAGAGAGAGAGAGAGAGAGAGAGAGAGAGAGAGAGAGAGAGAGAGAGAGAGAGAGAGAGAGAGAGAGAGAGAGAGAGAGAGAGAGAGAGAGAGAGAGAGAGAGAGCTCGCTGGTCGGCATGTGCTGTATCAGCACTCCCAGAACCCCCTCTGTCTTCTCCCTGACTTCTCCCGTCCCGTGGGAAGAGAGGAGGACAGGTCGTTACGAGGCCTTGCTCTCCTGCTGTTGTTCATGTCAACACAAGGAGAAAGGTCCTTCACACCACCACTATAAACACTCACAGCGACATGTATCCTCAACATGTAGGAGGAACTTGACTCTTCTTAGAACTGGGTTCAGATGATCATTGGACTCCATGGAAAGGTCATGTTGACACACTGTTATGGGTTCATAGCAGCAAACTGGTTAACGAACACGGACCCGGTGTAGGATTTCTGTTGTCAAAGATGTATAGTCTTCATCCTCTGCTTAGTAAGTCAATAATTTGATCATAAAGGGACATGTTTCTATATTGCTTCATAACTCTTTTAATCAGACTTTAATCCCACGTCAATCCTGATGCATGTTAATTAGGCCCTCTGATGAATTTCTGGTTTCTAATTATTATGATTTAATATTGATGTGATTGACTTTTATTTAAAATGAGACGGGATGAATGCAAAACGTATGAAGATTTGATGCTGCTTATTATTTTTCGACTGATACAGCCACCTGTCTGCATCTGTTTAGTGCAGAGAATCGATCAGAGGAAGGTAGACTATCTATCTGTAGTGTTGGGGCTTTGGCTTGTCAAGGTCATTTCAACCATTCAATATGAAACACACTAATGATGGCTGAAGTTGAAACTAGTTGGTTTAAAATAAAAATCTATAGATGATGAATAGGCACAATATATTTTGCGCATTTCAGATTATTATTCAATTTATGCATCTTTATTGGACTGTAAGGTAGCAATATAGCATACTTTCCCTTTTGCACTGACTCTTTCAACTGGTGACTGCAGCAGTGAAATCTATAGCCTAGGCCTTGAATGCTGCTCAGAGCCTGACTCGACTGAAGAGCTAATAGAGTTCAGGAGTGTTTCTTGGCTGGGGTACAGTATTGCTGATTTCTGATAGGGGCTAGATTAACTATATTTATTATGCTCGGTTCCTCTACTGTTCCTCTGTCTCTGACTGGAGTTGAACCGACAGCCGTTTTGTTTTTTCTGCTCCGCTGTGTGCCTCAGTGAGCTCATCAACAAAAATGAGAGAACAGATTATGTAAATCTCTGGCCTGGCCGCCCAGAGGAAAAATAAAGCTAGAAACCAACACATCTTCACTTTCAAGAGCCAAAGGAATGTTCCAATTAAATTCTAGATATTTAAAATAAACGTGGTGCGGATATTATAGGTGTTTTTTCCACGGCTTTCACCAACCCTAACATTCTAGAACTGAACAACTATCTTGATCCTCAAGCTGTGAATGATTGCTTTGGAGCTGAACGCAGCTCATTTGATTCCCTCCATTTACTTATGAAAGGTGTGCTCATGTTTCTCTGAACTGAAAACTATAGACAGCGTTTCTTCTTGGTCATATGCCAAAGCGATTAAATAACCACATATATTTAACATTTCAAGGTGGCTTGTGCTTTACTGTAGTGAGTGGCGGTTCTTAAGTGCTTTTAGACTGACTGAGGAGTATTAGCTTTTATGTATGACTCACTTTATAGAGTAGACCTATTATGTGCTCTACAAAGCTACATTTCCTGTTATCATGATAAACGTATTCTGAGCAACACGGTTCTTTCTGTGCTTGAGAATAGCTATCTATCAAAACCATCTCACCTCTCTCTCCCTCTCTACCTCTCCTTCTCATTTTACATTTGACATTTCAGTCATTTAGCAGATGCTCTTATCCAGAGCGACTTAGTTAGTGAGTGCATACATTTTCATACTTCTCCATATGAGTGCAATAAACTTGTTTTGAGGAACACGCATAGTCCTTTCAGTACTTCAGAATAAACCATCTCTCTCCACCCCTCTCTCTCCTTCTCCAGGTGGTAATAAACTGTGCCATTCCCAAGGGGCTCAAGTACAACCAGGCCACACAGACCTTCCACCAGTGGCGTGATGCCAGGCAGGTCTACGGCCTCAACTTTGGCAGCAAGGAGGATGCCAACGTATTCGCCAGTGCCATGATGCATGCCCTGGAGGTGCTCAACTCTCAGGACACAGGTGAGGGTAAGCTCCGCTGACTGACAGGAAGACTGACTGCTGTAAAGACCTGAGATATCCACCCAGCTGTCTGTGGGGTTTTAACAAATTAGAGGTGGTCTTGCCTGTTGCCTCACTCACTGCAGTGGTTGGAGTGAGATGTGTCCTGCATGTTAAGTAGGCAGGCATGCAAACCTTATGGCTGATGTAGGAGATGGGCATGGGTTAGCCTTGGAGTGCTTTGCTCCGACACACACAGCTGGTTAACCCCTTACGCTCGTGGAAAGTGGCCTATATGGATGGGGCCAAATTGAAATGATTCTAACAGAAGAAGTATAAAAATCATATGCATGACCATGGTAACAATTGAAAGAGAACACTTTGGAGTTCATGGCCGGAAATGATCAGACCAAAGTTGAGGACAAAACAGTTAATCTGACACAAGACTGAATCCAAACATTACACTGTTGATTGTATGTACCTTTTACATTTACTGTACATTTCACAGCATTTGTCAATAACGAAATCTAACTGGTGTCTCCAAGTGGCCACACACCTCTCCCCACCCTCACACAATTACTGTTTACGCAATCCAAAAACGTTCAATTATAAATCTGGGTCAGGTGGGCTTCATTTGAAAGCTTATTCTATTGCCAACATGGCTAGCTAAGTTATAAAATAGTATCTTGCTGTGTTAGGCTTTCGAAAGGCACTTCAGACAAACTGAATGTAATTTTGGTGCACATAAAATGGAGTCATGAGTGCATTCAAGTGCATGTTGCGCAGCTAATTTTCTTCACAATAGGACAAACACAGACTCATTCTGTTCAGGACAACCCAGGGTAAAACACGTGTCATCCTTGTAACTGCGGATCAAACATAAACGTTGATACTGTAAATGACATGAGTTTTCAAATATGGAAATGTGAAGTGCACATTTGGACTCGTGGGTACAGTGGGGGAAAAAAGTATTTAGTCAGCCACCAATTGTGCAAGTTCTCCCACTTAAAAATATGAGAGAGGCCTGTAATTTTCATCATAGGTACACGTCAACTATGACAGACAAATTGAGGAAAAAAATTCCAGAAAATCACATTGTAGGATTTTTAATGAATTTATTTGCAAATTATGGTGGAAAATAAGTATTTGGTCACCTACAAACAAGCAAGAATTCTGGCTCTCACAGACCTGTAACTTCTTCTTTAAGAGGCTCCTCTGTCCTCCACTCGTTACCTGTATTAATGGCACCTGTTTGAACTTGTTATCAGTATAAAAGACACCTGTCCACAACCTCAAACAGTCACACTCCAAACTCCACTATGGCCAAGACCAAAGAGCTGTCAAAGGACACCAGAAAGAAAATTGTAGACCTGCACCAGGCTGGGAAGACTGAATCTGCAAGAGGTAAGCAGCTTGGTTTGAAGAAATCAACTGTGGGAGCAATTATTAGGAAATGGAAGACATACAAGACCACTGATAATCTCCCTCGATCTGGGGCTCCACGCAACATCTCACCCCGTGGGGTCAAAATGATCACAAGAACGGTGAGCAAAAATCCCAGAACCACACGGGGCGACCTAGTGAATGACCTGCAGAGAGCTGGGACCAAAGTAACAAAGCCTACCATCAGTAACACACTACGCCGCCAGGGACTCAAATCCTGCAGTGCCAGACGTGTCCCCCTGCTTAAGCCAGTACATGTCCAGGCCCGTCTGAAGTTTGCTAGAGTGCATTTGGATGATCCAGAAGAGGATTGGGAGAATGTCATATGGTCAGATGAAACCAAAATAGAACTTTTTGGTAAAAACTCAACTCGTCGTGTTTGGAGGACAAAGAATGCTGAGTTGCATCCAAAGAACACCATACCTACTGTGAAGCATGGGGATGGAAACATCATGCTTTGGGGCTGTTTTTCTGCAAAGGGACCAGGACGACTGATCCGTGTAAAGGAAAGAATGAATGGGGCCATGTATCGTGAGATTTTGAGTGAAAACCTCCTTCCATCAGCAAGGGCATTGAAGATGAAACGTGGCTGGGTCTTTCAGCATGACAATGATCCCAAACACACCGCCCGGGCAACGAAGGAGTGGCTTCGTAAGAAGCATTTCAAGGTCCTGGAGTGGCCTAGCCAGTCTCCAGATCTCAACCCCATAGAAAATCTTTGGAGGGAGTTGAAAGTCCGTGTTGCCCAGCGACAGCCCCAAAACATCACTGCTCTAGAGGAGATCTGCATGGAGGAATGGGCCAAAATACCAGCAACAGTGTGTGAAAACCTTGTGAAGACTTACAGAAAACGTTTGACCTGTCATTGCCAACAAAGGGTATATAACAAAGTATTGAGAAACTTTTGTTATTGACCAAATACTTATTTTCCACCATAATTTTCAAATAAATTCATAAGAAATCCTACAATGTGATTTTCTGGATTTTTTTTCTTCAATTTGTCTGTCATAGTTGACGTGTACCTATGATGAAAATTACAGGCCTCTCTCATATTTTTAAGTGGGAGAACTTGCACAATTGGTATGTATGTGGTTTGCTTGTATGACATCAAAGCAGTATTTATTATAATCCTCAATGTCTCATCTTTCAGAACACAGCGACTCCTCTCAATTTACAGCGTTTCCCTCACTCGGTCAACAACTATGTGCAAAAGTAGCCCAATTAGTGGGAAGGATGGGGGCATCTTGTCACGTGATGCTTAAGTTTATAAAGACTGTCAGTGAAAACCCATACAGCTCTGTGAACCAGAGACCCTGGCTGCGTTCCAAACACGTGAAAGACACACCCTCCTCCTCTTACCCTCGCCTTATGCCCTTGGGGGAATCCCTGCAGCCATCTTTGCCGTCGGTCCAAACAATTAGCCAAGCAAAGGAAGTGGGCAACATAAGCCCCTCAGCCCTCGTTTGTGATAGTGTGCGAGTGTACAATTCTGTTCACTCCGGAGCCTGAAACGCCCCATAATTCAATTTGTGATGATTGTACATCCGCTAAGAAAAGGCAGCCAAAACTTAAAGCCAACATCAATATGGAGAAGTCAACATACAAGTGTAAGTAAAAACGAATGTAAATAAGTTAGAAATTGTGCTACTAATGCACATGACGGCACAAACACGTCTCGTAAAAGTAATCCGGTTTTTGTTTGGTTAGCTTTTGGAAACGTTAGCTAGCGCATACAACTTTCCCTGACATCACACTTATACATGATCAATTTTCGATTTACCTGATATTGTCGGATGGCTAGTATTCGATGTCTGCGGATGCGTTGTTTTCTAGCCAAGATACGAAATGCAATCATAATTGACTGTAGCACATATAAAGCACACACAACAGCTACCGGTGGTTCCATGATGACTGAAAACACAACAGTGGGCAATTTCCGGGCAAGGGCGGTCCATTTTTTAATGAATTCCTCCCTTGCCCTGCAAGTGTCAACTCATCATACGTCATGATACGTCATCAGAAGTGTCCATTTAAGTTGAGGAGGGGAGAGGGTGTGTCTTTTACATGTTTGGAATGCAGCCCCTGAGCTCTGACCAATGTTCCCTCTAAGATGTGGACGGCCGTGGAGTAGCTCTGAGACTGCTGCGCAGAAGAAATACTCTATCAGCCCATGGAGAGAAGCATGAGATTGAACTTCACTCAACATTCTAGAGTTTTCCCTGTTAACACTATCAACGTTTCCCTTTACTGTGGCAATTGTGATTGAATCAACGAAATATTAGCCACTTTTAATGCAACATAGCGAGAAAACGACCCATGCAAGAGATTTTGTTGTAGGCAGAACGCATCAGAGTAGGATTCTATTGCACGCAAGACTCCGCCCCCGTACTCTACACAGACCAGTGCGGCATAACCAATCAGAGCTGCAGTAGGTCTATATGCAAATCGATCACTGCCATATATGGATATGTGCCATTTACTTTGATCTGGACTGTGGTCAACATTCACAAGGCCACAGGGCCAGACGGATTACCAGGACGTGTACGCCGAGCATGCGCTGACCAACTGGCAAGTGTCTTCACTGACATCTTCAACCTCTCCCTGTCTGAGTCTGCAATACCAACATGTTTCAAGCAGACCACCATAGTCCCTGTGCCCAAGAACACTAAGGTAACCTGCCTAAATGACTACCGACCCGTAGCACTCACGTCTGTAGCCATGAAGTGCTTTGAAAGGCTGGTTATGGCTCACATCAATACCATTATCCCAGAAACCCTAGACCCACTCCAATTTGCATATTGCCCCAACAGATCCACAGAGGATGTAATCTCTATTGCGCTCCACACTGCCCTTTCCCACCTGGACAAAAGGAACACCTATGTGAGAATGCTATTCATTGACTAAAGCTCAGTGTTCAACACCATAGTGCCCTCAAAGCTCATCACTAAGCTAAGGACCCTGGGATTAAACACCTCCCTCTGCAACGGGATCCTGGACATCCTGACGTGCCGCCCCCAGGTGGTAAGGTTAGATAACAACACATCCGCCACAGTGATCCTCAACACGGGGGCCCCTCATGGGTGCGTGCTCAGTCCCCTCCTGTACTCCTTGTTCACTCATGACTGCATGGCCAGGCACGACTCCAACACCATCATTAAGTTTGCCGATGACACAACAGTGGTAGGCCTGATCACCGACAACGACGAGACAGCCTATAGGAAGGAGGTCAGAGACCTGGCCGTGTGGTGCCAGGACAACAACCTCTTCCTCCATGTGATCAAGACAAAGGAAATGATTGTGGACTACAGGAAAAAGAAGAGGACTGAGCACGCCCCCATTCTCATCGACGGGGCTGTAGTGGAGCAGGTTGAGAGCTTCAAGTTCCTTGGTGTCCACATCACCAACAAACTAACATGGTCCAAGCACACCAAGACAGTCGTGAAGAGGGCACGACAAAACCTTTTCCCCCTAAGGAGACTGAAAAGATTTGGCATGAGTCCTCAGATCCTCAAAAAGTTATACAGCTGCACCATTGAGAGCATCCTGACTGGTTGTATCACTGCCTGGTATGGCAACTGCTCGGCCTCCGGGCGCAAGGCACTACAGAGGGTAGTGCGTACGGCCCAGTACATCACTGGGGCCAAGTTTCCTGCCATCCAGGACCTCTATACCAGGCGGTGTCAGAGGAAGGTCCTAAAAATTGTCAAAGACTCCAGCCACCCTAGTCATAGACAGTTCTCTCTGCTACCGCACGGCAAGCGGTACCGGAGCGCCAAGTCTAGGTCCAAGAGGCATCTAAACAGCTTCTACCCCCAAGTTTTAAGAAATTCCAACAACAACAAAAAAATCACAAATACAATATAAAATAATACGAAATAAAAGTAACAAATAATTAAAGAGCAGCAGTAAAAATAACAATAGCGAGGCTATATACAGGGGGTACTGGTACTCCTGGACATCTAATCAAATGGCTACCCAGACTATTTGCACTGCCCCCCACCCCTCTTTTACGCTGCTGCTACTCTTTGTTTATTATTTGTGTATAGTCACTTTAATAACTCTTCCTACATGTACATATTACCCCAATTACCTCAACTAACCGGTGACCCCGCACATTGACTCGGTAACAGTACCCCCTGTATATAGCCTCACTATTGTTATTTTTACTGCTGCTCTTTAATTATTTGTTACTTTTATTTCATATTTTATATTGTATTTATTTGTGTTTTTTGTTGTTGTTGGAATTTCTTAAAACTGCATTGTTGGTTAAGGGCTTGTAAGTAAGCATTTCACTGTAAGGTTGTATTTGGCGCATGTGACAAATCCGATTTGATTTGTTTACAGCTGTTGTTGTGAGTAGATGTGCTTGTTTTGAGATGAAAGCGAGAGCTGCATGTAGCCACGTGGGCACATTCTGTTCATATATTTTGCTAGTTAGAGTTATTAGCCCAGTTATAGATAATTTGCAGTCCTACAATAGCACAAAACTTGTACATTTTTAGACATCTTTGAAAAGCGAGTCAGGTATAGAGTTTATTTTTTCTTTCTTAATGGGGCGGTGTTGTATTTTGAGACAGGCTTGAATAAGCTAAGAAGCCAATAGGCAGAGGGTAGCATAATTTGTCTGATTCTCTGTAATAATGGTATGGGAATAATGCATTTTTGTATAGCGGTTTCTTGCATCAAACACAGCACCATTTTCAGTCACCTCCTTCTGTGAAGGACAAGTGGATAAACAGGTTAAGCCCTGCATGTTTTTTTCTTTTCAAAAGTCTCATGGCAGGCCTACATTGAACACTATTCGTTGGCTGCTACTGTAGGCTGAATGATATAACAGCTATTTCCATGTTAAAATGTTATGGGATGCATTTTCTCCATTATTTTTGATGGTAGGCCACTCTGGTAGACCTACAAATGACCAAATAGCCACAGTTACCTACTTGGCCACTGTTAAAACTGTAACTTAAAGCAGGTACAGCCTCAGTGTTCACAGTAAACGTGCGCTGGAAGTTGCACAGAATCTTCACAACATTGAAGTTTGTACGCAGCAGACCTGAAATTTGCTCAGTGCCGAGAATGTGTAGAGGGAACTTTGGCTCTGATGTCATGTATAGCATGTTTACTGGACAGCTACTGGCTTCTCAATGACAATCTGCCATTTTTAACCCGTATATAGTGGAAAGAGTTAACGTGACTAGGTATTGGTGGATTTGAGCAGGACCAAAGAGTTAGAGAGATGCCGAAACCCTCTATGAATGTGTTATCAAACACTGTTTATCATTCATATCACACTTTAGCATCACACTAAAACTATAGTACTTGGCCAGACATTTTCCAAAGGCACAATTATATTTTACTGTTTAAAGTCCACACAGATGACTCATCAATGTTTTACCTGACTTTGCTGAATTTTTTGCTTCACTAATCAGGATATGGTTGAGTGAAAAAATGACATTTGCGTGTATTTCTTTTTTAACCACTGTTTATATTGGATTGACAGAATGACTCTTTTGTCCTCAGTAGAGTGAAGTCATATGTTTAGTGAGGACCTGCTACGGCCTGCTCTTGTAAAATTTGATGTAATTAGTCATTCTGATGTGTGTCTTGGCGGGTAGTGGTCAGAGTGTGGGTGTGATTGGAGAACTCTGGTAAGTTTTAAGTTTTGTCACGTGCAGAAGAACTAGTGCCGGGACGATACCAATATCTCTATTGTGGCAAGGAAACAAAACACCAAGCGGATTTAACTTCTTTAGGAAAACAGGCCAATTGTTGGAAACAAACATGTTGTCATCCTGAGTCACATGTATTTATTTTCCAATCAATAGCACGCAATATTTTACATACAGCAGGTTTTTAAAGGACCAAAGAGTTTGGTCTACTTCGTGTTTTCAGTTTTGCCATGGAAGAAATATTGCATCCCGGCCCTAACAAGTACAGTGAAATGCCTTTCTTGCAAGTTCTTTCCCAACAATGCATTAATCAATATCAGTAGTACTATAAAATACATTTGAACAAAAACACACGAGAAATAGAAATAAGAAGAACACGAGAAAGTAAGGAAGCTATACTATATATACAAAAGTATTTGGACACCCCTTAAAATTAGTGGATTTGACTATTTCAGCCACACCCGTTGCTGACAGGTGTATAAAATCGAGCACACAACCATGCAATCTACATAGACAAACATTGGCAGTAGAATGGCCTTACTGAAGAGCTCAGTGACATTTAACGTGGCACTGTCATAGGATGCCACCTTTCCAACAGTCAGTTCTTCAAATGTCTGCCCTGCTAGAGCTGCCCCGGTCAACTATAAGTGCTGTTATTGTGAAGTGGAAGCATCTAGGTGCAACAATGGCTCAGCCGCGAAGTGGTAGGCCACACAAGCTCACAGAACTGGACTGCCGAGTGCTGAAGCGTGTAGCGTGTAAAAATCCTCTGTCCTTGGTTGCAACACTCACTACCGAGTTCCAAACTGCCTCTGGAAGCAACGTCAGCACAATAACTGTTTGTCGGGAACTTCATGAAATGGGTTTCCATGGCCAAGCAGCCGCACACAAGCCTAAGATCACCATGCGCAATGCCAAGCGTCGGCTGTAGTGGTGTAAAGCTCACCGCCATTGGAATCTAGAGCAGTGGAAACGCATTCTCTGGAGTGATGAATCACGCTTCACCATCTGGCAGTCCGACGGACAGATCTGGGTTTGGCGGATGCCAGGAGGACGCTACCTGCCCGAATGCATAGTGCCAACTGTGAAGTTTGGTGTAGGAGGAATAATGGTCTGGGGCTGTTTTTCATGGTTCGGGCTAGGCCCCTTAGTTCCAGTGAAGGGAAATCTTAACATATATTTTGATTTGTTTAACACTTTTTTGGTTACTACATGATTCCATATGTGTTATTTCATAGTTTTGATGTCTTCACTATTATTCTACAATGTAGAAAATTGTAAAAATAAAGAAAAACCCTTGAATGAGTAGGTGTTCTAAAACTTTTGACCGGTAGTGTAGATATTCTCCACATCACCTGGTAGGAGCAGCCTGCCAGATAGGATGCAATCCAAGAGTGTGCAGAGCCTGAGACACCCAGCCCTGAGAGGGTGGAGAGGAGGATCTGATGGTTCACGGTGTCGACGGCAGCGAATAGAGCTAGGAGAGTCTCCGTGACACAGAGGAGGGCAGAGGAGGTTGAGTGACCCGTCTTGAAGGCTGATTGGTTAGAGTTATGAAGATCATTCTGAGAGAGATAATGAGCGAGTTGGTCAGAGACAGCACGCTATAGGGCCTCCTGAGTGGCGCAGCAGTCTAAGGCACTGCAGTGCTTGAGGTGTCACTACAGATCCGGGTTCGATCCCGGGCTGTGTCGCAGCCGGCCGCGACCGGGAGACCCATGAGGCGACGCACAATTGACCCAGCGTCGTCCGGGTTAGGGGAGGGTTTGGCCGGCCGGGATGTCCTTGTCCCATCGTGCTCTAGCGACTCCTGTGGCAGGCAGGGTGTCAAGAAGCAGTGCGGCTTGGCAGGGTCGTGTTTCGGAGGACGCATGGCTCTCGAACTTTGCCTCTCCCGAGTCCATATGGGAGTTGCAGTGATGGGACAAGACCGTAACTACTAATTTGGATATCACGGAATTGGGGGGGGAAGGAGTTTAAAAAAAAATACAGACAGCACGCTCCAGTGTTTTGGAAAGAAAAGAAAGAAGGGATACCATTCTGTAGTTGATGTCAGAGGGGTCGAGTGTTGGTTTCTTGAGGAGGGGAGCAACTCTGGCTATTTTGAAGTAAGTGGACACAGGCAGTGGTCAGGAGGGAAGTGAGGAATGGGAGAAGGTCTCCAGAGATGGTCTGGATAAGGGGATGTGGTCGTGTGGGCAGGTTTGTCGGGCAGCCGGACAAGGTGTTAAGCCCATTGAGGAACTCTCTACCGCTATGGGTTTCATTAGGTAAAATTAACATGAAATAACCAGGCCTTGAATTTTGAGCTTTGTTAGTCTATTGCCCTTAATGGGTTGGCTGAGATATAGTGTAACGTGTTACAGTACCACCCGCTATGGGTTTCATTAGGTAAAATGCAACATTCATGAACATGAAATAACCAGGCCTTGAATCTTGAGCCTTGTTACAGTCTATCGCCCTTAACGGGTTGGCTGAGATATAGTGTAACAGGTTGCAGTCTACCACCCATAAAGGGTTATCTGAGGTATTGTGCTAGGTTTTGGACATGCTCATAAAATGATGAAGGTCCTTGTGAATCAGATGTAAAATGAACTGGAATCAGATGGGAGTTTCACCTATGGTCCTTGGCTCCCACTGAGGCTTTCACCTCAGCCGCCGTGATCGGAGTTAAGAGACATGAACGCAGCAACCTTGAATCGGGTGTAGTTTTCCTTAATGGTTTCCACCTCAGCAACTTGTCTTGAATTTCAATTTCCAGCAGTCTGTGCTGCGCCAAGCCCATATAGTAACCTCAGACGGAGAGGCCTTGGAACAAACTGATTATGCTGCTCACCTGCACTCCCTTAGCTTAATTTGTGGACAGAAGCGATGAACCACTGCGTGTGATGTGAATTGCTTTCCTGTAATCTCCACCACCACCCCTGAGTAATATCCACACGGTGGATTTGGTGCTATTTCTCAATGAGGGCTGGCTGTCTTGGACAGAGAGAGGGATGTGTGTTTTGTTGCAGTGCAGGCTTGGTAATATGATTGCAGAGCAGGCTTGGATCTTCTGCCATTTGAAAGGATCCGATGGTGGTTGTGTTTCAAAGTGTGTTTTCAGTTCAGAGTCACTGTCATAAACGCATAGAAGCAGCCACAGCTGTGAGTGCAAAGTCACTCTATTTCAGTCTCCTTGTCACTGTGTTTGGAACAAGACTGACTGAAGGTCAGAAGATATTTGACCAACTCTGTATGAATGAATCCAGGTTTAACATGGTTGATAAGGGAACACCGAACATTGAATAGCCTAGCTGCTGATAACATTATGCCCCTCTGCCTCTCTCCCTGTCCTTCATCTCTTTGTCCCTGACTAGCCCATTTCCTGTTTACCCCAGTGACTTCTAGCCTTTCTCTCTCTGAGGCTGGATACTTGGTTCTCACTGCTCTCTAATAGCCTGTATTAATAACCTGATAGTGATGTGCATGATTATGGAAATTGTTTTAATGAGGCATTCTCCAGTGGTGTGGGTGTTATCACACTAGCATAGCCTGGTGCAGCCTGCTGCTGACAGGAGGAGACCCTGGGGGCTGCTGGCAGTTTCAAGGAGTCTATAAGGATATCCTCAATGTGTGTGTGTGAGAGAGTGGGGATGTTTCTGTCGTCTCCATCTCCCCTGTCTGTCTGTTTGCACCAGTAGTGTGAACTGTCTTAATAACAGCATAACCAATGACTTTTGCCTCAGCCCCCCCTCCGTTTATCTCCCCTTGTTAGAGGAGGTGGGTTTGTTGGGTTTTTTGTTTTTGCTCCGCTTCTCCAGTGCTGACTTTCCATGATTCCCCTGTGTTTGGCTGGGGGCTTAGACTTGGTGCTGAGGCTGGGTGTTGGGGCAGGAGATCAGCTCTGGAACTGAGGCTGAGGCTGGATTTAGGCTATCTTGTGGATAGACTGGGTTGGAATCTGGGGAGCTAGGGGCTAGGCTTTGGGATGCAGAGCGTGTTAGCCTGGCCTTAGCAAAGCCCTACCAAGCTGACAGAGGGGAGGCGAAGCCTGATTGGACACTCTAATTGGTCCTGCCTCAGTCAGGGTTCCATTGTGTTCTGGAAGCTGTTTACAGAAGCATAGTCCAGCACGGGGCTGGGACTGGGACTGACTGGATGGGGCTACAGCGACCACTGAGGGCTGGAACAGGTTACAGCTGAGGTACAGCAACCCTGTTTGTGAGCAACTTTATTTGAGAACTGTGGTTGAGATATGGATCTGATTCTCTGATCTTCTCTACCCCCTGTTGGTTGTATATATAACTGCACCCAGAAGCAGTGACTAGAGGGTTTAACACCCCAGGGTTTTTCTACAGTATATTCTCATCATCCAAGGTGATGATACTCCTATTCTAGTAGGTGTCACTTTTAGACATGATAAGGCTTCAATGACACATGAGGCTCAGCATCATTCACTCCCAGACTGGGTGATTATCACCGGACAAGAGAGGAATGGAGTCACTAGTCAATCTTTTTACAAGACTTGTTATTTATTTCACAGCTGGCTAAATCCAGTATTGACATGGTTGACGGAGGCCTCTGCTGCTATGGTCTCTGTTTGGGCCTCTGGTCATGCTGGCTGAATGTAGAAGCAGCTTCTACACTGCACTAATGCCATTAATCCTGCCTCTCTCTTCACTGTTCATTGTTCCTCCATATGCTTTTAAGTTATATACCCAGTAGGTCCCTCAGGTCCTCTGGCACTGGCCTTTTAACTATCCCAAAGCCTAGGACCAACAGGCATGGAGAGGCAGCCTTTAGTTAGTAGCCTGCCAGAGAACCTGAGGATCGAAACTGTGGACATAATTTAAAAGATCTTAAAATACATATTTTTAGCTTTGCTTTTCCTTAGGGTGCTTTTTATTTGTTCTGTTTGTAATTCTTTAGTTTTGTATCTTTTGTTAGTTGTGTAGTAAGTATTTCAGCTTTTATTTTCATAGTTTTTTATTAGTTTTTTCCTGTAAAGCACATTGCGTTGCATTCCATGTCTGAAATGTGCTGTATAAATAAAGCTTGATTTGATTTGGAAGACTGCTACTGCTGCTTGGGAGGAGGAGGAGAGAAAAAACAGAGGGTGATGGTTCTGTCTTTTGCTGGCAGTGCAAGATTTTGCTGCCTTTGGTGCAAGTGTGTAGTTCTTTCTCTTGAGTGTGTGTCTGAGTGTGTGTCTGAGTGTGTGTCTGAGTGTGTGTCTGAGTGTGTGTGTGTGTGTGTGTGAGTTGTGTGTCTTTCTGTGCGCGTGTGTGCGTCTGTGTTGATTGAATGTGTGTCTTACAGTACTTACAGAAACCCCTTCTCGCTCGCTACAGTGCCTTCAGAAAGTATTCACACCCCTTTACCTTTTCCACATTTTGTTGTATTGCAAACTGAATGTAAAATTGATCAAAATTAGATTTTGTCTCTGATCTACACACAATACCCCATAATGTCAAAGTGGATTCATTCCGTGTTCAATAATAGTGGTTTACATGATTTTTTAATGTCTACCCCATTTTTTTACCCCACACATACAATTATATCTAAGGTCACTCAATCGAGCCGAGTAGTGAATTTCAAGCACAGATTCAACCACAAAGACCAGGGAGGTTTTTCAATACCTTGCAAAGAAGGGCACCGAATGGTAGATGCGTAAAAACAAAAAAAGCAGACCGTGAATATCCCTTTGAGCATGGTGAAGTTATTAATTAGGCTTTGGATGGTGTATCAATACACCCAGTCACTACAAAGATACACGCGTCCTTCCTAACTCAGTTGCCAGAGAGTGGTCAGGAATTTCACCATGAGGCCAATGGTGATTTTAAAACAGTTTAATGGTTGTTATATGAGAACTGAGGGTGGATCAACAACATTGTAGTTACTCCACAATAATAACCTAAATTACAGAGTGAAAAAGGAAGCCTGTACAGAATAAAAATATTCCAAAACATGCATCCTGTTTGCAACAAGGCACTTAAGTAATACTGCAAAATATGTGGCAAATAAATGAACTTTTTGTCCTGAATACAAAGGGTTATGTTTGGGGCAAACGCAACACATTACTGAGTACCACTCTTCATATTTTCAAGCATGGTGGTGGCTGCATCATGTAATGGGTATGCTTGTCATTGGCAAGGACTATGGAGTTTTTTTAGGATAAAAATAAACGAAATACTGCTAGAAGCACAGGCAAAATCTTATAGGAAAATCTGGTTGTCTGCTTTCCAACACACTGGGTGACGTATTCACACACCGGAGTTGCTTACCAAGACGACATTAAATGTTCCTGAGTGGCCTATTTACAGTTCTGACTTACAAATCTATGGCAAGACTTGAAAATGGCTGTCTAGCAATGATCAACAATCAACTTGACAGAGCTTGAAGAATTTAAAGAACAATGGGCAAGTAATGTACAATCCAGGTGTGCAAAGCTCTTAGAGACTTACCCCTTAACAAACTAACAGCTGTAATCACCACCAAAGGAGCTTATACAAAGGATTGACTCAGGAGTGTGAATACTTGTGTAAATTAGATTTCTGTATTTAATTTTCAATAAATTTGCATAAATGTCTAAAAACATGTTTTCACTTTGATTACGGGGTATTGTTTGTAGATGGGTGAGAAATATATATTTAATCCATTTTGAATTCAGGCTGTGAAATAAGTCAAGGGGAATGAATACTTTCTGAAGGCACTGTATATCCCTGGAGTCTCTACAGTCTCTACAGTAGCTTGTCTAATTTTAGCAGAGTGAAATGTGTGCATTGGAATCACATGGCAGGCAGTTGGCGCTAGGCTGGTTAGTGTGACGCTGACGCCGGAGCTGTGTGTGCTCACTGTGCTGCTACTGTCTGAGACTCAGGCATGTGGGCTTTTCTAAAGCTGTTGCCGCCTTCCCTCCCAGTCAGATAACACACCGGACCACTGGGAAGAGAGGGGATGAACTGCTGGAGGTCAGGGTCAGGGAGGTCAGGGGTTAAATGTAATGTTTGCACCGTATAGGGTCTGTGATGAGGTGTTGTAGCCCGCTGACAGACAGGTGAGTGCATAATCTAACTATGAGCTGTGTGTGTGGAAATGCTTAAAGGCCCAGTGCAGTCAAAAACGTGATTCTCCTGTGTTATATTATATATATATATATATATATATATATATATATATATATATATATATATACACACACATACAGTGCATTCAAAAGTATTCAGACCCCTTGACTTTTTCCACATTTTGTTACGTTACAGCCTTATTCTAAAATAGATTAAATAGATTTTTAACCTCATCAATCTACACACAATACTCCATAATGACTTTTTTGCAAATGTATTAAAAATAAAAACGTATCACATTTACATAAGTATTCAGACCCTTTACTCAGTACTTTGTTGAAGCACCTTTGGCAGCGATTACAACCTCAAGCCTTCTTGGGTATGATGCTACAAGCTTGGAACACCTGTGTTTGGGGAGTTTCTCCCATTCTTCTCTGCAGATCCCCTCAAGCTCTGTCAGGTTGGATGGGGAGCGTCGCGGCACAACGATCTCCAGAGATGTTCGATCAGGTTCAAGTCCGAGCTCTGGCTGGGCCACTCAAGGACATTCAGAGACTTGTCCCGAAGCCACTCCTGCGTTGTCTTGGCTGTGTGCTTAGGGTTGTTGTCCTGTTGGAAGGTGAACCTTCGCCAAAGTCTGAGGTGCTGAGCACTCTGGAGAAGGTTTTCATCAAGGATCTCTCTGTACTTTGCTCCGTTCATCTTTCACTCGATCCTGACTAGTCTCCAAGTCCCTGCCGCTGAAAAACATCCCCACAGCATGATGCTGCCACCCATGCTTCACCGTAGGGATAGCCAGGTTTCCTACAGACGTGATGCTTGGCATTCAAGCCAAAGAGTTAAATCTTGGTTTCATCAGACCAGAGAATCTTGTTTCTCATGGTGTGAGTCCTTTAGGTGCCTTTTGGCAAACTCCCAAGCGGGCTGTCATGTGCCTTTTACTGAGGAGTAGCTTCTGTCTGGCCACACTACCATAAAGGCCTGATTGGTGGAGTACTGCCGAGATGGTTGTCCTCCTGGAAGGCTCTCCCATCTCCACAGAGGAACTCTGGAGCTCTGTCAGAGGGACCATCGGGTTCTTGGTCACCTCTCTGACCAAGGCCCTTCTCCCCCAATTGCTCAGTTTGGCCGGGCGGACAGCTCTAGGAAGAGTCTTGGTGATTCCAAACTTCTTCCATTTAAGAATGATGGAGGCCACTGTGTTCTTGGGGACCTTCAATGCTGCAGAAATATTTTGGTACCCTTCCCCAGATCTGTGCCTCCACACAATCCTGTCTCGGACCTCTACGGACAATTCCTTCGACCTCATGGCTTGGTTTTTGCTCTGACATGCACTGTCAACTGTGGGACCTTATATAGACAGGTGTGTGCCTTTCCAAATAATGTCCAATCAATTGAATTTACCACAGGTGGACTCCAATCAAGTCGTAGAAACATCTGAAGGATGATCAATGGAAACAGGATGCACTTGAGCTCAATTTCGAGTCTCATAGCAAAGGGTCTGAAAACGTATGTAAATAAGGTATTTCTGTTTTCGCTTTGTCATTATGGGGTATTGTGTGTAGATTGATGAGGATTTTTATTTATTTAATCCATTTTAGAATAAGGCTGTAACGTAACCAAATGTGGAAAAAGGAAGGAGTCTGAATACTTTCCGAATGCACTGTATTTAGAATAATACTGTGAAATTGTGAAAATGATAATGCCCTTTTAGTGTAAGAGCTGTTTGAAAAGACTGCCTGCAATTTCTGCCTGTTTTGGTGGGATGTAGTCTTGGCCTGCCTGGTGACATCACCAGCCGGTAAATTAGTTAATAGACCAATAAGAAAGAGTTCCAAACCTCTCTGCCAATAACAGCTAGTTTTCAGTTTTCCTCTCGCCATTCAGGCCTCTCCCAGACAGTCCTAGCAAAATTCTTGCTTGAGAAACTGCTCTTTGCTAAGAAGCTATTTTTGTTTCTTTTTGACCATTTGAACTTAAAATAATCACAGTAACGTACTTAATTGTTAGCCAGAAGTGATTTGATATTGAGATAAAAATGGCCGTATTGGACCTTTTTTAATGTGGAATTTGGTTTACACAGAAACCAGCTAGACCACACCTTGGCAGACTGCACCTATTCTGCTTCTCGTGTCCCAGGTGCTGTGAATTGAACCAGTGTCAGAACAGCACAGCAACAGCATTGGTGTGTTTTCTCTTTCTGTTTGCCAGGAAGGAATGTGTGTGTGTGCGCCAGGACAAAGGAGCGATCGGTTACCATCGTAGACGAGGCGGTGTTTGCGGTCTGGTGAGGGCATGTGAAATTTGGGAGGTCGAGGGTTTCTGGTAATACACGTCAGTCAGGTGACTGAGGGGTTAAGTCTGGTGGAGGTCTCTGACCCAAAGCAACTATCTTCTCCCCATGTCTAGGTCCAACATTGAACCCAAACTTCAAAGCTGGAATCCTTAGCGTAGAAACCACCATGCTACTTCAAACAACGAACAGTTTTTTTCCCCCCGTACATCATTGCATAATATTGCACGCGTGATAGAACAGCAGACTATGTACTACGATTTTTTTTTTACCATGATGCTGGATGCTCATCTCCTTCTGTTTTAAAAAACAAAACAAAAACAAATGCGCCTGGGGCAACCAGTGGCGCTGTTTTACCTTATGCAGATCTCAGCTTTAACATGCGTGATCATTCCTATGTGTAAAGTCAAAGAGAAGGCAGTCTGCTTGTAAATGTTTGGGCAGTAGTGACTTTAGTTCTGGGCTGTGACCTGAGCTCACTCTGTGATGTCAGTCATATTCAGTAACCCATAGAAGCCCATACAGACAGATATACAGCCGTCCTCTGTCTGCCTCCTCTCTCTGTTCTCCTAAAATGGGTAAAAGAGGACTGGACTGAAGGGATGGTCAGGCAGCCGGACGCCTGTCGGTGTTGTGGTCTGGCTGTAATCCCCTCCTTTTCATCTGACTGTGGACAGATTGATATAGAGAGAGGGAAAATGGAGAGCGAGTGGGAGAGAAGAGAAAAGAGGCAGTGTGTGAGAGAAAAGGCCATGTAAGGCAACCAAGCACCAAGTTGAAAGGCGGAGGGACAGTGTTTTTCAGATGTGCTTCAGTCAACGCCACAGCTTCTGTTTGGGCCTTCATTTTGATAGACGCCCGTCTGTGCCCCGGGACAAACAGCTGAACACACACTGACTCTACACAGTGGGGTCCCTCTCTTTATGGGTCCCCTGGCCCCCTAAACCGCCACCCCGTGCTGCCTCCATTCTGCCCTCTACACCCCTAGCAACACGACCCAGCCTGGCAGCATGGTGTCAGGGACCAGGGGTAGATTTATCGACGGACACCTTTGGGGTATTAATACCGTGTTGTGATGGCCTGTTGACAGAGCAGATTACAGGGCGAGTATGTCTGTTACCATGACCTCATCATTGTGTGAGAACAACACAGGAGCAGGGCTGACTGTTAGTCTGTCTGTCTCTGTCTGTCACGTTGGTCCCGGGTCTCTGTTGTCCCCTTTTGTGTCTGTACCTTGGAGTAGTGTCTCCTTTAACAGGGGCTAAATGAAAGTCGTTTAGTATTTTGAGCCTTTACAGCCCGTCTCAGTGGCATGTGCAAGTAGTTCAACAAGTAGTTGAATATTTTTGAATGTATTTGAAAATACTCTAATGCACTTACTGAAATATACTCCCATGTATTTAACCCAGGTATTTGAAGATAGTATTTGAAAATACTTTCAAATACAATTTGGTTGAATATTTTTTTTTTTTTACAAATAACCATCCAAATACTCAAATAAAAGTACTTGTTTTGAGCTGTGTATTTGAAAATACTGTTATTTAAATAACAAATACTCAAATACCTGTATTTAAACCCAGGTCTGGGGTGTGTTTGTGTGTGTGTGTTTGGCCTACCTTTGCCAGGGACTCTGTCATAGAAACAAGCTGCATTCCTGAGCCAAAAGGAGTTTGTTGTTGCAGCTCCAAGGACTGGCTTTGAGGGTTACAGACAGAAAGAGGGGGGGTGCGGACACCGACACCATCCACCGTGTCTCAGGATGTCTGGTATGTGTTTTGTTTCTTAACTCATGCCACCATGTGATCCCCATTGCATCATTCGGCCAGTAGAGATGGAGGTTGGTGTGACGTGAGGCCCGACTGCCTGCCCCACTTTTTATTGATGAGTTTATGCTCTTTGGCACCAGACTGCCATAGCCCACGCTGCTGAGAGGTCCTCCGCTAGCAGCCAGCCAGCTACTACTACTACTACTACTACTAACAAAACTGACATAACAGCTGCCCAGCACAGCCCAGAGAGAGAAACCCCAGCACTGTGCCTACCAGAGACTACAACACTGTACTTATCAGAGAAAGAGACCAGAGGGGGAGAGACAAGACATCAGGAGCAGTGAGATCGAGAGAGCGAGAGGGGGGGACCAGGGCCCTTGGTGTGACCCAGCCCAGGGTTGGTGCTGTGCTGTTTGGTGCTCTACTCCCTAAGGCTGCTGCCTCAGCTCTTCTGTTAGCGGGAGACACTGCTGCTGTTTGGTGTAGGGCTGTAGAGAGAGGAGGAGAAGGCCTCCCAGGCTTCCACAGACATGCCTGCTCCCAGAGTGAGCCGCTTCCAGCCGCAGCGGAAGATCAGTCGCACTCAGATCATCCTCAGCAGTGAGTAGAGCTGCACTGGTAGGGTGGTGGGTGAAGGGGCTGCAGATTTGGTTGGGTATTGGGGACGTGAGGTGAGGTAGGGGGTTGTTGTGTAGTGGGACAGTTGATGGGTGTAATGGGTAGGGAAGTGATGGAGGGGGCAGGCTACTACATCACTGATTGCATGCTATGGATCATTGCAGTAGTTGAAGAGTGCCTCTCTTATCAAGTAGTGCTAACACAAGTCTTTATGTAACTTGTATAACATTAATTTCTTATGCTCTATCCGAGGTGTCAGTGAAAACGAGGTGTTAGTTGCCTGTAGTGTAATCTACTCTATATGCACTGTCCCCATGGGTGATGATGGACACAGTTCAGCTGGAAGGAACATGATGAGTCTGATTGGCTAAGCTGTGTTCCATACTTTGGTGCTCTGTAGCAGCAGTAAGCCTCTGGCAGAAGGAGAAAGGGCAAGGAGGGAGAGGGCAGCCTTGACCTCTGCTTCTGTGCTTTAGCTGATCTTTGAAAGAGAAAGAATCACATTACATTTGCCACTGAATGTCAGAAACGCATAGGCTCTGTTGAGTCCACACAACTAATACAACCCTCCAGTACTATCAGAACAGATACAGATGGGCATAGTTCTGAATGCTAGAGGGAAATTCCCGCATCGTTTCAAAGAGACTGACTCAACAGACCGACAGACACGGCGCCTGGCTGCTCCATCTCATTCTCATGTCCTCAGCACCGGTGTTCAGTTGGTGTTCAGTTAGCTCCGTCCAGCTAGCTCGGCGTGTTCAGTGCAAGCTGAGTGTTTTCGGCGTGCCCTGTGGAAAGCATAGTCTCTAAATGCATGGCTACTAATCAAATTGGGACACATGTCCTAACAATGCAAAATAGTTGCATTTGGGTCTAGCCCATGGGTGCTGTATCTTTGGGGCTGGGGTCTAGTGCTCCGTAGGGGCTGTTAGTTCTGAGGCTGGGGTCTAGTGCTCCGTAGGGGCTGTTAGTTCTGAGGATGGGGTCTACTGCTCCGTAGGGGCTATTAGATCTGAGGCTGGGGTCTAGTGCTCCGTAGGGGTTGTTAGATCTGAGGCTGGGGTCTAGTGCTCCGTAGGGGCTATTAGATCTGAGGCTGGGGTCTAGTGCTCCGTAGGGGTTGTTAGATCTGAGGCTGGGGTCTAGTGCTCCGTAGGGGCTATTAGATCTGAGGCTGGGGTCTAGTCCTCCATAGGGGCTGTTAGTTCTGAGGCTGGGGTCTAGTCCTCCGTAGGGGCTGTTAGTTCTGAGGCTGGGGTCTAGTGCTCCGTAGGGGCTGTTAGTTCTGAGGCTGGGATCTAGTGCTCCGTAGGGGCTGTTAGTTCCGAGGCTGGGGTCTAGTGCTCCATAGGGGCTGTTAGTTCTGAGGCTGGGGTCTAGTGCTCCGTAGGGGCTGTTAGTTCCGAGGCGTTGGCAGAGCTCCATGATGAACTCATCCACAGGTGCCGGCTGGCCTGGTCTGGGGCTCTATAGCCCTGGTCGCCTCCCCTAACACTGTGGCTGAGCCAGAAATAAAATGTTTACCTTCGCCTATGGAGGGAGGGAACCTGCGCTGCGTCCGCTTATGGCCGTAGTGTTTCCAAGCAGAGCAGCTTTTATTAGGTGATGTTACATCAGACCTGAGCTGAGGCATCCGGCCTGGTGTCAGGTGCTGCGTCTCAGTGTCAGTGGCCCTCCCTGGGGTAATGGAGATGGCAAGCTCTGCTGCTGACAGCCCTGCTAAGGACAAGGGGAGGGGGGGTAGAGAGGTCACTGTCCTACTGACACCTAGACCCCCTGTCTTCCCCTCTGCCCCAGAATAATACCCCACCTTGGAAAAGAGGTTGAAGGTGCAAGGGTTTGTGGGTAGTGTATATGGCCTGTCCTGTCATTACATTTGTCTACATGTCTGTACTGTATGTCTGTCTTCCTATGGGAGACGGGAATGGTTGCACTGCAGTCATTAACCGTCCGTATCACAACCAGCCGTGATCGGGAGTCCCATAGGGCGGCGCACAATTGGCCCAGCGTCATCCGGGTTAGGGGAGGGTTTGGCCGGGGTAGTCCGTCATTGTAAATAAGAATTTGTTCTTAACTGACTTGCCTAGTTAAATATAGGTTGAATAAAAATAAATAAATATTATATCACAGGCCGCCTGCCATCGCAAACAGCTAGACTCCTATAAAACTGTTTTTTGAACCGTAAAGCAAGATGTTCTGACATGCAGCACCTAGCATCATCCATCACCACACCTGTCACAACCGCTTAACCTGATTGGCACCCCAAACTGCAGTGAAACTCTTATAGCCAATCACATCCAGGCATAGAGAGCCTGGGGAGTCAGAAGGACCAATAATCTGTACCCTGATGACTCTTCGTCCACTTACTTGGCAGTTTTTCTCCCAGCACCCACACACCATAAATCTGTCAGCCTGTTAACAGTAGCAGCACTCCATTTCACAAATGGGGAAGCCATTATTTAGACGCAGCGTATTTGAGTGTTAAGCTGCGAGACTCTCCTAACTCCTCTGCGTTGGAGGGGGGATTCATTTGCGGGTTGCACGCAGTGTTACAGCAGCAGTGTTGGAGTAATGAGACAGGGAGCCAGAAGGTGTTAATGTCATTGGGAAAGTGATGGAACACTTGGGGATGTATTATGTCTCTGTTGTTGCCACATATAATTGGCTTACATCTGTATGGTGAGACGAAGAGAATCCGCTGATGTTTTGGTGGAGATTAAGACTTGTTTTGGTCCTCTTGTGGTTGCTTTGATTATTGATTGGTGGAATTAGATGACCCTGAGATTTGATTAATTGGAAATGAGCAGAAGCTTCTCAATATATTATACTGTAATTACTTACTACTGGTCACTAGAGAAAATGATGAATGCTTCACCATGTATTTGCCACTCTGAAACCAAAGCACACTGAACAGTAAACAATATTAACAGCCCACAGTTCTAGCAGTATATTTGACCAGAAAATGCATGTGGAGTGGATTGATAATTGTTTGTTTTGCCAAGTCATGTGGAATTTCACTCTGAGTGCCTCCTGCCTTGGGCCTGTCAGCAGAATATAGAGGACTGTGGGTAATTAGACTGGGCCTGTGTTCTCTCAGGTCAGTAGGGAGCCGGCCTCCTGGCCCTCCAACCTCTCAACATGATTGATCAATAATCATTAACCGAGATGGCCTCACAAAAAGTCATTTTGGCTCACCTTAAGTACATCAGTCATAATTTCCTCTCCAACTTTCTCCCTCTCTTTCGGTGAACCAAAAGACATTACCACATTACCTACAGGAAATCTTTGAATATTGAGTTTGACATTTATTACTGTTACTGTGAAGATTTCAAAGCTGAATCTGTCAGTTAAAATAATTTAAGGATGTAAACACTGTAGTTCCATAAGTTCCTCCCAAGACCTCTTCCTCTTCTTGACCCAGCCCAAGTGAATGGATGACCTGGCTAATGGTTGAGAAAGATCTCGCTCTCTCTCTCTGTATGGTGCCCAAACTCAATAAGTGCATCGATGACGTCGTCCCCACAGTGACCGTACGTACCCCAACCAGAAGCAATGGACTACAGGCAACATCCTCACTGAGCTAAAGGGTAGAGCTGCCGCTTTCAAGGAGCGGGACTCTAACCCAGACGCTTATAAGAAATCCCGCTATGCCCTCAGACGAACCATCAAACAGGTAAAGAGTCAATACAGGACTAAGACTGAATCGTACTACACCAGCTCTGACGCTCGTCGGATGTGGCAAGGCTTGAAAACTATTACAGACTACAAAGGGAAGCACAGCCGCGAGCTGCCCAGTGACACAAGCCTACCAGACGAGCTAAATCACTTCTATGCTCGCTTCGAGACAAGCAACACTGAAGCATACATGCGAGCATCAGCTGTTCCGGATGTCTATGTGATAACACTCTCCATAGCCGATGTGTGTAAGACTTTTAAGCAGGTCAACATTCACAAGGCCGCAGGGCCAGAATGATTACCAAGACGTGTACTCTAAGCATGCGCTGACCAACTGGCAAGTGTCTTCACTGACATTTTCAACATGTCCCTGACTGAGTCTGTAATACCAACATGTTTCAAGCAGACCACCAAAGTCTCTGTGCCCAAGAACACAAAGATAACCTGCCTAAATTACTACCGACCCGTAGCACTCACGTCTGTAGCCATGAAGTGCTTTGAAAGGCTTGTTCACATCAACACCATTATCCCAGAAACCCTAGACCCACTCCAATTTGCATACCACCCCAACAGATCCACAGATGATGCAATCTCTATTGCACACCACACTGCCCTTTCCCACCTGGACAAGAGGAACACCTACGTGAGAATGCTATTCATTGACTACAGCTTCACCATCGAGAGCATCCTGACTGGTTGCATCACCGCCTGGTATGGCTACTGCTCGGCCTCCGACCGCAAGGCACTACAGAGGGTAGTGCGTACGGCCCAGTACATCACTGAGGCAAAGCTGCCAGCCATCCAAGACCTCTATACCAGGCGGTGTCAGAGGAAGACTCCAGCCACCCTAGTCATAGACTGTTCTCTCTGCTACTGCACGGCAAGCGGTACCGGAGCGCCAAGTCTAGGTCCAAAAGGCTTCTTAACAGCTTCTACCCCCAAGCCATAAGACTCCTGAACAGATAATCATGGCTACCCAGACTATTTGCACTGCCACCCCACCCAACCCCATCCCCCTCTTTTACGCTGCTGCTACTGAGTTTATTATTTATGAATAGTCACTTTAACTCTACCCACATGTACATATGACCTCAATTACCTCGACTAACCGGTGCCCCCGCACATTGACTCTGTACCAGTACCCCCTGTATATAGCCTCCCTACTGTTATATTATATTACTGCTGCTTTTTAATTATTTGCTATTTTTTATTTATCTATTTTTTACTAAACACTGCATTGTTGGTTAAGGGCTTGTAAGTAAGCATTTCACTGTAATGTCTACACCTGTTGTATTCGGCACATGTGGAAAATAAAATTTGATTTGAGATGAAGGGTCAAAACTTTATAATAAACCCTCTTGAGAGCATGATGACACATCCCCAAAGAGCCCCTTCACACAGGTCCCAGGTCAGACCCCAGGTCAGCAGGCCAGGTAACAGACCGAGGGAGTGATTTATGTCTTCCTGACCCAGGAACAGTGAAGTAGGACAAGACAGGCTGGACCTGAAGAATAGTGAGACACTACAGGGGCTGGAACACAACATGACTGTTTCACAGAAAGAGGAAAACCCTCATCTCTTCCTCTCCTCCTTTCATCTCCTCTGTAGATCTGTGTGATGTAACAGGGAGGAAACAAGCACATGTCGTTAATTAGAAAAGAACACATTAGAAGAGAGCCCATCATGCTGTGTTTGTACAATACCTTTATGGTCCGGTGGGGAAACGCACCAATGCAGTGTGATCAGAGGAATGCTCTGATTTCTTGTTTGTAGCTCTTTCTCTAGTATTCATCACTCTACATCACTCTTCTTACTTTGTGTGCCTCTTTCTGTCTCGCTCTGTTTAGATTTCTTTCCTCGTTTTCTGGGTTTTTGACTTGGTTTGTCTCTAGAATTGATACACACACACACACACGGTGTGATGATGTGAAGGGCGACGGGGGGGGGGGGGGCATTGCTCTGCCCTTCACCCATGAATAATTTATCAAGACCAGGAAGTGTGCTGCGCGGACAAACCGGAGCGTGGGACCACATCCTGTAAATGCCTCCCTCTCTCTGTCTACTCCCTCCCTCCTCTCCTCCCTCCCTCCCTCCCTGTCTGCTGCGTGTGTCTTATTGACCTGAGCACCAGCGTAGCCCTGGCTCCAGGCGTGGCGTACTGTTAGTAGCAGCTCGGGACGCTGTGTGTGTTAGAGAAACATGGTGCTCTATCGGAGTTCCCAGGACTCTGCAGATGGGGTGGCCGCCAGCGGAGCCATGATGCCTGGGACTGAGTTTGGGACTGGAGCTGGGGTTTTAGTTGGTACTGGGTCTATGGCTATGGTTAGGACTAGGTCCAGGGCTGTGGTCGGAGCACCTAAAGACTGCCCGGACGATGGACTGTGGCAGTATATCTGCTGTCAGAAGAGGCCTGCAGTCTCCCTGCCATCATGTAGGTGTGATGATGCTCTCTCTCTGCTCCCTGGCTCAATGGGGCTTCTCATACTGTTAGACAGGATGTGTGTGTGTGTGTGTGCAAGTTTATTTTGTGAGGTATACCTCAGTTTTCGCGTTCCTAGGCCATTTGAAAAAGCTATCTTACCATCTGTAGGTTTCTAAGTCCAGTGACATATTCTCTGGCATTAATCGGAGTTTCATATATGGTCTGTATTTCAGTAATGGGGAAGTCTTGATTGAACATTGTCGCAGTGTTTATTTAACTGTGGATGCACTGTTGTTGGTCTTTAGCCATAGAAAATACTGTTAGAATGGATTGTATATCCATGCAGCAGAAGTATTTCAGTCCCAGTATGGGATCTAATGATGTGAGAGGAATTAATAGAGAGGATGGAAACCTCAGTGTCTATCCTTACAGAGACAAAGTGCTGTTGGGTGCCGGCCAACCGCGGAGTGCTTTTGTCTTACCTTACTCTGAATACGGCTACAGAAGCACTGAGTTTTAGGCACAAATCCATCCATGTCTTGGGGGGGTTACATAGAGGGGTAGAGAGACGGTGAAGCCTGTTGGTTCCATTTTGGAGTGAGTTATTGACTGTAGTGTGTACACACACAGAGCCACACACACACACACACCGTGGCTGTGTTGATGTAGGGTGCGGCCATGTTAACACATAAGAGAAGCAGCGCTGATGGTAATACAGTAATGCTGTGGACAGAGGATGGAGCAGCAAACCTCACCCTGCCTGATGTTATCTGCTCCAGATGGCTAGCTACTAATCTAATACTGCTTGATTTAGTGGTTGGAAAAGGAAACTGCTTTATTATTAGGTTTGGGTGATTCGTTACAGAACATAAATCTAGATATTATAGATGAGAGCTAGAGTTTCTTTACTGTTCAGTGCTGGTGTACAGGAAGAAAACAGATTTTCCCATGTAGCTACTTATTGTTTCTCATTACATAACGTGATTATCTGAATGCATTGCTCCTAGTCCCATGTCGCAAAATTAATTTAGCTCAATTTCTAACTCTCTGTAAGGGGAGTGGCCCTTTCACAACACTGTTGTTGTCCAGACAGACACCCCATCTCAGGCCTGCTACGAGTCATGCTCTGGGTGACTGGTCTTGTTTACACTCATCTATGAGATGCTACTTTTATCATCGGCCACGGAGACAGTTTCTGCTGTGTTTACAACTCCGCTGTTTGGTGAGAGTGACCACAGCGCTGAGACTGTCTGTCACACATTTCATTTCCCTGCTCTTTATAACAGGCCTGGGATCAGTTTCAGACTATTTTTCTGCTCGCACAAAGCACCACTGGGAGTCATTGTGCTGCAGCCATCATTACCCAGCCAACAGTCCTACCTGGAAAGGATTGTTATGGATTGAGTGGTATCTCTCTATCGCTCTATCTCTCTACACCATTGCCACTGTGTACTGCTGTTTCGGTTGTGTAGGTGAAGAAACCAGACAGGAAATGTCAGTTGGCATGGCTCCATCACATAATAGAATATATGAGGTCTATACCCTGTACCTCCAAACTAGGAGTGGGCGATATACCGGTTTGATAGTAAAAACCGGTATTGTGCCGCGCCATGATATGGATTTAGCAATATCATGGATACCGCGATTTATTCAGAATTCATAAATTCGAATTTTGCATCAATATTTTTTTGTTCCAAATTTCAACTGAGTGATAGTACTAAGTAGCTACATCTTTTTTTTATTTTTTTTATCCAACCTTTCTTGGTTCTTACGAATAAAAGAATGTATGTTAATATGTTGACCTATTTTTATGAGCGCACGTCGCATGCACTTGTTGCACGCATGTAGTGCTAGCAACAAAGAAGTGTGCAGGCAGCTGCAGTTAGGAGGCAGGTTAACTATTGGGGGAAAACTTTACAATCCAGGATGAGCGAAAACACAGAAATTGATGTTGCTCAAGAGCAGGAGGATAAATTGGTTAAGAAGAAAGGGGGCACCTCTGTTGTTTGGAACTGGTTTGGCTTTAAAATCTCCGACCCCGACCAAAACACTACCCTATGCAAGTTGTGTCGTCGTGTTGTCTTAGCAAAAGGTGGAAACACGACCAACCTGTTCAATCACTTAAAAAACATACATGTCCGTGAGTATGAACAATGCACCAGAATGCGTGAGACAGTAAGCCCAGGAGCTCGCCCGGAGCTCGCCCGAAGACAAGCCAGACTCGCACTCAACAATCAATTATATCATCATTTGCTGCCGGTACTTGCTATGAGAAGACGAGCAAAAAATGGATAGACATCACAGCTGCGATTACAAATCACATAGCGAAGGACATGGTACCGATTCAAACTGTGGAGAAAGAGGGGTTCAGAAAGTTGATTCAAACTCTGGACCCAAGATATGAGATCCCGAGCCGCAAATATTTTAGCCAAAAATGCCTGCCACAGCTTTACACAGAATGCTGGGACAGAGTTTACAGTGAGATAAATAACATTCCATTCTTCTCCACTACTGCCGATCTATGGTCAAGTCGTACCACAGAACCTTATATAAGCCTCACAATCCATTACATAGACGGTGACTGGAAACTGAAAAGTAAGTGCCTACAGACGTCTTATTTCCCAGACGACCACACCGGGGAAATAATTGCAGGTGGGCTGAGGGACAAAATCGTCTCTTGCAGAGGATCACACTGACAGGGAGAAAGAAGCTTCCACTGCTCATCAATCAGGCAAGAAGCCCAAGAAGAGCCTTGGGAGCTTCTTTAAGCAGACCAGCAGTGCACCTGCCTCATGTTCAGAGAGGCAGATCATTGAGCAAGAGCTGAATAGCTACATTCTGGCAACGGCAGCAGACAGCGAGTCTGATCCTTTGGAGTGGTGGCGATTTCACGGATCTAATTTTCCACGTGTGAGTTGTCTGGCAAAGAAATACTTATGCATCCCTGCCACAAGTGCCCCCCTCTGAGAGGGCATTCAGCACTGGGGGCAATGTGGTGACATGTCACAGGGCAGCACTAAAGCCAGAAACAGTCAACATGCTGGTATTCCTGGCACGGAACTTGTGAAGAAAGTTCTAGTGAAGATTTGTTGATATTGTTGATAATTGATGGTTGAGGCTTGAAAGGTTTAGTTTCAAACGGTTAGTTTTTTACATATCTACGGACCGTAGCCAAAACAAACACACGTATTTGAATTTGTAATTACCTTATTTTCTTTATCGCCTGTTATTTTTTATTTAATTTTACTTAATATCTAATTTATATATATATATATATATATATAGGCCTACCTACCTCATGTTTACGGAATGCATGTTTGCACAATACAAATAAAAACTTTTCAGGTCCATACGGTCCAATGCCTCACTCTTTCTGGTTATATAAGGTTCAAATACATATTTTCCCTTAACTAATATAATTTAACCAAGAAGGGATATTAAAATGTGATTCATATTTTTTTACGTCATATATCGTGATATCATATCGATATCGTCTGGACAGTGGAAAATATCGTGATATGAATTTTAGCTCATATCGCCCACCCCTACTCCAAACATGGTAAACTGGGCCCCAAGGGGCCCCCCCCCATCACCTGTTGAATGCTGCATTGATCCAGAGGCCTGTGCCAGAGAGGCCAGGCTGGGTCTATATGAGCCGGCAGGTAGCTTAGTGGTTAAGAGCGTTGTGCCAGTAACCGAAAGGTCGCTGGTTCTAATCCCCGAGCCGACTAGGTGAAAATCTGTCGATGTGCCCTTGAGCAAGGCACTTAACCCTAATTGCTCCTGTAAGTCGCTCTGGATAAGAGCGTCTGCTAATTGACTAAAAATGTAAAAAAAAAAATGTAATACGTTTTATTTTCTTACAACCAAATCTCTATTTTTGATGTAAATGGCATGTTACCCAAATACGTCCTTTTAGACACGGCAAAGCTCTCAGTATAGTGATGCAGGTCTTTAGATGTTGTACACATGAAATTGTCATTCCGAACTTTATCCACAACATTATATTCCATTTTGTGCGACTTGAGCCGTTTCCCCTACGCAGCTGTGCAGGCCGGCTGTGTCTGTATATAGTATACTTTTCTAATAAGCGTTCATTTGAATATAGCAGTTCATAGGTGGTATATGCTTGTTCAGCAGATCGGCTTGTTGCTGAGGAGTGTAGAGGGCTGTAGCGTGTGTGTGTGTGTGTGTGTGTGTGTGTGTGTGTGTGTGTGTGTGTGTGTGTGTGTGTGGTGTGGACTGTCACTAGCAGGTCTCTGGTGTAGGGACAGAAGGTTATATATGAGTCACTGCTGCCAAACCTTTATAGATAAAAGCCTTATTCTTCCCTCAGATCTGCAGCTCTCTTTCTGCCCCTCGCTGTCTGTCTTGAATAGCAGATCAATGTATCACTGCTCTACACAGACACTAGCCAGCCTGAATACTGGCAGCCTCTGAAGATTCTTCTCTTTTGGCCAGATCCAAGCCCTCCACCTTCCGTCTACACTGCGCTGGCCATCACCGTAGAGGCTTTTCACCTATCGAACGTAGGCTTCAGTGAATCACTTAAAACCACTTTAGCATGTGTACATTTTATCAACAACAATATATATTTGGTCCCTGACATGTGGAGCTCTCTCACTGATTGATTGTGTGTTTGTGTTTTCTTTCAATGGCCTTGTCTCTACAACCCCCAGATAATCAATGGGGTTTTTTCACTCCATGACTGTTTGGCAGCGGTCCAGTGCCGTCAGTAGATATGACTGCTGATTGGTTGGAGTACCTATGAGAGCAGGCTGATGGACAGCTCTAGGAGTGGATCAGACATTAGGTCACAACCCAGCCGGCCGACAGGGAATTATGCTTAAAAGGATCGGTCTGGCCTGAGAAGGAAAGAGAGTTTAGGAGGAGGTAGTTGAAGTGCGATTTGGGTGTGATGTGATCCTGATTTTGAAAGAAATGCAAGTCTGAAACTTTGAAAGAAATGCTGAGAAACAAGAAGAATGTGGGAGGTGTTGCTTTCCTTCAATAAATGAGACTACATTTACGTCAATGTTTAGGAGTTGAGATTTGAGTCAAAAGTGATGAGTCCTGAGGCCATTTTCTCAGAGCAGATGTGTGACCATCTCTGTGTTGGTGTTCTCTCTCTACAGGCCCCACGTTGCCAAGACAGAGCCCCCAGGTTCAGAATGGACCTTCGCCAGAGGACCTGGAGATGCAGAGAAGGTAAGATCAAGGCCTACAACAGCACTAAACACAACACAACAACACTAAAACAACACTATTCCGGTGGAGAGTTTGGCTGCCTGCAGGTGGTGTTCTCTAACATCCTTGCACCGGGAGAGGCTGATGGTTGCCAGTTTGTGTTCAGGCACAGCGGCAGACACCCCTGGAGTAGAGTATAGCAGGGCTGGGTGGGAGGAGGGGGGGGGCTGTGACTAGCAGGCTATAGCATACAGGCACCACATCAGCGTATCCGGTGGAATCACAGAACGCTTCTCCCCTGCTGAGTACAATGGTACACTTACGGCACGAGGTTAGGAGCTGGCTTAACTATTTCACACACCCACACAGACTCTGTGGGAAGTGTGTGTGTGTATGAGAAAGAGGATCTGAAATGTTTTGTGTGTGTTTGAAGGCTTCAAAATAAGAAATGGACTGATACTCAGAGGCCTTCTTAATGAAAAGCTATTCTACAGCGAGCCCCTATCACTCAGGAGACCTCGGCTTTCTCTCCACTTCTAAAAACATACTGCTCTAAATCCTCTCAGAGCCTCCCTCCTGCTACACGCATGCACACTCAATAAAGCTTGGCATGAGGTCCTTCCGTATTCATATTCAACTGTTACATAAGATTAAGCGTGTGTGTTTTCTCGTGGTTAATGCAATCACTTCTGCTTTGCAGGTCTGACTCAAGCGAGGTCTTAGAGGGGGTACTGTACCTGTAATTGTTTTTCCTTCTCCTTAAATGGCCAGACTCCTGTTCCCCAGTAGGTAATAATAATGAGTGTATGCTGCTAACTCTGAATTTCTCTGTGTGGAGAAGAGGCCCCCTATTCTTCAGTGGGGCACCACAGGGCAGTGCAACGTAGCATTGTAACAGCAGTATTAATCTGAGCCAGCTGCTCTCTGTTGACCATTTTATCACCTGCTCACAGAAACCTGTAAAATTGTATTTAATTAGATGTAGCCTTGTTTCACATGCCCACACAGGGACTGCCTCCTGTCCTGTCCTGTTCCCCTGTACAAAGACGTGGCATCATGACAATATGACCCTCCAACCACCTTGATTGAAGGTGACTGAAGTCAACTCCCTTTCCTCTCATTACCATATCCTGCATCACAGCAGCAGAGAACATTGGTAGTTCAGTAGTGAGTGTTTGGATTGGCCCTGGCCCTCTCTCCTTGTCCTCCAGCCGGTTACAGAGTAATGTGCTTCGGATTTAGATATCCTGGCTGACTGACAGGTAGTATAGGGGGTGTGTGTGATGGTTGTAGAGTAGACGGCTGGCGGTGGTCAAGGTACTGTACTGTGTTATGAATGATGAACAGAGCTCTGACTCCTGGTATGGCAGCAGGCAGCAGTATATATTGTATGCATCTCAGACCATAAAGGCGCCGCAATGATTTGAAGTTGAGATGGAGAGACAAGGTTCTCCGTTTAGCTTCATTATGGTAACTGGTTCTGTGTAAGTCAGGGACCTTTCAATCCCAGACACCCTGCCCATGGGGTTTTTAATTGAACAGCTTTACAGTCTGAAGATAAATCATTCATGACATTTTTTGTTAATCTGCCTAGATTTGGTTGCTTTAGTACCCACTGGTCGTTACGGACAATTAACTGTGAAGATTGTTCAGTGAGTAAGAAAGAATCTGAAGATTCTGTGTGTGTGTGTTTGCGTTTGTTTTGTTTGCGTGCGTGTGTGTGTCCGTCCATTCGGTGTGTAACTGGCCTTTTTGTCTCTTTGTGGTCCCTTCCTGTCCCCTAATGAAACCTGCCACCATCGTCCCATGATTTATGACTCAGCCAACACATACTCTTTTAATGAAATGAATCATCTTGTTTCAGCAGGCTCACTGAGACACCAAGGCCTGCTGTAAGGCCACTTGGAAATGTAGTTGGCAACAGTTTATTGCCAGCGACTGCCTTGGGAATATGTCATTGTGGTATATTGAATGTTTGAAAAACCTCTCATCATTCATACCCGTCCATGTTAAACTCAGATTAGGTGTTCCATAGGGTATATCGCATCTCTGGTTCATATCCTGTAGTAGAGCAGTTTAATGGGCGTGTTCTTGGTGTTGATTTACACAGGCGCGCATGGTTGTGTGTGTGAGTTTGTACTGGAGAGCAAATTCATGACGTGACTTGTTTATATTGGAGCCTCGTAAAGTCGACCCGGCCCGCTCTCTCCCATCTGAAAGTCATGAACTTGTTTCCTGACATGGATTTGATATTAACCCTGTCATTAACAAACTGGATTATTGCTCCATGCTAACATGGGGCACACACACAGGGAGGGGGGTTTGAGAGGTTATTGCTCCATGCTAACATGGGGCACACACACAGGGAGGGGGGTTTGAGAGGTTATTGCTCCATGCTAACATGGGGCACACACACAGGGAGGGGGGTTTGAGAGGTTATTGCTCCATGCTAACATGGGGCACACACACAGGGAGCGGGGTTTGAGAGGTTATTGCTCCATGCTAACATGGGGCACACACACAGGGAGGGGGGTTTGAGAGGTTATTGCTCCATGCTAACATGGGGCACACACACAGGGAGGGGGGTTTGAGAGGTGGGTGGCCTGGTGCTAATAGGCTTGTTGAGTGATTGCCTTGTCTAAAAAACTTACAGTACAGTGAGGGGAAAAAGTATTTGATCCCCTGCTGATTTTGTACGTTTGCCCACTGACAATGAAATGATCAGTCTATAATTTTAATGGTAGATTTATTTGAACAGTGAGAGACAGAATAACAACAAAAAAATCCAGAATATCACATGTCAAAAATGTTATAAATTGATTTGTATTTTAATGAGGGAAATAAGTATTTGACCCCCTCTCAATCAGAAAGATTTCTGGCTTCCAGGTGTTTTTTATACAGGTAACGAGCTGAGATTAGGAGCAAAAGTGTGCTCCTAATCTCAGCTCGTTACCTGTATAAAAGACACCTGTCCTCAGAAGCAATCAATCAGATTCCAAACTCTCCACCATGGCCAAGACCAAAGAGCTCTACAAGGATGTCAGGGACAAGATTGTAGACCTACACAAGGCTGGAATAGGCTACAAGACCATCGCCAAGCAGCTTGGTGAGAAGGTGACAACAGTTCGTGCGATTATTCGCAAATGGAAGAAACACAAAAGAACTGTCAATCTCCCTCGGCCTGGGGCTCCATACAAGATCTCACCTCGTGGAGTTGCAATGATCATGAGAACGGTGAGGAATCAGCCCAGAACTACACGGGAGGATCTTGTCAATGATCTCAAGGCAGCTGGGACCATAGTCACCAAGAACACAATTGGTAACACACTACGCCGTGAAGGACTGAAATCATGCAGCGCCCACAAGGTCCCCCTGCTCAAGAAAGCACATATACAGGGCCGTCTGAAGTTTGCCAATGAACATCTGAATGATTCAGAGGAGAACTGGGTGAAAGTGTTGTGGTCAGATGAGACCAAAATGGAGCTCTTTGGCATCAACTCAACTCGCCGTGTTTGGAGGAGGAGGAATGCTGCCAATGACCCCAAGAACACCATCCCCACCGTCAAACATGGAGGTGGAAACATTATGCTTTGGGGGTGTTTTTCTGCTAAGGGGACAGGACAACTTCACCGCATCAAAGGGACGATGGACGGGGCCATGTACCGTCAAATCTTGGGTGAGAACAACCTCTCAGCCAGGGCATTGAAAATGGGTGGTGGGTGGGTATTCCAGCATGACAATGACCCAAAACACACGGTCAAGGCAACAAAGGAGTGGCTCAAGAAGAAGCACATTAAGGTCCTGGAGTGGCCTAGCCAGTCTCCAGACCTTAATCCCATAGAAAATCTGTGGAGGGAGCTGAACGTTCGAGTTGCCAAACGTCAGCCTCGAAACCTTAATGACTTGGAGAAGATCTGCAAAGAGGAGTGGAACAAAATCCCTCCTGAGATGTCTGCAAACCTGGTGGCCAACTACAAGAAACGTCTGACCTCTGATTGCCAACAAGGGTTTTGCCACCAAGTACTAAGTCATGTTTTGCAGAGGGGTCAAATACTTATTTCCCTCATTAAAATGCAAATCATTTATAACATTTTTGACATGCGTTTTTCTGGATTTTTTTGTTGTTATTCTGTCTCTCACTGTTCAAATAAACCTACCATTAAAATTATAGACTGATCATGTCTTTGTCAGTGGGCAAACGTACAAAATCAGCAGGGGATCAAATACTTTTTTCCCTCACTGTATACATTCAGACATATGCCTCAGGGGGAAAACATTTCCACCTTTTTCTCCCTGTAAAGAATGTCCCTGGACCGTTCCAAATGTTCTGAATGTTCCAAATGTTCCCTGGCTGGTGCATCACCTCATACAAAGACATACCTGACATAGCAATGTGTCTGTCTGTGCCATAGCTCTCTACTCTAGTGGTAGAGTAAGCATTCCTTTACTGTGAGTAGTAGGAGGGCTCCTTGTAAGGATATCTGACCCAATCTTTGTTGATCTTCCAGAAACACGAAAGGCCTGGATGTGTTCAAAGGAGTTATTTTGGTGTGTGTAATGGATCTGGCCCTGAGCCTCCCCTTCACTCAAGCTCTTCTGTTCTGTTCCGGCCCTCATCCATATTTAGCTGTTGCAGTCAATGGAACTGGCTGGGTGCTTAATGTCTGATGTCATCCCTGTGATGCAAACTCAATACAATCCTGCCTGAACAACCCTGGAGAGATGGAGTGGAGAGGGATGGAGGGGGTTGATTATAGGCTACACACTCGCAGGCTCACACACTCATCCGTACTCTCTCAAAAACACACACGGGGCAGAAACAACTCCACACATGGATGCAAGCACACACTTACATTTCCATTGAGAGGTCTGTTTACTATCAGGGGACAGCCTAGTACTTCCAGCCCGACCCTGACAGTGTTTTATTTTTACTAACAATTTTGTTGGAGGTCTATAATTCCAGCAATAAATTTAGCCTGAAGGTCAGGCATGCTTAACCGTGCGCTCACACTCTAATCTTTAGCGTCAGAATGGTGATAGGTGTGAAATTACTGAGTCCGTTCATAGTAACTTTCCAATACACCCATCCATCATCGAGCCACCAGTCTATTTTCACACACCGGGTTAAGAACTGTCCTGTGGTCAGTGCTGGTGACCCTCAGTAATGCAGAGGTCCAGTTTGTCCGTGTTCCAGAGCTGATCTCTGCTCTCTGTTCAGCCCCATGCTGTGTTGTTGGAGGTGAGAGAACTGACTGTGTGATGGATGTGGAGTCACTCAGTCTACAGTTAAAACTAGCACTGTCTGCAACACTACACCTGGCTGCTTCCTCTCTGCTTGGAATATCTGAATAAAATACTGAGGGTCAAGGGAACAGATTGTCAAATTAAAAGGCAGAAAGGGGTGAGAGAGGGATAGCGAGTGAAAGGCCCAGCTGTTGACTCCTAGCTCCAGCTGGACAGACTAGTGGCGCGGCCCCAGCCAAACGGCTCTCTCACTACTCAGCTATGGCCTCAGGGCAGCACAAGGTATCCCAGGGATCAGTGTGTGTGACTGTGTGTCACAACTCACATATACATTGAGTGTACAACACATTAGGAACACCTTCCTAATACTTTTGCCATCTTAACAGCCTCAATTTGTCAGGGCATGGACTCTACAAGGTGTCGAAAGCGTTCCACAGGGATGCTGGCCCATGTTGACTCCAATTCTTCCCACAGTTGTCAAGTTGGCTGGGTGTCCTTTGGGTTGGTGCAACATTCTTGGGAAAACTGTTGAGCGTGAAAAACCCAGCAGCGTTGCAGTCCTTGACACACTCAAACCGGTGCGCCTGGCACCTACTACCATACCCCATTCAAAGGCACGTAAATATTTTGTCTTGCCCATTCACCCTCTGAATGGCAAACATACACAATCCATGTCTAAATTGTCTAGAGGCTTAAAATGTATTCTTTAACCTGTCTCCTCCCCTTCATCTACACTGATGGAAGTGGATTTAACAAGTGACATCAATAAGGGATCATAGCTTTCACCTGGATCCACCTGGTCAGTCTGTGTCATGGAAAGAGCAGGTGTTCTTAATGTTTTGTACACAGTGTATGTGTGTTTGAGGGAAAGAGCAAGCCATTGAACATAATGTGGATACCCCATTTACAGTAAGTCCAACAATGACACACCAAATTCTTGAATGACCACATGAAATGAGCCCTGGTTGTTTGTATATCCATCTCTTAAATCCATTCCATGCTCTGTCATGCATTGCTATGTCTACTCTGACTATTTCGCAGTGTCATTTTTTTTTACCACACAATAAATAAATACTTCGATTACTCTCCTCGGTCAGAATGTCGCTGGTCGTGGTTTCCAGAGGATTACACAGGCAAAGATGTGGATCTTTGTATTTTTCTCCTTACCCCAAATCTCTCTCCCAATCCTAAATCCCAGGCCTTCAGAAGACACGACAGACACCACAGCCATGGGAAGACTGTTAGACGCCTCTTTAAATGTCCCTGAGATTCCCAGTATTAACCTACCGTTAGATTAAAAAGACATGAGGTGGCATAATGGGGTTTATAAATAGCTGGTGTGAAGCTATAGCAGGTTGGCTGTAGCGCTGCGGCTGCTGAGACAAAGGCAGATATCATAGACAGGTGTGTGCCTTTCCAAATCATGTCCAATCAATAAAATGTACTACAGGTGGACTCCAATCACGTTGTAGAAACATCTCAAGGATGATCAATGGAAACAGGATGCAACCTGAGCTCAATTTCGAGTCTCATAGCAAAGGGTCTGAATATTTCAGTTTTTTATATTTAATACATTTGCAAAAATGTCTACAAATCTGTTTTCGCTTTGTCATCATAGCGAAATCTGATTTAGAATAGGGCTGTAACGTAACAAAATGTGGAAAAAGTACTTTTCGAACGCACTGTAAATATTTTGTCTTGCCCATTCACCCTATGAATGGCACACACAATCCATGTCTCAGTTGTCTCAAGGCTTAAAAATCCTTCTTTAACCTGTCTCCTCCCCTTCAGCTACACTGATTTAAAGTGGATTTAACAAGTGACATCACTAAGGGATCATAGCTTTCACCTGGATTCACCTGGTCAGTCTATATTCCTAATGTTTTGTACACTCAGTGTATGTCCAACACACACACAGGGCTCCTATTGGACAAAAACGAATTCCCCTCCTTGGCTTTGACTAGTGTTCTGATCTGGTCTTCATCAATTGGCTAGGGGGACATGTGGTAGGGTCTGTGAGCTGTAGAGTTGGACTGAGTCCTTTATAGAGTAGCTCCATATGGACTACCTGGGCATCAGTCCACACAGACAAATCTGTTCAGGCCTCTGAGCCAATGAGGAAAGCCGCTCTGACTAACTGGACGGTGGGCTTTCCAGCCTTTGATTCTGCAGCTTTGCTTTCCTTGGCTGTCGGAATCAAGGATAACAGCATCACACTGTTGCTACACCCAAAAGCTTGGACTGATTGCAATTTGTTCTCAAGACCACTCCAAAGATGCTTACTCTTCAATGCAGAATTTTCTATATTTTTAATAAGGATGTTGCCTAACATCTGCTCCTGCCCAAACCTTGGTTCTAATTTAGTCTTTATTTATATTCTGCCCTCGTCCTGAGGCATTCATACTGTAAAGTCCTCCTCCCCCGCACAGTTCTGACTGGTTTCCTACTGTCTAAATAAGTCATTTGTCAAACACATTCAAGTGATTCTTTTTTTCTTTGTAAAATAGAGCCCTTTTTTTTTTTGAGTCCGTAGTAGTAAGTTGTTCGGATTCAGGCCCCCCTTAGCAACCGTTTCCCAGGCAACGCATGTCAGGAACTGAGACGCCAGTAAATGGATCAGCAAGGTTTTTCACATCTTTGAAGCCTTCATTTCCTTAAGTGGGAGAGAGGCAAAGTCAGAGACAAATCCGGCCTTTTTCCACTCAGTGTGTATGTTGGTCTCCTGTGAGAAAGTGAGGGAAAGTCTGTGTTTGTGTGTTGACATGCGGTGAGGCATCCTTTGATCATTTCTCATCTGGTTCCATTCTTCTATTCAATAGGACCTGCAGGGAGCTGCCTTCCTCTCTCAGCAAGACAGAGATGTATTATTAATTCTCCAGCTTGGCTCACCATGATGATACATTGTATTGTTAAACAGTATGAGAGTTATAGTTGTCATATCCCAAAAAGCTTCTATATTGGAATGTAAAGAACTTGGTCATTCAGCTAATGGGGACAGTATACACTTACTCAACTGACATCCCTAAATAGTTGTCTTTATGATCCCTCATCTGAGAAGGATGATGCCTTTACTGCTTCAGAATATCCATGTTCATCTCAAGGAGAACATTACTCCAACATGACGTCCCTCCCTTGAAAGTTACACGGGATGTAAACAAATCGCTGTCACCTTGACGAATGGCAGGCAGTCCGCCCGTCCCAGCTTCTCTGTCTTAACTCCCCTCCCCTCATGCTCCCCCTCTCCTTCCCTCTCTCAACACCATCTCTCCTGACAGACAGGGAGGCCTGGGGCTTATTATAATGTTTTTACAATTTTTTTAAATTACATTTTCACAATTATTCCCGCACAGGGACATACTATACAGTTGAACAGTAATTCATCCAACAGGATTTTTTTTTCTTACCCATCCACCCAGTTTTAACCCCTTCTCTCACCCTGGTGCTTATTTTAACTGTTCTCCATGCGTGTTGTGTAGGAATGTTATGATCTCGTATGCCAGGGAATGCAGTACGTGTCAGATAGCATTGCACATAAAAACTAAATAAAAACGCTGTAGGGAATTAGTCTGAACCATTGCTGTGGACAGATATGGAATGTCATGTCACTATAACCCAAGTTAACCAAATGTCTACATTGTAGTCCCTTTTTGGTGAAGCAAGTCTTGTTTCATATAGTGTGTAGCATTAAAATGTAACATATACTATCCCCTGGTATTAGGCTATTCCTATACAGTTTACCTCTGTTTTGTATGGTGTAACTACTCTCATATATGATGGGGTCATTGGGATTGCACGTCAATTGCATTATTCCCTACTGACCTTCTCCAACCCGGTCTGCCTTCTATTGGTGTGTGTAATAACCCCTTCCTGCTGCTCTTAACACCATCCTGCCAAATGTAACCTCTGGCATACTTATATTAGATATCACTGCTGCCCCTGGTATACATTTGAATCGTGGTGTTTAAAGAGGCTTGTGCAGTGGTCTCCAGTAGCCTGTCAGCACTCCTGTCACAGTTTGATGATCCTCTAGATGGTGGAGCTACCCCGCGCCCCTCCCAGACTGCCCCTGGGTGCTGATAGTCTACTGTATAATGTAGTGTATATCTGCTGTACTCTCTACTGTAACTATATCACTGTGGAAATCAGGGGATGTTATCCTATAGAGTAGCCCTTGGGAATGGTCCTTCGAGCCTCATACTCCACCTCTAGACCTCTAGTGGCCCAGCGCCTAATGAATAGTAGGACACTCCTGCTCTTTAATTAACTCAGTGAGGGAGAGGGAGGAGAGGAGGGAGGTGAGGGAGGGAGGGATGGAGGTAAGAGAGGGGAGAGGGAGATGAGGACTAAACTGGGAGAGTAGTGTTCTGCTCCTGTCCTCTGCGCTCAATACTCCCTCTCTTACTGTAATGAGGCTCTCATTATGAAGTGCTCCAGGAGCGAGGAGTTGGGCCTTCCTCTGGGAGCCTGCTGGGTACAGCTACGGTTCGGTAACAGTGCAGTGTGATATGGGGACACCTTGTAGAGTGAGACTGGTGAATATGGAGAATGGGGTCAGTGGTACTGGGGTAGGCCTGGGGGAAGCCTTGCTGAGGCGACAGCTAGTGAAAGCCTTCTCAGCCTCCTCCACACTGGTCCTGGGAGAGAGAGGATCTCCACCAGCTAAATCGGACTTTCTCTCAGCCCTTCCTCTGGCTAATCCAGCCTACGGCCCGTAATACTGTCCCTGTAATACTAGCTAAAGCTTTACAGTCTTAAGTAACATTCAAATTATTCTCATGTGGTTCTTAAACTATGTACAGTATGTTAATGATGGATTATGTCACTGGTGATATTAGTCAATGGTCATCATTTCAGTCAATGTAAGGCATTTCAAGGCTTTTTAGAGCTTCATCAAGAAAAGAAGAGAGATTTGCCCTCCATTAAATCCCCTGCCTCAGCTCACTGAAGTCCATTAAGTCATTCTGGGTCGATAACATTGATTGATTGATCCTGCTATTCCCCGAGTTGGCACATTGAGGGTTTATTGATGTCCAGTTTCCACTCTGACTGGTCTCACTGCTTCTCTCAGCACATAGTGTAGAGTAGATTCAGGTACAGATGAGTCCTATTCTACTGGGTTTCGCTGGGTGGAAAATATGCTGCATGAGTAGCTCGGGCGGGGGCAGGGTGGACACACACAGTGCACTTATGGGAAAAGGTAAAGGAAGTGCTGTTTTTCATAAACAGGTGTATCGTAGCTCGTTTACACCCCAGGTGAACTGACATCATTCTCCTCCAGGCCTATTTGGGACATGGAAACGATTTGGTTCCCATCATGTTCCTCTCTAAAGGGCGTGTGGAGACTTGATGTTGCCTCACCAGGGGATGCAGAGCCAGGGATGTAGGAGGGGTTCAATGACAAGTTAGCTGGTGACAGGTGGGATAGAGTATTCAGGGTATGTACCTTGAGGGGGGGTGTCTGGCTGTGACATCATCATTGAGGAACAAGTGTTTGTAGCTAGGTCCTGGCCAGATGGAGAGAGGGGGAGATGTGACGTCACACCAGACAGCGTTTGACACTGAGGACTGACGTTGAGCTGATGATTCAACTGGAACTGGGTTTGGTTTACAGTGAGAAGAGGGAAGGATTGTCTGAGGGAAAAGGGCATGCGTACCGTTCCTATACAAATAAAGCACCACAGATTAATTTGTCATGCCAGTGGCGTTCCTTCCTTGACATTTGGTCAAGACTTTAAGGGTATCAGGCTGGCACATACACAGTGTACAAAACACCTGCTCTATTTTTAAGACAATTGAGACATTGATTGTGTATATGTGCCATTCAGAGAGTGAATGGGCAAGACAAAAGATTTAAGTGCCTTTGAACAGAGTATGGTAGTAGGTGCCAAGCGCACCGGTTTGAGTGTGTCAAGAACTGCAACGCTGCTGGGTGTTTCACACTCAACAGTTTCCTGTGTGTATCAAGAATGGTCCACTACCCAAAGGGAATCCAGCTAACTTGACACAACTGTGGGAAGCATTGGAGTAAACATGGGCCAGCATCCCTGTGGAACGCTTTCGACACCTTGTAGAGTCCAACCTTGTTGAGGCTGTTCTGAGGGCAAAAGGGGGTTTAACTCAATAGTAGGAAGGTGTTCCTAATGTTTTGTACACTCAGTGTATGATCCATTACACACACTCCCTGATATCTGCGTCATCCCGTCTGTCCTCTCCACACCTCAACACTGAGGTGTAGCAGTCTGTCTGTACAGGAGATGGATAGGGTTCTGCAGTGTCATTATGACGGTCTGGGTAATGTTGGACAGAGGCCTGGCTGAGGCAGATGAACCCCCACAGAATGGCCAGGTACATCAGTAACCGCCTCCATGGCAGAGAGATGGGGAGAGAGAACAGTCTGTGAAATGGCTTGGAGCCAGACTCGACTACAACACGGTTGGCTACAATAGGCTATGCCAGGAGGCAGCCTGCCTCACCTTTTATTAGAGAATGCTGCCCTCTAGTGGTGAGAGTGAGCTCCAAAAGTATTGAGAAAGTGACGATGAGGTTAAATTGCAGACTGTCAGCTTTAATTTGAGGGTATTGCCATATCGGGTGAACCATTTAGAAATAACAACACTTTTTGTACATAGTCCCCCCATTTTAGGGAACCAAAAGTATTGGGACAAATTCACGTATGTATTAAAGTAGTAAAACGTTTTTGGTCTCATATTCCTAGCATGCAATGATTACATCAAGCTTGTGACTGAATGAATTAATACATTTTTAAAAAATTGTCAAATCGCCAGTTGGCAACCCATCCCATATGGGATTAATTGACACATAAACAAACATTACAATAATTCAGTGATAATTATTCTTCCGGTGTTCCCTGCAGTGCGCATCGCATAAAGAGTGAAAAAATTTAAGTTACAAATCTATACATAATAGTAAATAAGGTTATCCAAACAATAATTATATCCCTAGGGCAGTAAAAAATATACATACATACATACAGTTGAAGTCGGAGGTTTACATACACTTAGGTTGGAGTCATTAAAACTAGTTTTTCAATCACTCCACAAATGTCTTGTTAACAAACTATAGTTTTGGCAAGTCGGTTAGGACATCTACTCTGTGCATGACACAAGTAATTTTTACAGCAATTGTTTACAGACAGATTATTTCACTTAGAATTCACTGTATCACAATTCCAGTGGGTCAGAAAACAGTTTGGAAAATTCCAGAAAATGATGTCATGGCTTTAGAAGCTTCTGATAGGCTAATTGACATCATTTGAGTCAATTGGAGGTGTACCTGTGGATGTATTTCAAGGCCTACCTTCAAACTCACTGCCTCTTTGCTTGACATCATGGGAAAATCCAAATAAATCAGCCAAGACCTCAGAAAGAAAATTAATGGTTCATCCTTGGGAGCAATTTCCAAACGCCTGAAGGTACTACGTTCATCTGTACAAACAATAGTACACAAGTATAAACACCATGGGACCATGCAGCCTTCATACCGCTCAGGAAGGAGACGCGTTCTGTCTCCTAGAGATGAACGTGCTTTGGTGCGAAAAGTGCAAATCAATCCCAGAACAACAGCAAAGGACCTTGTGAAGATGCTGGAGGAAACGGGTACAAAAGTATCTATATCCACAGTAAAACGAGTCCTATATCAACATAATCTGAAAGGCCGCTCAGCAAGGAAGAAGCCACTGCTCCAAAACCTCCATAAAAAAGCCAGACTACGGTTTGCAACTGCACATGGGGACAAAGATCGTACTTTTTGGAGAAATGTCCTCTGGTCTGATGAAACAAAAATAGAACTGTTTGGCCATAATGACCATCATTATGTTTGGAGGAAAAAGGGGGTGGCTTGCAAGCCGAAGAACACCATCCCAACCGTGAAGCACGGGGGTGGCAGCATCATGCTGTGGGGCTGCTTTGCTGCAGGAGGGACTGGTGCACTTCACAAAATAGATGGCATCATGAGGAAGGAAAATGATGTGGATATATTGTAGCAACATCTCAAGACATCAGTCAGGAAGTTAAAGCTTGGTCGCAAATGGGTCTTCAAAATGGACAATGACCCCAAGCATACTTCCAAAGTTGTGGCAAAGTGGCTTAAGGACAACAAAGTCTCAAGGTATTGGAGTGGCCATCACAAAACCCTGACCTCAATCCTATAGAAAATGTGTGGGCAGAACTGAAAAACTGTGTGCGAGCAAGGAGGCCTACAAACCTGACTCAGTTACACCAGCTCTGTCAGGAGGAATGGGCCAAAATTCACCCAACTTATTGTGGGAAGCTTGTGGAAGGCTACCCGAAACATTTGACCCAAGTTAAACAATTTAAAGGCAATGCTACCAAATACTAATTGAGAACTGGGAAATAAAAGCTGAAATAAATCATTCTCTCTACTATTATTCTGACATTTCACATTCTTAAAATAAAGTGGTGATCCTAATTGACATAAGACAGGGAATTTTTACTAGGATTAAATGTCAGGAATTGTGAAAAACTGAGTTTAAATGTATTTGGCTAAGGTGTATGTAAACTTCCGACTTCAACTGTACATATATAGTACCAGTCAAAAGTTTGGACATACCTACTCATTCAAAGGTTTTTCTTTATTTCTCTTTGCTTATTTGAGCTGTTCTTGCCGTAATATGGACTTGGTCTTTTACCATAACTGATTGGCTTAAACGCATTAAGAAGGAAAGACATACCACAAATTAACCTTTAACAAGGCACACCTGTTAATTGAAATGCATTCCAGGTGACTACCTCATGAAGCTGGTTGAGAGAATGCCAAGAGTGTGCAAAGCTGTCATCAAGGCAAAGGGTGGCTACTTTGAAGAATCTGAAATATAAAATATATTTTGATTTGTTCAACACTTTTTTGGTTACTACATGATTCCATATGTGTTATTTCATAGTTTTGATGTCTTCACTATTATTCTACAATGTAGAAAATAGTCAAAATAAAGAAAACCCTTGAATGAGTAGGTGTGTCCAAACTTTTGACTGGTACTGTACATGCATACATACATAACATACAACACAACACTAAATACAGAAAAATGAAACAGAAGGCATTTGAAGCCAGTCTGGCACAAAGAGAAGATTCATGTGGGAGACAAGCCTATACACAATCTATATACACATGTGCCATTTACCACATAGAAGTAAATATTTTTTAAATGTAATAATAGATAGCCCTTTTTCTTTTATTCCAGGCTTTACGTAAATATTCCGCAAACGGAAATACACAATGGACAAAAAAACATTTTGGTTTCTCTTCATCGCTCAGCCACATAATGCCAGGGTATATCTGGTGTGCTTTCTGGAATAAGAGCAAGCGTATATCTTGGTAGAAATGGCAAAAGAGGATCAAATGAGTTTCATTCTCTAATTCTTTGAGGTCACAATAGTTACATAGTCTTTCCTCTTCCATTTCACCACAATACCGACCTGTTTCAATACGCAGAGGCAATATCCCTGATCTTACCTGTGCACATAGCGACTCTACAAACTTGTTGGATGCATTTGCTGGTTGTTTTGGTTGTGTTTCAGATTATTTTGTGCCCAGTAGAAATAAATGGTAAATAATGTATTGTGTCATTTTGGAGTCACTTTTATTGTAAATAAGAATATAATATGTTTCTAAACACTTCTACATTGATGTGGATAGTCCTGAGTGAATCGTGAATAATAATGATGAGTGAGTTTGACGCAAGTTAGACACAAATATCATACGCCCCAAGACATGCTAACCTCTCACCATTACAATAACAGAGGGAGGTTAGCATTTTTTGGGGGGGTGTATGATATTGATGGATCTAACATTCTCACTCATCATTATTCACGATTCATTCAGGATTATCTGTAATCATGGTAGCATCCACATTAATGTAGATGTGTTTAGAAACATTTCAATTTTTATTTACAATAAAAGTGACTCAAAATACACTTACCATTCATTTCTATTGGGCACAAAATAATCAGAAACTCAACCAAAACACACAGCAAATGCATCCAACAAGTTTGTAGTCACAAGCTTGATGTAGTCATTGTGTGCTAGGAATATGGGTCCAAATAATACACTTTTGACTACTTTAACACACATACAGTGGGGAAAAAAGTATTTAGTCAGCCACCAATTGTGCAAGTTCTCCCACTTAAAAAGATAAGAGAGGCCTGTAATTTTCATCATAGGTACACGTCAACTATGACAGACAAATTGAGAAAGAAAAATCCAGAAAATCACATTGTAGGATTTTTAATGAATTTATTTGCAAATTATGGTGGAAAATAAGTATTTGGTCACCTACAAACAAGCAAGATTTCTGGCTCTCACAGACCTGTAACTTCTTCTTTAAGAGGCTCCTCTGTCCTCCACTCGTTACCTGTATTAATGGCACCTGTTTGAACTTGTTATCAGTATAAAAGACACATGTCCACAACCTCAAACAGTCACACTCCAAACTCCACTATGGCCAAGACCAAAGAGCTGTCAAAGGACACCAGAAACAAAATTGTAGACCTGCACCAGGCTGGGAAGACTGAATCTGCAATAGGTAAGCAGCTTGGTTTGAAGAAATCAACTGTGGGAGCAATTATTAGGAAATGGAAGACATACAAGACCACTGATAATCTCCCTCGATCTGGGGCTCCACGCAAGATCTCACCCCGTGGGGGTCAAAATGATCACAAGAACGGTGAGCAAAAATCCCAGAACCACACGGGGGGACCTAGTGAATGACCTGCAGAGAGCTGGGACCAAAGTAACAAAGCCTACCATCAGTAACACACTACGCCGCCAGGGACTCAAATCCTGCAGTGCCAGACGTGTCCCCCTGCTTAAGCCAGTACATGTCCAGGCCCGTCTGAAGTTTGCTAGAGTGCATTTGGATGATCCAGAAGAGGATTGGGAGAATGTCATATGGTCAGATGAAACCAAAATAGAACTTTTTGGTAAAAACTCAACTCGTCGTGTTTTGGAGGAATGCTGAGTTGCATCCAAAGAACACCATACCTACTGTGAAGCATGGGGGTGGAAACATCATGCTTTGGGGCTGTTTTTCTGCAAAGGGACCAGGACGACTGATCCATGTAAAGGAAAGAATGAATGGGGCCATGTATCGTGAGATTTTGAGTGAAAACCTCCTTCCATCAGCAAGGGCATTGAAGATTAAACGTGGCTGGGTCTTTCAGCATGACAATGAGCCCAAACACACCGCCCGGGCAACGAAGGAGTGGCTTCGTAAGAAGCATTTCAAGGTCCTGGAGTTGCCTAGCCAGTCTCCAGATCTCAACCCCATAGAAAATCTTTGGAGGGAGTTGAAAGTCCGTGTTGCCCAGCGACAGCCCCAAAACATCACTGCTCTAGAGATCTGCATGGAGGAATGGGCCAAAATAGCAGCAACAGTGTGTGAAAACCTTGTGAAGACTTACAGAAAACGTTTGACCTGTGTCATTGCCAACAAAGGGTATATAACAAAGTATTGAGAAACTTTTGTTATTGACCAAATACTTATTTTCCACCATAATTTGCAAATAAATTCATAAAAAATCCTACAATGTGATTTTCTGGAGAAAATTTTTCTCATTTTGTCTGTCATAGTTGACATGTACCTATGATGAAAATTACAGGCCTCTCTCATCTTTTTAAGTGGGAGAACTTGCACAATTGGTGGCTGACTAATTACTTTTTTTCCCCACTGTAAGTGAATTTGTCCCAATACTTTTGGTCCCCTAAAATGGGGGGACTAAGTACAAAAAGTGCTGTAATTTTTAAACAGTTCGCCTGATATGGATGACAATATCCTCCAATTATTGCTGATAGTCTGCACTTACCTCAGTCAATGTATCATTTCAAAAGTGCTGGAGTACAGAGCCAAAACAACAACAAGTGTCACTGTCCCAATACTTTTGGAGCTCACTGTTTGTACCTGCAGAAATACATTATTCTCAATCAGGAGGTCATATCAGACTTCTGCAGCAATGAACAAGCTGATATTGAATGTGTTTAGGTACAGTGTTCTTGGTAATTGTTATGCAGACAATTAAGTACAAGCTGGATACAGATGACTTTTAAAAATTATTATTATTATTTTATACAGATTCTCTCCTTATCAGTACAGAAAGAGAGGCTGTAGCCAGAAGCAGACTAGCTACATTGTTGTGTTTAACAACAGAAACGTGCAGCGCTAGCTGTGATTGCGTAACGGTTTGTCTTGCACAGTAATTACATAATGACAACAAGCTTATATAAGGATAACAAGAAGGCCTGTTCCAAGTGACAGCACTGCCTGTGGGTCGGCATGGTGCGTTAGGCCAGCTTGTAAAACAAGGTCAAAGCCTCATCGGCTCATCTTCTCCACTCCTCTATTCTTTCAACTCTATTCTTCTTCTTCTTTCTTCTTCTTCTTCTTCTTCTTCTTCTTCTTCTTCTTCTTCTTCTTCTTCTTCTTCTTCTTCTTCTTCTTCTTCTTCTTCTTCTTCTTCTTCTTCTTCTTCTTCTTCTTCTTCTTCTTCTTCTTCTTCTTCTTCTTCTTCTTCTTCTTCTTCTTCTTCTTCTTCTTCTTCTTCTTCTTCTTCTTCTTCTTCTTCTTCTTCTTCTTCTTCTTCTTCTTCTTCTTCTTCTTCTTCTTCTTCTTCTTCTTCTTCTTCTTCTTCTTCTTCTTCTTCTTCTTCTTCTTCTTCTTCTTCTTCTTCTTCTTCTTCTTCTTCTTCTTCTTCTTCTTCTCATCCTCCTTCTTCTTCTTCTTCTTCTTCTTCTTATCCTTCTTCTTCTTCTTCTCTTCTTCTTCTTCTTCTTCTTCTTCTCATCCTCCTTCTTCTTCTTCTCTTCTTCTTCTTCTTCTTCTTCTCATCCTCCTTCTTCTTCTTCTCATCCTCCTTCTTCTTCTTCTCATCCTTCTTCTTCTTCTTCTCATCCTTCTTCTTCTTCTTCTTCTTCTTCTCATCCTCCTTCTTCTTCTTCTTCTCATCCTCTTCTTCTTCTTCTTCTCATCCTCCTTCTTCTTCTTCTCATCCTTCTTCTTCTTCTCATCTCCCTTTGCTCATCTGTCCCTCTTTCCTACTCTTCTCTCCTCTCTTCCCGTGGTAGGCAGCTGCTGGAGCTGCAGCGGCTGAAGGAGGTGGAGCGTGATCGACTGGAGCGGGAGCGCCAGGAGAGGGAACGGCTGGAGCGTGAGATGCAGGAGAGGGAGCGCGAACGGGAACGCCAAGACCGGGAGCGCCAGGAGCGAGAACGGGAGCGCTCCGAGAGGGAGAGGGAGAGGGAGAGGGAGAGGGAGCGCGCTGAACGGGATCGCCTGGAGTGCGAGCGTCAGGAGAAGGAGAGAGAGCAGCTGGAGAGAGAGAGGGAGCTGATGGAGAGAGAAAAGCAGGAGAGGGAGAGGATGGAGAGCGAGACTCACCAGGAGCAGCAGTTGGACAGAGAGCAGATGGACTGGGAGAGAGGGAGACGCATCTCCAACGCCGGTGAGCAGCCAAGGCTTTTTACTTACCTCTTACACACACGTTAAACACACTCACACATACTTACACACATGCATGCACATACTTACACACATTTACACACACCAACACGCATATGCACACATCTGATGTCCAGGACAGAACAAGGTAGGACAATAAACACTGAAGTCACAGGACAGAACAAGATGACAGATTTACTGTTAACCTATAAAGCGTTACATGGGCTTGCTCCTACCTATCTTTCCGAGTTGGTCCTGCCGTACATACCAATACGTACGCTACGGTCGCAAGACGCAGGCCTCCTAATTGTCCCTAGAATTTCTAAGCAAACAGCGGGAGGCAGGGCTTTCTCCTATAGATCTCCATTTTTATGGAACAGTCTGCCTACCCATGTGAGAGACGCAGACTCGGTCTCAACCTTTAAGTCTTTACTGAAGACTTATCTCTTCAGTAGGTCATATGATTGAGTGTAGTCTGGCCCAGGAGTGTGAAGGTGAACGGAAAGGCTCTGGAGCAACGAACAGCCCTTGCTGTCTCTGCCGGGCCGGTTCCCTCTCCACTGGGGTTCTCTGCCTCTAACCCTGTTGCAGGGGCTGAGTCACTGGCTTGCTGGTGCTCTTTCATGCCGTCCCTGGGAGGGGTGCGTCACTTGAGTGGGTTGAGTTACTGACGTGATCTTCCTGTCTGGGTTGGCGCCCCCCCTTGGTTTGTGCTGTGGTGGAGACCTCTGTGGGCTATACTCGGCCTTGTCTCAGGATTGTAAGTTGGTGGTTGAGGATATCCCTCTAGTGGTGCGGGGGCTGTGCTTTGGCAGAGTGGGTGGGGTTATATCCTTCCTGTTTGGCCCTGTCCGGGGTTTCTTCGGATGGGGCCACAGTGTCTCCGGACCGCTCCTGTCTCAGCCTCCAGTATTTATGCTGCAGTAGTTTATGTGTCGGGGGCTGGGGTTAGTTGGTTATACCTGGAGTACTTCTCCTGTCTTATCTAGTGTCCTGTGTGAATTTAAGTATGCTCTCTCTAATTCTCTCGTTCTCTCTTTCTCTCTGAGAACCTGAGCCCTAGGACCATACGTCAGGACTACCGGGCATGATGACACCTTGCTGTCCCCAGTCCGCCTGGCCTTGCTGCTATTCCAGTTTCAACTGTTCTGCCTGCGGTTACGAAACCCCTACCTGTCCCAGACCTGTTGTTTTCAACTCTTAATGATCGGCTATGAAAAGCCAACTGAGAGACCTGAGCCCTAGGACCATACGTCGGGACTACCGGCCGTGGTGACTCCTTGCTGTCCCCAGTCCGCCTGGCCTTGCTGCTATTCCAGTTTCAACTGTTCTGCCTGCGGTTATGAAACCCCTACCTGTCCCAGACCTGCTGTTTTCAACTCTTAATGATCGGCTATGAAAAGCCAACTGAGATTTATTCCTGATTATTATTTGACCATGCTTGTCACTTATGAACATTTTTGAACATCTTGGCATGGTTCTGTTATAATCTTCACCCGGCACAGCCAGAAGAGGACTGGCCACCCCTCATAGCCTGGTTCCTCTCTAGGTTTCTTCCTAGGTTTTCGCCTTTCTAGGGAGTTTTTCCTAGCCACCGTGCTTTTACACCTGCATTACTAGCTGTTTGGGGTTTTAGGCTGGGTTTCTGTACAGCACTTCGAGATATTAGCTGATGTAAGAAGGGCTATATAAAATAAAATTGATTGAAATTGATTGATTGATTGACAGATCAGAATAGTCACCAACAGGTGAGTGGGTTTAGCTCTCACTTCATTTAGCAGTAGTACTTCCAAAGAGCCGTCTTGGATGTCAAATCCCAGCGTGGCATTTAGCTGGAGTCTGAAGCGGATGCTGACTATACTCAGCCATCCCTGGCCTTTCGTTACTTAGTGTGACTTATAGCCAGGCTCCTCTCCCATCTCTCTCTGCCCATCTGCCTATGTGTTGGATGGGCATGGGGAACAGCTTGAGTGGCGCTAGGGCATGGGGGGAGTGTTTGTGTGTTTAGGCGCTTCTCTCAGCGAGCAGGCAAGCACACACACTCTCCCCCCTCTCCTCCTACTCCTGTTTGACCAGGGATGGCTATGGCTTTGTCTATGTGTTGGTGGATGGTAGGGTACCCCAGCCAGCCTGCCCAGCAAAGCATAGGCAGGTGAGGGACTCTGGTTCTGGGGGTTGGTTGGGGGAGGAGCAAGAATGGGAGATGGGCATTGCTGCTACAGATTAAGCCAGTGGGGGAGCCAGTGTTGGCATGGTTCAGTGCCACACTCATCACATTAGCTGGGCTAGATTCTCCATGTTAGTCAGAGGCTAAAATTAAACCAAGGCTAACATGCTGCCTGCCTGCCCAGGGGGAGGGGCCATCACATTAACTTTACCATGAACATGTCAAAGGCATTATGGTATAGAGTAGACTATTTTTCCTAGGGCATTTTGTACAATACATTTATAACGACACAATTTCCACAGTACACGACAAGACAAACACAATAATTAATGTTGCACTGCATGTTAACATTTGGGGTGCTTTTGGGTTTGAAGTGTGAGAATGCACTTTTCATATGCTTCTAGTTGTCTTTCCTGCAGGAAAAACATACATGTGCGCTGTTGGCCTACTGTACATAGCCTTGCAAAAGCTTTTGGTTGGATTTCCAATTCCATTCATAGTATGTTTAGTATCCCATTAGATGTAGTCAGTGTCTATGGAGGTCATGCTGTGTGTAAATAACCATGCTCAACCTCTAACTGAACACTTAAACCAACCCAGTGTTGTAGAGGAGAGGTCTGCTAATAGGGCATCCACGGATCCCGTCTGATATGAGCTTCTTGATGTATCCGTATCTCTGTAGAGTCTGTCTCATATTACCTATAGCCCTTATCACATTAGAAACAACAAGGAGTTCCTTGTGTGAATAGAGAATCTCATCCTCCTTAATCTAGCCATTGCTAACGGTCCTCTGATGGAAATCCCGGATAACACAGTGGTGGTTCTAGGCCCGCCCCGCACTCCACTGGTCTCTCTCTTCTTTAGGCCACTCTAGTTAGTCTGTATGGAGGAGATGGAGGAGTGGATGTCCATTTTGGGGTTAGTGAGAGGTGTGTGTGTCTTTATGGGTTACTACTCTGGGATCACAGAGCAAAGCTGGGGCCTGCCTGTAGCCACTAACCACCCAGAGACGGGCAGGAAGAGGGGAACGAGAGGGAGGAGAAATGAGAAGAGGGAGAAAGGCAGAGACGGGGGGAGGGGGAGAGGGAAAAATTGGGACAATTTAGTCTTCTGGCTGGAGGAACAGAAGGAGGAGAGGTGAGAGAGAGAGAGAGAGAGTGGGAGAATCATACATGAGCAATGTTTCCAGTTAGTGGAGATGCATCAGAAACACAATGAGCATTCAGAACAACCCAACAACAGCCAATTAAAGGACATGGTCTGTAAGAAAGTAATGTTACATAGAGGGAAGTGGTTAGGAAGGTAGGGCAAGAATGTTGGTGCATGTCATGTGTCTGTGATGTGGGTATGTCATGTGTGTGTACCGGCGTACCTGAGTATATGTGAACGAGTGTGTCTATATGCTATAGTATGTGGAGGTGTGCCTAGCGTAGCTCTCAGCGGGGAGCCCAGGCTTCCCATCAGGCGGAGGAGTGTGTGTGTGTGTGTGTGTGTGTGTGCAGCCTGCCACTGAGGGTCAGTGGAGCAGAATGAGGCCGGCACAAAGGATTAGTAAATATATGGCAGGAGTGGCCTCAGCGCAAGGCTAACTCTAGGGCTATGCTGGCTGGGGCCACACAACAAAACAGAGCATTGATAATTCTGAGCATGCAGTCAAGCTCTGGCAACGTGACCATCCAGCAATTCTACCCCCACCTCGCCTCACTAGTTATGTACATGAGAGATGAGGGGATAATACTGATGGGGGTATTGACTAAAAAGCACCATGAGAAACAAACTTTATTATGGGATTTTTTTCTGTGTGGTTCAGTAAGACTTTATGCAAACTCCTTGTCATTTCAAATAGTTTCTTTAGTAGAGGTTTCTGTCTTAAAATATATATATATATATATATATATATATAATTTTTTTTTTGGGGGGGGGGTCATTTAGCAGACGCTCTTTTCCGCAGCCACTTACAGGAGCAATTAGGATTAAGTGCCTTGCTCAAGGGCACATCGACAGATTTTTCACCTAGTCGGCTCTGGGATTCAAACCAGCGACCTTTCAGTTACTGGCCCAAAGCTCTTAACCGCTAGGCTACCTATCATTCTGATAGAAAGTTCGGTAATCGTGACTTGCAAGTGAGTGGTGATTGAAACTGTGTAGTCACCCAAATATTGAAGCATTTTGTTATCTTGGGATACGTTTCTACCCGAGTCTGTGCATCTGTCAGTTACAGTCAGTCATGGCATAATTTGCTTAATTTACAGTCGTGGACAAAAGTTTTGAGAATGACACAAATATTACTTTTCACAAAGTCTGCTGCCTCAGGTTTTTATGATGCCAATTTGCATATACTCCAGAATGTTATGAAGAGTGATCAGATGAATTGCAATTAATTACAAAGTCCCTATTTGCCATGAAAATGAACTTAATCCCCCAAAAAACATTTCCACTGCATTTCAGCCTTGCCACAAAAGGACCAGCTGACATCATGTCAGTGATTCTCTCGTTAACACAGTGTTGACGAGGACAAGGCTGGAGATCAGTCTGTCATGCTGATTGAGTTAGAATAACAGACTGGAAGCTTTAAAAGGAGGGTGGTGCTTGAAATCATTGTTCTTCCTCTGTTAACCATGGTTACCTGCAAGGAAACACGTGCCGTCATCATTGCTTTGCACAAAAAGGGCTTCACAGGCAAGGATATTGCTGCTAGTAAGATTGCACCTATATCAACCATTTATTGGATTGTCAAGAACTTCAAGGAGAGAGGGTCAATTGTTGTGAAGAAGGCTTCAGGGCGCCCAAGAAAGTCCAGCAAGCGCCAGGACCGTCTCCTAAAGTTGATTCAGCTGCGGAATCGGGGCACCACCAGTGCAGAGCTTGCTCAGGAATGGCAGCAGGCAGGTGTGAGTGCATCTGCACGCACAGTGAGGCGAATACTTTTGGAAGATGGCTTGGTGTCAAGAAGGGCAGCGAGGAAGCCACTTCTCTCCAGGAAAAACATCAGGGACAGACTGATATTCTGCAAAAGGTACAGGGATTGGACTGCTGAGGACTGGGGTAAATCATTTTCTCTGATGAATCCCCTTTCCGATTGTTTGGGGCATCCGGAAAAAAGCTTGTCCGGAGAAGACAAGGTGAGTGCTACCATCAGTCCTGTGTCATGCCAACATTAAAGCATCCTGAGACCATTCATGTGTGGGGTTGCTTCTCAGCCAAGGGAGTGGGCTCACTCACAATTTTGCCTAAGAACACAGCCATGAATAAAGAATGGTACCAACACATCCTCCGAGAGCAACTTCTCCCAACCATCCAAGAACAGTTTGGTGATGAACAATGCCTTTTCCAGCATGATGGAGCACCTTGCCATAAGGCAAAAGTGATAACTAAGTGGCTCGGGGAACAAAACATCGAAATGTTGGGTCCATGGCCAGGAAACTCCCCAGACCTTAATCCCATTGAGAACTTGTGGTCGATCCTCAATAGGCGGGTGGACAAACAAAAACCCACAAATTCTGACAATCTCCAAGCATTGATTATGCAAGAATGGGCTGCCATCAGTCAGGATGTGGCCCAGAAGTTAATTGACAGCATGCCAGGGCGGATTGCAGAGGTCTTGAAAAAGAAGGGTCAACACTGCAAATATTGAGTCTTTGCATAAACTTTTTGTCAAAAAGTAATTGTCAATAAAAGCCTTTGACACTTATGGAATGACTAGATCAGGCTACGTCCACCGAGGGGCTCAAGCCAAGTGCTCCCTCCTGAAAGAACGACGGTCCATGGTTTTCTACTGCTTCTCTATCCATGTGAACACATAATGACACATTGTTTATAGAGTCTGCCTCTGGTTTGGTCTAACCTTGTGTGCTAATAGTAGCATCCTTTCTGTCAGAGAAAGAACCAAAAAAGATTTAGGTCTGCCAGTTACCTGCTTCATTTGCCCCTTCTCTCTTCTTTCTGTTTCCCCCTTTCTCTCTCTCCTCTTCTGTGTTCTTTCCCTCTTGTGTGGCTGCACGGTGGCTGCTTCTCCCCTCCTGTCCTGTCCTGTCCATCTGATGTGTGTAGCATTTGAAAGTACCCTCTACACCCCTCCGCCTCCAGAGTACTCCTCCAAGACCTCCTCTACGTCTGTGTCTCCTACCACCCCCAACTACCCTCCGCCCACCACGTCACCCTCCTCTGCAACACCCCCCACCCCGCCTCTACGACACTCTGCCTCCCGATTCGCCACCTCTCTAGGCTCCGCCTTCCACCCGGTCCTGCCCCACTACGCCACAGTCCCCAGGCGACAGCCTGTCCCACCCACGCCCCCCGCCCCAGCCCCGGCAACCCCCACCAAGTCAGTGGTGTGGTCAGCAACCAACTTCAGCCCCCTGCCTCCCTCACCCCCCGTCATGATCAGCAGCCCGCCGGGCAAGGCCACCGGCCCTCGCCCCGTCATCGCCATCCCGGCCCCCAGCCCCCTGTCACAGAAACACCCCTCTCCCTCCCCCAATGGGCCCCCCATGTTCCCTGCTCCTTCACCTGTCACCATCGGTAACAGCAGCAACCCCACCCCGCCTCCCCCTCCCACCCCGCCTCCCCCTCCACCGCTGCCCCCTCTCTCCCTGTCGTCATCCTGCCAGCAGTCGCCCGTCGTCTCCCACATCGCTCCCCTTGTGTCCTCTCCCTCATCCCAGCCTGCTATTGTCCCTTCTCCTTCCACAGCTCCCCCTGCATCTACTGACCTCTCTGTAAACCTCTCTGTGCTGGGAGACTCCTGCTCCGCGGCTCCAGAGGCCTCTCAGCCTGCAGACCCTCTGGCCCAGCAGGGTAAGGCCTCACCTCTCAGCCTCTCTCTCTACCTCCACCTCTACCTCCACTCACCCACTAATGGGGTGCCAGGGAGCAGGGGGTCTGCCCTAACCAACTGGGCCCAACTCTGGGTGCCAATGCTGGCTGCAGCTATGACTAGCATGGCTAATGTGGCTGTGGCTGGGTTCTGTGTGGCTGCTGAGAATGGTCTGTACGTGCTTGTCAATCTATGTTGGTCAGGTGTGTCTGTCTGGCTCACCTTGGTCAGCATGCTCATACCATGCATGTCAATGCTGTTGCTCATGGTCTTGAGTTGTCTGGTGATCTCTCGTGGGTTTGAATGGAGTCTGGTTGTTGGGCCTGACATGCATGTGTGTTTGCCCTCTGATAGACAGGGGGCTCTGATCCATCTAGAGATCACTGGAAGGATCATTGTCTTGTTGTTTCTCTTTTGCTTGTTTATTTTCTCACCTCAAATTATTATTTTTCAGCAATTCACCATTTTGATGACCTTATTATTTTACCATTACTTTTCAACCTCACTTGTCATGTCAGTGTTAATCAAGCCTACTGGGTCTGGTGACAGTAGGATTGAATATGTGTTACAAATAGTAAGAGACTGACGGATGGAGAGTTGACTGACGGATGGAGAGCTGACTGAACAGTGCTTTTATTTCTGCTCCATCCATGTTCACTTGATTAGGTTTGTTATCATGACGCTACAGTACGTTTCAGGGGATGGGGAGGGTCGCTAATGCTGAGAAATTAACAGAAATGTTGGTTGTATTTCCATTATGAAATTACTTAATTGGCCAAACTCTGTGGCAGTCTTTAGAGGGTGTTTCACTGTTATCCAGGGTAAGATTAGCGGCTGGAATCAATCATGTATAAATTATAATTTCTCCCTCTGCTGAATATAATTATTAGCAGATAAATCACATCTGTGTCCTCTGCATTTGAAATGTATCATTAATTTAGTATTCAAGCCACCACTGCACTGTCTGTGTATACTGATAGAGCGTTCCTCTATTTACCAATTTGCATGTCAAATGAGGACAAGCTATTTATTATTCTCCCTAAACCTGCCCTCACGTTTATCTGATTACCTTATCAACTTTATTGGAAATAACATTTCATTCAATAGTAGTTCTTCTAAATCTTTCTGAAAACCTTTGCGGTTAGAAATTTTTCGAGTTACATAATTCAAATACTGCATTAGCATTAATTATACAATATTTTTAACTTTATAAAGTGCCATATTTTTGTGTATTACAACTTACCCTTGAGTAACTCTTTAGTAGCATTTATATGTAGATTCAGTCTATTTCTCCCACTTGGACTGATCCTCATTGACAGGAGCTCAATATGGGCACATTCCATTATGGCTTATTGATCCAATCATCTGTCTGTGTTGAGGAATCACAATGATTTTTTTTACAAGCTAATTATTAGAGTTAATACTTCTCTGTGGTTCAATGGTTTAGGGCTGCTCTTATACAGATATTGACCTAACTTAGGCTGCTAGAGTTCCTGTGTCCAATGCATTTTGCACTGTGCGTCTATGTGTTTGTGTGTACATTTTCTGCCTTGTTTATGTGTGGGATGTCTCCATTTGCTTCCGTCAAATGGATACATTTAGGCCATAACTCACTAATGTGCATGCATGTTGTATGACAAACAACAAGTGGATGTAGCATGTTCATACCATGTCTTCAAAATCAAGTTTTAAAGTATAAAGTTTACCAATAAATGGTCAAGCCTTATAATGTTAGTATTGACGGTAAATATAGAATGGGTACTTTAGGAAGCCTGAGTTTTGTATGTGAGGAGAAAACTAAACAGGAGAGAACTCCTGACTCTGCTCTTTCTGTGAGTCCCAAAGTTTGATAATGATCGTTTACTCTTCCCCCCCCCCAAACAGACACAGCATTGACTCTGGTGCTGCCCACCCCTCCTCCCCCTCCCCCCCTCCCTCCCAGCTCCACTGTGACCCACACGGCTGCTGCCCCACCAGGCCCTCCTCCCCCTCCCCCCTTACCCCCCACTCCTACCAGTGGCGGGGCCCCTCCCCCACCCGGACCTCCACCTCCCCCCGGTGGCCAGGCCCACCCTCCCCCTCCCCCAGCCCCTCCCCTGCCACCCGGCCTCTTCTCCCCGTCGGAGGACCGCCCCCTGTCCGGGCTGGCTGCTGCCCTCGCTGGAGCCAAACTGCGTAAAGTGCCAAGGGTGAGAGGCTGACCCACACAGAAACACAAACATTCCTACCCTTGCACAGACACAAACTGTTTGTCACATCCCATATCCTCATCCCAGGATAGGGGGCTTATCCAGCAACAGTCACACAAATCATGTAGCCATACTGTGCTTCACTCCTCCATATACTGTACTCCAGCATACCTGACCCCCAGTTATGTGCCTCTGTAACATGGCCTGCCACTACAACACTGTCATGTCCTTCTCTCTGTCCCCCCAGAGTGATAGTGGTGGTGATGCGGCAGCTGCTCTGGCTGTAGCCATGGCTGGTGGCTTGGCTGGCTCTGCAGGGGCCAAACCTGGAGGGAACGGTCCTCTGGGAGGAGCACCTGGAGGAGGGGGGCTGATGGAGGAGATGAGCGCCCTGCTGGCCAGAAGGTGACATTACATTACATCCCCATCTACAACATGAGAGGACAATATTGAGGATGGAGGAGGAAATGTCTTGTCACAATAAATCTTACCATATCATTGCAGACCATGTAGCTGTCGGGGTCAGCCAAATATTATTTAAAAGTCATTTGCTGTGAGAAGTTAGATTATTTTGGTTTAGGCATACAGTATAACGTGTTATGAGGTTGGGAATCTATCTTAATATTCTGTATTGTTTTTCAGGAGAAGAATTGCAGAGAAGGGATCATCGCCTGAGCCAGAGCAGCGAGCTGTGAGTATGACTGACAGACAGACAGACAGGTCAGGGAAAGGTAATCTCTGTATTTCCTGCCTGACAGCATCTACAGTGCCTTATTTCACATTTTGTTGTTACAGCCTGAATTCAAAATGTATTAAATATATATTTTATCCTACCTACACACAATACCACATTATGACAAAGTGAAAACATGTTTTAGAAATGTTTGCAAATTTATTGAAAGTTTTATACAGAAATATAAGTATTTACATAAGTATGCACACCCCTGAGACAATACGTGTTAGAATCACCTTTGACAGCAATTACAGCTGGGTACGTCTTTTTGGGTAAGTCTCTAAGAGCTTTACACACCTGGATTGTACAATATTTCCACATTATTATTTTTACAATTCTTCAAGCTCTGTCAAATTGGTTGTTGATCATTGCTAGACAGCCATTTTCAAGTCTTGCCATAGATTTTCAAGAAGATTTAAGTAAAAACTGTAACTAGACCACTCAGGAACATGCAATGTCGTCTTGGTAAGCAACTCCAGTGTATATTTGGCCTTGTGTTTTAGGATATTGTCCTGCTGAAATGTGAATTTGTCTCCCAGTGTCTGTTGGAAAGCAGACAGAACCAGGTTTTCTTCTAGGACTTTGCCTGTGCTTAGCTCTATTCCGTTTCTTTTTATCCAACAAAAATCCTATTCATTGCCGATGACAAGCATACCCATAACATGATGCAGCCACCACCATGCTTGAAAATATGAAGAGTGGTACTCAGTAAAGTGTTGTGTTGGATTTGTCCCAAATATAACTCCTTGTATTCAGAACATAAAGTAAATTGCTTTGTAATTTTTTTTGCAGTTTTACTTTAGTGCCTTATTGCAAACAGGATGCATGTTTTGGAATATTTGTATTCTGTACAGGCTTCCTTCTTTTCACACTGTCATTTAGGTTAGTATTGTGTAGTAACTACAATGTTGTTGATCCATCCTTAGTTTTCGCCCATCACAGCCATTAAACTCTGTAACTGTTTGAAAGTCACCATTGGCCTCATGGTGAAATCCCTGAGTGGTTTCCTTTCTCTCCGGCAACTGAGTTAGGAAGGATGCCTGTATCTTTATAGTGACTGGGTGTATTGATACACCATCCAAAGTGTAATTAACCATGCTCAAAGGGATATTTAATGTCTGCTTTTCTTTACCCATCTACCAATAGGTGCCCTTCTTTGCGAGGCATTGGAACACCTCCTTGGTCTTTGTGGTTAAATCTGTGTTTGAAATTCACTGCTCGACTGAGGGACCTTAGTGCACTGAGTGTACAAAACATTAGGAACACCTGCTCTTTCCATGACAGACTGACCAGGTGAAAGCTATCATCCCTTATTAATGTCACCTGTAGATGAAAGGGAGGAGACAGGTTAAAGAAGGGTTTTTAAGCTTTGAGACATTGATTGTGTATGTGTGCCATTCAGAGGGTGAATGGGCAAGACAAAAGATTTAAGTGCCTTTGAACGGGGTATGGTAGTAGGTGCCAGGCGTTACCAGTTTGAGTGTGTCAAGAACTGCAATGCTGCTGGGTTTTCCACACTCAACAGTTTCCCATGTGTATCAAAAATGGTCCACCACCCAAAGGACATCCAGCCAACTTGACACAACTGTGGGAAGCATTGGAGTCAACATGGGCCAGCATCCCTGTGGAACGCTTTCGACACCTTGTAGTCCATGCCCAGACGAGTTGAGACTGTTCTGAGGGCAAAAGGGGGTGCAACTCAATATTAGGAAGATGTTCCTAATGTTTTGTACACTCAGAATGTGTGTGGGGTACAGCGATGAGGTAGTCATTCAAAAATCATGTTAAACACTATTATTGCACACACAGTGAGTCCATGCAACTTATTATGGGACTTATATTTTACCCATCTATAATTCAGTAGCCTGGTGTTTGTTTTCCCTCTTCTGGATGTCTTTGGAGCTTCATATGTTTCTCTTTGGTGGTCATTAGTGACATTAAAGAGGACCAATGGCTCTCCTTCAGTGGATTATTAACTTAAAAATAGGTCATATTTTCTCACCTGTTTATCTGAAGCTGCCTGACCTATAACTTCTGACTTTTGAACGCCCTGTGCTTCTCTCCAATAGGATGAGAGCGGCGAGGGCACCACAACTCCCAAAGTGTCAGCCTGTAGCACACCAGGTGAGTGGTGTTAAGTCTAGTATACGGTACAGGACTGTAGTGGTCAGAGATATAAAGGACCAGAACAGCAACATGCACCTTCCACATTCAGACCACCAAGATCCTAGTCAGTATTGGCCAGAAGTTAATGTAGTTTGACAGATGTATTTGTGTCTCTAGGTTAGCTAATAGTTTTCAATCTGTGGTTTATCTGTATCTGTATTTGTTTTGTCTCCTGATAGTGGTTCAGTTCTATCACTGTAATATATCTAATGTTTTTGTTTGTTTCTTCCTCAGACATGCCCAGAAAACCTTGGGAGAGGACTAACACTCTGAATGGTAGCAAATCCCCGGTCATTGGAAGGTAAATACCAGCATTCCATCCCATAAATGGGCTTAGATTTCAATCGTGTGCTTTCATGTACAAATGTCTATATTACATAGTCTCTGAGTGTAAACCCATAATTGGGTCAAACATGACTAGGTCCAAATTTCCACTGCCTATCTGAATCACTGACTGCCTCAGCATTGCCGCTCATCATCACGTGATTAAAGAAGGAGCACAGAGCATAGCAGAGCATGTCACACTGCTGGGGTTCGACCCCTGGGCTTGCTGGTTTAGGAATGGTTAATAACATGACTAAAGCACAGGGCTGCTGCTTACCGCTAGGCTACCACTAGCTAGGCTGTCCGTAGCAGTGAGTGTTCCTGGGATGTGTCAATCAAAGCCCACAATTCCAGGTTTTAATTGCAGGGCTCTAAGTGAGGGTTTGTCGGTGAGAAAGTGTTCTGGAAATACACCTCCAGCTTCTATGTGCAAAACAGGATGCTGGCTGCCCTCCCCACAATTCCTCTGAGAATGTATGATATTTTTTAGAACTTCTTTATAAAGAGGCCAGTGTTGCATTTTAGCATATAAGCAGGAAAAGACAATTACCGGATCCCTAAAAAATTCCAATGCTTTATCAATGTAAAGTTAACTTAAAACAAATCAATATATCAATACCTGTTGTTTTTCCAGATTCCCTGGTAGCTATACTCAGTCTGCTGTCTGTAGCCTGTAGGTTTGGTGTGGGCTTGATTAGGGAGGGGACATGGGGTTACAGGACAGCCCTTTTAAAAGCTAGTCTCTCTCTCACAGACGGGACTCACTGTGGAGAAATCCGATGGGTTCTGATATCGTAAACAGGTATACAGGCCTGTAGAGTGACAAATCTCCCTTTTTACTCCTTTTGTATAATTTGCTGTGCTCGAAGTGGGTGGGGTTGGGGTGGGTTAGTGCCTTGTAATTCCCATATATCTCTATTTTGCCAACAAAGTAATCACCTGACTGCTAATGAACACTGGTTTATTATTTATACAAAAAGAACCAATTTAAGTATCTATGAATTCATGTAACCTCTTCCAGTTGCTTTACTATACACACATACTCAACACAGACTCTGTGGCTGTGTGCCACTGTATAGTGAGCAAGATAGAGACCCCTCCCAGTGCTGTGAATATTCACGTCCGTGCCAACTGTCTCAGAAGAACCCCATAGATAAGGCCACACAGCCCTGCATTGGCAGATGGGCGGAATTAATTCCTCCCCCATAAACTGGTATTCATATCTGACCTATAGAGGAGGCAAGAGGACCAGAGACCACTAGAGCAGACACACAGACGCAAACAAACACAGAGACACACACGCATACACTACAGAAAGACAGCTGTTGGGAATCGTAACAAGCTAACATTCTTGTAACCTAATGTTACACCTCTCATATTCTCTTGGCTTCCACTTCCTCCCTGGCAACCTGTTGGCTGTTCACGGAATTCATTTCCTCACTGATTTCACACTCTGATAGTGTGACATTTCCTTTAATCATTTCCTGTAGTCGTAGCCCATGGTGATTTCCTTGTTGGCAATGGTTTCCTGTCACAGCTGATCCAATAGCAGAGAAGCATGGCTGTGTGTGGCTGCTGCATTGTGTGTGCATGTTCGAACTACATCGGCCTGTTTCTGAACTCTGACTCCCAAAGTCAACTTGATTGTGTTTCAATTGGGCTGAACTACCCAATGTTAGTTGTGTGAACTCATATGGTTGGTGTGTGTAGCATGTGTACTTTGGGCTGGCTTTACCTAAGGCATTTAGCTTTTCTACTAGTGATTCCAGTCATAGGACAGTTTCCTATTAATTTACTGGTTCACTTTGCCTAAATCTACACTGAACAAAAATATAAACGCAACACGTCCCATGATTCATGAGCTGAAATAAAATATCCCAGAAATGTTCCATATGCACAAAAAGCTTATTTCTCTCAAATTTTGCACACACATTTGTTTGCATCCCTGTTAGTGAGCATTTTATTCTTTGTCAAGATAATCCATCCACCTGACAGGTGTGGCATATCAAGAAGCTGATTTAAACAGCATGATCATTACACAGGTGCACCTTGTGCTGGGGAGAGTAGAAGGCCACTCTAAAATGTGCAGTTTTGTCACACAAGACAATGCTACAGATGTCTCAAGTTTTGAGAATTTTACAATGTGTCCAACCAGCCATACAACCGCAGACCACGTGTATGGCGTTGTGTGGGCGAGCGGTTTGCTGATGTCAACGTTGTGAACAGAGTGCCCCATGGTGGCGGTGGGGTTAGGGTATGGGCAAGCATAAGCTACGGACAACGAACACAATTGCATTTCATCTGCGGCAATTTGAATGCACAGAGATACCGTGACGAGTTCCTGAGGCCCATTGTCGTGCCATTCATCTGCCGCCATCACCTCATGTTTCAGCATGATAATGCATGGCCCCATGTCGCAAGGATCTGTACACAATTCCTAGAAGCTGAAAATGTCCCAGTTCTTCCATGGCCTGCATACTCACCAGACATGTCACCCATTGAGCATGTTTGGGATGCTCTGGGATCAACGTGTACGACAGCGTGTTCCAGTTCCCGCCAATATCCAGCAACTTCGCACAGCCAGGAGTGGGACAACATTCCACAGGCCACAATCAACAGCCTGATCAACTCTAAGCGAAGGAAATGTCAAACCAAATGGTGGTCAAACCAGATACTGACTAGTTTTCTGATCCATGCTATCTTTTTTTAAGGTATCTGTGACCAACAGATGTATATCTGTATTCCTAGTCATGTGAAATCCATAGACTAGGGCTTAATGAATCCATTTCAATTGACTGATTTCCTTATATGAACTGTAACTCTGTAAAATCTTTGAAATTGTTGCATGTTGCGTATATACAGTGCATTCGGAAAGTATTCAGACCCCTTTACTTTTTCCACATTTTGTTACATTACAGCCTTATTCTAAAATGGATTAAATAGTTTTTTTCCCTCTTCAATCTACACACAATACCCCATAATGTATAAATAAAAAACTGAAATATCACATTTACATAAGTATTCAGACCCGTTACTCAGTACTTTGTTGAAGCACCTTTGGCAGCGATTACAGCCTCGATTCTTCTTGGGTATGACGGTACAAGCTTGGCACACCTGTATTTGGGGAGTTTCTCCCATTCTTCTCTGCAGATCTTCTCAAGCTCTGTCAGGTTGGATGGGGAGAGTCGCTGCACAGCTATTTTTAGGTCTCTCCAGAGATGTTTGATCGGGTTCAAGTCCGGGCTCTGGCTGGACCACTCAATGACATTCAGAGACTTGTCCCGAAGCCACTCCTGCGTTGTCTTGGCTCTGTGCTTAGTCATTGTCCTGTTGGAAGGTGAACCTTCGCCCCAGTCTGAGGTCCTGAGCGCTCTGGAGCAGGTTTTCATCAAGGATCTCTCTGTACTTTGCGCCGTCTGTCTTTTCCTTGATCCTGACTAGTCTCCCAGTCCCTGCCGCTGAAAAACATCCCCACAGCATGATGCTTCCACCACCATGCTTCACCATAGGGATGGTGCCAGGTTTCCTCCAGACGTGGCGTTTGGCATTCAGGCCAAAGAGTTCAATCTTAGTTTCATCAGACCAGAGAATCTTGTTTCACATGGTCTGAGAGTCTTAGGTGCCTTTTGGCAAACTCCAAGCGGGCTGTCATGTGCCAGAACAGTCATATTTCTGTTCACTATAGTTTCAGTTTGCTCAGAGCGTAATGATACTCTAACTAACAAATCAAGTTCATGAAAGGGCCTTATACTGTATGTGGGCAGCCAAAGGGTTAGGTACCCTGTCAAATAGGCTCAGCTGTTTAACTAGTGTAGTTATCAATTTTGACACATGGACATGAAAATCATTATGATGGTACATTATTCTCTACATTGCCAGATTAGTATATCAGTTTCACAATACTGAATTTAAAAGAATGGATGTTGGGGTATGATGACAATTTTCTCTGTGTGTTAAAATCTGTAACCTCCTATGTTTTCTGCTGTGTTTTGAAATCAAACTGTCAATTTGAATCAATTTGCACTTTCTTTCAAGTTGTTTACATTGTAGTTGTAAAAAATGCTAATGTAACTTCTTTTTTTTTTAAAGTGATTGAATTGTCTGATGAGTGAATGCAGAATGTAGAGGGGATTGATCCAGCCACAGTAGATACTTTTCTGTCTGGTTTTCTTCCAAGAGTGACTTCTGGACTCTCCCTCGACAACAGCCCCAGTTTAGGTATACTACTGTAACTTTTTCTGTTTATCTCATCTACAGACCGAAGTCCACACCCACACCGACTGGATCCCTAAGTGCCAACGGGGTGCCAACAGAAGGTCTCGACTACGACAGATTGAAACAGGTATTCAAAGGAGACACGTAAAAGATGACTGACTTGCTGTTTGCTGGCAGAACAGTGGAGCTGTAGTATTTTACACAGAAAACTACAGAGCCCTGAGAGGGTGTGTCCAATGATGGTGTCCCATGCTGGGGAAATCCCTCCCTCCTCCCCTATGAATGAGCCTGTTAGATAAGTGTAGATTCTCCATATAGCCTCCCTATCTGTGTACACAGCAACAGCCTCAGTCAGAGACAGAGCAGTAACACAGAGCAGTGACACTATGGGCTTACTAACACACATTCAGCTCTCTGGGACAGTATCTCTCACTGATGCTAAAGTCACTGTCCCCCCCCCTGCTTTAGTGCAAGTTTCAATCCATTTCACATGTCCAAAGTGCCTGTTTGAAACAAATTCTTTGTTTTTCCATTGTATTTTGTCTCAAATTTTCTTTCCAACCTTATTTTCAGGACATTCTGGATGAGATGAGGAAGGAGTTGTCGAAGCTGAAAGAGGAACTTATTGATGGTAACTGATTGCTTGATCATCCTGATGCACATACTGAGGGTGCTTATAATTGTCCTGTTTCACTGCATGTACAGGTAACCTGTACAAGTGTGAGGTGTGAATTGGAAACGTGTTTTCTCCATATCCCAACTCCCCCTGAGACGCCCTCTGAGAGTGGGGTCACGGCCAGGGCTGCTGCCGTGTAATAGGAGGTGACAGGGCGTGAAATAAGTTCCTCAAAGCACAGAAAGATATTGTGTTCAGTTGAGGCCTACTGTACCTTTGTCATCAGAGAATTAGCATCGCACCATTCATGCCACTGCATATCACACCAAAGACAACACAAAACACAATATAACTGACATGTTGTTTGTCTGTTCACAGCCATCAGGGAGGAGCTGGGAAAGTCGAGCACGGCGTAGAAGGATCTCACCTCCCTGTACATTACATCCATTACCAGACACCTGTGACAGGTCAACTTCAGATAGGACAATATTATAAAGAAACGAAAAAGGAAAACAAAAAAAGTCTAAAAAGGTGGTGACGATAACAATAATAACCGTATTAATACAGAAGAAAGCATTTTGTGAGCGGAGCAGCATCAGACACACAGCTGGGGATGAGTGAGAGTGGGAGGCGAGGGAGAGCGGGATGCGTGTAGCATGGAAGCACTGCTGGCGTCCATCTTGTGAAGCCTGGCCGTTCCCGCCATTTTCCCGCAGCCTCACCAGGAGGACAGGACACAGTCTTAAGAGGAGTGACTGTCATTATGCAAAGATTTCTCTCTTTGTCGATAACACAAGAAAACAAGGAAAATCAACAAATAAAAAATAACACTATATTGAACTGTATACTGTATTAACCATTGAAGTGTGAGAAATCAAACAGACAGCATTTACACTAAGAATTGGAACGGTTAGCGTGCACTTGTGATTTCATAGCGAAAAGGCACATTTAGTGGGTGAGTGTGAAGTTTGGAGGCAGGAGAGTGAGGGAAGTAGGACTCAGTTCCCCATAGGGCCATAGGAGGGAGCCTCTGGGTGTGAATGAAGGACTGACTGATGGACTTGGTATAGTCTACTGCTGCAGGACTCTGTAAAGCTAGTCTTCCTCAAATACTATTTTAACCTGAATATGTACAAAAGAAGAAAAAAAGATATCTACAAGTCTATCAATCATGTCTGTTTTAATGTAAACCATGGCCATATCAAGTAGCTTAATCAAATCTTTACATGATGGTCTGTCTCTTGGTCTGTTTGGTTTAGTATCCAAATATCATTCTTATTTTTTCTATAGAAACAATTGCTCTAATGAGCTACTGTAGTGCATTTCTGTGTGTTGCAGACTGATGAGACAGTCACAAAGGGTATGCCTTTCTAAACGTCAATCATTGTAGCTCTTTACCAAACAACCTCTGTCAATTAGTGATGATTAATAATGCTAAAGTCACCATGACCAGATCTGGAGATAGAGCTATTTGAAATCTCTGTACTGTTATTATGAGCTGAACCTTTTTTTCCTCTCCCTCGCAGTTTCTGTCCAATTTTTGGTGCATGTAAGGTTTTGTACGGTGAGGGTCGTGAGGCTATCACGAAATGTAATTATTGTCCGTCAGTTTATAAGCAATAAGTGTAGCATCTGGGTTGACTTTCCCACACATTATTCCTTTTAAATGTTCCTGTTCTTTTAACTCCATTCTGAACACCTGTTAAGGATGTGACTGTGACAGTATCTCCTCCTTTCCTCTACGTCCACCTCCTCCATAGATTCTAACTGTGTGAAACAGATGGGTTGAGAAAAGATGGATGGACAGACCCTCCCTGTTTATAGCCATAATGTACTTAATTTACTGAGGTATGTCATCATTTTTTCAATTCATGGTATTTTGTTTTGGGATTGAAGGCTACTGTATCTTATTATTGATATTGCAGCTAAATTCAATTTCTTCTCTTTTTTTTGCATTTGAAAGAATTAGTAATGAAAAAGGATATGAGGGACACCCCAGAAAGAAGTCTGTCTGCATGATGTATCCGTGGACATGCTTGTGGCATTAAGTGTTTCACTTGCGCTTCATGATTATTAGTAAAAAATTAAAAATAAAAGCCTTTATTTCCTCCCCTATAATATGAAGTTCTGATAATGGCACACCTTACACCCCCCACAACCCCCCTTTGTTTGACTAATTTGGTCATGGGAATGGCAACTTTTTATTGAAAATGTTGTTTCCTTTTCAAAACAAAACAGTGCCGAGTTTGCGTTCCTAAAAATCTCGATGTACAATCAACTGAGAGAAACCAAGTGAACATGAGACTAGTGTAAAAGAATGAACTGTCTTCAATGTAAAACTCTATTGCTCCTATTGCTTCTATTCTCTTGACTTGCTGGTAAGGGGATTGACTTTGATCAGGGATCTGACATGGCAACAGCTGAGGTGTGGTGGTGAGCATTATTCAAAACACTCCCCTTGTGTGTGTTTTGCTCAAACACAACTAATACCCTTCTCTCTGGATCAAAGCATAGGAAGGTTTGCACGCAAGAGTGTTTACAGCATTGATTGCACTTTATAAACCCATAGAAATTCATGATACTATGATGAACCTGCTTACAAGATGCAGCCATCGCCAATAGTGTGGCTATCGCACCAAAGGTTTCAGCTACAATCTCCTCCTACACACGTCACACTCTACTGAGTGGCCTTTTGTTTCATCATTGTCAAGAGAAGGATCTATATCGATTTCTTTGGATTGGGTGGTGAAACGTTCTGATCAAGGATCATTCATATCTACGGATAATTATGTTTGTGATCTTCATGGTTTGTGCCTTGTTCTGAATTTGCATTTAATATGTCAAAGATTTAAAGACTAGTAATAATTATAGGAACTGTCAATCTCACACATGATTTTTTTGTTGTTGCATCCTGGTATAGTTATTTTAAAGGGAGAATAAAGTTATCTTTCAAAGTACAGACATGGTGTATTTTCCTCATGCCATTTGTATGTTACAGAGCGGTTTATGTTCATGGCGCTTGGAAATCAAATTGTTGATTTAGTCCCCAAACTCAGATTTTGCCATCTCCTGATGGAACCGAAGTTGGAGGACATAATAAAAAATATTCGGGAGAAATTAAACTGAATGTCTCTGAAATTAATTTATCAGTTTCCTTTATTTGTATTATTTTATTCAAATTGTACCATACTGTTCTCATGTTAATTACAATTTTCTTACATGCTAACATTGTTTTGTTTGAGCGAATGAAATAAAAAATTGCAATACATGATCAAAAAGTACATTTGTTTTGTGTGGTCTTTAAATTAACATTGTTTTAATAACTAATTCCTACAACTTTTTAATCTGGATATTTCTCTCCTGTGGGACAGAATATGATGCACAGGATCTCTGAGACGGATTTAAAGACTTGTGCTGCATCAGCAGTTTCTCTCAGTTCTTCTCAGCCTTTGAAAATAACCTGTTTTAGATCTGCACCAAAGAGAATGTGTGGGAGAGCATACCTGTTTTACATGCGGGGCATTCATCAAATATTAAAAAGCTTGAAAACGATGATTCAGCAGAAATACTGAAATTGAGCTTAGGTGAGCACCTTGGACTCGTCTTGTCACACGGTTATTATAAGCCTTGTGTTTTACTCTTCGTTTCAGTGTTGAATACTTTGCAGATGTTGGGTATAAAGAGGTCATTACTGTATAGGGATTTGTCATAAGACTGAAGCTGCTTTACAATTCAGTCCAACTTGTTAGTCACTGCCTCAGCCACTTGTTCCTTGAGTAGGTCTAGGGAATTTCCAGCAGGCCTGTTCCTAGTGGCAGACCAATCACACTGGACGTTACATCACCTATTTCACACCCCATTAGCAGTGAATGTTTCTGCACTTCAGGTTTCGCTCTTCTACTGCCACATGTCAGCTAAAAGGAAGAGGCAGGACTAACTGAAGGCGAAGTAGAGAAATATCTCAAAAGACTTGCCTGTGCCATTTCCCCCCACACACACCCACAGTTGCTGTCTGAGCCCGAGCCCATCACAATTGCTAAGGGCAGCCAGTCATCTGCGTCTGGTCTTGCAGCTTCTTTTCACAGGGGTGACGATCTCACAGTGGGAGTCTACTACTGTGTGCATGTGTGCAGTTGTTTGCAACATTATGAACAGCATAAAGACACTTCCTGGAGGAGGGCTGAGAAGTCTCATTTGAGGTTTTGGTGTGGCAGCCGGAGTAGAGAGAGGGTTCTGCAAGGGCGGAAACTGCTGTAAGACAGGAAGACCCTAAGCGGCTGCTTTGCTTCATGACCTCAGAGGGAAAGAGAGGGCTGAGAATGCTGTAATTGGGCAGTAGTTTTTTTGAATTTTCAAAATCTTGTTTATTTCCTTACGTAGTCATGAACTGTGAATTATTTGACACCTCTGCTCAGCTGTTTTCACTCTCCATGCACAATCATTACTTCTGATGCACAAGATGTTTCATGGTAATCATCCTTCATGATCAGCCTATGTTTCAACATTACTTTGCAATGTCTGATTCCTTGAATGTGGTTTTGTAATAATTCTAAGCCTATAAAGCAACATCCAGAGTTGCAGTCAGTCAGGGCAATGTGTTGAAATTGAAGATTAATCAGAGCTTCATATAGTGAGGATAACACCAGCTGGTTTGTAATGTTGAAAGCAACTCCTGCAAAAATATGTTAATCTGAACTTGATCTCATATAAACATTATTTGGTTTCTTCTCATTTAGTTTCAGATAGATGAAATAACAAGCACAATACACTTTGGGATTTAATTAGATTAAACATCTGCTCTGGTCTAGAATGCATGAGTACAATACAAAGTTGGGAAAAAATGTGTTGGTGACCTGTGCCATCTAATGTCAAAATTGTTCAACAGGTGTTTGTTTCATGAGTAATCAACAGCCTGTAACAAAGCTACATGAGACCAATGTACAATGTATGAACAGCTATGTTCGAATACCCATACTAACATACTGTATACGACATACTTAATGAGTATATACTATTAGTTCATTTTAGTATACGGTAAACGAACGGTATTCTTTCAGGTGTTGAGCGTTCATAAATTCATCAGTTATTCTGCGCTCTGGCATAGGTACACTCAGATGAGACGAGTGCTCTGAAATCGGAGTAGATAGCCAGAGCAAATTTACGAACGCACAACGATTATACCACTTAGCTAAAGTAAGAATGACCGGAATAATCAAGTCAATAAACGTCGGGTAGTTAGTTAGATAGCATATAATTAATATACTGGCAAGTTCAACGTATTAGTAGCCAACTAACGTTAGGTAGCTAACATACTACTGCGTAGCTAACAAATTGTCAGCCAACATAACGTGTAAGGTAACTTATTTGAAAAGTCATTACTTTATTACATTGCTCAACATTTTATTAACAATTGTCATAATTAGTTAAAGCAATGAATTTGTATCCGCTCTCGTCGGACTTCGGCTACATATTTCCCGCAATTTTCTTCAAATCTGAAAACGTTGTGCAGCCACGCCTATTTCCCGAAGAATTGCATTATGGGCCCTAAAAGCGTGGAAATAGTGTCCACTGCTTGTGTTGTACGACATCCGGGAACTTTTGGCATACTAACTATATGCATACTATGACCAATAAGCATACTATACACTCAATTTAAGTCACAAATAGTATGGTTAGTATGAGTATTCGAACACAGCTAACTTTTCTTTACAGATTTCAGAATTTTCAACTGTTGATAGTTACTGTTTAAGCTCAAAATATAAAGATGTCTTGTGTGACCCACTGTTTGTATACACCAATATTTTATCACTTTAGGCAACAACTATTTGTTTTAATTATTATGATTTTTTTGTAAATGCTCTACAATTGACTACATAAATCCAGAAATGATGGTGTCTTAGTCTTCTCCATGCATACATTATGCTGCTGTCATGAACTGCACCGCTCGCAACCGCAGGGTTCTCCAGAGGGTGGTGCGGTCTGCCGATCACATTATCGAGGGCAAACTACCCGCCCTCCAAGACCACATACAGCACCCGACGTCACAGGAAGGCCAAAAAGATCATCAAGGACATCAACCACCCGAGCCACTGCCTGTTCACCCCGCTATCATCCAGAAGGCGAGGTCAGTACAGGTGCATCAAAGCTGGGACCGAGAGAATGAAAAACAGCTTCTATCTCAAGGCCATCAGACTGTTAAATAGCCATCACTAGCACATTAGAGGCTGCTGCTGCCTATTGAAATCACTGGCCACTTTAAGAAATGGAACACTAGTCACTTTAATAATGTTTACATATCTTGCACTACTCATCTCCTATGTATATACTGCATTCTATTCTATAATATTCTACTGTATCTTAGTCCATGCCGCTCCGTCATTGCTTGTTCATATATGTATATTTTCTTAAATTCCATTCCTTACTAGTTTTGTGTGTATTAGGTATAGGTTGTGAAATTGTTAGATATTACTTGTTAGATATTACTGCACTGTCGGAGCTAGAAGCACAAGCATTTCGCTACACCCGCTATAACATCTGCTAAACACGTGTATGTGACAAATAATATTTGATTTGATGAACAAAGAACTAAACACGAGTTATCATTTTTACTAGAACAAAGATTATCTCCCACACAATAAAACATAATTGCCTCCATTTTGTCCGACGCTTGTAGACATCTGACACCATAAACAAAGAAAGCGGTAGGACATGCCGGTTACTACCAATCCGCACTCTGTTAAAATCCTCTGTCGACCAATCAGAAAATTAAATACTTTTAAAAGAATAGCGTTGTAGCCAATCAGCGGGCTTCGCGCCATCATATACACTGGTGGGCTTCGCGTATGAGGGAGGGAGAACGCGCTCAACATTTAGCTGCAGTTTTTAAACATAGCTTGCGATACATTTTCGTTCCACGTTTTTAAAGGGATATCTATGTTATTTTCTTAATTGGAGTTGTACGTGCTATCTAAAGGTAAGGGTGATTAATAACATTTACAATTGAAAAAAGTATTTGCTGAGAACTTGGCTGCTTAAAGCTACAGTAGCTAATGTCTACGGTCGGTATTCTTGACAGTGTTTGGACTGCGTGGCTGTGGGATCAGCTAGCCACGGCACTGCAGCTGAGCAATTTCGCTAGTAACCTAACTGCTTATAATGAATAGGCTAGCTAGCTACCTATTTATTGTCTGCACATGTTAATGCGTCAGTGCAATGTCTACAATTGCAAAAATGTAAACATGCCCTGAAACAACGTTAGCCAGCTAACGTTATCTACGGTTTTGACTGCTCTTCCAACTCAATCCAACCGTGTTGCTAGGTAACGCGAGTTTTTTTGTTACTCAGTCACTTTCTTGTTTGCTGGTTAACGTTATATAGCTAAATATATATCCGACTATGTATGCATTTTTGCAGTTTCAATTTAATTTCCACTTATTGGTAGCCTAACGTTACACTTTAGGCTAAGTCTCCGGAATATGTTCAGCACTGACTTGCGTGCACCATAATTTAGGGCGCTTTATATATCCTGTAGCGTTTGGTACCATGATCCGCGCTATAAAGCATGTGTGAAACGCAAACGAACACTGGCTGAAACGAATCCTGGACCTGCGTGAGTAGCGCGGGTCCAAGATCCAGGACCACAGAGTACCAGGTTATTGTGACACGGCAGCGCGAGTCGCGTGGAACTTTTTTGCCCGTTGTAAGCAAGCTACTTTAGCTCGCCAACGTCATGTAGAATGTGCGTCTTGCTAATCGCATCATGAAACGGTTATTTTCAGGTCTTGTGAAAGCAAAACCTATTCTGTCATTCTCACAAACGCTCCAGGAAACCGAACCAGGGTACCGAATTTCATATGTGGGAACGCCCTTAGTCACAATCTAGTTAACTGTTAGCTAACATTTGTAAGATTTATGTAAAAAATAAAAACTGCTTCGGCGGTTGAACCATAGATAGAAAAATATTTGGTTGAAGGTCTCTAATGTACACCTGGCGGTGGCTGGGTGAACTTTCTATAAAACCAATTACAAACTCCCATTACATTATTGTAAACGATTAGCTAGGACTATTTCAATTCTTCATCATAAAGTGATTGAAACGACTTTCACTTTAAATGTATTTAAATGTCTGTGTTTGAGGTATGGCACAAAAGACGAGGGGCTGACTTTCGAAGCTCCACCCACATCATACCTCGCATCCTTCCATGTTTCCTGGAGTAGTGAACCCTGTCCGCATCGTTTACCTAGCTATACCTTTAACCATATGGAGGAATTCAACAGGGACAGCAGGGCAGAGCCTTTGGGGGTGTCGGGGTTGGCATTAATTCATGGAGATGTTATGGAATGTGCTCTACTATTACTGACTACTATGACAGATGGATTAGTGGACTCACTGTACTCTGCATCTATTTAATTTGTAATCTGTGTGGGCCATTATGAGAAGGATAAGTTACATTTTATACATTTCAGCAGCTGTGATGTACCATTTTGACTTTATTTGATGAAAAATGACACATTCCAGTGAATAGTTGCTTGTGGTCATTACAAGGACAGAGTTGGCCAAGTATGTCATGCACTTCACGTCTACAGGTTTCCCCCCTCTATTTAATATGTATTTTCATGAGGACTATGTTTTCATAGTGTGTATGTGTTGAAATGGTCTGTGGCAAGAACAGTTGTATAATCAGAGCAGGCTTTCACTTGTTGATATGACATGGGAGCACAACTTTTGTTAAACTTCTAAAATGCAGTTTCTGATGTTACCTGGACATTACTGGAATTCTGTGTACAAAGGCTATTGAGAGAGTGATAAAGGGGGCTGGAGTGGTATTGACTAGTTTAAAACTACAAACAGAGTTAACACTAGTGGGGACTGGAACGTCAGCAATTATGTGAGCTCTGCATCCCCTTCCATACTACTGACCTCACTGCTCCATTGTGTCAAGTCTTGCGCTCGTCTGTCCCCATTTACATTTTCTTAATGCACACTGTAAATGTCTCATCTAGCCTAATCCGCCCACGCCAAACTCGTGTGATTGGGGAAATGTTCTAAAGAAGAGTTGTCCCTGTCGTAGACTGTTTTGATATGCACACCCAATTCATTTCAATCGGTTAGCTGCCGAAAATACATTTGACCGCGGTTGTGTATCAGTCTATAGGTTAATTTGAATAATTTGGTGGAATTAAATTGGCTCATGTATTTTCATTAGTCATCATATTTATCACATGCGCACAGCATACAGAGCCTAGTTTGAAGAGCGGAATAGCCTATCACCCGTCAGACAGCACGAGAGCGCTCCTCAAAAAGCTGGTACTGGAGTGAAACATGTACTTTTATAAGCCCAGTCATGAAAACAGTCTCAAAACCCTCTTCTATTTTAGAGGGAGAGAGAAACCCCAGATTTGAACCCATACTGGCAGTGCTACATTATACATGTGCAGCAGTGGCTTCGACCACCCCATGCTACTCCCCTGGTTTTTGACATGTGTGCTCTCTCTCTCTGTCAGGTAAATGAGGATGCCGAGTATTAGGTTTCAGAGTGGGGACATGGTGATGGGCCGCTGGCCCGGGAGCAGCCTATTCTACGAAGTCAAGGTGCTGAGCTACGATGCCAAGAGTCAGCTCTACACCGTCATCTACAAGGACGGCACAGAGCTGGAGCTCAGAGAGGCTGACATGAAGGTAGGAGCACTATCTATCTCCATGGCAACCATGTCACTGATGATGTGTGACCCAGATGAATATCAATGTCTCAGTTGGTTGGAATTTCGTCTATCTTGACAAGGTTCAGGAATTTTGATCTTATAATTTTTTCTTTAGTGCATACTCAAATGTTGTTATCCTCTTATGATAAGTTGATTGCTCCATTGGTGCTGTCCTTTTATAATGCAGCTATGTAATAACACGTTTGTAACCTTGCTAAATGCCACAACTTATGTTCCAGAATCCAACTGGCTTTAAACCAAGCCGTCGCTCTCGTTCTCGCTCCCGCTCTCCATCGCGGCGGCGCAGTCGTTCCCGTTCTCCGGCCAGGACAACCCGGCGCTCCTCTTCACGCACCGCCAGCGGCACCTTCTCCACGGATCCGCCTGCAGTACGCAAGGTGCCCAAATTGAAAGAAGTGCTGGAGATCAGACTCAGCCCTGTGGTGAGGAACACATGTCACACTCACTGCTGGGATTTAGAATGGCTTTTTGTTTTAGATTGTTGCTCTGCTGCATGTGTTTGTGTATTCAGAATGCACTGTAAAACGTATGACCTCAGAGATAGCATTATTTGATGGTAGATCAAGCGTTGACTAATAACAGTGTAATAAACCACGTTGTGTGTGTGACCACCTGTAGAGAGAATTCAGTGGGTCCATCTTTGCATAGTAACACGTGCCTCTCTTTTTCCCTATTGTTTGTCATCACGTTCCTTTTTCCTCATGTTGACGTTTTGCTTCCCTCGCTTCATTTTCATTTACCACAGGCTAAGCCAGTTGAGAACAATGGCAACAATAAGCATGAGAATGATACTGCTAACAAAGTCAACGAGGTGAGACTTTAGATACTGTATGTATTTTTATTTTTTTACAGTTTATTTCTATCCAGAATGATGTCAATGCTCCTAGAACAAAATGTATATGTTTGTGTTGGACTGTAAGCAAGTTTGGCATTAGAATTGTAACGGAACTGTCCCTAGCTTTACTGCTTGTTTGTGAATGGGCTTTTATATGTAGGAATGTCATGATGCATGCATGTTGTACCTTCTGTGTGTTGGGAGGACTGCATGGGGGAGTCAGCCTGTACAAAGCCCCAGCAGACTCACACCACTTAGGGTCCATCAGTCAGTCACATGCTGTTTGAACATGTGCTGCCTCTTTTCTCTGCTCTCCTCAGAGGTTCTGAGAACTTCTCACTGCCGCTTATGAGGACTTTGCTCATAGTTTATGTTAAACAAATACTGAGAAAAATGCCCATATAACGCTGACAACCTTGTAGTAAAACCAAACAATGGTTTATAGTGGTATTTCCTGCTATAGCAAGTGTTCACTTTTCCTTTAAGAGATGAAAATCTAAGGATAATTTGTGTGGCAAATAGAATGGCTGTGCATTATCTTCCCTATAAGCTTAAGTCACTGTGGGTTAGCCATGTCTGTTTAAATGAATACCACCACTCAGCCTGACCAATGTGTGTCTAACCATGTCTACTTCCAGAAACCTGCAGAGACGGAGCCAGAGAAGAAGGTATTAGAGAGCCGCTACAACCTGAGACGCAGGAAGGACGACGGTGACGCCAAGCCAGCCGAGCAGACGGAGGACAAGGAGAAGGAAGCTGAGCAGAAGCCTGCAGCAGCCACAGCCCCCATCACCACTGAGCTGGAGTTTGGAGGGAGGCTAGGTGAGAGGAGGAACAGAGAAATGTGGCTGCTGGGGGGGGAAGAATGGTGCTAGTCTGCAAACGGTTATGCCAATCAAATTGCACTAGGGTGCTAGTCTGCACATTGTTTGACAAGAATGCATTTCGGGAGGGACTGTAACGGGTTAAAAAATAAGGACCAGACTGACTTCCTTTGGCTCCAGTCACTCAGTGTCTTTTCCCCCTGTGATTGCAGGAGTGTCCTGCATGATGCTGCTCCTGCCTGTGACAGTGTTGGGACTGATGGTGATTTGCAGTCAGGAGGATGCTAGCCTGATGAGCTCCCCCCCTCTACCTGCCCTGGACTCCTTGCTGGACCCACATGTGTTTGGCATCGTGGTCCTCTGGTTCCTCTTCCAGGCCCTGCTCTACGTGCTGCCTGTCGGAAAGGTAACATGATCACCTTAGATGATCGTCTAGTGGGTCAGCTGCATTCTCAGAATTCTACTCCCACCCCTATTGAAGACTGTACACACACACACACACATACACACACACACTAACCCCCCTTAGAGTACAGGCCATACACATTACACCCATCTGTCACCTGGACAGAGCACATGACTGGCTCTCACGTCTCATTTCTGCTCATTAGCTGGAGCAGAGGGCAGAAATTAGATTAATCAGCAGGAGTAGGCTACGGTCCACGCTGGAACACTACAGGGAAGAAGGGGAGGTTTTGTTGGGATTTTCCTCTCCTTCTCATCTGCCTTATGAAAACGGTTGAAGCACACGTGCCTTTTTGAGAATGTATAAAACTTTCATCATATGGCTCCAATGAAATCATATGGTCTGGTTTACATTAGTGAAAGGGGATAATGTAAGCTTTTAACATGTACAAAAAGTCACCTATCCTAGCTATATTATCCCTCTCATAACGTATTTCCTGTAAGGTTGAATGACAGTCCAAGCTGTGTTTTTGTCCCCAGGTTGTGGAAGGAATGCCCCTGAAGAATGGAGACTGGCTGAAGTACAGAATGAACAGTGAGTCATTCTTCTGTTTTTCATGTCTTGTTTGTCATTTTGAAGGAATTAACTGGGACTAACTAGTCAGTTACCCCCAGCACGTTGAGATCTGTAGTAAAGCACTATGCCAATGTATTTCATTAACATACAGTTGAAGTCGGAAGTTTACATACACTTAGGTTGGAGTCATTAAAACTCTTTTTTTCAACCACTCCAAAAATGTCTTGCCAAAACTATATAGTTTGTTAACAAGTCGGTTAGGACTTACTTTGTGCATGACACAAGTAATTTTTCCAACAATTGTTTACAGACAGATTATTTCACTTATAATTCACTGTATCACATTTCCAGTGGGTCAGAAGTTTACATACACTAAGTTGACTGTGCCTTTTAAACAGCTTGGAAAATCCCAGAAAATGTCATGGCTTTAGAAGCTTCTGATAGGCTAATTGACATCATTTGAGTCAATTGGAGGTGTACCTGTGGATGTATTTCAAGGCCTACCGTCAAACTCAGTGTCTCTTTGCTTGACATCATGGGAAAATCAAAATAAATCTACCAAGACCTCAGATAAAGAATAGTAGACCTCCACAAGTCTGGTTCATCCTTGGGAGCAATTTCCAAACGCCTGAAGGTACCACGTTCATCTGTACAAACAATAGTACGCAAGTATAAACACCATGGGACCACGCAGCCGTCATACCGCTCAGGAAGGAGACGCGTTCTGCCTCCTAGAGATGAACGTACTTTGGTGCGAAAAGTGCAAATCAATCCCAGAACAACAGTAAAGGACCTTGTGAAGATGCTGGAGGAAACCGGTACAAAAGTATCTATATCCACAGTAAAACGAGTCCTATATCGACATAACCTGAAAGGCCGCTCAGCAAGGAAGAAGCCACTGCTCCAAAACTGCCATAAAAAACCCAGACTACGGTTTGCAACTGCACATGGGGACAAAGATCGTACTTTTTGGAGAAATGTCCTCAGGTCTGATGAAACAAAAATAGAACTGTTTGGCCATAATGACCATCGTTATGTTTGGAGGAAAAAGGGGGTGGCTTGCAAGCCAAGAACACCATCCCAACCGTGAAGCACAGGGGTGGCAGCATCATGCTGTGGGGGTGCACTTAACAAAATAGATGGCATCATGAAGAAGGAAAATTATGTGGATATATTGAAGCAACATCTCAAGACATCAGTCAGGAAGTTAAAGCTTGGTCGCAAATGGGTCTTCCAAATGGAAAATGACCCCAAGCATACTTCCAAAGTTGTGGCAAAATGGCTTAAGGACAACAAAGTCAAGGTATTGGAGTGGCCATCACAAAGCTCTGACCTCAATCCTATAGAACATTTGTGGGCAGAACTGAACTGAAGCGTGTGCGAGCAAGGAGGCCTACAAACCTGACCAGCTCTGTCAGGAGGAATTCATCCAACTTATTGTGGGAAGCTTGTGGAAGGCTACCCGAAACGTTTGACCCAAGTTAAACAATTTAAAGGCAATGCTACCAAATACTAATTGAGTGTATGTAAACTTCTGACCCACTGGGAATGTGATGAAAGAAATAAAAGCTGAAATAAATCATTCTCTCTATTATTCTGACATTTCCCATTCTTAAAATAAAGTGGTGATCCTAACTGACCTAAGACAGGGAATTTTTACTAGGATTAAATGTCAGGAATTGTGAAAAACTGAGTTTAAATGTATTTGGCTAAGGTGTATGTAAACTTCCGACTTCAACTGTATAAGTCATGTAAGGAAAGACCCTTTGGTTGAGGAACTTCCTGTGTATTAACCCTGTATGTCTCCTCCTCCACCACTAGCCCTCCATGCCTTTGTGCTGACGGTGGCTGTCCTGGGGGCTGCAGTGCATCAGGGGGTGGACCTCAGCTACATCCACAGCCACTTCCTCCAGCTGGCTGTGTCTTCCCTGCTCTTCTCTGTCCTGCTCAGTGTCTACCTGTACGTCCGCTCTCGCTGGGCACCCCAGGACCAGCTCGCCCCCGGCGGAAACTCTGGTGAGTGGGTGTGTTTGTGTAGTTGTCACTGGTAGAGAAACGCTTCTACAATCTGGGTCTGATTGATTCCATGATATGGGTATATTATGGCATGGGCCTGCATAAGGTTAAGGGCAAAGATTGCTATACTGCTAATTGGCATGATGCCTCACAAATGGTCAACGTAATATGATTAATTTGTTCTTCTCACCTCCTCAGGGAGTGTGATTTATGACTTCTTTATGGGAAGTGAACTCAACCCCCGGATCAAAGGCTTTGATCTCAAATACTTCTGTGAGCTGCGCCCAGGATTGATGGGTTGGGTAAGTTTCTAGTGTACTGAAATATGTTCCCATTAAAGTACTTTTCAGCTGTACCGTATATTAGAGCCATTTGGTGTAGATTAAGCTGATTATTTCCTCACACACAAATGCAAAAAAAATGAGCTCAGTGTCCCATTAGATTTATTCATTAATCCCTCTAGTGGTAAACTACATAGAATAAATCCTAAAATGATACTACAGTACATTTCGGAGCTAGTTTGTCTATGTCTGAGGTACACTATATATACAAAAGTATGTGGACACCCCTTCAAATTAGTGGATTTGGCTATCTCAGCCACACCCATTGCTGACAGGTGTATAAAATCGAGCACACAGCCATCCAATCTACATAGACAAACATTGGCAGTAGAATGGCCTTACTGAAGCGCTCAGTGACTTAACGTGGCACTGTCATAGGATGCCACCTTTCCAACAGTCAGTTCGTCAAATTTCTGCCCTGCTAGAGGTGCCCCGGTCAACTGTAAGTGCTGTTATTGTGAAGTGGAAACGTCTAGGAGCAACAATGCTCACAGAACGGGACTGCCGAGTGCTGTAGTGCGTAAAAATCGTCATATTCTCGGTTGCCACTGTCAATACCAAGTTTTAAACTGCCTCTGAAAGCAACGTCAGCACAAGAACTGTTCGTCGGGAACATCATGAAATGGGTTTCCATGGCTGAGCAGCCGCACACAAGCCTAAGATCACCATGCGCAATGCCAAGCGTCGGCTGGACTGGTGTAAAGCTCGCCGCCATTGGACTCTGGAGCAGTGGAAACGCGTTCTCTGGAGTGATGAATCATGCTTCAACATCCGGCAGTCCGACGGACGAATCGTGGTTTGGCGGATGACAGGAGAACGCTACCTGCATCGTTCCCACTGTAAAGTTGGGTGGAGGAGGAATAATTGTCTGGGGCTGTTTTTTCATGGTTTGGGCTAGGCCCATTGGTTCCAGTGAAGGGAAATCTTAACGCTACAGCATACAATTGCTTTCTACACGATTATGTGCTTCCAACTTTGTGGCAACAGTTTGGGGAAGGCCCTTTCCTGTTTCAGCATGACAATGCCCCTGTGCACAAAGCAAGGTCCATACAGAAATGGTTTGTCGAGATTGGTGTGGAAGAACTTGACTGGCCTGCACAGAACCCTGACCTCAACCCCATCGAACACCTTTGGGATGAATTGGAACGCCAACTGCGAGCCAGGCCTAATCGCCCAACATCAGTGCCCGGCTTCACTATGGTCTTGTGGCTGAATGGAAGCAAGTCCCCGCAGCGATGTTCCAACATCTAGTGGAAAGCCTTCCCAGAAGAGTGGAGGCTGTTATAGCAGCAAAGGGGGGACCATCTCCATATTAATGCACATGATTTTGGAATGCGATATTCGATAAGCAGGTGTCCACATACTTTTGGTCATGTTGTGTATGGATTGTTTGAGTTTTGCTGTCTGTTCAATGACTGTTTAATCAGACCTGTGACGTCTGTGTTCTGTCCAGCTGGTGATCAACGCTGCCATGGCTCTGGCTGAGATGAAACTCCATAACCTGGACTACCCCTCACCAGCCATGATCCTGGTCAACTGCTTCCACCTGTTTTATGTGCTCGATACCTACTGGCATGAGGTAAAGATAAACCTGCCTTTGATGCCTAATGTTTTATTTAGTCTCTATTTATTTGGTTGTAATCTAATGGTTGAATGTTGCTCCCCAGGAGGGTGTCCTGAGCTATATGGATATAACCCATGATGGTTTTGGCTTCATGCTGGTGTTTGGAGACTTGATGTGGGTTCCCTTCACCTTCAGTCTCCAGGCCTACTACCTGGTCCACCACCCCAACCACCTCTCTCTGCCCTGGATCGTAGGCATTGTCACTCTCAATGGTTAGTCAGTACTGGGACCTTTTTTAGTATTGGCATATGTTCATATAAGTCCTACATGTAATCTGTGATATACCTTTTGTTGATTGAATACCAGTATGACACTTTCTTTACATAATGTGTTACAGTCATTGGATTTTGCGTCTTCCATAAAGCAAACTCGCAGAAAAACGCCTTCAGAAGAAATCCTTCAGACCCCACGTTATCCCGTAAGTCCTCAATCCCAGTACGTCTTATTCATGTAAAAACATTAGCCATTTGCAGGCCCCCTGCCTTGATAAAGGGATGGAGTTATTCTCTGTCATGTTGTTGAAGGACTCACTGTAACACGGTGTTTTCCAGATCTGAAGACTATCCCTACTGCCACGGGGAAGAGTCTCCTGGTGTCTGGTCTGTGGGGGCTCGTCCGTCACCCCAATTACCTGGGGGACCTCATCATGGCTCTGGCATGGTCCCTACCCTGTGGTGAGTGACTGCTTGTTCAGTTAGTTAATCACTTAGTCATAGCTAGTTAGTTACCAGGTGCTAGTTCATTTAGTTTGATGTATTTTTCTGACCTGTGCTGACGATGCTCCCAGTAAAGCTAGACATGTCTTGATATGTGTATAGTGATATGAGGAGAAGCTGTAATGTATGTTGAGGTGTTGTCTGTGGTCGTCCTGTAGGGTTCACCCACATCCTGCCATACTTCTATGTGATCTACCTAACCACCCTGCTGGTCCATCGGGAGGCCCGGGACGAAGCCCACTGCAGGAGGAAGTACGGCTCGGCGTGGGACAACTACTGCCGAGAGGTCCGCTACCGCATCATCCCCAGAGTCTACTGAGGCCTACGCCACCCCTACCTCCAACCAACGCAGCACAACGCCCTCCAGTTCTGCAAGCTCACAACTCATCATATGGCTACATGAGTTCGAAGAAACAACAAGTTGTTTGGAAATTAGAATTGGAAGACATTGGGACACTTGAATTTCGAAAAGGGGGAAACTTGATTCTTAGATGTACCGCAGGAGCAGCTTTCTTTGAAGTTTGGTTTTATGAAGGTACACACTAATTGGCTGACTGAATTTGATAAATGCCTTTTAAGAAAAAAGGTTTCAAAATCGAAGAAAAAATAAGCCTCAGTCTGTGGAAGGGATGTATATATTTTTGTACATATGTTTTTTTTTTTTTTGTACTCCAAGATACCTGTTAACATAACATTGCATATTTGATCTGTTTTGAAGTTATTTTCACTCCCATATTCAATTACAATATTTTCTTGGCTTTAATTTGGAAGTATTTTGTAATGATACCTTTGGTATACATTGCTTTTTGTGTATATTGTCAATGATGGGATTTAAATGCTCTTATTTGTACAGTTGAAATGGGATTAACGATCTCCCTCAGGACCAGGACATTCACAAAATAGCATTTAGACATCATTTTTTTGGTCTTAATTTGTGTATATTTTTATAGCCTAGTGTTAACTGAGTGTACAAAAACAGTGGTTGTTTTAAATGCACTATGAAAGATTGTATTTTATACCCAAAGTCTATGATTTGGCTTTGCTAACTCCGGTTCACTGTCAAAGTCCTCCCCAGTCCTCTGGATGGTAGTATTGTTTAGTTAAGCTCCTGTGATTAGTCACAGTCCCTTTTCCAGAGGGAAGACAACCCGTCTGTTGATCAAATCCACAGTATCTTATTTAAAACCATTACAATCTGCAAGGGCACTTACAGACAGTATCCATGTAAGCACCTTAAGTTATTCAAGACCTTACTTTTCAAAAAAGGCATCACAACCATATACTTTTTTTGTTCATTTAGCTTTAACGTTAGAGTTAGTATGACTGTTTTCACCAAGTTTATACTGTGAAATTCTGCACAGTGCTGTGTCGTAGCCACCTGGCAACAGTGTTTTATCCTCTGCATCCACAAACCCAAACAAGTATTTTCTGACCCAGCTGTAGATTAGCAGTATAGCGGCAATACATTAACTAGAATAGCTGCCATTTTATGCGACTGATTGCAATGTAAATATTATAGATTTGTTTTGTCATGTACAAAATATACAAGTGATGCTAGATCTTGTTTTACAAGTAGATATTTAAAGTTGCATTTCATTTCAACTGTTTGTTTTTAAGTTAATTGCCTGAATTACCACTAGCCATTTTTGTTTACAGCTGCCGTTCCCTATCTAGACAATATTGCCATGTCATCTTAGAAGGTTACTCGTGATTTGTTATGAACTATTTCTCATTGAGCCCCATTCTGTACTCAACCTGTGTTTCTGATCGGTAACAGTTTCCTGTTTGGGTCAGCTGGCTGTTTGTCAAAGCTAAAACAAGTTGGATGTAACTAGAACAATGGAAGAAGACCCAATGTTCATGAATTGTTCAATTCCGTTGGAGACGGACAAACGTGTGACAGTGGCTGGAAAGCTCGCATTGTACAAACTTTTTGGCAAAAAATAAAGGTTTACACTTACAGTATCATTCATGTTATTCAGAGGTGTCTAACGATTCAACAGAGAATGCACTGTAAGAATAGTCTCCTAGAAAGAGAAGACAAGTCAAAGCGAAACAAAACAATGGAAGGTCAAGCAAGCAATTCAACACTTCTGAGATGCAGCCAGAGGTCAGTCCGAGGGGATGGGGCTCACTGCCTGCTGGGCTGCAGATCTGAATGGGACCAGAGATTATTCCCCAGCCCCCTGCTGCAGACACACTGGGAATTAATTTGAGATGCTCTAAATCATGTGACCATCACACTGCAATGGGAAGAGTAGATCCCCCAAATAATAATGTAGTGTCTTTTGCTCTCAGCACATGACACCAGAAAAATGTACATGTAAAAGTCATCTCTGCAGGTGTTTGGTAGCCTGGTCAAAGGTCTCCTTTTACTCTTGCCAACTCCATTGCTCATTGTCAAGCCAAACATCACAAGGAGTTTGCATGATAGGAATCAGAATGGCACTCAGGCTAGGTGTTTGGTTATACTGTACCTTATTTATATTCTAGCTAGAAGATAATACATTGGAGTTTCACAGGACTTTATAAAAGGTATTCCTGCAGCACTCTACAACTGCTTTCAGTTTTTCAATTTCCACGTTTAAATATTGTCTGCAATCTCTGCTTTTTAGTTAGTGGTATATTTTCATTCCAGATCCTAGGATTGTAGAGAGATCATTATGGTATGTTAATGAACCTGTAAATAATTTAGACAATGCCATTTGAATAATTGCATGAACGTAGAGAATGGGATGATAATGGAATCACATAAACAACACTCGTAAGCACCTGGAAGCTCCTATCCCCTTTTTAAACTTTAAACCTACCCTGCATTATGGTAAAGGACCTGTGCAGTCTTGCTATAAGACCAATGCATGAAGAAGATGTGTGTATTGTATATATGCCTGGTTACATTATTATATGCCTGTATATGCCTGGTTCCTCTCTAGGTTTCTTCCTAGGTTTTGGCCTTTCTAGGGAGTTTTTCCTAGCCACCGTGCTTCTACACCTGCATTACTAGCTGTTTGGGGTTTTAGGCTGGGTTTCTGTACAGCACTTCGAGATATTAGCTGATGTACGAAGGGCTATATAAAAAAAAATAAAAAAAATTTGATTGATATTGTCCTTGCAGACATCCTTCAAGTCCAAGCCCGCCTGACTGTACTCTTAGACATTTAATTATATCGCTGAAGCTAATTCCTATTGAATCCCATTCCCGCCACCAAATTTTTTTAAAATGTCGATACTATCGCAAAATGTTGAGATATGTAAGTCAAAAGATCATATAGGTTTCTTCATTTGTAGCATTGTGTGGCAATTTCTATATATCCACGTTGCAGAGATCAATCAGCACAGCAGGGCAAAAGTGTGGTGAGCTGGCATTTGCCCCAGTACTTTAACTATTTTTTTTTTTTTTTATAAAAACTATTGACAAAAGCATTGAAAAGAGGGACAAAGTACTGTTGTTCTTCGTATTGTTATTTTTTCAACGTTACAGTGTGAACAATGGTTGAAATACAGTATATTGCACATCATTTTATACATTCAAATATAACATGGGAACATGTTTTTTAGAGGTAGGAATGTATATGCCCATACACAGACACAGGTCAAACGTTTTCTGTAAGTCTTCACAAGGTTTTCACACACTGTTGCTGGTATTTTGGCCCATTCCTCCATGCAGATCTCCTCTAGAGCAGTGATGTTTTGGGGCTGTCGCTGGGCAACACGGACTTTCAACTCCCTCCAAAGATTTTCTATGGGGTTGAGATCTGGAGACTGGCTAGGCCACTCCAGGACCTTGAAATGCTTCTTACGAAGCCACTCCTTCGTTGCCCGGGCGGGTGTGTTTGGGATCATTGTCATGCTGAAAGACCCAGCCACGTTTCATCTTCAATGCCCTTGCTGATGGAAGGAGGTTTTCACTCAAAATCTCACGATACATGGCCCCATTCATTCTTTCCTTTACACGGATCAGTCGTCCTGGTACCTTTGCAGAAAAACAGCCCCAAAGCATGATGTTTCCACCCCCCATGCTTCACAGTAGGTATGGTGTTCTTTGGATGCAACTCAGCATTCTTTGTCCTCCAAACACGACGAGTTGAGTTTTTACCAAAAAGTTCTATTTTGGTTTGATCTGACCATATGACATTCTCCCAATCCTCTTCTGGATCATCCAAATGCACTCTAGCAAACTTCAGACGGGCCTGGACATGTACTGGCCTAAGCAGGGGGACACGTCTGGCACTGCAGGATTTGAGTCACTGGCGGCGTAGTGTGTTACTGATGGTAGGCTTTGTTACTTTGGTCCCAGCTCTCTGCAGGTCATTCACTAGGTCCCCCCGTGTGGTTCTGGGATTTTTGCTCACCGTTCTTGTGATCATTTTGACCCCACTGGGTGAGATCTTGCGTGGAGCCCCAGATTGAGGGAGATTATCAGTGGTCTTGTATGTCTTCCATTTCCTAATAATTGCTCCCACAGTTGATTTCTTCAAACCAAGCTGCTTACCTATTGCAGATTCAGTCTTCCCAGCCTGGTACAGGTCTACAATTTTGTTTCTGGTGTCCTTTGACAGCTCTTTGGTCTTGGCCATAGTGGAGTTTGGAGTGTGACTGTTTGAGGTTGTGGACAGGTGTCTTTTATACTGATAACAAGTTCAAACAGGTGCCATTAATACAGGTAATGAGTGGAGGACAGAGGAGCCTCTTAAAGAAGAAGTTACAGGTCTGTGAGAGCCAGAAATCTTGCTTGTTTGTAGGTGACAAATACTTATTTTCCACCATAATTTGCAAATAAATTCATTAAAAATCCTACAATGTGATTTTCTGGATTTATTTTTCTGGATTTGTCTGGCATAGTTGACGTGTACCTATTATGAAAATTACAGGCCTCTCATCTTTTTCAGTGGGAGAATTTGCACAATTGGTGGCTGACTAAATACTTTTTTCCCCCACTGTATTCAACCCCTTTGTTATGGCAAGCCTAAATATGTTCAGGAGTAAAAATGTGCTTAACAAGTCACATAATAAATTGCATGGACTCACTCTGTGTGCAATAATAGCGTTTAACATGATTTTTGAATGACTACCTCATCTCTGTACCCCACACATAAAATTATCTGTAAGGTCCCTCAGTCGAGCAGTGAATTTCAAATACAGATTCAACCACAAAGACCAGGGAGGTTTTCCAATTCCTTCCAAAGAAGGGCACATATTGGTAGATGAACAGACATTGAATATCCCTTTGAGCATGGTGAAGTTATTAAAATACACTTTGGATGGTGTATCAATACACCCAGTCACCACAAAGATACAGGCGTCCTTCCTAACTCAGTTGCTGGACAGGAAGGGAACCCCTCAGGAATTTCACCATGAGGCCAATGGTTAGGCCTACTTGAAAATCTATGGGAATACTTAAAAATGGTTTTCTAGCAATGATCAACAACCAATTTGAGATAGCTTGGAGAATTTTGTAAAGAATATTGGGCCCGCATGCATGCTGACTTCGGTCGGCAGTTGTACGGTGTTTCCTCTAACACATTGGTGCGGCTGGCTTCCAGATTAAGCGAGCAGTGTGTCAAGAAGCAGTGCGGCTTGACAGGGTCATGTTTCGGAGGACGCATGGCTCTCGAACTTCACCTCTCCCGAGTCCGTAATGGAGTTGCAGCGATGGGACAAGACGAACTACCAATTGGATATCATGAAATTGGGGAGCAAAAGGGGTCAAATAAAATAAAAAATAAAAATGAATATTGGGCAATGGTTGCACAATCTAGGTATGGAAAGCTCTTAGAGACTTACCCAGCAAGACTCACAGCTGTAATCGCTGCCAAAGGTGCTTCTACAAAGTATTTACTCAGTGGTGTGAATATTTATGTAAATTATATATTTCTGTATTTCATTTTCAATACATTTGCAAAAATTCCTAAAAACATGTTTTCACTTTGTCATTATGGGGTGTTGTTTGCAAATAGGTGAGAGAAAAAAATACTTTCTGAAGGCACTGTATGTGGGATATCTGCACGGACCCAGTACTGAATTACATGGAAGTTAGCAGCCCAATAATAGAACTGGAAATTAGGTAGGACCATGCCCCCTAAAGGTTTAGGCCTTTGCAGGTACACCTTGCGGATCCTTGGACTTGTTTTATTCCAAATGAAGTCTGAGATAATCCATCAAGTTTGCAGAAAAAATATTTGGGAATGAAAATAGGTAGGAGAATGTAGGAATGGTATTCATTTTAACAGAGTTAATTTGACCAGCTAATGATAGCAGGAGTAGTGACCATCGTTCAAAATCTTGCTCCACTGTAGTAAAGAGAGTAGTAAAATTAGCCTTTAAAAGGTTATCAAGTTTGTCCGTAACATGCACCCCCAAGTATGTACATTTGTTGAGAACTACTCTGAAAGGCTGCAGCATTTAAAGGGAAAAGCTAGCTCTTATTCAGATTTAACTTTTAACCAGAGACTAGAGCAAATGCATTAAAAACAGACAGATGCAAGTGGAGAGGTGTATAGTAACTTGAGCCAAGCAATAGATTTTTTGCCAAAGCCAAATGTCTCTAAAGTATGAAAAAGGTAGCCCCACTCCACTATCAAAAGCCTTCTCAGTATCTAAATAGATTAGAATGATTATACATAACATTAAAGAGTCGTCTAATATTTGAGAAAGAATGTCTATTTTTTATAAAACCTGTCTGGTCAGAGGAAATAACAGATGGTCAAACCGACTCCAAACGCATAGTTAATAGTTTAGCTAAAAGCTTAACATACACATTGAGCAGTGAGATTGGGCGATAGGACCCGCAGGAGAGAGGATCTTTATTATTTTTCAATATCAATGAAATGGAGGCAAAAGTACTGTTGTTTTGACAAATTTGCCTCATGATTTGTCAACTCGTGCACAATTAATCTGTGCTTCAGTCTGATCAACTGTAGCCTACTGATTGACAACCACAGCTGCAGATAGGCTTCTCTAGGCTATGTGCTCTGATCCTATCTGGGCCAGGGGAAACAAAACAATAACGTCATGTATTTAAAGCCTAAAATAGGCCCAGTTATTTGTGTTAAAAGAAAATGTGAATGTGATCAAATTTGGTTTATATTCAAACTTCGGGTGGCTAGGCTACCTAGGCCTTTTAAAATAAAATATTAGTGACTGGAATTAATCAATCAACACAATAGTGATGACATACTGTGTGAGTAACTTTTTAATTACAGATGCAAAGGCCTACATGATGTACCCCTGGTTGGATGGTTGGATCAGAATAGCTGTTATAATCATTGGCCAGTACGGAGAATTAAGTAAAACCACAAGTCCAAATCCCTATCTCCATCCATGGCTAATTTAGGAAAGGGGTGATTACGACGCAACAATTCATATATAAAAATAATAATAATTGTTCTGCTTTTGATGTGATGTGATTGGTGTGAATCCAAATCCAAACTGGCTTCCCTTTACACTTTTTTTTGCGGCAGGACCATTGCGCCAGGACCATTCACAGTTGAGCTCACTCAGTTTGGCTATTATTTTATTTAACAAATGTATCAAGGGAGGCCAAATGCTCGCTGGCTTCCCTTGCATTCAATGCTATGGGCGACAACAATGTCATACTCTTTTTGACCAGACAGCATCAGATAGGTGGGCTACACATACTGAGAATAAGGGGCGCTGTTTCGATTGCTCTGATGCTTTCTCTGGTGAGAACATTATGAACTACAGAGAGACGAAAAATACGTTATTTTATATATTTTTTTCTTGGTCCATTTTTGGGTGAAGCCTGGCTTCCCTTGGCATCCATGAGTACACACCACTGGCCATCAGTGAAACACCAGGAGTGAGGGAATGGGAGGCCCCTAGTAAACGGTCAATTTGTTCCTAAGGCAACACGTTTCCTGTGCATATATGGAAGTCCCCAGACAAATCTAATGTGTGCCGCATAGCATCAGCGATTTACTCACTTTTTTAAAAAAATGACTTTGATATTCAGTAAAGGTTAGCCTCATTATGTTGCCCAATAGTATTTTATAACATCAAAGTAAAGCATCACTGCTTTGCATTCAGCTGTGTTTACTCAGAATCACAACATGGAGGTCAAGGTTTGTGGAATACAGCAGGGAGAAACTTCCGCTAGAACACAGAAAGGATGTTATTTTGACAAGGCTAATTGATTCTAAGAACACTTCGAAGTGAGAAATAATCATAAAACTTTTTTCTCCTTACATTTACATTTTACATTTTAGTCATTTAGCAGACGCTCTTATCCAGAGCGACTTACAGTTAGTGAGTGCATACATTATATATATATATATATATATATTTTTTCATACTGGCCCCCCCCCGTGGGAATCGAACCCACAACCCTGGCGTTGCAAACGCCATGCTCTACCAACATCCCCTGCCGGCCATTCTCTCCCCTACCCTGGACGACGCTGGGCCAATTGTGCGCCGCCCCATGGGTCTCCCGGTCGCGGCCGGCTACGACAGAGCCTGGATTCGAACCAGGATCTCTAGTGGCACAGCTAGCTAGCACTGCGATGCAGTGCCTTAGACCACTGCGCCACTCGGGAGGCAGGACACTGTTTGTTCTTCCCTTACATAAAATACTTTTATTAATTTTTTTCCTGGCTGCTGCCAATTTTCAGCAGAGCCTTCACTAGTGATGATAAAGAGTAAAACATGATTTTATGAAAAGGACTGGAGTTACTGTAATGTTTGTGGAATATATATAAAAAAATCACCTTTATAATAAAGTATTTGCAGGCTAAGAATAAAATAAAATTCCTAATGTGATGAGTAGCCTAAGCATAAGATAAGATTCGGTAACAGTAGTCACTGCAGCCTAAAGTAAATTTAAATAAATGTGCCTAAATTATATAATTACTCCTGTCTATACAGAAATAAATCAAATCATTCAAAATACTTCACCAGAGAGCATGACTTAGCCACAGAGAATCGTTAGCTTCTTTTAAAGTTGTGGATTGTTTCAAATCACAAGTGTGTAGGCCTATAAGCCTATGCCTGGTTGGAAAGCCCACAATTTGGGCAGTCTGTGTGGCAATAAGCCTTGCTGATTATTCAGATGCAGCTGTCAGTGAAAAGTAATGCATCTAAAATATGTGTGAACATAATGTATCTTCAGTATAATTTGAAATGTTGAGACAAGAAGAAGGGGAGGGGGGTGTATGGCGAAGATATTTGCATGTCTCTCTCCAGAATGTGCTGAGCTGCCTGTCTCCCGCCAATTCTTGCACATTAATTGTTTTATTGTGTTAATTGTTTGCCCTTTGATTTTTTAAATCAATTCCCCATTACATGTCACTAGTAGTAAATATACTGTTTATCCCCTTCATTTGGTTACATTCATTTCTGTTAATGCATGGATTAATTAGGCCTACAGTCATTTACTGTGAAGTTTACTGTGAAGTTGGAGTGGAGCAGCAAAGGGGGGACCAACTCCATATTAATGCCCATGATTTTGGAATGAGATGTTCGACGAGCAGGCGTCCACATACTTTTGGTCATGTAGTGTACATGTTTGACATGGCAGGAGCAGGCCTTCGAGTCCAGGGCGAGAGAATGCCATGTTCCTTATTTGATATGGTTCCCATTCCCTTTTCGCCAAGTTTAGAATTGTAAACTAATAGAAAATATAAGTGACGTAATTGCGAGCACTGCTACACATCACTTGGGAGAGAAGAGAAAAGGGAAAGAGAGAGGGGAGAGGGAGAGAGACCAAATTTAAACCAACTAAACACTCTATTGTACAACAGAGCGCGTACGACTGAATAGATATGAACTGAGTAGATAAGAGCATATCATGAGCACACCGCTTTCAAAACAGAGCTGAGAGCTCTCCATGCAGAATGGGCCCCATATATAAATATCCCATGTTTTTTTCTCCCCCCTACCCCTGCCCCAATCCCATGATCATTTATATAAAAAATTCAAAAGAAAAAGTGTTTAACAGTTTGTTATTGCAACAACACTAATTCTTACAGTTTTACCATCTCACCAGCAGGGGGTGCTGCAGCACTTTCAGCACCCGTACTTCCAGCGGCTATGGCCTGTGGTGTGATATGTGGCGCTATCAGCACTAAATAAAGCAAATAGAATATTCATGATATATTAAAGGGTTGAAATAATGAACATTTCAGGCTTTAGTTGCTGATGTCTCTTTGTAGTCTGTAACAAGTCACCCAAATCAGGTTTAAATTAATCTAGACCACCTATCTCTGTTGAAATAATTGACAATTGAGTGTTCCATTACTCCTGACTTAGTACAATGTTTGGAAGTGGCCTCTCTGAAGCCATTCTTATAAAAGCATAGATTGTGTTAGTATAGGCTCACATGATGACGAGAGAAAACAATAGAAAGAGAGAAAGAGAGAGCAAAATAAAGAAGAATCCAGTTAAAATCCCTTTCTATTCGACCACAAGCTGCAAGTCCTCTAAATTCACTCCAAACATCCTTCTGCTACTGAGCAGGGTCAGAAATACTTAAACAACCAGCTATGTATCTATTAACAGCAGGAAGCTTAATCCAAACAAGGTCAAGGCCAAGAATACAGTTCTCCAGGAGGAAAATTATAGGTAGGGCCAGGCATCTTTAAAAATAATTATCATTATTTCTTTTTTACCCTGCATTTCGATTATCCGACCTCAAGAGGCCGATAAAGCACCTTCTCACACCCCATGTGAATTAATTGTCACTCGTATATACCATGATCATCTAATATAATTATCCAATTAGTCCAAAATAAATTCCCAACCATGTGGATTGACTTCAAATTAAATATTTATCTTAAGGACATTATCAACATAAATATTTAACGTATTGTCTGTTATCAACATTATATGGGAATAATCGGCATTTTATCTAAGCAAATGTAGCCTATTTATGAACAAAGTAGCCATTTTCATTTGCTATAGAAATACATGTAAAAACGTAAATGCTGAGGATATGGCTTTTGCAAGCGCCAACAACACCTCTCGAAAAGGTTGACAATCCCAAAATGCGCGCATTCCTTAAAACACGTCCTAAAGAACTGAGCACATTCACTAGTTTGTTTGTAAACAATTAACAAGGTAATTAGCTAACAGGTGTTCTTGTCAAACTGTCAACAGAGTAGCTAGCACAAGATATGCCAAATAAGTCTTAAACCACTTGAGGGCAGATTTGACCATTCAGACACAAGTCACATGGCCAGGAATCAGATTTGTATCTGACTTGAAATATCCAATTAAATGTGATTTTTGGCTGTTCAGCCTGCAGGGAAAAGAACAGATTTGAATCGGATATGCAAAAAAAATAGTATTTGAGTCACTTCAAACTGCCAATGTGAAAATGGTGGCGATGATCAGGTTGAGCAAAGTGAGGTGCAGAGTCACTGATCTACAAATAGTATTCCTTGCCAAATAAAAGGCTTTGTGCAATTAAGATTAATATGCTATGCCTCCCCTGGTTTAATCGATCCCCCCACCAAACACTCACCCACTGCCAGGCATTGAATGATTGATTGGAGACAGCTTGTTCCAATTAAAGAGCCTTTCCTAGTATTTTCTGCCTGCAGCAAACCAAGTGGATAATACTGGAAATACCGGTCAAAGAAACCCCCCACAAAAAACAAACAAAACGCCTGGCCCTAATAACAGTAGGGTATAGGACGGTTCTGAGTGACTGTAGTAATATAATGCTATAGTGATAATACACTTAACCACCAGGTGATGCAAGTGGGCCACAATAACTCCTGAGCTCCAGAAGGTTACATTGCCATGGTAATTGTATTCAATAGGGGTCCTATATCAGATCCAGGGGACTCAAATTGCAGAGCGAAAGATAACCTGAACTTGAGCATGTGAGTAGTAAGGAGGATAATGAGGAAGATCCATTAGTGATAGCAGCACTTGATTTCTCTGTTAAGTAGACAATGGTTGACTCTCTCAGCCATCTAAATGTTGTACATAGGGATAAGGGCTGCCACGCTTAAGTGAGTATCATTAGACACAACAGCTGTCTGCTGAGAACCTAAAGAGCTGTCATTAGGAAAGTAATCTCACATATTTTAATAGGAGAACACGTTTGGCTTTCAAGTATCAACAGGAAGACGATAACAATAATGAACTCAGATGTATCACACCTCACTTTTAGCACAATGCATATTTCATGCAAATAGTGAGAATAGTCCAATGGCCTCTTAGACTTCTACTTCTCAGACTCCTACTGCTATGTCGGGTGAAATAAAATGAAGCGTTTGACAGTGAAGAGTGGTTTGGAGCATGTTGCTGAGTGTTCTTTATTATGTATTGCATTTTGTGACAAACTGCTTTTCACTGTAGTTTGTAAGAGAGCAGAGCTCTCTCAGAGCTAGTGTGAAGGATGGCATTACCTTCGAGACACAAAGGGGTTTAGGGCAATCTATAATAAAACCATGAACAAACAGTGATTTATTTTATGAAGTAAAACTTGAACAGAACCTTTAGTGCACTGCGACAAAGTCATGAGCAAGATGACAAAGAAGAATGTTTTAAGAATTGCTTTGATATTGTGAAATCTGGTTGGTTAAACCCTCAAGCTGAAACCAGCAGTGAAAACAATCATTTTCTGAGATGTTTGAAGTGTGGGTCTATCCAAACAGAAGGCATTATTATATGTGCATTAGAGCCTACAGCTGTGCAGTGCAGAATAAATACAGTCAGAGTATTTTATACTTTATATGGAGCTAACTATAAGAGCAACATGGAAATGGGAGAGAAATCAATGCCACTCCATTAATTGGATGTAAAGACAGCTAGCTTTCTTGTTCAATAGAGACTTCTCACATCTACGCCTTTACAAGACCTTATACATGGCTGTTAACATCTTCCTCCTGTCAGCATGTATTAGAAACAGAGCTGGGCCACTTGATAGAAACAGCATTTGATCACAATTGGCTGTGATTGGGATACTTCAGGCATTGATTTCAGCCATGCCAAGTGATTGCCCAGCCCAGCCCACCACATTGAGTTGAGTAGAGTTTGTGAATGACATCATATTGCAGTAAAAGTTATTGTGTGTTAGCTGGGCTTCTCTCTCTCCTCCAGTGAAGAGGAGCTGAGTGGTGTGGCTGCTCATCTGAGCCTTCAGTCAGAACAAATTAATTATGCTGCTACAGATGGCTTCTGTTGTTGTTGGCCAGGCTTGAAAAGAGCTTCATCTTTATCATACAATAAAATCGTCTCACTCAGCAGACGTGTCAATCTGAAGCTATTCTTAACACGTGTGTCGTGTATTAGGATTATGCCTTTGTTAAATGTTTTTCATGAAGAAATTGAATGTTGTTTATGTTAGGTCAAATGTGGCGTTTGTGGGGTGACGCCCCAGGGGAGACGGGTGATTGGACAGCAGAGTCTCTGTAATCCCTCATCACTACTGAGGGAGCTTGGCCTGTCCATATCTCTCTCTCTCTCTCTCTCTCTCTCTCTCTCTCTCTCTCTCTCTCTCTCTCTCTCTCTCTCTCTCTCTCTCAGGGTTTCCCAACTCGGTCCTGGCCCCCCCAGGTGCATGTTTAGATTTTTGCCCTAGTACTACACAGCTGATTCAAATAATCAAAGCTTGATGATGAGTTGGTTATTTTAATCAGCGGTGTAGTGCTAGGACAAAAAACTAAACATGCACCAGGACCGACTTTGGGAAATCCTGCTCTATCGCTGCTCTCCCCCTCCCTCTCTCTCAGCACTGGGCCCTGTGTATCAGAGAGTGACATGGGTGATGGCTCCTCTCCTCTCTCCCCTCATAAGGAATTACAGTTGAGAGAGTGACTTATTTTCTGTTTGTGTGCTGCTGCTGGGCTCCTCACGAGTCACATAACCTCAGTTTAATCTCCATGAAGATGGCTGTCACGGTGGCAGGGAGCCATGCCTTCTGAGGTACCCACCATCCTCTCTCTATGTCTTTGACACTCCAGAAGCTCCATGACATCAATCTGTGCGTATTTCACATATTATTCCTCTTGGCACCCCGGCCAAGTCAAACACACTTTACACTAGGCCCATGACTCTTCACAAACACAAACACGCCCACACACAAATGCAAACACGCACACAAATACAAACACACTGGCACACAGACTCACTGGCACATAGTGACTGGGGCATAGAGGAGTTCACTTGGCGGAGACTTCTCCGTTTGTGTGAGGTGGCTCGGATCCATAATCTGTGGATGCCATCTTTCTCCAGGGACTGTGACATTGCAGAGGTGTTGAGCTGGGAGTTTTACAGGCTGGCTGCTGTAGCTGGTGGGCAGACGTCTGGGCTAATTCACTCTGACTAGCAGGTAGTTACACGACAGCAGAACAGGCAGTTTAAGAAAATCTGACACTCGCTTTGAGAGGCAAAACAAAGTAGACGTCTTAAAGAAGAGGTTTTACTCTGACAAGTCGCACCAACTGTTCAGGTATGTACTGTTGAGAAAATATTGATCGGTCTCTAATAGCTAACATTAACTGTAGGCGTGTAGCAGTTCACTCTGCACTTGGATATTTTTTAGAGCATGCCTGCAAGATGTTAATTCTTAATACTCTCATCTAATTTAAATGGGATTATCTTAAATTGAATTTCTAATCATCCTTCCAACACAAACTAAATCGTCAAACTTAATCACTCTGCAAGTGCTGAAGACTTTATTTTCCCTGTGGGGGCAGTAGGCATGCAGCTGGTAGCCTGCTTAGCGGTGCTGGTGCTCTGGGTGGCAGAGGCTGTAGAGAATTGTCCCGATGTCTGTAAATGCACCAAGCAAACCAGCCCTGAAAGGTCAGAGGTCAACTGCCATAAGAAGGGGATGAGGAAGTTCCCCTCCAAACTGCCCCCAGATTCCTGGATTCTTAAAATGGGTGAGTCCACTGTTTGCAATTGTGGGAAAACCACCTTCCCACAAGCCTTGTTAAAAATAGGCTAAAGGATTGAAACTGAATCTCTCATTGAAATGTGATCAATATGCCCCTGATGGTGTTTTGCCAATAACCTGAAACTAAATATAAACTTTTTAAAGTATGTGCCAGCTATTTGTCTCGGAATCGATAGGCTCTTTTATTGACATAACCACAAGAAAGAGGCTGGTCTTACCATTTTCTGTTGTGATTTCTTTCTCATACTATTTCTGTGGTCGATGTCCCAGGCGAGAACAGAATGGTAGACCTCCCGCCAAACGTTCTGAAACCTATCCCCAAGATCGAAAGCATCAACTTGGAACGCAACGTCATCAAATCAATACACCCCCAGGCCTTTTCCGGAGCCCGGAGGCTGATGCTGCTCAACCTGTATGGGAATCAGATCAACAAACTCCCCCTGAAGGGCTTCCAGGACCTGCTCAACCTCCGCTTCCTCATGCTGGGCCAGAACCAGATCTCCAGTGTCAAAGCAGACATGTTCACAGGCATGAGGAACCTCTCAGACTTGGACCTGCCTCTCAACTCTCTGACTGCCCTCCCTTCCAACGCCTTCAAGCCCTTGATTGCCCTCAAGGTCCTGGACCTGGCCCTCAACCGCATCCAGAGAATCTCCACCAAGGGCTTTGTGGGCCTGACGGAGCTGCTGTTCCTCAACCTGGACAACAACAGCCTGAAGAGCATCCCGGCTGGGACCTTCAAGCCTCTGGCCTCCCTGGAGATGCTGGTGCTGGATAACAACCTGATGTCCACGCTGACCTCAGCCACTCTGGAGGGCCTGTCCAACCTGCAGGAGCTCTACCTCAGGAACAATGAGCTGGAGAGGCTGCCCCAAGACCTGTTCAGACACACACCCAAGCTTTCCCAGCTGGCCCTCAGTGGGAACAGGCTGAAGACTGTGGACGGAAACATGTTCACCCAGCTGTCTGGTAAGAGACTGATACTGTTCATCAAACTATTCTATATAGCCTTTTTTATTATATTTGTGAAATATATATGATGTGTCATATGTGTACTTTGTGCGTACCATAGAGAGTTAAAGGTCCAATGCAGCCGTTTTTTTTCTCAATATCAAATAATTTCTGGGTAACAATAAAGTACCTTACTGGGATTGTTTTCAATTAAAATGGTCAAAAAGAAACAAAAATAGCTTCTTAGCAAAGGGCAATTTCTCAATCAAGAATTTTGCTAAAACTGTCTGGGAGTGGTCTCAGTGGGGAGGAGAAAACTGAAAATGAGCTGTTATTGGCAGAGAGGTTTGGAACTCTCTTTCTTATTGGTCTATTAACTAATTTACCGCATCGTGATGCCACCATGGAAGGCCAAAACTCCATCCCACCAAAACAGGCTGAAACAGCTCTTACACTAAAAGGGCATTATGATAATTTTCACAATTTCACAGTATTATTCCAACCTCATAGTGTGGAAATATATAGGCAACTGCCAAAATAAAGGAAACACCAACATAAAGTGTCTTAATAGGGTGTTGGGCCTCCACGAGCCAGAACAGCTTCAATGCACCTTGGCATAGATTGTACAAGTGTCTGGAACTCTATTAGAGGGATGCAACACCATTCTTCCAAGATAAATTCCATAATTTGGTGTTTTGTTGATGGTGGTGGAAAATGCGGTCTCAGGCGCCGCTCCACAATCTCCCATCAGTGTTCAATTGGGTTGAGATCTGGTGACTGATTCAGCCATGGCATATGGTTTACATCGTTTTCATGCTCATGCCCTGTGGATGGGGGAATTGTCATCCTATGGGGGCATAGCCATGGTAGCCAAAATAATGGCCAGAATAATGGCCTGCCCAGCATTTTTATACATGACCCTAACATGATGGGATGTTAATTGCTTAATTAACTCAGGAACCACACTTGTGTGGAAGCACCTGCTTTCAATATACTTTGTATCCCTCACTTACTCAAGTGTGTCCATAATTTTGTTACCTGTATATAAAATGCAGAAAAATTACAGTTCTGACTGCACTGGGCCTTTTAGTTACATTTGGTAATACAAAGTCTTATCCATTTGGATTATGCATCTAATCTGCATCTAATCTGACTGTGATTCTGCGCTGCCTCCTACCAGGCCTGAAGGTGGTGTATCTCCATGACAATCCCTGGACATGTGACTGCAACATCAACGGCCTGGTGCGCTGGATGTCCCAGACCAAGGCCAACCTCTCCCCTTTGGAGTCCCTGAGGTGTGTTTCCCCGGCAGGTTACCGCGACAAAGCCCTCAATAGCCTCAAAGACCAGAATCTACGCTGCCGGGCCTAGACTGAAGCCACACCAACCCTTACAATGTGCTGCAATGCCTGCACTAGAGCCACACCAATCTTTAGTCTGTGCTGCCAAGACTAGAGCCAAACCAACCTTTACTCTACACCAGCATCCTGCATTAGCCACGGTCCTGCTACAGAGTTACCTGTTATACATCACTACTCTACTCAGTTATGGTCCAACGACAGCACAGTTACCCATTTCTGTACAACACCTACACTCTTAGAAAAAAGGGTTGCAAAGGGTTTCTTTGAGGAGGGATAGGGTTCTACCAATAACCGTTTTGATCTGAAGAACCCTTTTGGAAGACAAGGGTTCTTTGTAAGGCAAAGGGTTCTACCTAGAACCTTTAACATCATAAGAACCGTTTTTGGAAGAAAGGGTTCTTTGATAATTATTTGGAAGGCAAGAAGGGTTCTTTGGAAAGCAAGAAGGGTTATACATAGAACCATATATCATATTTCCCACCATGCTCTATTGCAGGGTGATTTTCAGAATTGTTTTAATATCTGTGTTTTTGCATGTACATTGATTGATTGATTAATGTTATGCTACACAAAGATAAATAGCATACATTTTTTTAAAACAAATCTAATCTGTTAGTAGTTGGACTTATTTCACCCGTTACTGAGATGGTTGTTCCAGTTTAGATGATTGAGGTAGTCTCAGTATTCAAACTTCCCTACCCTGGCAGTCATTTTGAATGCAGGTTGAGGGTGAAAAAAAATCCACTTGTTGGATATCCTAACTCTGGCTGGATTCCAATAGGAATTAAACATCACTGCAAGCCAGCATAATGTGACTTGCAGGCCTGATGTGGCCTGTAAACCAGGAGTTTCCTAACACCACTGTTAGGGTATAACTAGGCCCTCAAAGAAAGGCCTTATGATATACAGTGGGGAGAACAAGTATTTGATACACTGCCGATTTTGCAGGTCTTCCTACTTACAAAGCATGTAGAGGTCCAGAAAATCACATTGTATGATTTTTAAGTAATTAATTTGCATTTTATTGCATGACATAAGTATTTGATACATCAGAAAAGCAGAACTTAATATTTGGTACAGAAACCTTTGTTTGCAATTACAGAGATCATACGTTTCCTGTAGGTCTTGACCAGGTTTGCACATACTGCAGCAGGGATTTTGGCCCACTCCTCCATACAGACCTTCTCCAGATCCTTCAGGTTTCAGGGCTGTCGCTGGGCAATACGGACTTTCAGCTCCCTCCAAAGATTTTCTATTGGGTTCAGGTCTGGAGACTGGCTAGGCCACTCCAGGACCTTGAGATGCTTCTTACGGAGCCACTCCTTAGTTGCCCTGGCTGTGTGTTTCGGGTCGTTGTCATGCTGGAAGACCCAGCCACGACCCATCTTCAATGCTCTTACTGAGGGAAGGAGGTTGTTGGCCAAGATCTCGCAATACATGGCCCCATCCATCCTCCCCTCAATACGGTGCAGTCGTCCTGGCCCCTTTGCAGAAAAGCATCCCCAAAGAATGATGTTTCCACCTCCATGCTTCACGGTTGGGATGGTGTTCTTGGGGTTGTACTCATCCTTCTTCTTCCTCCAAACACGGCGAGTGGAGTTTAGACCAAAAAGCTCTATTTTTGTCTCATCAGACGACATTACCTTCTCCCATTCCTCCTCTGGATCATCCAGATGGTCATTGGCAAACTTCAGACGGGCCTGGACATGCGCTGGCTTGAGCAGGGGGACCTTACGTGCGCTGCAGGATTTTAATCCATGACGGCGTAGTGTGTTACTAATGGTTTTCTTTGAGACTGTGGTCCCAGCTCTCTTCAGGTCATTGACCAGGTCCTGCCGTGTAGTTCTGGGCTGATCCCTCACCTTCCTCATGATCATTGATGCCCCACAAGGTGAGAGCTTGCATGAAGCCCCAGACCGAGGGTGATTGACCGTCATCTTGAACTTCTTCCATTTTCTAATAATTGCGCCAACAGTTGTTGCCTTCTCACCAAGCTGCTTGCCTATTGTCCTGTAGCCCATCCCAGCCTTGTGCAGGTCTACAATTTTATCCCTGATGTCCTTACACAGCTCTCTGGTCTTGGCCATTGGGAGAGGTTGGAGTCTGTTTGATTGAGTGTGTGGACAGGTGTCTTTTATACAGGTAACGAGTTCAAACAGGTGCAGTTAATACAGGTAATGAGTGGAGAACAGGAGGGCTTCTTAAAGAAAAACTAACAGGTCTGTGAGAGCCGGAATTCTTACTGGTTGGTAGGTGATCAAATACTTCTGTCATGCAATAAAATGCAAATTAATTACTTAAAAATCATACAATATGATTTTCTGGATTTTTGTTTTAGATTCCGTCTCTCACAGTTGAAGTGTACTTATGATAAAAATTACAGACCTCTACATGCTTTGTAAGTAGGAAAACCTGCAAAATCGGCAGTGTATCAAATGCTTGTTCTCCCCACTGTATGTAATGTATTGTCATAAATAAGTTAATTTTAAAGGCTAATAAGGCTGGTGGAACCGTTTGTAGAGGGTTCTAGGAAGAACCCTCCAAAGATAAAAGGGTTCTCAGTAGAACCTTTCATAGAGGGTTCTAGGTAAAACCAAACAGGGGGTTCTATGAAGAACCCTACATAAAGGGTTACAGGGAGAAGCCTCTGCAAAAAGGGTTCCTAGCACCAAAAAGGGTTCCCTTATGGGGACAAACAGAAGAACCCTATATGGTTCTACTTAGCACCTTTTTTTCTAAGAGTGTACTGCAGCCATCGTCCAACAACACTGTTGCCTTTTGCTGTGCAACACCCACACTAGCCATGGTCCAGCCACAGACTTACCTGTCATTGTGCAACACCTACGCAGCCACGGCCCAACAACTGACAACTGTACAGTTAGCTATTACAGTACAACCATAAGCCAAAGATATTATAACTGTATAAGCGAAAGAGAAAGAAGAACAAAAAGGGATATGTAATAGCTTACCCTGAGCTTTCTGTAATTGAGGCGTTCAACTTTCCATCAACCCCAAACATATAATTTACATCTTCGTTAAACTTGCTATTATTGAGGCACGTTGAGAAACATGCTTCTGTAATATCCTCTGTAATATTGCATTCATCTGTGCTCCTGTTTTAGTTTCTTAATCTTGCATATTTTATATTATCTGAAGTAAATTAATTTCTAGTGTTTCTTTACAGTAATATCCTATGCTGATATCATCATAACATAAGCTTGTTTTCATGACTCAATATGTATATAAGGCAATTATATTATTCCACAGATATGCAATCATTTTATGCTTATTAGTTTGATATCTTTGACGATTTGCCTATGTTTCTGAGCTGGTCACTGTAGATTGTAGTTAGTTGATCTCCTAATCTAAACATACAGTATCTCATTGTTTCCATTGAGTGAAACATATGCTATTGCATTAGTACAATCCTAAAACAGCATTTACTCAGTCTGTTGTCTAATTGATTTCATACTGTATGTACATTTTGAAATAAAGGCCATTGTGCAATGAACAGCATGTCAACCCTCACAGTGACTGTAGTGCAGTGGTTCTTGTTTATACACATTATTTCATCACATCAAGAGTTATTCAAGCCTTTATACCAACTGCAACATTTTTCAGAAGTTCAGAAAAAGCAGCTATTTTCCGCTCCAACCATTTTTTGGAGAGCAGTGCTGCTTCAAAGAGGGAAAGTAGGTTAAAACGTGTGACGGTAAACTCCCATTACCACCTGAGAAGGAATTCCTCATTGGATTGTTACAGCTGAATAAGCTTCCATAGAAATCCTAGTTCCACCTCCACATTCCAGAGTCAGACAGACTGCTGAGGCAGCACAGACCTGAGCGTCCAGGCAGGCCCTACAACATGGCACAGTTCTGTTTCAAACTGACACTAAACGGCTTTACCTTTACATGGCTGCCTTTCTATATTAGCAGCAACAACATAAGGTAGTGGTATAGTAGGCCTATAGTACATGGTGAAAATAGGCTATTATGTAACTGGCATTCTACAGCTCAGAATTATACTGTACATCAAAGTATTTTTGGATCATCTGTATTGGTATAGAAAATGACAACTAAAAACAAACCAATTATGAACAGTGATGCATAAGAAATAATAAATACATGTCATTTACTAGCTCCAAAAGTATATATGGCTGAATCCTGGTTGTCCATCATCTCACAGTGCTGATAGAGTAAACCATCAGATGGTGTTGGAAGGAACAGTTGTAAAACCCTGCTAGCCAGGTGCCAACAGGTAAGCTTTCTAATGATGCTTACTCACCTGACCAATCCCAACCACATGCTCCACATTTTGGCATAGGATAGAATCGGTAACATAATCAAGAGCAGAAATACACTGTAGAATATGGGGAATAACAGTGTAGGCTATAATGACCAATATATGGTGTAAATGACCAATATATGGTGCAGTAGTACAGTAAATATGTCATACATGTGGATGGGTATGGCCACTGGTTATATAAGTGTTTTGAAGAAAAACACAAAGTTGGCTGCTCAGAAGTCAGAAAAACGATCCACTAAAATGTGCAGTTTATGCTTAAACAGTAACTTTATAAGAGGTTTTAAAAATAGGTTATATTTGACTCAACGTTCCATGATGTAGAGTAAGGCATTGCTGTAGGCAGAATAGATGGATGCAGTTCAATGCATGATTAATATAATTCACCAATACATTTCTTGGTAGTCCAAAAAATATTGCTACATTGTTTGCTGCCTCCACCCATTCGGGATGCACTGTTTCAGTTTCAATGACTCAATATTTTTGACAAAAACGGATGACTGTAACTAAGGCTGGGAATGTCAATACAATCAAACGAGCAAGGGCAATGATCACAAGTCAGTCATAGGCTAATAGGCTAGTGCACGTGTCAAACACAAGGCCCGTGGGCCGAATAGGATTCACAAGCGAGTATAAATAAGTCAACAGTTGAGTCATCTACTTTATGAAATTACAGCCTGATGCGCTTGCATCGATTAATTCAACTTCAACTGCCCTGCTTTCTTCAATTGCGCTGCTTTCGTGTGTCTCGTTTACAGCGCGCAGCAGAGGGAAAGTGTACAGACAGATGCCACAGTCCTAGCTACACTACTAAAATGTTGCAATCTGGCTTCGGTTTTTCAATCTTGACAATGAATAACCAAAATAATAAACCTGCAACAAAACACCTTTCAAAGGAGAAACATGTAGGCCTATTACAGCAATATTTGAGCATTAGGCTGGCTACTCAATTACAATATATTTTGAGTGCACCATACAGCAATGCTGCATTCAACCACGCCAGTGATCCATGCGGTGCAAAAAAATGTAAAACACGTTTTAAGTTTAAATGTTACAACAACCTATAGCTACGTATTTGTTATTTGGAGTTATTCAATACTTTTTGATTAGGGTCACAGCATATTATGCACATCTGCAAGCAAAGCAGCAATGGCTGGACAAATATTATTTATCTCTTCTTTAGTTTTAATATGTTAAAATGCTCTACAGTGCCTTGCAAAAGTATTCATCCCCCTTGGCGTTTTTCCTATTTTGTTACATTACAACCTGTAATTTAAATTGATTTTTATTTGTATTTCATGTAATGGACATACACAAAATAGTCAAAATTGGTGAAGTGAAATAAATAACTTGTTTCAGAAAATTATACAAAATAAATAACGGAAAAGTGGTGCGTGCATATGTATTCACCCCCTTTGCTATGAAGCCCCTAAATAAGATCTGGTGCAACCAATTACCTTCAGAGTGTCACATGATCTGTCACATGATCTCAGTATATATACACCTGTTCTGAAAGGGCCCAGAGTCTGCAACACCACTAAGCAAGGGGCACCACCAAGCAAGTGGCATCATGAAGTTTAAGGAGCTCTTCAAACAGGTCAGGGACAAAGTTGTGGAGAAGTACAGATCAGGGATGGGTTATAAAAAAATATCTAAAACTTTGAACATCCCACGGAGAACCATTAAATCCATTATTAAAAAATGGAAAGAATATGGCAGCACAACAAATCTGCCAAAACCAAAACTCACGGACCAGGCAAGGAGGGCATTAATCAGAGAGGCAACAAAGAGACCAAAGATAACCCTGAAGGAGCTGCAAAGCTCCACAGCAGAGACTGGAGTATCTATCCATAGGACCACTTTAAGCTGTACACTCCACAGAGCTGGGCTTTACAGAAGAGTGGCCAGAAAAAAGCCATTGCTTAAAGAAAAAAATAAGCAAACACGTTTGATGTTCACCAAATGCCATGTGGGAGACTCCCCAAACATATGGAAGAAGGTATTCTGGTCAGATGAGACTAAATTTGAGCTTTTTGGCCATCAAGGAAAACGCTATGTCTGGCACAAACCCAACACCTCTCATCACCCCGAGAACACCATCCCCACAGTGAAGCATGGTGGTGGCAGCATCATGCTTTGGGGATGTTTTTCATCATTTAAATTTTTAAATTTTTAGTCATTTAGCAGACTGGCAGGGAGTGGGAAACTCGTCAGAATTGAAGGAATGATGGATGGCGCTAAATACAGGGACATCCTTGAGGGAAACCTGTTTCAGTCTTCCAGAGATTTGAGACTGGGACAGAGGTTCACCTTCCAGCAGGACACTGACCCTAAGCATACTGCTAAAGCAACACTCGAATGGTTTAATGGGAAACATTGAAATGTATTGGAATGGCCTAGTCAAAGCCCAGACCTCAATCCAATTGAGAATCTGTGGTATGACTTAAAGATTGCTGTACACAAGCGGAACCACTCCAACTTGAAGGAGAGAGAATGAGAGTGAGAGAGACAGTAGTAGAGAATGAAACATAGTAGTAGAGGAGGAAGACAACTAGAAAGGACACAGTAGCCTAGTAGAGAGAGGAGACAGCAGTAGCACTTGGCTAGCTACATTTGTGTTTTGTTTTTACATACTGGTAACCAGAGTAGTTCAAGGGAATTCGGGACATGGGTGACTAGTTAATGTTAGCTTGGCTCTCTCTGTGTGTTCGTGCCGTGGGAGGACGGGTTTCTTCGTAGGCAGAAAGCAATGGCTAGCTAGTATGCTAACTATTCTAGCTAACTAACTGGCTGAATAAGTTGACGACGGACTCGCTCAAGCTGTCGGGACTAACCCACAACGTTAGACATGGACACGAATGATCTGCTTGGCGTGTTGACACACTGGTGGTTTGTTGTGGCCGAGTATTGGTGCTAAACCGTGTTGTTGGAGTCCGGCATGCTAGTTGGCTGTGGCGTCCTATGACCAGGTGCCCTGGACGGTTTTCACGGAAGAATACTGTACCAAGTTAGCTAGCTGAATAAACTAAGTTAGTATATTCCTAGAAAACATTGAACCGCTGTAGTTTACAACAATTATAGTTTCTGAGGTGGAAGTTGGGAGAGTTATATTTGGGTGTTTCAGTGAAATGTAAGTGAGGGAGGCCCCGCTCTCTCGCTTTCCCAGATGGTTAGTTCATTTCATTCCGATCTCCTTTGCATTATTGTAGCCATTTTCTGTAGCCTGTCAACTATGCCTCTGTCTATCCCTGTTCTCTCCTCTCCGCACAGGCTATACAAACGCCTCACACCGCGTGGCTGCTGCCTCTCTAACCTGGTGGTCCCTGCACGCACGACCCACGTGGAGTTCTAGGTCTCCGGCAGCCTCAGGAACTGCCGTTCTGCGGCCAACAAGGCAGAGTTCATCTCAGCCTATGCTACCCTCCAGTCCCTCGACTTCTTGGCGCTGGCGGAAACATGGATTACCACTGAAAACACTGCTACTCCTACTGCTCTCTCCTCGTCTGACCATGTGTTCTCAAATACCCCGAGAGCATCTGGTCAGAGGGGTGGTGGCACAGGAATCCTAATCTCTCCCAAGTGGACATTCTCTCTTTTTCCCCTGACCCATCTGTCTATCTCCTCATTTGAATTCCATGCTGTCACAGTCACTAGCCCATTCAAGCTTAACATCCTTGTCATTTATCGCCCTCCAGGTTCCCTTGGAGAGTTCATCAATGAGCTTGACGCCTTGATAAGTTCCTTTCCTGAGGATGGCTCACCCCTCACAGTTCTGGGTGACTTCAACCTCCCTACGTCTACCTTTGACTCATTTCTCTCTGCCTCCTTCTTTCCACTCCTCTCCTCTTTTGACCTCACCCTCTCACCGTCCCCCTACTCACAAGGCAGGCAATACGCTTGACCTCATCTTTACTAGATGCTGTTCTTCTACTAATCTCACTGCAACTCCCCTCCATGTCTCCGACCACTACTTTGTATCCTTTTCTCTCTCGCTCTCCTCCAACACTACTCACTCTGCCCCTACTCAGATGGCAATGCGCCGTCGCAACCTTTGCTCTCTCTCTCCCGCTACTCTCTCCTCTTCCATCCTATCATCTCTTCCCTCTGCTCAATCCTTCTCCCTCCAATCTCCTGATTCTGCCTCCTCAACCCTCCTCTCCTCCCTTTCTGCATCCTTTGACTCTCTATGTCCCTTATCCTCCCGGCCGGCTCGGTCCTCCCCACCTGCTCCGTGGCTTGACGACTCATTGCGAGCTCACAGAACAGGGCTCCGGGCAGCCGAGCGGAAATGGAGGAAAACTAGACTCCCTGCGGACCTGGCATCTTTTCACTCCCTCCTCTCTACATTTTCTTCATCTGTTTCTGCTGCTAAAGCCACTCTACCACTCTAAATTCCAAGCATCTGCCTCTAACCCTAGGAAGCTCTTTGCCACCTTCTCCTCCCTGCTGAATCCTCCTCCACCCCCCACTCCCTCTCTGTGGATGACTTCGTCAACCATTTTGAAAAGAAGGTTGATGACATCCGATCCTCGTTTGTTAAGTCAAATGACACTGCTGGTCCTGCTCACACTGCCCTACCCTTTGCTTTGACTTCTTTCTCCCCTCTCTCTCCAGATGAAATCTTGCGACTTGTGACGGCCAGCCGCCCAACAACCTGCCCGCTTGACCCTATCCCCTCCTCTCTTCTCCAGACCATCTCCGGTGACCTTCTCCCTTACCTCACCTCGCTCATCAACTCATCCTTGACCGCTGGCTATGTCCCTTCCATCTTCAAGAGAGCGAGAGTTGCACCGCTTCTCAAAAAACCAACACTCGATCCCTCTGATGTCAACAACTACAGACCAGTATCCCTTCTTTCTTTTCTCTCCAAAACTCTTGAGCGTGCTGTCTCTAGCCAACTCTCTTGCTATCTCTCTCAGATTGACCTTCTTGATCCAAACCAGTCAGGTTTCAAGACTGGTCATTCAACTGAGACTGCTCTTCTCTGTGTCACGGAGGCTCTCCGCACTGCTAAAGCTAACTCTCTCTCCTCTGCTCTTTTCCTTCTAGACCTGTCTGCTGCCTTTGATACTGTGAACCATCAGATCCTCCTCTCCACCCTCTCCGAGTTGGGCATCTCCGGTGCGGCTCACTCTTGGATTGCGTCCTACCTGACCGGTCGCTCCTACCAAGTGGCGTGGCGAGAATCTGTCTCCACACCACGTGCTCTCACCATGGTGTCCCCCAGGGCTCAGTTCTAGGCCCTCTCCTATTCTCGCTATACACCAAGTCACTTGGCTCTGTCATATCCTCACATGGCCTCTCCTATCATTGCTACGCAGACGACACACAACATCTTTCCCCCTTCTGATAACCAGGTGGCGAATCGCATCTCTGCATGTCTGGCAGACATATCAGTGTGGATGACGGATCACCACCTCAAGCTGAACCTCGGCAAGACGGAGCTGCTCTTCCTCCCGGGGAAGGACTGCCCGTTCCATGATCTCGCCATCACAGTTGACAACTCCGTTGTGTCCTCCTCCCAGAGTGCGAAGAGCCTTGGCGTGACCCTGGACAACACCCTGTCGTTCTCCGCTAACATCAAGGCGGTGACCCGATCCTGTAGGTTCATGCTCTACAACATTTGGAGAGTACGACCCTGCCTTACACAGGAAGCGGCACAGGTCCTAATCCAGGAACTTGTCATCTCCCGTCTGGATTACTGCAACTTGCTGTTGGCTGGGCTCCCTGTCTGTGCCATTAAACCCCTACAACTCATCCAGAATGCCGCAGCCCGTCTGGTGTTCAACCTTCCCAAGTTCTCTCACGTCACCCCGCTCCTCCGCACACTCCACTGGCTTCCAGTTGAAGCTCGCATCTGCTACAAGACCAAGGTGCTTGCCTACGGAGCTGTGAGGGGAACGGCACCTCCATATATTCAGGCTCTGATCAGTCCCTACACCCAAACGAGGGCATTGCGTTCATCCACATCTGGCCTGCTGCCCCCCTTACCTCTGCGGAAGCACAGTTCCCGCTCAGCCCAGTCAAAACGGTTCGCTGCTCTGGCACCCCAATGGTGGAACAAGCTCCCTCACAACGCTAGGACAGCGGAGTCACTCACCACCTTCCGGAGACACTTGAAACCCCACCTCTTTAAGGAATACCTTATTCTCCCGAGTGGCGCAGTGGTCTAAGGCACTGCATCGCAGTGCTAGCTGTGCCACTAGAGATCCTGGTTCGAATCCAGGCTCTGTCATAGCCGGCCGTGACCGGGAGACCCATGGGGTGACGCACAATTGGCCCAGCGTCGTCCAGGGTAGGGGAGGGAATGGCCGGCAGGGTTGTGGGTTTGTTTCCCACGGGGGGCCAGTATGAAAAAAATAAATAATAATAATAATAATGTTTGCACTCACTAACTGTAAGTCGCTCTGGATAAGAGCGTCTGCTAAATGACGTAAATGTAAATGTAAGGAGCTGGACAAAAATCCCAGTGGCTTGATGTGCCAAGCTTATAGAGACATACCCCAAGATACTTGCAGCTGTAATTGCTGCAAAAGGTGGCTCTACAAAGTATTGACTTTGGGGGGGGTGAATAGTTATGCACGCTCAAGTTTTCTGTTTCACCCAAAAAAAAAATTTTGCATCTTCAAAGTGGTAGGCATGTTGTGTAAATCAAATGATACAAACCCCCCAAAAATCAATTTTAATTCCAGGTTGTAAGGCAACAAAATAGGAAAAATGCCAAAGGGGGTGAATACTTTCGCAAGCCACTGTATGTACATAAGTGGACATTATAAAGGGCCATATTCCTTCTAACAGAACAATGGCCATATGTCTGACCTGCACATATTTTCAATATGGCCTGTGCGCTGATTGATTTTGACACCCCTGGGCTAGCATATCTATGTATGTAGCTAGCTATTTATTTGGCAGAATCTTCACAAATTGCTTACTATACGTCATTCCCAAACATTCCATGAATTCATGAAAATGTGAAAATGACCATATCTAAGTGCTCTCTTGTCAGAAAATGTAAAAACAAAATCATATTCTTCCTGGGGGATGTATATGAACAGATTTTAATAAGATTTCATGTTGCTAAAAAGCTGTCAGTTCCACTTTAAAGTCAAGAGAGCTACTGCTCCAAATCACTTTGACACATTGAATCTAGAACATAAAGCTTTATGACGTGGTTTACTCTCAACCCCATAACAAACTAGAGGTGTCAAACAGAATATGTTGTTGTCACATTGTAGCCAAAGGCACATTGCACACAAAGCTGTACATTTCTTCAACCAAGAACACAAGAGACACATCGCACTGTGCTGCAAATCCTTCTGTACAAGATGCATCTGTAACATCCCATTTTCCACATGGTTACCATGGAAACCCTTACTTATGGATGCGACTCCCATGGTTGGGCTGCTTTTTTATGCTTCTCCTGCATAGCTGGCTGTCAGTTGTTTAACCTTCCTTCAACTACCTCTCATAAATCTATACATGCATTGGAAAATCATTGTTGAAGTGGTGGGAAATACAACACTATTACTATATGAATTCAAATAAACCAGTCAACTGAATTGACGAAACATGCTTAACATCAAAAGGGTTTGTAAGGTAATTTCAAACCTTTATAGGACAAACACGGTTGAATAAAATATTGTATTCTACACTCTTAGAAAAAAGGGATCCAAAAGGGTTATTCGGCTGTCCCCATAGGATAACCCTTTTTGTTCCAGGTAGAACCCTTTTTGGTTACAGGTAGAACTCTTTTGGATTCCATGTAGAACCCTCTGTGGAAAGGGCTCTACATGGAACCAAAAAGGGATCTTCAAAGGGTTCTCCTTTGCACCTTTTTAATAGTGTACTGTACGTAGAATTGGGCTGCAGACAACAGCCCATGGGCCATGTTGTAATATCTGTTGTCTGATATACTTCACAACCCACTCTCACATTCCCATCATGATGGATCAGGCCAGGGACAGCTGACAGGGTTGGAGAGGCAGCTCAAAACTCATAAAGATAAATAAACAAGTTAATTACATTTGGGTTAATGCGTGGATGTTGCAAAATCAGCGGCCGCAATTCTAAATTGTGTGGCAAGCTGCACTTGGATAGAACAGATCACAGAGAGGGGAAAGCTGTAGAAAGACTTGGTTGATAAACTATGTTGATGTAAAATACTACTGTAGCAGGCCTGAGGACAACACACTGTTATTGTGACAGCATTTTAAATAATATGTATGTCCTTGTGATACCATTATGATCCTGTCAGTATGGTTCAAATGTTATAATTTTGTATCTCCCACCCCCTACTACTTCCTCTCATAAATGGTTTATTTAAATTAAGTAAAAATCTGCATTAATTCTCTGAAATGTTCCTCTGGAGGGTTCATTTTGATGACTGAAACATTAAAAACGCTGAATTCATGGTACTTAATGAGCTTGATGATTAAATTGACTGGTGAGTACAGAGAGTGTAAGGGTTGGTGTGAGGTGTGACCCAGGTGCGGTGCAGGATAGACAGTAAGCAGTAGGCAAGGATGGTGAAACAAGGATCTTTACTGGTGGTCCAAAAGCCAGGATACAAAACAACGGACTATTCACGAAACAAATGAGGAGCACATAGGTCTCCAAAAAACAGGTTGACAGCAAGCAATACAAAATACTAACTCTGACTGGAAAAACACAATGACACAGGGAGAACACTTCTCGAGTACCTGTAACTCCGTCACGTGATCCGACACTGATACGTACTGCTTGACATCAAGGAACTAGCAGAGAAAACTGAGCAAGGGAACACAGGGAAGTGAGGGCAAAAATACACAGGTGAATCAGATAGCCACAGGTGACACCAATAGGCATATAATTAGTCCCGACTGTGAGTGAGGAGGTGCCTATGGTCAGAGGGTGACACCTAGTGGGTCGCTCCGGAACTGCGACCCACTCCTGTAACAAGAGTGTGTTTAACTACCAGCAAACGCTCTCTGATAGTTCAAGGGCATGCCAGAACACTTCCCTCTTTGTACATGGAGGAGTGTTCAGGTTCACACTTCAATGCTTTCACGAATTTAAAACATGCTGATAGCCCCCGTTGTGGGATTCTGAATTAATGAAATGTAGACTTTTCTTAATAGTCAAAAGTTGACAGTTGAATGTTACCACATACCGTTCAGCAGTAAGTACCTGTACGTCAGTAGGTTGTTCTGCTTCAGTGTAAGAGTGTAAAAATTCAACTTTTTAGTAATTAATTTAGGCCTGTAAATTTGAGAGACACATGAGCTTAAGGAAAGGATGTTGAGGGTTGCTTTAGCTCTTCTTGTGCCAAAACTTCAACCCAAACGTACAGAAGGAAACATCAAGCTTGTCATATTGATTTGAAACACGTAGAATCATATTAATCTAACATGCTTATTACTGATTTAACATGACTACATAATGCAGGAGAACACAACACTTAAACTGGGGATGCTCAGGACTGAGAAGCACAGTATTTAGGAAGTCTTCATGGCTACACATAAAGTATTTGGCTAGTAATAACACAATGGTGTCTTGAAAATGTGCATTATTTGTCCTTCCACTAAAAATCACTTTTAGCATGAATATTTTTTGGGTCTGATCTCCCTTGACTTTAATGCATGATTAAAGGGTTTAGAAAACACAATAAAAGTCGACAAATTGCGGAGATATAGCCCCGGATGCCAGATTACGTTCAAGTTATATCTACATCTCACTGTGAGATGAATTATGAAACATTTCATTCCCACACAAAGCTATTCAATATTAAATGAACATTAAAGAACTTGTAAATGGGATTGCAAGGGTTGGCAGACCCACAACAGGGACACACTTATGACCAGGGCATCTCACCATGCAGTAAGAGATTGTAGAAGAGCAGACATAAAACAAACCCAAAACAGTAGAAAATGTGTCTACCACTACAATCCTATAGTCTAGGTCTAGGAAGTCTAGAGTTATCTTAGAAAACTTAATTTCAGTTCTCTCCAAGCAAAAGTCTCAGTCTGGCACCAAGGATACAGCATCATTACAAGGCCAGTTTGGGTTTGAAATTTGTTCAACCCCTGAATGTTTGTCCAATTACTTGAATTTCTCTCAGAATTTCTCATGGATAGAGTGGTTCCTCTCCAATGGTCAGGTAATCTAGATCCTAGCATCTCAGACGATTAGATCTGGCCTTAGATGTAGTTGGACCAATTCTCCAGTTAATATACTGTACTAATACTCCAGTACTAAAGCCAAGTTGTTTCTGGATGGAGTACTGTTAAACAGAGTCTCTGTTGTCTCTAAAGTATGAGAATTGCACTTTTTGAACACAAGCTACTCGAAAATTCAATGTTCTTAGTAAATGATTCATGCTCCTAATATATTTATAGATGCATCCGTGCATTCAACGATGATTGACATGGATTAAATTAATTTAGAGTGATTAGATACAGTTAGATAACGTCTGCAGATTACCTTCTTAAAATGCTATGAAAAATGAATTAGTGACGATGAAAGAATTGCATTTATGCCAATCATGATTGTCACTGTAAATTATTAATAACACTATTGTTACTCCCAAGACACATTTTGTATGATGATGGTGATGCCTGTTACCTGCTAAGTGATTAATATTCATACACAGATTAATAATACCTGCTTTGCCCCACCTGTAACAACATCACACATCTCTCCCTTGTATTGCCTGTATCATGAGCTGATATTTAATTGAGGAAATTCTTTCATCAAACCAGGCTTTCTGAGAAAACTGGAGCAGAATAATACTGAACTAGGGATTATTTTGGTCTCTTAGCTAACTACTAAACATATCTGCATGTGTCAGCAATTTATTCTAATCTCCTTCTACTATTCTGACGCTCACACTAAAGCCATGAATGGAATCAGGAGGCGATCAAGGGAGGAAATCTACAGATGAAAGGACTGAGCCAAAACACAGGGAGGAAGAGGTCAATCAGTAAGTTAGTTAGTGACTTATACAACAGAGTCATTCCTGTCCATTAGGCCAGTCCACTTCAACATACTTACCTTCTTATTCTTATGATTTAGCGTAGGGCTCATTTCAGTTCATGGTGAGATCTCCTCACTACTCAGAATGGGATGGAGAGATTGAAGAAGATTGATTGATGGAGAGATTGTGGAGAGGGCTGTAAACACTGTTTGTCTTCAGCACTAGAAGGCAATTCTTCTCTGCTCTGGTAGCACTTATTCGCTTGAAATCACAAAATAATAACTTTGTGCTGTGAGGGATTAAAACCATGTTAATGGCCTGTTGTCCTTTCATTGCTGGGGTTAGCTACATTACGAGCTGGCAGGCACACCAGTGGGATTTTTCACATTGAAAAGCCATTGCTAAAAGATGTCAGTCAGCTTTTTTTCCAGCAGGTGCAGCAGATAACATATCCAGGAAGCGAATGGGAGCTGATGTAGCAGCAGAAGAAAGAGAGGCTGTCTCAGAACGGTCTCCCATAATGAATCCAGTGGGAGGTGATTACAGAGCAGAAAATAAAACCCTGTTACGTTTCCCATGCAGTGCCTCTCCTCTCCTCTCCTTCCCAAACATTTTCTACTGCTACTGGGAGATCTGCCTCTAATAACATGGTTTGCCTTATAGGTGTGTGGATTGATATGCTGGAGACGTGTCCCACACACACACAGTCATATTGGCAAGCTGACCTGGAGTTCACAGTCAAGTGAAGATAATGACAATTGAGTGGTATTTGGCGGTCAGGGTAGACTAATTTTGTACAGTGATGCCAGAGCCTCATTAAATGAATGGTTGCTTTTCAACACCCACAGGGAATATGCACAGTCATTCATACAGAGCATGGAATGTGTGAAAAATAAGGGGCTTGTTTTTGTGTGCAATTTCCCAAATTTGACATCTTGACAACCATTTCTATTTTTGTGAGGTCTTATGAATATGCTCACAGAAGCATCAACAGCGGTCTTACTGAGCATGACAATAGTGATAAGAGAGGGGGAAATCAGGGGGGAGAGAGAGAAGGAGAGAGGTAGAGAGAAGAGAGTGAGAGAGGGAGAAAGAAATGGACAGAGAGATAAATCAGGAGAGAGAGAAAATCAGGGGGGAGGGGAAGAGAGAAAGAGACAGAGAGAGGCGAGAAAGAGACTTAACATCTAACGAACTAAGAAGCCAAATTCGAGAGGGTAAAATGGCGGACTGAACACAGCGGTGCAGATCGCCTCAAGATAAAATCGTAATATTCAATATCTGTAAGTTAGACTAAATATTAGCACTTAACATACTCGTGGGTAATAACCTTCAATCTGGATAACAACACAAAACAAATCATAAGGCTAGAGAAATGTATCGACAAATATTACGTAAACAAGCAACACACAAACATGACGGAGAGTAAACAAGGAGAACCAATCTCCAAAAGAAAACGCGTCTCCTCAACAGACACAGACGATTTATGCTTTTCACCACCGGGAATGGTAAGGGTGGAAACTGATCTGTTAAAATCGATACATGACAAACTGGGCATACTTGAATTAGTCAGTAAAGATATAGAGGAGTTGAAGGACTCGAGATGAGTGACGAAAATGCCGCGACAATGGAGAAAGAAACAAACAAGATAAAAGGCACAGTCAATAAGATTGGATGTTAATGAACTTAAAAATAACATATTTCTGAGAGAAGCCATACTTGACATTCAGACTAGATCTATGAAAGAAAATCTGGTACTTACTGGTATCCAAGAAAAAGTATGGTGAAGGAATTCCTTCTTACAGCGCTTCAAATCCCACTCGACAAAATCCAACTTGAAGGTGTACACCGTTTCAGACAGAAAGGACAGAGATATGAGCGCCCAATCGTTGCCAAATTTGCTTTCTTTAAAGATAAAACAATGGTTAAAAGCCTGGGTAAGACTCGCTGGCACGACAATAGGCATGAATGAGTAGTTCCCGAAATAAATTGCTGAACGGCCCAAATGTTTGTACCCAATCTTCAAGGAGAATAGATTAAAAGGGAAACGTGTAGCTCTCATAGTCGATAAACTGTATATTGATAACCAAATGTTCAGAGACACAAAGACTACTCCATGGCTATTCTAAATATTACAAAGTTCCCAATACTAGCCATGGTAGGGATTGTAATAAAAAATACATATATAGAAAAGCAATACAATACAACAATTATATATATTTTAAAAAAAATTTTGGGGGGGTAGATCAGCTTAATATTGCAGATAGATTGTAACTTCCATCAATGTAATTGTCTGCATCACTTCCAATCCCCCATGTTTTTTTATATACAGTGGGGAGAACAAGTATTTGATACACTGCCGATTTTGCAGGTTTTCCTACTTACAAAGCATGTAGAGGTCTGTAAAACAAAAATCCAGAAAATCACATTGTATGATTTTTAAGTAATTAATTTGCATTTTATTGCATGACATAAGTATTTGATACATCAGAAAAGCAGAACTTAATATTTGGTACAGAAACCTTTGTTTGCAATTACAGAGATCATACGTTTCCTGTAGGTCTTGACCAGGTTTGCACACACTGCAGCAGGGATTTTGGCCCACTCCTCCATACAGACCTTCTCCAGATCCTTCAGGTTTCGGGGCTGTCGCTGGGCAATACGGACTTTCAGCTCCCTCCAAAGATGTTCTATTGGGTTCAGGTCTGGAGACTGGCTAGGCCACTCCAGGACCTTGAGATGCTTCTTACGGAGCCACTCCTTAGTTGCCCTGGCTGTGTGTTTCGGGTCGTTGTCATGCTGGAAGACCCAGCCACGACCCATCTTCACTGCTCTTACTGAGGGAAGGAGGTTGTTGGCCAAGATCTTGCGATACATGGCCCCATCCATCCTTCCCTCAATACGGTGCAGTCGTCCTGTCCCCTTTGCAGAAAAGCATCCCCAAAGAATGATGTTTCCACCACCATGCTTCATGGTTGGGATGGTGTTCTTGGGGTTGTACTCATCCTTCTTCTTCCTCCAAACACGGTGAGTGGAGTTTAGACCAAAAAGCTCTATTTTTGTCTCATCAGACCACATGACCTTCTCCCATTCCTCCTCTGGATCATCCAGGTGGTCATTGGCAAACTTCAGACGGTCCTGGACATGCACTGGCTTGAGCAGGGGGACCTTGCGTGCGCTGCAGGATTTTAATCCATGACGGCGTAGTGTGTTACTAATGGTTTTCTTTGAGACTGTGGTCCCAGCTCTCTTCAGGTCATTGACCAGGTCCTGCCGTGTAGTTCTGGGCAGATCCCTCACCTTCCTCATGATCATTGATGCCCCACGAGGTGAGATCTTGCATGGAGCCCCAGACCGAGGGGTGATTGACCGTCATCTTGAACTTCTTCCATTTTCTAATAATTGCGCCAACAGTTGTTGCCTTCTCACCAAGCTGCTTGCCTATTGTCCTGTAGCCCATCCCAGCCTTGTGCAGGTCTACAATTTTATCCCTGATGTCCTTACACAGCTCTCTGGTCTTGGCCATTGTGGAGAGGTTGGAGTCTGTTTGATTGAGTGTGTGGACAGGTGTCTTTTATACAGGTAACAAGTTCAAACAGGTGCAGTTAATACAGGTAATGAGTGGAGAACAGGAGGGCTTCTTAAAGAAAAACTAACAGGTCTGTGAGAGCCGGAATTCTTACTAGTTGGTAGGTGATCAAATACTAATGTCATGCAATAAAATGCAAATTAATTACTTAAAACTCATACAATGTGATTTTCTGGATTTTGTTTTAGATTCCGTCTCTCACAGTTGAAGTGTACCTATGATAAAAATTACAGACCTCTACATGCTTTGTAAGTAGGAAAACCTGCAAAATCGGCAGTGTATCAAATACTTGTTCTCCCCACTGTATATATATACATATATACATATATATATATATATATATATATACATATATACATATATACATACATACATACATACATACACAAATACATACATACATATATATATATATATATATATATATATATATATATATATATATATATATATATATATATATATATATACATACATACACCTACACATACATACACATATACACACATACAAAAACACATACATACATACATACATACATACATACATACATACATACATACATACATACATACATACTGTACACATACATATCCTTTTAAAAAATATATATATTCCTCTTTATTACTTTCCAACCCCGCCACCCTTTCCCCACTTGGAGTAAACTAGTGAACAACAACGCCTAGGCCTCTACTTCCAGCCCATACCCACTATCTACATTTTATGGACAATTTTACAGTAATTACATTTTGTTTGTTCTTTCTCCTGAACTTCTTCTACTCTCAACCTCTCCGATCATTTTCATGATGTCCATCCGGTTTGCTTCTATATGCCATATCTTTCTAACTGTGCTCCTTCAAAAAAGCTCCCAACCTACAACCCATACACTTATTATGGACACAGCGTGCCTACATTATTAGTTATCTTGTTTGTTGTTAGTTGTTATTAGTCCCATCCTTCAATTCCATTCAACACCTCCCATCTATCTTTTAACACCATCCATATAGGATTTCTATTTGCCATATATATTTCAACTGTACTGTGATGTCTTACAAAAGTTCTGAACCTTTCTATTCTCATTGTTTCTACAGATTGTGAATTGAAAATAAACATTTTTGCTAATAGTATTATTATGTTATTGATCGATTGACTATGACTTTTCAGATCACCCAGTAGTGCTATCTGCAGGGTTAGCTCCAGGTAAATATTGCAGTCCTTTAGCCATTCCTGGACCTGTGTCCAAAAACAAGCTACAAATGGACAGTACCAAAACAAATGATCTAATGATTCTGTCTCTTTGCAGCAAAATCTGTAGAGCTGGGAAGATTGTATCCCCCATATAAAAAACATTCTATTGGTAGCAATAATTTTATATAATAATTTAAATTGAAAGATTCTATGTTTTGAATCCGGTGTCATTTTGCGTATCAGTTCATAAACACTATGCCATGGGATCAGTACGTCAAAAATCTCTGTCGTTTCTGGAGGATTAAATTGAAATTGCAACCAACTTTCTATGGATTGTTTTAGAAGTAGTGATATCTGGGAGTTGATTTCCTTTTCAAATAACTGAAAGTGAGTGGTTGTAATCTGAATAAAGGGAAAAAAGCCATTCTTGAACATTGGGTCAGTCTTACTAATTTGCTAGAGAACCAGTTCGGATTGAAGTATAACTTTTGTATGACTGAAGCTTTTAGTGATAGGTCTAATGCTTTAATATTTAATAATTTCTGTCCTCCGAATTCATATTCATTATATAAATAGGCCTGTTTAATTTTGTCTTGCTTGCCGTTCCAAATAAAATTGAATATTTTTTTCTCATATAATTTAAAAACTGTTCGCTAGGCGTAGGCAAGGCCATAAGCAAATAGGTAAACTGGGATAATACTAAAGAGTTAATCAGGGTGATTTTTCCACAAATTGACAGGCACCCATGGTAGCAAGATCTTATCTAATTTTGCTAACTTTCTATTATAATTTATTGAAGTTTCCTTTGGGATATGTATTCCGAGTATATCCACATCAGACCATTTTATTGGTAAACTACATGGCAATATAAAAATTGTATTTTTTATTGATCCAATACGTAATATAGTACATTTGTCATAATTTGGTTGTAATCCAGAGAGGTTAGAACATGTATCTACAATACAACAATTGTTAAATAAATAAACTACAACTAAACTGTAAAATTCTAGATAGAGAATGTTGGAAAATAATTAGTATTAGACTTTCCATTTATAGTATTTTATAAACAGATAAGACCGCATTAGAAGAAAGGATAATTAGTGAAATAATACATATTCAAATATAAGGAACAGGAACACAAATGTACTCAATCAACATGGTAGAGATAAAACACAGCAAACAGAGGCCATAGAAAGCACAGTATGTGGGTATGTGCGGATGTATTGTGATGGAAGGTGAGTGTGTGTTTTTGTGTTTGGAAAAGTGTGGAGTTAAGTGAGTCAAAAAGGAAAATGGTTGCAGATCCCGGAGCCCATGTGTGTTTGTGAGCAGGGGTTGTGAGAGAGAGCTTTCAATTTTGTGCAGATATGGGATATACATTTTAAAATAAATTATAAACATAGTTTATTTATTTATTGTCCTATCATGATGGAACGGTCCCCAACCCTATACCCTAGACACCCACCTGAGTGACCCATACACTAAGGAGAAGTCCTTATCTGTTTTATGGGCCTACTGTAAGTAGCCTATACGCAGCCAAATCAGAAAGATGAGTGCAGTCAGAGACCCACTAAAGCAGCACCGCCCCCTCAAGATTCTGAGCCTGCCTGGCAGGGTTGGTCCTACAAAGCCAAAGCCCCCTGATGGGTGAGCATAATATACAAGGAAATTCTCAAAGCTGCTAATGAGAACCTTGACGACCTTGTACCTAGCCGGTGGGCACTAGCTGCAGTAACCCATGGGGAGGGGTTCACACTCGGACAATCAGAGAGGGGGCATATTATTGTCGCCCCAGTGGCACAAAATAATCAAAGGTCTGACTGCACAGAGATGCTTGGGAAAATGGTCACAACGGGGGACCAGCGTGTGTGTGTTTCAGGGGAATTGACAATGGTTAATCAAATCTCCCCATTTCTGCTCAATTTTGCATGCCTTTTCAAACAGCTGCAACTGTATTTGCATTCGTAAATCAAGTCCTTTCTTGAGTTGGGCTCAGGGATGGAACAACTGTTAAGCATCTGAGTTTATGGTTGCTTGTGGGGGATAGGGGTTGAGTGTGTATGAGTGTGTTCTTTATTACTACTATTTTAAAGAGTGTGCAAAGCTGTAATCAAGGCTAAGGGTGGCTATTAGAAGAATCTCAAATATAAAATATATTTTGATTTGTTTAACACTTTTTTGGTTACTACATGATTCCATGCACTTACGGAAATCACAAATGTCATGAATATATTAGAACTAGTAGATATGTGGAGGCTTAAATATCCTGATCTAGTGAGGTTTACATGGTGGAGGCTCAATCAAGCCAGTCGTCTTGACTACTTTCTTATGTCATTCTCTCTGGCACCAAAAGTTTAAAAAGTGTTGATAGGGGACAGAATGCGGTCGGACCATCAAATAATTGGCATATATATTGCTCTTGCAGAATTTCTACGTGTGCGAGGATATTGGAAATTTAATCAAAGCCTATTGGATGATAATTGTTTTAACTAACACAGAAGAATTTATAACTTACTTTTTTCAGACATAACATACTGTAGGTACAGCAGATCACCTTATTGTATGGGACACTTTTAAATGTGCCCTTAGAGGCCATGCAATTTAGTACTCATCTCTAAAACTAAAGCAATTTAGGTCAAAAGAGTCCATATTAACAAAGAAAATGGAAGGACTAACAGTACAGATAGATAGCAATAAAAACTGTACCATAGAGGCTCAGAATAAGTTAGAGGAAAAACAAAAATAAATGGAGGAACTTATTCATGAAAGATCAAATGTAATATATTATAAAATATAAAGCGAACTGGATGGAATATGGGGAAAAATGCACCAAATTCTTTAAAAATCTTCAACATAGAAATGCTACCAAAAATAATTTACTGAAACTGGTTACAAATGACGTAGTCACCCATGATTCACCAAACAATATTTTGAAAGAGGAAGTAAAGTACTTTAAGCATACGTTTTAGTTTTAGTCTCCTCCATCTCCACTAACTGAAGTTAATTGTATGGATTTTTTTTCTATTAATAATGTAAAATTAACAGCTGTACAGAAAGACTCATGTGAAGGCCAAATTACAGAGGAAGAACTTCTTGATGAAATTAAAGCCTATAAATCCGGGAAAAATCCAGGGCTGGATGGCATACCAAACCTTTTTTGATATACTCAGAGGAAAGTTATTAGCATTTTTTAACCACTCCTATATAAATGGTAGATTATCAGACACTCAACAAGAAGGTCTGATTTAATTATTACTGAAACAGGATCCAAGTGGTAAATATAAATATCCAGTCCATTAAAAAAATTGGAGGCCTCTTACAATTCAGTGTTGTGATGCAAAAATTCTAGCAAAATGCATAGCGCATAGAATTAAAAAGGTTTTGTCGGATATCATTCATCCTAATCAGACAGGTTTTTTACATGGACGATACATTGGAGATAATATAAGACAAGTACTGGAAACAATAGAACACTATGAAAAATCTGGTAAACCAGGCCTGGTATTCATAGCTGACTTTGAAAAGGCATTTGTTTATAGTTTATATATAAATGCCTGTAATATTTCAACTTTGGAGAATCTCTTCTAAAATGGGTTAAAGTTATGTATAGTAACCCTAGGTGTGAAATAGTAAATAATGGCTACTTCTGAGAAAGTTTTAAACTGTCAAGAGGAGTAAAACAAGGTTGTCCACTATCGGCATATCTATTTATTATTGCCATCGAAATGTTAGCTGTTAAAATCAGATCCAACAATAATATCAAGGGGTTAGAAATTCAGTGCTTAAAAAACAAAGGTGTCATTGTACGCTGATGATTCATGTTTTCTTTTAAATCCACAATTTGGATCTAGAGGATCTAGATACTTTTTCTAATCTTTCTGGATTACAACCAAATTAAGATAAATGTACTATATTACATATGGGATCACAAAAAAATTAAACGTTTACATTACCGTGTAGTTTACCAATAAAATGGTCTGACGGTGATGTGGACATACATATCCCGAAATAAATAAATGATCTCACTACAATACATTTTAATAAACAGTTAGCAACAATAGATAAGATCTTGCTACCAGGGAAAGGAAAATTCCTGTCTATTTGTGGAAAAATCACCCGGATTAACTCTTTAGTCATATCCCAGTTTACCTATTTGCTTATGGTTTTGCATATACCTAGCGACCTGTTTTTTAAATTATATGAGCAAAAAATATTCAATTTAATTTGGAATGGCAAGCCAGACAAAATTAAAAGGGCCTATTTATATAATGAATATGAATTCGGAGGGCAGAAATGATTAAATATTAAAGCATTAGACCTCTCACTAAAGGCGTCAGTCATACAAAAGTTATACTTAAATCCGAACTGGTTCTCTAGCAAATTAGTAAGAATGTCTTACCCCATGTTCAAGAATGGCATTTTTCCCTTTATTCAGATTACAACCTATCACTTTCGGTTATTTTAAAATGAAATAATCTCTATCACAATTTTTAAAATAAGCCATAGAAAGTTGATTGCAATTTCAGTTTAATCCACCAGAAAAGACAGAACAAATAATACAACAAATATTGTGGTTAAACTCAAATATACTAACTGATAAAAAACCATTATTGTTCAATAAAATGTTTAAAAAAGGTATAATCTTTGTAAATTATATCATAAATAGGACTGGTGGAGTTGTGTCACACATGCAGCTAACGAAAATATTTGGAAATGTCTGCTCTACCCAAAATTACAACCAACTAATTGCAGCATTACCGCAAAAATAGTCCCCTGTAGCTCAGTTGGTAGAGCATGGTGCTTGCAACGCCAGGGTTGTGGGTTCGTTTCCCATGGGGGCCAGTATGAAAATGCATGCACTCACTAACTGTAAGTCGCTCTGGATAATGTAAAAAAATTACTAAATGACTAAAATGTAAAAAAAAAAAAAAAATGGAAGGGGGAAAAGTAATCTGTAAAGTCTGTAATTTTTATCATAGGTACACTTCAACTGTGAGAGACAGAATCTAAAACAAAAATCCAGAAAATCACATTGTATGATTTTTAAGTAATTAATTAGCATTTTATTGCATGACAGAAGTATTTGATCACCTACCAACCAGTAAGAATTCCGGCTCTCACAGACCTGTTAGTTTTTCTTTAAGAAGCCCTCCTGTTCTCTACTCATTACCTGTATTAACTGCACCTGTTTGAACCTCGTTACCTGTATAAAAGACACCTGTCCACACACTCAATCAAACAGACTCCAACCTCTCCACAATGGCCAAGACCAGAGAGCTGTGTAAGGACATCAGGGATAAAATTGTAGACCTGCACAAGGCTGGGATGGGCTACAGGACAATAGGCAAGCAGCTTGGTGAGAAGGCAACAACTGTTGGCGCAATTATTAGAAAATGGAAGAAGTTCAAGATGACGGTCAATCACCCTTGGTCTGGGGCTCCATGCAAGATCTCACCTCGTGGGGCATCAATGATCATGAGGAAGGTGAGGGATCAGCCCAGAACTACACGGCAGGACCTGGTCAATGACCTGAAGAGAGCTGGGACCACAGTCTCAAAGAAAACCATTAGTAACACACTACGCCGTCATGGATTAAAATCCTGCAGCGCACGCAAGGTCCCCCTGCTCAAGCCAGCGCATGTCCAGTCCCGTCTGAAGTTTGCCAATGACCATCTGGATGATCCAGAGGAGGAATGGGAGATGGTAATGTGGTCTGATGAGACAAAAATAGAGCTTTTTGGTCTAAACTCCACTCGCCGTGTTTGGAGGAAGAAGAAGGATGAGTACAACCCCAAGAACACCATCCCAATCATGAAGCATGGAGGTGGAAACATCATTCTTTGGGGATGCTTTTCTGCAAAGGGGACAGGACGACTGCACCATATTGAGGGGAGGATGGATGGGGCCATGTATCGCGAGATCTTGGCCAACAACCTCCTTCCCTCAGTAAGAGCATTGAAGATGGGTCGTGGCTGGGTCTTCCAGCATGACAACAACCCGAAACACACAGCCAGGGCAACTAAGGAGTGGCTCCGTAAAAAGCATCTCAAGATCCTGGAGTGGCCTAGCCAGTCTCCAGACCTGAACCCAATAGAAAATCTTTGGAGGGAGCTGAAAGTCCGTATTGCCCAGCGACAGCCCCGAAACCTGAAGGATCTGGAGAAGGTCTGTATGGAGGAGTGGGCCAAAATCCCTGCTGCAGTGTGTGCAAACCTGGTCAAGACCTACAGGAAACGTATGATTGCAAACAAAGGTTTCTGTACCAAATATTAAGTTCTGCTTTTCTGATGTATCAAATACTTATGTCATGCAATAAAATGCAAATTAATTACTTAAAAATCATACAATGTGATTTTCTGGATTTTTGTTTTAGATTCCGTCTCTCACAGTTGAAGTGACCCTATGATAAAAATTACAGACCTCTACATGCTTTGTATGTAGGAAAACCTGCAAAATCGGCAGTGTATCAAATACTTGTTCTCCCCACTGTATATACCCCATAATGACAAAGCGAAAACAGGTTTTTAGACATTTTTGCAAATTTATGAAAAATAAAACACAGAAATACCTTATTTACATAAGCATTCAGACCCTTTGCTATGAGACTCGAAATTGAGCTCAGGTACATCCTGTTTCCATTGATCATCGTTGAGATGTTTTTACAACTTGATTGGAGTCCATCTGTGGTAAATTCAATTGATTGGACATGATTTGGAAAGGCACACACCTGTCTGTATAAGGTCCCACAGTTGACAGTGCATGTCACAAAAAAACCAAGCCATGAGGTCGAAGGAATTGTTCGTAGAGCTCAGAGACAGGATCGTGTTGAGGCACAGATCTGGGCAAGGGTACCAAAAAATGTCTTCAGCATTGAAGGTCCCCAAGAACACAGTGTTCTCCATCATTCTTAAATGGAAGAAGTTTGGAACCACCAAGACTCTTCCTAGATCTGGCCGCCCGGCCAAACTGAGCAATCGGGAGAGAAGGGCCATGGTCAGGGAGTTGACCAAAATCCCGATGGTCACTCTGACAGAGCTCCAGAGTTCCTCTGTGGAGATGGGAGAACCTTCCAGAAGGACAACCATCTCTGCAGCACTCCACCAATCAGGCTTTTATGGTAGAGTGGCCAGACGGAAGCCACTCCTCAGTAAAAGGCAAATGACAGCCCGCTTGGAGTTTGCCAAAAGGCACCTAAAGGACTCTCAGACCATGAGAAACAAGATTCTCTGTTCTGATGAAACCAAGATTGAATTCTTTGGCCTGAATGCCAAGCGTCACGTCTGGAGGAAACCTGGCACCATCCCCATGGTGAAGCACGGTGGTGGAAGCATCTTGCTGTGGGGATGTTTTTCAGCAGCAGGGCTTGAGAGACTAGTCAGGATCGAGGGAAAGATGAAAGGAGCAAAGTACAGAGAGATCCTTGATGAAAACCTGCTCCAGAGCGCTCAGGACCTCAGACTGGGGCGAAGGTTCACCTTCCAACAGGCCAACGACCCTAAGCACACAGCCAAGACAACGCATGAGTGGCTTTGGAACAAGTCTCTGAATATCCTTGAGTGGCCCAGCCAGAGTCCGGACTTGAACCCGATCGAACATCTCTGGAGAGAACTGAAAATAAGTGTGCAGCGCAGTCCCCATCCAACCTGACAGAGCTTGAGAGGAACTGCAGAGAAGAATGGGAGAAACTCCCCAAATACAGGTGTGCCAAGATTGTAGCGTCATAGCCAAGAAGACTCAAAACTGTAATCGCTGCCAAAGGTGCTTCAACAAAGTACTGAGAAAAGAGTCTGAATACTTATGTAAATGTGATATTTCAATTTTGTATTTTTATAAATTTGCAAAAATTTCTAATAACTGGTTTTTGCTTTGTCATTATGGGGTATTGTGTGTATATTGATGAGGAAAAAATACAATTTAATCAATTTAGGAATAAGGCTGTAATGTAACAAAATGAAGTCAAGGGGTCTGAATACTTACCGAATGCACTATATATATATATACATATACACTACCGTTCAAAGGTTTGGGGTCACTTAGAAATGTCCTTGTTTTCGAAAGAAAAGCCATTACAATAACATCAAATTGATCAGAAAAACAGTGTAGACATTGTTAACGTTTTAAATGACTATTGTAGCTGGAAACAGCTGATTTTTAATGGAATATCTACATAGGCGTACAGAGGCCCATTATCAGCAACCATCAGTCCTGTGTTCCAATGGCACGTTGTGTTTGCTAATCCAAGTTTATCATTTAAAAAGGAAATTAGAAAACCCTTTTGCAATTATGTTAGCACAGCTGAAAACTGTTGTGCTGATTAAAGAAGCAATAAAACGGGCCTTCTTGAAACTAGTTGAGTATCTGGAGCATCAGCAATTGTGGGTTCGATTACATAATCAAAATGGCAAGAAACAAATAACTTTCTTCTGAAACTCATCAGTCTATTCTTGTTCTGAGACATTAAGGATATTCCATGTGAGAAATTGCCAAGAAACTGAAGATCTTGTACAACGCTGTTTATTTTACCTTTATTTAACTAGTTAAGTACACATTCTTATTTACAATGACGGCCTACACCAGCATGACACCGGGCCAATTGTGCCCCGCCCTATGGGACTCACAACCACGGCTGGTTGTGATACAGCCTGGAATCGAACCATGGGGTCTGTAGTGACACCTCAAGCACTGAGATGCAGTGCCTTAGACCGCTGTGCCACTCGGGAGCCTCTCTCTCTCTCCTCTCTCTCTCTCTTGTTCTCTCTCTCTCTCCTCTCTCTCTTTCTCTAACACTCTCTTTCTCTCCTCTCTCTCACACTATTGTTAAAGCGACAGAGAGAGAAAGAGAGAGAGGAGAGAGACAGAGAGAGGAGAGAAAGAGAGCGTTAGAGAAAGAGAGAGAGGAGAGAGAACAAGAGAGAGAGAGAGAGAGGAGAGAGAAAGTGAGAGAGAGAGAGAGAGAGAGAGAGAGGAGAGAGAGAGGAGAGAGGAGAGAAAGAGAGCGAGAGAGAGAGGAGAGAGGAGAGAAAGAGAGCGAGAGAGAGAGAGTTAGAGAGATGAGAGAAAGAGAGAGAGGAGAGAGAAAGAGACAGACAGAGGAGAGAAAGAGAGCGAGCGAGAGAGAGAGAGAGACAGAGAGAGAGGAGAGAAAGAGAGCGTAAGAGAGAGGAGAGAGAGAACAAGAGAGAGAGAGAGGAGAGAGAGAGCGAGAGCGAGAGCGAGAGAGAGAGAGAGAGAGAGAGAGAGAGAGAGAGAGAGAGAGAGAGAGAGAGAGAGAGAGAGAGAGAGAGAGAGAGGAGAGAGGAGAGAGGAGAGAAAGAGACAGAGACAGAGAGAGGAGAGAAAGAGAGCGAGAGAGAGAGAGTTAGAGAGAGGAGAGAATGAGAGAGAGGAGAGAGAAAGAGAAAGAGAGAGAGAGGGAGAGAGAGAGAGAGAGAGAGAGAGAGAGAGAGAGAGAGAGAGAGAGAGAGAGAGAGAGAGAGAGAGAGAGAGAGAGAGAGAGAGAAAGAGAGAGGAGACAGAAAGAGAGGAGAGAAAGAGACAGAGAGAGGAGAGAAAGAGAGCGAGCGAGAGAGATAGAAAGAGAGAGAGGAGAGAGAGGAGAGAAAGAGAGAGAACGAGAGAGAGGAGAGAAAGAGAGTGAGAGAGAGAGAAAGAGAGAGAGGTGAGAGAGTAGAGAAAGAGAGAGCGAGAGCACGAGAGAGGAGAGAAAAAGAGCGAGAGAGAGAAAGAAAGAGAGGAGAGGAGAGAAAGAGAGAGAGGAAAGAAAGAGACGGAACGAGAGAGAAAGAATGAGAGAGATGAGCAAGAGCTTGCTCCACCTGAGCTGTTTTATTAAAATGGGGGGGTTATTTAAGCAATAAGGCACGAGGGGGTGTGGTATATGGCCAACATACCATGGCTAAGGGCTGTTCTTATGCGTGACGCATCGCTGAGTGCCTGGATACAGCCCTCAGCCGTGGTATATTGGCCATATACCACAAACCCCCGAGGTGTCTTATTGCTATTATAAACTGGTTACCAACATAATTAAAGCAGTAAAAATAAATGTTTTGTCATACCCGTGGTATATGGTCTGATATACCACGCTGTCAGCCAATCAGCATTCAGGGCTCGAACCACCCAGTTTATAATGTAGAATCTATGACAGATGGCTGGATGACTTAAGCCTTACACTGGTATTACATAAGCCATTATCTCCTTAAGAGGACCTGACAGCTTTAACTCAGTGGTTTTCATTTAATCTATTTCTGGCAGCATGGCCATGGTCACATAAAAGTGGATATCAAAGCAGTTATCAGGGGATGGGGTCTGGAGACGCACTAACGCAATGACAATGTGCGCCTCCTAATTCATTGACACGGTTATCACACAGTGCCCCTCTCTCCAGGTGTTCCACAAACAGTACAGTAATCCTGGACGGGTAATGGTTGTCTGGCTGGCGGGCTGGTGGGTTGTCTGGCTGGCTGTCTGGCTGGTTGTCCGGCTGACTGGTTTTCTGTCTGGCTGGTTGGTTGTCTGGCTGGTTGTCTGGCTGGCTGGCTGGCTGGTTGTCTGGCTGGCTGGTTGTCTGGCGGCTGGATGCAAAGCTTCCACAGTCTGAAATCAGGCAGGCAGCTCCACTGAGATGAGGCGTGAATGTGTGGATAAGCCAACAGACACAGAATCACACATCGCTAAGGTGACTCCAGAAACATGCTATACTGTAAGGCTGTACTGTATAAACAAACAGGTGGACTGCTGTTTTTTTATATATATATTTTGATATGATGTACCTCTGTTGTCTAGATAAGTGAATGTTTTTTTGAAGCTGAAATGGTGGTCTACTCATGTACTTGGATTCAGTATGTTACATATTTATCGTTCTTAACGAATATAAACTTTACATAGCAATAACATTCTTGTTATTGTCATTCATGTTATCAAGGGGATGTTGAAGATATTCTTTGAAGATCAAAGCTTTGTCTCTGTTCATATTGACAGCTTTGTGTTTCTTAGATCATTCAGAAACGTGTTAAGGCTAGCAAGGCTAGCAGAAGGATGGAGGCAACGAACACACATCAATTTCACAAGCTCATATACACCTGCTCACACAAACACACACACACACACACACACACACACACACACACACACACACAGATGGACACGCACAAGGACACCCACCCACACACACACAGCTCATCATGAAAAATGTGACACTTTTATAACCTAAACATCAGTGTTTAAAACTTAAACATTAGGCATTTCTATTTAACAATACGTGTTCTCATCTTAAACACAGGCATTTAAAATGCAAGATTAAACATGATAGTCAGCTTTTTCCAGTCAGTTTCCAACCAGGAGAACACCTATGCAGTGAGGGGAAAAAGTATTTGATCCCCTGCTGATTTTGTACGTTTGCCCACTGACAAAGAAATGATCAGTCTATAATTTTAATGGTAGGTTTATTTGAACAGTGAGAGACAGAATAACAACAAAAAAATCCAGAAAAACGCATGTCAAAAATGTTATAAATTGATTTGCATTTTAATGAGGGAAATAAGTATTTGACCCCCTCTCAATCAGAAAGATTTCTGGCTCCCAGGTGTCTTTTATACAGGTAACGAGCTGAGATTAGGAGCACACTCTTAAAGGGAGTGCTCCTAATCTCAGCTTGTTACCTGTATAAAAGACACCTGTCCACAGAAGCAATCAATCAATCAGATTCCAAACTCTCCACCATGGCCAAGACCAAAGAGCTCTCCAATGATGTCAGGGACAAGATTGTAGACCTACACAAGGCTGGAATGGGCTACAAGACCATCGCCAAGCAGCTTGGTGAGAAGGTGACAACAGTTGTTGCGATTATTTGCAAATGGAAGAAACACAAAATAACTGTCAATCTCCCTCGGCCTGGGGCTCCATGCAAGATCTCACCTCGTGGAGTTGCAATGATCATGAGAACGGTGAGGAATCAGGTTGTCTGGCGGCTGGATGCAATTGGTAACACACTATGCCGTGAAAGACTGAAATCCTGCAGTGCCCGCAAGGTCCCCCTGCTCAAGAAAGCACATATACAGGCACGTCTTAAGTTTGCCAATGAACATCTGAATGATTCAGAGGAGCACTGGGTGAAAGTGCTGTGGTCAGATGAGACCAAAATGGAGCTCTTTGGCATCAACTCAACTCGCCGTGTTTGGAGGAGGAGGAATGCTGCCTATGACCCCAAGAACACCATCCCCACCGTCAAACATGGAGGTGGAAACATTATGCTTTGGGGGTGTTTTTCTGCTAAGGGGACAGGACAACTTCACCGCATCAAAGGGACGATGGACGGGGCCATGTAACCGTCAAATCTTGGGTGAGAACCTCCTTCCCTCAGCCAGGGCATTGAAAATGGGTCGTGGATGGGTATTCCAGCATGACAATGACCCAAAACACACGGCCAAGGCAACAAAGGAGTGGCTCAAGAAGAAGCACATTAAGGTCCTGGAGTGGCCTAGCCAGTCTCCAGACCTTAATCCCATAGAAAATCTGTGGAGGGAGCTGAAGGTTCGAGTTGCCAAACGTAACCTTAATGACTTGGAGAAGATCTGCAAAGAGGAGTGGGACAAAATCCCTCCTGAGATGTGTGCAAACCTGGTGGCCAACTACAAGAAACGTCTGACCTCTGAGATTGCCAACAAGGGTTTTGACACCAAGTACTAAGTCATGTTTTGAAGAGGGGTCAAATACTTATTTCCCTCATTAAAATGCAAATCAATTCATAACATTCTTGACATGCGTTTTTCTGGATTTTTTTGTTGTTATTCTGTCTCTCACTGTTCAAATAAACCTACCATTAAAATTATAGACTGATCATGTCTTTGTCAGTGGGCAAATGTACAAAATCAGCAGGGGATCAAATACTTTTTTCCCTCACTGTATCCCCTAAGTGTTCAGATTTTAAACACTATTGTTAACTTTCCCATCGTCCTGTTTAGAGTGCATTTAGTCATTAGAAATTGATCTGACTTTCCACGCCTTTTATTCAGATCAGTGTTAGGATTGTGTCACCTTACCAACATTTTAGTACAACCGAACAGGACATTTGATTAAAGAAATATTTTCAATCACATGGTGTTGTTGTTACTCGAATGTGTTGAGTTAATTTCCGTTAACTCTCTCAGAGTGAAAAACATGTGGGAGGGGCCTCATTATCATATTTCCCAGCATGCTTTGTTGCCGGTTGATTTTAGAATAGTTTGTTTTAATATCGATGTTTCCGCATGCACATAGATTGATGAATTAATCTTACACTATACAAAGATACAGTCAATTTTTCTAAACTAACACAATCTGTAAGGGGTTGGACTTACTGAGATGGCATCCGTTACTGAGATGATTGTTCCAGTTTTGATGGTTTAGGTAGTCTTGTTTGTGAAGTTCTAAACCATAGCAGTCACTCTGAGTGCAGGTTGTGGGTTAAGGGCTTTTAAGTAAGTATTTCACTGTAAGGTGTACACCTGTTGTATTCGGCGCATGTGACAAATAACATTTGATTTGATTTGATAAACTATTCAAATCGTTGGATATCCTGCCTCTTGTTGGATTCCGATAGGAATTATTAATCACTTCACAAACCAGTGTATGTGGCCCATAAACCAGGATTTTCATGCCACAATGTCGAGGATAACTAGGCCATAACTAAAGGCCTTATGAAATGTAAAGTATGTGGTCACTTTTTATTGACACACATTCACTTGTAATTATTTTGCACTATGGCCTATTTATTGCCTTACCTCCATAACTTACTACATTAGGACACACTGTGTATAGATGTTATATTGTGCTATTGACTGTATGTTTTGTTTATCACATTTGCTTTATCTTGGCCAGGTCGCAGTTGTAAATGAGAACTTGTTCTCAACTGGCCTACCTGGTTAAATAAATAAATAAACTTACAGTGGCTTTGTGAAAGTATTCACCCCCCTTGGCATTTTTCCTATTTTGTTACCTTACAACCTGGAATTACAATGGATTTTTGGGGGGTTTGTGTCATTTGATTTACACAACATGCCTACCACTTTGAAGATGCAAAATAATCTTTTTTGTGAAACAAACAACAAATAAGACAAAAAAACAGAAAACTTGAGCGTGCATAACTATTCACCCCCCCCAAAGTCAATACTTTGTAGAGCCACCTTTTGCAGCAATTACAGCTGCAAATCTCTTGGGGTATGTCTCTCTAAGCTTGGCACATCTTGCCACTGGGATTTTTATCCATTCTTCAAGGCAAAACTGCTCCAGCTACTTCAAGTTGGATCGGTTCCGCTGGTGTACAGCAATCTTTAAGTCAAACCACAGATTCTCAATTGGATTGAGGTCTGGGCTTTGACTAGGCCATTCCAATACATTTAAATGTTTCCCCTTAAACCACTCGAGTGTTGCTTTAGCAGTATGCTTAGGGTCATTGTCCTGCTGGAAGGTGAACCTCTGTCCCCGTCTCAAATCTCTGGAAGACTGAAACAGGTTTCCCTCAAGAATTTCCCTGTATTTAGCACCATCCATCATTCCTTCAATTCTGACCAGTTTCCCACTCCCTGCCGATAAAAAACATCCCCACAGCATGATGCTGCCACCACCATGCACCATGCTGTTCTCGGGGTGATGAGAGGTGTTGGGTTTGTGCCAGACATAGCGACCCTCTCTTGGTAGGTTTGTTGTGGTGCCATATTCTTTCCATTTTTTAATAATAGATTTAATGGTGCTCTGTGGGATGTTAAAAGTTTCTGATATTTTTTTATAACCCAACCCTGATCTGTACTTCTCCACAACTTTGTCCCTGACCTATTTGGAGAGCTCCTTGCTTAGTGGTGTTGCAGACTCTGGGGCCTTTCAGAACAGGTGTAAATATACTGAGATCATGTAACAGATCATGTGACACTTAGATTGCACACAGTTGGACTTTATTTAACTAATTATGTGACTTCTGAAGGTAATTGGTTGCACCAGATCTTATTTAGGGGCTTCATAGCAAAGGGGGTGAATAAATATGCACGCACCACTTTTCCGTTATTTATTTTTTAGATCTTTTTGAAACAAGTTATTTTTTTCATTCCACTTCACCCATTTGGACTATTTTGTGTATGTCCATTACATTAAATCCAAATAACAATCCATTGAAATGACAGGTTGTAATGGAACAAAATAAGAAAAACGCTAAAGTGGATGAATACTTTTGCAAGGCACTGTAGGCCTGTCACTAACAAACAAAGTCATGGGTGGGTATCTCTCACATTCACTCAAAAGGCATGCTGGGAAATATGCAAATATGTCTTTACACTTTACAGTGTTAAAACAACACCCCCAGTATTTAGTGTTTAAAACCCAAACGCCTTGTGCTGAATAAATGTGTTAATGTGTTTAAAAAGCGAATAAACATGTTCTGGTGTTTACAATCTAAATACCATTTTTATTGAAATTTGAAATGCCTTTACACGTTTCAAAAGTGTTACAGAAAATATACTAAACACTTGGTTTTACAGTGTGGTGGTTGTTTTGTGGTCCAGATAGAGGGGTTCTTTCCTCTTTTTCTCTTCTTCCCTTTTTACTCCCTTCGTGTTTCCCTTTCACTGCTCATCTCTCCTCTCCCAGAGAGCTCTGGCTCAACCCCGTGGCCACGTCTTTGATGGGGCTGATATCAAACGCTTCAAAAGGAGCCTGCTTCAGCTGTGGAGCTGTGGAGCTGTGATGTGTTTCCTTGCCATAGAGCCTATACCCTTATATGTGCCCTTACAGCATATCGCACAGCTAATTATATGGTGTTCACATCCACTACCCATATAATACTCTTCTTCTGTCCTCTGTCCACTGAGTGTGATGGAGGATATTCTATGAGGGGGAAGGCAATGCCTCATAAAATATTCTAGCATGCAATGCATACTGTTAACTCAAACACAAACAAATTATGTTATTATGTTTGTCTGTATGTTTCAGATCAGACATTGCTGTGATGCTTGCCTCTCCATGCCTGTTGGTCATTTTTTACACTGTCTCTCCTGCCTCTACCTGTTTTGTTCCCCTCACAGGTACTGTCACGCCTGTCAATCACTGCCCAGTGGGACATGTCAATGACAAGAATCACATTTCACATAAGGACAAGTAATGGTTGGGAAATGTCTCCCTCTATTAATTGTTTTCCTCTTCCATTCTGTTCTCCATTTCTCTGCCTCACCCCCGTCCTGTCACCACCCTTCTCTTTTCACGTCTCTCTCTGTTTCTCTCTCTCTTCTGCTCTATTTCTCATTGCCAGTCTCTCTTTTTATCCCTCTGCTTTCTCTCTCTCTCTCTCTCTCTCTCTCTCTCTCTCTTTTGTTCACTATGTTCTCCTCTCTCTTTCTCTCTGCATATCTGATTCTAACTTTCTCTCTCCCTCCCTCTTTCTCTCTCCCTCTCTCTGACTCAGACCCAGCTGGGATGCTTGGGGGCTCAAACATGCTCTTTTTGAATTGTATATGAGGATTATACTCAGGGTTCTGCTCCCATCTTCTTCCACAGACAGCGGCTGCCCATTTTAGTCAGCTCCTACCTAAACCATACAGACACCATATATCAACTAATAAAGACAACTCACATTTAAAAGGATTGTATACATTTTGGAGACAAAAATGTACATATCTGATTACATCAGTAGATAATAATTGACAAAAAAAGCATCTACTTACGTTTTCTGTTTAACAATAAATATGTTGTCAGATTATATTGGTTATTATCATGTTATGACTCTGGGCATGGGTTGAGTAATGCCCACACATTTCGGTTTCTCTCTCTCTCTTTGTGTGTGTCTCTGTGTGTAGTGTACCAGCAGGTCTCCTCTAGCTGAGTCTGAGCCCCTGGTTTGCTGCTGTCAGATTGTCAGTGTGATCCTGTCTCCGGAGGCTTTCTACGCCACTCCAACAGCATCCCAGCTCTGTCCCAGTCCGTGTCCAACACACACGCACGCAAGCACATACAAATCAGGCAGGGCCACCAGTGTGGACATTTAGTTACAGAGGGCCTCTGGGAGCGAGCATGTCTTTTGTAATAATGACTATTCTTGTTTTGCTCATCATTTACAGTTAAATAATAGTTCTGACAACTTTGACTGGTATGAGTCTCATGATATCCTGAAGCAATTCAACGTTTCTGTGACCTCTGTTTATCAGTAGATTTACAGATTTAAAGAAATAAATGTGTTTTTCATGTCCCATTGCATTTTCTCCATTAAATGTTGTTTTCCACCCTTCAAAATCCTCTGATTTAAACTTTCCCATTTGCAGATTCCCACAGAGTCAGGGTGACCTTTCTATAGCCCCGTTTATACCTGGTGGTAACATGGGTCATTTGTCCTGATGTTGTCTACATTCTGATTGTGCCCATACAGTGGGGAAAAAAAGTATTTAGTCAGCCACCAATTGTGCAAGTTCTCCCACTTAAAAAGATGAGAGAGGCCTGTAATTTTCATCATAGGTACACGTCAACTATGACAGACAAATTGAGATTTTTTTTTCCAGAAAATCACATTGTAGGATCTTTTATGAATTTATTTGAAAATGATCACAAGCAAGATTTCTGGCTCTCACAGACCTGTAACTTCTTCTTTAAGAGGCTCCTCTGTCCTCCACTCGTTACCTGTATTAATGGCACCTGTTTGAACTTGTTATCAGTATAAAATACACCTGTCCACAACCTCAAACAGTCACACTCCAAACTCCACTATAGCCAAGACCAAAGAGCTGTCAAAGGACACCAGAAACAAAATTGTAGACCTGCACCAGGCTGGGAAGACTGAATCTGCAATAGGTAAGCAGCTTGGTTTGAAGAAATCAACTGTGGGAGCAATTATTAGGAAATGGAAGACATACAAGACCACTGACAATCTCCCTCGATCTGGGGCTCCACGCAAGATCTCACCCAGTGGGGTCAAAATGATCACAAGAACGGTGAGCAAAAATCCCAGAACCACACGGGGGGACCTAGTGAATGACCTGTAGAGAGCTGGGACCAAAGTAACAAAGCCTACCATCAGTAACACACTACGCCGCCAGGGACTCAAATCCTGCAGTGCCAGACGTGTCCCCCTGCTTAAGCCAGTACATGTCCAGGCCCGTCTGAAGTTTGCTAGAGTGCATTTGGATGATCCAGAAGAGGATTGGGAGAATGTCATATGGTCAGATGAAACCAAAATAGAACTTTTTGGTAAAAACTCAACTCGTCATGTTTGGAGGACAAAGAATGCTGAGTTGCATCCAAAGAACACCATACCTACTGTGAAGCATGGGGGTGGAAACATCATGCTTTGGGGTTGTTTTTCTGCAAAGGGACCAGGACGACTGATCCATGTAAAGGAAAGAATGAATGGGGCCATGTATCGTGAGATTTTGAGTGAAAACCTCCTTCCATCAGCAAGGGCATTGAAGATGAAACGTGGCTGGGTCTTTCAGCATGACAATGATCCCAAACACACCGCCCGGGCAACGAAGGAGTGGCTTCGTAAGAAGCATTTCAAGGTCCTGGAGTGGCCTAGCCAGTCTCCAGATCTCAACCCCATAGAAAATCTTTGGAGGGAATTCAACGTCCGTGTTGCCCAGCGACAGCCCCAAAACATCACTGCTCTAGAGGAGATCTGCATGGAGGAATGGGCCAAAATACCAGCAACAGTGTGTGAAAACCTTGTGAAGACTTACAGAAAACGTTTGACCTGTGTCATTGCCAACAAAGGGTATATAACAAAGTATTGAGAAACTTTTGTTATTGACCAAATACTTATTTTCCACCATAATTTGCAAATAAATTCATTAAAAATCCTACAATGTGATTTTCTGGATTTATTTTCCTCATTTTGTCTGTCATAGTTGACGTGTACCTATGATGAAAATTACAGGCCTCTCTCATCTTTTTAAGTGGGAGAACTTGCACAATTGGTGGCTGACTAAATACTTTTTCCCCCACTGTATATCCAGAAATGTGGCTACACATGGTATTAAAATGTGTCTGTTATCAATCTACTGTGTCTGCATTGTGAACAGATTTTCTGGTCCCTTTCTTTATGCAAATGATATTCAAAGCTATTCATTCAAAATCTTAGTTATGTATTTAATGTAAGACACACATTGATGTAATCAGTCAATGGTGCCACTTGTCAATGATTTTAGGGGGCAGAAAAAGTATGATTTAAATGGTTTCTCTGTCCAAATCTGTCTACATTTGTAAGATATCCAGACACAATGAGTGTCTGACTACCTCCGGAGGTGGGCAGGATGATCTGATCACAATCAGATCACAATGTTTCTTTTGATTGTCCACACCTGTCTAAAAACGTGGGCACAATCAGGGCAAAGGATGCAAGTTAGAACCAGGTATAAACAGGGCTTAACTCTCAAATACACAGCCGCCAGCTGTTTTCCCACATTCTATGGAGCAAGATTCTGTTTCTGTCCCCAAGGACGGCAGACCTGAATACCGTTATTATATATAAAAGATTGATACAGCATGTGGAAAAAATTGGAGGAATTATTGCTCTGCAGCAAGCAAGCACAATCTATCCCTTACAGCTAAAGACAGAAACACAAAGCTCAGTGAAATTGCCGGCCATGGAGCTAGTCATCAGTTTTGTGGTATTGTTAAGGAGTAAGTGTTGAGGACATGAGTGGAGGTATGGATGTGGATTGGGGCTGTCCCTGTTTTACAATAGCAGTAGTGGATTAGGGGAAGGTCAGCGAGTAGGAAAGAGTGATATCTCAGTGTTAGAGAAACACAGTGTAATCCCTGTCCTACACTGACACCAATCATTACCCTCACAACTAGCCCATAATGATCCTCGCTCTCACAAAGGACCAAAGCCTAATTAATCCCTCGACAGTCTTCACACTCCTCTCATCCTCCCCCTTTCTCATCTTTAACCATCCTCCCTCCTTCTTGCCACTTTAACCTCTGGAACTTTGTGCACTCGGAAATACAGATTCTGGAACATTGTGAGATTATATATACTTCTTCAATCCCTGAGTATTGTGGAATAACTAAACCAGAGCAACCGGAGAACCTATAGTAAATCTACTCACATGCCTTCAGAAAGTATTCATACCCCTTGAGCTATTCCACATTTTGTTGTGTTACAGCCTGAACTCTCTCACCCATCTACACGCAATACCCCATAATGACAAAGTGAAAACATGTATATAGAAATGTTTGCTAATTTATTGAAAATGAAAAACAGAAATATCTAATTTACACAAGTATTCACACCCCTGAGTCAATACATGTTAGAATAACCTTTGGCAGCGATTACAGCTGTGAGTCTTTCTGGGTAAGTATCTAAGTGCTTTGCACACCTGGATTGTACAATATTTGTTCATTATTCTTTTCAAAATTGTTCAAGCTCTGTCAAATTGGTTGTTGATCATTGCTAGGCAACCGTTTTCAAGTCTTGCCAAAGATTTCCAAGCAGATTTAAGTCAAAACGTTAACTCAGCCACTGAGGAACATTCACTGTCTTCTTAATAAGCAACTCCGGTGTAGATTTGGCCTTGTGTTTTAGGTTATTGTCCTGCTGAAAAGTGAATTCATCTCCCAGTGTCTGGTGGAAAGCAGACTGAACCAGGTTTTTCTCTAGGATTTTGCCTGTGCTGAGCTCCATTCTGTTTATTTTTTCCCCTGAAACAAATAGAAGCATACCAGTAACATGATGCAGCCACCACCATGCTTAAAAATATGGAAAATGGTACTCAGTAATGTGTTGTATTGGATTTGCCCCAAACATAACACTTTGTACTCAGGATAAAAAGGTAATTGCTTTGCCACATTTTTTGCAGTATTACTTTAGTGCCTTGTTGCAAACAGGATGCATTTCTTGGAATATTTTTATTCTGTACAGGCTTCCTTCTTTTCACTCTGTCATTTAGGTTAGTATTGTGGAGTAAATACAATGTTGTTAATCCATCCTCAGTTTTCTCCTATCACTGCCATTAAACTCCATTGTAATTGTTTTAAAGTCACCATTGGCTTCATGGTGAAATCCCAGAGCGGTTTCCTTCCTCTCCGCCAACTGAATTAGGAAGGATGCCTGTATCTTTGTAGTAACTGGGTATATTGATACACCATCCAAAGTGTAATTAATAACTTCACCATGCTCAAAGGGATATTCAGTGTCTGCTTTTTATTTGTACCCATCTACCGATAGGTGCCCTTCTTTGCGAGGCATTGGAAAACCTCCCTGGTCTTTGTGGTTGAATCTGTGTTTAAAATTCACTGCTCGACTGAGGGACGTACAGATAATTGTATGTGAGGGGTACACTATTATTGTGCACAGAGTGAGTCCATGCAACTTATTATGTTACTTGTTGAGCATATTTTTACTCCTGAACTTATTTAGGCTTGTTGGTTGAATACTTATTGACTCAAGACATTTCAGCTTTTCATTTTTAATTAATTTGTATGGGGTATTGTGTGTAGGCCAGTGTCATAAAATCTCAATTTAATCAATTTTAAATTCAGGCTGTAACACAACAAAATGTGGAAAAAGTCAAGGGGTCTGACTACTTTTTGAAGGCACTTGTGATGAGTGATTTTGAAGGATTCAGGCGCAGTAGGGTAAATCACAGAATAACTGGATTTATTCAGAAAACACAGAGTTACGCAGTAATGCGTCAAAACACTCCAGTGCTCAAAACAGGCGCACTGGAAACAACAAGGCACATGGGGAATTATCCTGGTGATCCAAAATACAAGGAGCTCCACCAAGCTTCTCTAACCTCCACACTAAACAATCACACACAAAGACAAGGGGGGAGAGGGAACACTTATACAGGTACTGATGAGGGGATATGAACCAGGTGTGTGTAATAAACAAGACAAAACAAATGGAATGATGAGATGAGGAGCGGCAGTGGCTAGAAGGCCGGTGATGACGAACGCCGAAGCCTGCCCGAACAAGGAGAGGAGGCAGCTTCAGAGGAAGTCGTGACAGCACTGTAATTGACAGATGTTCTGTTTGACACAAGCGGTGAGAGCCACAGATGTAGCTACATGTTAGAAAGGAAGCAGGGAGAGGAGAGGGTCAATAGAGAGCAGAGAACACCCCCAGAGACAGTTTAGACCTCATGGGATCAGAATTCTACTAATTCCTGGAAAATTCAGAGGTATTCCTTGGTATTCCAACTCTTCTGTTTACAGGAGTCTGCTACTATAAAAAACAATGACTTTCTAACAACTTGGGTTGACTTTTCATTGATCTTCTGATAAAATATATATTTGACCTTACTTTGATCTGCTGAAGGGCAGTGATTGTTTGAAGCTGGTACATTTAACTTTAAAGCAGCTATGGAGTTCATGTGTAGTGCATTTTCTGTAGAGCTGAAAACTTGTCAAGGCTGATCAGGCTATTAATTCCAGGGAAAGCATTATTAGATTAGCTCATTAGAACGTAACGTTATGACTATAACTACTTTTCCCTGAAGGAGGAAAACGAGGTACAACATACCATGGGGAGTCGCACTCTTACAACTTCGGTTGAAAGACATACAATCATGCCTGACAATGCCAATGAAATCCGAGCCTCGCTGGAAGTAACACCTTCCACAGGTGATAAGCGTGAGGCTCGGATTCATTCCTTCAATTTACTACCGCTCTTCATTGAGCCCAGGAACGGGCGGTGCGGGGCCAAACATGTGTTGTACCTCGTTTCCCTCCTTCAGAGAACAGTAGTTATAGTCGTAACGTTACTTTCCCTTTCAGTCAGTCAACATCTGTACCACATACTATGGGAAATATAATCAAGCCCCAAGCCAACCCCAACTGATACTTAATGAAACAACCCATGGCAGACTACCTAGACCTGACACTGCCAGATGCGGCAGTCTGGATATTGCGCACACGGCGCGCTGCCTAGTGACTTTCCCCTTTCCCAGCAGTAAGTACGCCGTGGGCTACACTGGGAGCAATGACATCCAAGCGATTAAACCTCACAAAAGTGTGCAGTGATGCCAAACTCCCCGCAGCACAAATATATCCTATAGTCAACACTTGCCATAACAAAGGGGTTGAATACTTATTGACTCAACACATTTCATTTTTTCGTTTATAATTAATTTGTAAAAATTTCAAAAAACATACTCTACTTTGACATTATGGGGTATTGTGTATTGGCCAGTGACAACAAATCTAACTGTAATCCATTTTAAATTCAGCCTGTAACACAACAAAATGTGGAAAAAGACAAGGGGTGTGAATACTTTCTGAAGGCACTATAATTGACAGATGTTCTGTTTGACCCAGGTGGAGAGACCCACATATGTAGCTATGAGTTAGAGAGGAAGCAGGGAGAAGGGAGAGGGTCACTAGAGAGCAGAGAACACCCCCAGAGACAGTTTAGACCTCATGGGATCATATTTCTACTAATTCCTGGGAAATTCAGAGGTATTCCTTGATATTCCCAACTATTCGGTTCACTGAAGTCTGCTACTATACAAAACAATGACTCTCTAACAACTTGAGTTGACTCAGTGTGATTAAGTTTGATGTCTGTGGAAAGGCCAAAGCTTAAAGACAACTCAAGTTCACAGCTGAGAGTGCATTTTGTTGACAAAATGGTAAACAAGATTGCAGCACAACAGCTGATTTATGGCCCACTTCATAGTATACAGTATGTCATTGCTGAAGTACCTTTAACACTTAATGGAGTTGAGCATAAGCCTACAGCATAATTGAAAAATTGTCATGGATTTTCTGATAAAATAGACATTTGACCTTCCTTTGATTTGCTGAAGGTCAGTGATTGTTTGAAGCGGGTACATGTAACTTTTAAAGTAGCTATGGAGTTCAGCTATGGAGTGTAGGGCATTCTGTGTAGAGCTGAAAACTCTGATAATCTGATCTTGTCAAGGCTGATTAGGCTATTCATTCCAAGTAAAGCATTATTAGACTAGTTCATTAGAACGTAACGTTATGACTATAACTACTGTTCCCTGAAGGAGGGAAACAAGGTCAAACATACTATGTGGAGTCACACGCTCACGACTTCGGTTGAAGGATATACGATCACCCCCAAGAAGCTACCGGACCCCTGGTGGAGTGGGCGTGTACACCGCTAGTTAACCCTTGTCCCTTGCTGTTTTATGCCAGGGAGATAGCCTCCACAATCCAGTTGGAGAGACGCTACTTAGAGAGCGCCCTGCCGCGAGCTGGATTTGCAAAACAGACAAAAAGCTGGTCACATAGCCAGATATCCAGGGTCCGTTCAATGTACGTGTGTAAATCTCGCACCGGACACAGGGCATATAACCTCTGTTGCTCTTCAGAAGCAAACGGAGGAGACGAAAAGGGAAATAGCTCAAAAGCTAAGGACCTGTAGGACATAGATATTACTTTCGGGGCGAAGGCCGTATTTGGATGCAACGTCATCTTTGAGCCAGGAGGTTTTGTAGGAGAGGATCTTCAGATTCACCGACTTCAGAGGCACAAAGGGTGCCGCTGTGGGTGCAATAGGTTTAGAGACTGGTCTGAGACGATGTAGACCTTTCAGGGGTGAGTCCCCGGTGAGGCTCCATCAATTCCCACATGACACGCTGCGATAGCGGCCAGGCACACTTTAAAAGTGGAGAATGCTTGAAAAGCTCCTGTAGGAACATAAGGATGTCCCTCACAGAGCACTGAAAGGAACCAACCCTTCATCTTGGCACCAGAGCTCAAACACTTGCCACTAATATGCATACAGCCCTATTGTGGCGGGCGCCCTTGCAGACTGAACGGTAGCAATAACGTTCAGAGTTAAAACTAAGAGGCAAACGATCTCCGCGTACCAAGGCTGCCTGGGCCACGGGGAGCCACAAGTGTAAATGATAAACCCTCCCGGCGCACCATTTCCAACGTGGGCTGAAGCAGAACCACTGGTGGAAACACGTAAAGGTGTGTCCGAGGCCACCGGGGCGTCAGAGCACCCGTTGAGAAACATAGATGACACTGCACAGTTTATCGTGATGCGTAAAGACGTCGGCCCTACCGAACATTTCCCATATTAGGGAGACCACCCAGGGGTGTAGCCTCCATTCCTGAGAGAGAGGGTCCCACATGAATAAACGATCTGTACCCGAGTTGAGGCAACCGGGCATACGCGTCACCCGAAGCGAGAGCATATGCTCACTGCTCCGCAGCAGTAGGGAGAGCGAGCCAAGGTTAGGAAGGAGAGAGACAGTCCCCATCTGTTGATGCATACCACCACTGACATACTGTTGTTTCTGACCAGCACAAGCCGGCCTGACAAAAGCAGGGGAAGTGCCTGTGCGCCAGGAACACTGTTAGGAGCTCTGGGTAATTGAAATGCTGTGCGCTTCGCACCAGTGTCCATACCCCCCAACCTTCGTATAGCGCACCCCACCCTCGAGTGGATGTGTCTGTCAAAATCGCCTTGCGGGATACAACTCAGCCAATGGGAGCCCCCTGACAATAGCAGAGGGTCCCACCATTGGGCCATGGCCTGTAGGTCTGATAGGGATACCCGAAGCGACCGGCTTAGGCTGCGAGATGCGTCGAGGTGAGTGGCTAGCACCCAGCGCTGGAAGGGCCGCATCAACAATAGCCCCACAGGAACGACTTCCATCACAGAGGCCATCATCCCCAGTCGGTGTAGGCACTGGCGAAAACACACTGTGTGACCCAGCCAAAATCTGGCTAAGCAGAGCCGGAACCCGGACACCCCTGTGGGGATATAAAAGCGCTATACGTGAGTGAGTCTAGTTCGAACCACAGAAACGAAATGCGCTGAGATGAAGTCAGACAGCTCTTTATCTGATTTCTTATGAAGCCTAGAGACTGAAAATGGGATAGTAGAATGGATGTGTGTACCACTGCTTGCCCCCTCGACTCCGCCTCCACCAGCCAATCGGCTATAATAGCCGGCGGCACGTGAGCATTCTGAGTTTGTAGACTCTGAGGTGCTTGCTGAGTGTACATAGTTCTAGAATGGTATGCAAAGTCTCGTTCATTTTTCGTAACCAGGAAATATCGGATGTACCAGCCATTCCAGATATTTTACATAGGAGCCACTCGAATTGCCTGCTTCTGGAGACGTGAGGATATTTCCACCCTCAAAAACGGGTGCTGAGGCCTCGGGAACAGTCGACATGATGACGCTGCAGAAGCGTGGGGGACGCACAACAAATTGTAACCTGTACCCTGACGTCACTGTTTGCATAATCCAGGGCGACACTGCGCATGCACGCCAATGGTCGGAGCAGACAGCGAGACTCCCGTGAAGTGCCATCTGAAGGGGTGGGATGCCACCTTGTGGACTGGGAGAGATTGGTTCTTCTTCCATTTCCACCACTCTTGACAACCATGTGTCTGAACATAGAGAAGGACACTTTTCATCGAAAAGTGACACCCGTGAACACTGTGGAACTTGTTTGCAAAGATGTTGTGCCAAGGTTTCCACTCTGGGTACATAGGCTCCAGCAATCAATGACGTACCCCGTTTGGTAGTGCCACTTGGGGGTAGTGTTGTCACAATGATGTAAGATGCGCTCCGGTAACCGGCTGGCACCCAGCGCTGGACCGCACGCATAAAAAAATAGACCCAGGAAAAAAATTATTATCATGGAGGTTACTCTACTGACCAGTCACAGGTACTGGTGACAAAGCACCTTGTAACCTAGCTGAGAATGTGACAGACAGCTCTGAAAAATGAACCTCTTCTGTGGTAACAGACTGGGACAACTTGTAATTTAATCTAATTCCAAGGACTGAAAAGCGTTAAACTGGAGACAGATAGCTCATTTCGGGGCTCATATGAACCACAGAGACTGTGTGTGGGATTATAGCGTGGTCGTGTCCAACCCTGCTCATTCCCTCGACTCCGCTACCAACAACTAATCACCTATAGATCCCCTGTATCACTAAACACCTTATAGGGACTAGTGAGCTATAGGGCAGGGATCAGCAATGAATCTCAGTACTAAGCCACCTATGGGGGAGGGGCGCCCCTTTGTGAAAAGAGACCCGACTTAACACTCTCACCCTGAGGAGATTGATATACTCCTTGAACCCCGTGAACGCTGTGGAATGCTGGGTAACAGAGGGGTCAGCTTTTAAACATGGACAAGATTCCAACATACTGTATGTTGTGCTTCCGTGAGACTGTATAGCCTGCAATAAGCCCGGCCCCTTTACGGGCACAGGGGGCTCCAGCAATGTCTTACATAGTACCCCATTTAGCCAAACTTGGGGGCACTGGTCACTCAGACCCGTGCCAAGACCTCTCGCTCCGGGGGTTACCCCAGCAAAGTGCTCGAGGGGCTGCTTCCTCAAAGGAGGTGCACGCAAACCCGGCAAACCCGACCCCCTCCAACTCCAGGAATTGAAAATAGTCTACCACAGTATGAGTCATAATATCCATAAAACCTAGCGGTCAAACACGGAAATGGTTCCAATAGTTTTTCCACCATTCATTTTAGCCATTGTAGATTTTAGAAACACTTCAAATAAGGGCTGTGTTTCATGTAGGCTTACCCTGGCGTGACTTGTATTTACCCCACCCAAAATGAAAACGCTAATTAGCTGCTAATGTGGCTATCATACAGAACTACAAGTGGCTGTCTCAAACTTCACGTCACTCATCAGGGCCATGATGTTCTGGACGAGACTGACGAATCGAGGCAAAGGTAAGAATCTCTGGATTAACTAATGTTAGCTACATTTAGTAATTCATAAATTGGCTAAAGTTGTTTAAATTGACAATTCTGTGAACTGTCTTGGGCAAGTTTTAAATTGAAAATGCCTGTTATCTAGCTAGCTTATGGTTAGCTAGTTAGCAACATTAGCCTGGTTAGATGGCTACATTAGCCATCTATTTGTCTAGCCATGTAAATGCATGACAAATTGATAAAAACTAGTTTAGCTTTCTTTGGCTTTTATAAACATTTACATTTACATTTAAGATATTTAGCAGACGCTCTTATCCAGAGTGACTTACAAATTGGTGCATTCAACTTAGGATAGCCAGTGGGACAACCACCCTTTATTTTTTTTATAATGGGGGGGTGGGGGAGGATTACTGTTATACTATTCCAGGTATTCCTTAAAGAGGTAGGGTTTCAAGTGTCTCTGGAAGGTGGTCAGTGACTCCGCTGTCCTGGCGTCGTGGGGGAGCTTGTTTCACCATTGGGGTGCCAGAGCAGTGAATAGCTTTGACTGGGCTGAGCGGGAACTGTGCTTCCGTAGAGGTAGGGGGGCTAGCAGGCCAGAGGTGGATGAACGTAGTGCCCTCGTTTGGGTGTAGGGTCTGATCAGAGCCTGAAGGTAAGGAGGTGCCGTTCCCCTCACAGCTCCGTAGGCAAGCACCATGGTTTTGTATTAGATGCAAGCTTCAACTGGAAGCCAGTGGAGTGTGTGGAGGAGCAGGGTGACATGAGAGAACTTGGGAAGGTTGAACACCAGACGGGCTGCAGCGTTCTGGATAAGTTGTTGGGTTTAATGGCACAGGCAGGGAGCCCAGCCAACAACGAGTTGCAGTAATCCAGACGGGAGATGACAAGTTCCTGGATTAGGACCTGTGCCGCTTTCTGTGTAAGGTAGGGTCGTACTCTGCGAATGTTGTAGAGCATGAACCTGCAGGATCAGGTCACCACTTTGATGTTAGTGGAGAACGACAGGGTGTTGTCCTTGCACTCTGGGAGGAGGACACAATGGAGTTGTCAACCGTGATGGCGAGATCATGGAGCGGGCAGTCCTTCCCCGGGAGGAAGAGCAGCTCCGTCTTGCCGAGGTTCAGCTTGAGATGTTGGTCCGACATCCACACTGATATGTCCGCCAGACATGCAGAGATGCGATTCGCCACCTGGTTATCAAAAGGGGGAAAGGAGAAAATTAATTGTGTGTCGTTTGCATAGCAATGATAGGAGAGACCATGTGAGGATATGACAGAGCCAAGTAACTTGGTGTATAGAGAGAATAGGAGAGGGCCTAGAACTGAGCCCTGGGGGACACCAGTGGTGAGAGCACGTGGTGCAGAGACAGATTCTCACCACGCCACCTGGTAGGAGCGACCTGTCAGGTAGGACGCAATCCAAGAGTGAGCAGCGCCGGAGATGCCCAACTCGGAGAGGTTGGAGAGGAGGATCTGATGGTTCACAGTATCAAAGGCAGCAGATAGGTCTAGGATAAGAGCAGAGGAGAGAGAGTTAGCTTTAGCAGTGCGGAGAGCATCCATGACACAGAGAAGAGCAGTCTCAGTTGAATGACCAGTCTTGAAACCTGACTGGTTTGGATCAAGAAGGTTATTCTGAGAGAGATAGCAGGAGACTTGGCTAGAGACGGCACGCTCAAGAGTTTTGGAGAGAAAAGAAAGCAGGGATACTGGTCTGTAGTTGTTGACATCGGAGGGATAAAGTGTAGGTTATTTGAGGAGGGGTGCAACTCTCGCTCAATTGAAGACGGAAGGGACATTGCCAGCGGTCAAGGATGAGTTGATGAGCGAGGTGAGGTAAGGGAGAAGGTCTCCGTAAATGGTCTGGAGAAGAGAGGAGGGGATAGGGTCAAGCGGGCAGGTTGTTGGGTGGCCGGCCGTCACAAGTCGCAAGATTTCATCTGGAGAGAAAGGGGAGAAAGTAGTCAAAGCATAGTGTAGGGCAGTGTGAGCAGGACCAGCGGTGTCATTTGACTTAATAAATGAGGATCGGATGTCGTCAACCTTCTTTTCAAAATGGTTGACGAATTCATCCACAGAGAGGGAGAAGGGAGGGGGAGGAGGAGGAGGATTCAGCAGGGAGGAGAAGGTGGCAAAGAGCTTCCTAGGGTTAGAGGCAGAGGCTTGAAATTTAGAGTGGTAGAAAGTGGCTTTAGCAGCAGAAACAGAGGAAGAGGGAGTGAAAAGATGAGAGGTCCGCAGGGAGTCTAGTTTTCCTCCATTTCCGATTGGCTGCCCGGAGCCCTGTTCTGTGAGCTCGCAATGAGTCATCAAGCCATAGAGCAAGAGGGGAGGACCGAGCCGGCCGGGAGGATAGGGGACATAGAGAGTTAAAAGATGCAGAAAGGGAGGAGAGGAGGGTTGAGGAGGCAGAATCAGGAGATCGGAGGGAGAAGGATTTAGCAGAGGGAAGAGATGATAGGATGGAAGAGGAGAGAGTAGCGGGAGAGAGAGAGCGAAGGTTGCGACAGCACATTACCATCTGAGTAGGGGCAGAGTGAGTGGTGTTGGAAGAGAGCGAAAGAGAAAAGGATACAAAGTAGTGGTCGGAGACTTGGAGGGGAGTTGCAGTGAGATTAGTAGAAGAACAGCATCTAGTAAAGATGAGGTCAAGCGTATTGCCTGCCTTGTGAGTAGGGGGGGATGGTGAGAGGGTGAGGTCAAAATAGGAAAGTAGTGGAAAGAAGGAGGCAGAGAGAAATGAGTCAAAGGCAGACGTAGGGAGGTTAAAGTCACCCAGAACTGTGAGGGGTGAGCCATCCTCAGGAAAGGAACTTATCAAGGCGTCAAGCTCATTGATGAACTCTCCAAGGGAACCTGGAGGGCGATAAATGATAAGGATGTTAATTTTGAATTGGCTAGTGACTGTGACAGCATGGAATTCAAATGAGGAGATAGACAGATGGGTCAGGGGAAAAAGAGAGAATGTCCACTTGGGAGAGATGAGGATTCCTGTGCCACCGCCGCGCTGACCAGATGCTCTCTGGGTATGCAAGAACACATGATCAGACTAGGAAAGAGCAGTAGGAGTAGTAGTGTTTTCTGTGGTAATCCATGTTTCCGTCAGCGCCAAGAAGTCGAGGGACTGGAGCGTAGCATAGGCTGAGATGAACTCTGCCTTGTTGGCCGCAGAACGGCAGTTCCAGAGGCTGCCGGAGACCTGGAACAACACGTGGGTCGTGCGCGCAGGGACCACCAGATTAGAGTGGCAGCAGCCATGCGGTGTGAAGCATTTGTATGGCCTGTGCAGAGGGGAGAGAACAGGGATAGACAGACACATAGCTGACAGGCTACAGAAATAGGCTACAATAATGCAAAAGAGATCGGAATAAAATTAACTAAACATCTGGGGAAGCGAGAGAGCAGGGCCTCCCTCACTTACCTTTCACTGAAACACTCAAATATAACTCTTCCAACTTCCACTTTAGAAATTATAATTGTTGTAAACTACAGCGGTTCAATGTTTTCTAGGAATAGACTCTAACTTAGTTTATTCAGCTAGCTAACTTGGTACAGTATTATTCCGTGAAAACCGCCCAGGGCACCGTATCCTATGACGCCATAGCTAACTAGCATGCTAGCATCCAATAACACACAGTTTAGCACCAATAATTGGTTACAACAAACTACCAATAGTGTGTTAACACACTCAGACGTGTCCGTGTCTAGTTCCTTTCATAACGCAGAAATAATTAAACGTTGGCTGGCTAGCACAAAGTCAGTCATGCTAGCTACACAAGTGGACTACACATCTCGAATGTTCAGAAAGTGAAGCTTTACGTTGCAAAATTCTCATTGACTAAAATTATATTGTATTTAGTTGCTACAGTACTGCTAGCTGGTAGTGTTGGCTAGCTAGCAAAGGCTGGGGTGTTGACTTTGTTTGAAAAATGGCGTCGCTGCGAACGAATGTAGTTGGCTAAAATTATATTGTATTTAGTTGCTTTTTCTCCATTTTTTATGGAATATCTACATAGGCGTACAGTGGCCCATTATCAGCAACCATCAGTCCTGTGTTCCAATGGCACGTTGTGTTTGCTAATCCAAGTTTATCATTTTAAAAGGCTAATTGATCATTAGAAAACCCTTTTGCAATTATGTTAGCACAGCTGAAAACACTGGCCTTCTTTTACATTTTTAGTCATTTAGCAGACGCTCTATCCAGAGCGACTTACAGTTAGTGAGTGCATACATTATTATTTTTTCATACTGGCCCCCCGTGGGAATCGAACCCACAACCCTGGCGCTGCAAACGCCATGCTCTACCAATTGAGCTACATTCCTGCCGGCCATTCCCTCCCCTACCCTGGACCAATTGTGCGCCGCCCCATGGGTCTCCCGTTCGCGGCCGGCTATGACAGAGCCTGGATTCGAACCAGGATCTCTAGTGGCACAGCTAGCACTGCGATGCAGTGCCTTAGACCACTGCGCCACTCGGGAGACCCATTCTTGAGACTACTTGAGTATCTGGAGCATCAGCAATTACAGGATCAAAATGGCCAGAAATAAATAATTTTCTTCTGAAACTCGTCAGTCTATTCTTGTTCTGAGAAATTAAGGCTATTCTATGCGAGATATTGCCAAGAAACTGAAGATCTCGTACAACGCTGTGTACTACTCCCTTCACAGAACAGCACAAACTGGCGCAAACAAGGACATTTCTAAGTGACCCCAAACGTTTGAACGGTAGTGTATATGGACAAGCGATGTCAGAGTGGCATGGACTAAGATACAGTAGAATAGTATAGAATACAGTATATACATATGAGATGAGTAATGCAAGATATGTAAACATTATTTAAGTGGCTAGTGTTCCATTTCTTAAAGTGGCCAGTGATTTCTAGTCTATGTCTATAGGCAGCAGCCTCTAATGTGCTAGTGATGGCTGTTTAACAGTCTGATGGCCTTGAGACAGAAGCTGTTTTTCAGTCTCTCGGTCCCAGCTTTGATGCACCTGTACTGACCTCGCCTTCTGGATGATAGCGGGGTGAACAGGCAGTGGCTCGGGTGGTTGATGTCCTTGATGATCTTTTTGGCCTTCCTGTGACATTGGGTGCTGTAGGTGTCCTGGAGGGCAGGTAGTTTGCCCCCGGTAATGTGTTGGGCAGACCGCACCACCCTCTATAGAGCCTTGCGGTTGCGGGCGGTTGCAGTTGCCGTACCAGGTGGTGATACAGCCCTACAGGATGCTCTCAATTGTGCATCTGTACTGATAAGATGAAGCTAGATGCTTTAGGGCAACATGCCTGGGGTAACTGGAGAATGTGATAGTGATGTGAAGACAGAAACATAAAACGTTCTATACTAGAATCACTGCCTCATTGTTGATGATGTTTAAACATGTAGCAAGGTCAACCAACTCCATCCCCCAATGCCCCAGGGGACCACATCCCCTCCCGTCTAGGCACTGGTGTAGATCTAAGGGTATTATATAGGTTAGCAGTATGGAAATAGCAGTATGGCAAAAGCTCCATCTTGCCTTTTGCTAGGTGAAATTTTCGCCACATTCCTTACACTTGCACAATAGCAGTTGATTTGTAATTTGGGAGTTAGGGTTAGGGTTAAGGCTAGGGCTAGTGTTAGGGTTAGATCATGTTTGTACCTTTAAATGATCATAAAAACCAAGAGATTGCGGAAAGCTCTAAATCCCCCTTACCTAAAACATTCAATCCAATGTCAGCAGCCTCTTCCAAGCCTTCCCTGTAATTTCAGGTGACTGAGATCACAGATGCATAGCAATCAGTTTTTTTTGGCTTCTTTGGAATAAGGGGTTCCATCCTGATGGGTTTTGGACTGTACAATTATTTTATCTCCACAAAGCTGAAAATTCCCATGATGGTTTCATCACTCTGTCTGTGGTTTAAGCCTCGCTTTTTGTTGATTTCAGTATAATTAAAAAACATTCATTTTCATTTCTGAAGTTTGAAACATTCTGCCGGAAATATCAAACTACGGTTAACTGCCAGAAAAAAATGTATAATTTTCTTAGGAAACAGTATTTTGTCATACCTCAATGCTTATTAATTAATTCACTACATTGATTTGGTTGTCATTTGTTTAAAATGTGTTTGAATATATACAGTAATGTGTTACAGCCTGAAATCAAAATTGATTAAATATATTTTTTTCTCACCCATCTACACACAATACCCTATAATAACAAAGTGAAAACATGTTTTTAGATATTTTTGTTAATTTATTGAAAATTAAATACAGAAATATCTCATTTAGATAAGTATTCACACCCCTGAGTCAATACTTTCTAGAAGCACCTTTGGCGGTGTTTACAGCTGTGAGTCTTTTTGGGGTACGTCTCTAAGAGCTTTGCACACGTGGATGGTACAATATTATTATTTTTTAAATTCTTCATGCTCTGTCAAGTTGATTGTTGATCCTTGCTGGACAGCCATTTTCAAGTCTTGCCATAGATTTTCATGCTGATTTAAGTCAAAACTGTAACTAGGCCACTCAGGAACATTCAATGTCGTCTTGGTAAGCAACTCCAGAGTATTATTTTTTTTCTCTTTCCATGACATAGACTGACCAGGTGAATCCAGGTGAAAGCTATGATCCCTTATTGATGTCCCTTGTTAAATCCACTTCAATCAGTGTAGATTATCAAATCAAATCAAATTTTATTTGTCACATGCGCCGAATACAACAGGTGTAGACCTTACAGTGAAACGCATACTTACAAGCCCTTAACCAACAATGCAGTTTTAAGAAAGAATACCAAAAAATACAAAAAAAACATTAAATCAAAAAATAAGAAGAAATAAAAGTAACAAATAATTAAAGAGCAGCAGTAAAATAACAATAGCGAGGCTATATACAGGGGGTACTGGTACCGCGTCAATGTGCGGGGGCACCGGTTAGTCAAGGTCATTGAGGTAATATGTACATGTAGGTAGAGTTATTAAAGTGACTATGCATAAATAATAAACAGAGAGTAGCAGCAGCGTAAAAGGGGGGTAGAAGCTGTTTAGAAGCTTCTTGGACCTAGACTTGGCGCTCCGGTACCACTTGCCGTGCGGTAGCAGAGAGAACAGTCTATGACTAGGGTGGCTAAATGAAGGGGAGGAGATGGGTTAAAGATGGATTTTTAAGCCTTGAGACAATTGCGACATGGATTGTGTATGTGTGCCATTCAGAGGGTGAATGGGCAAGCCAAAATATTTCAGTTCCCTTGAACGGGGTATGGTAGTAGGTGCCAGGCGCACCGGTTTGTGTCAAGAACTGCAACACTAATTGAGGCTGATCTGAGGGGGTCATGTGATCCTAATGTTTGGTGTACTCAGTGTATACATCACGGAAGACTGAAATATAACAAAACTGTTTGATATAGAAACACCGGATTTTCGACAGGTGTTTCCACCCATGAGGGCACTAAAGAGCGTTTTGGTAATTTGACTGCAGGAAAGGGCTACAGGGTATTGTGTGTAGACCAGTGACAAAAAAATCTAAATGTAATCCATTTTAAATTCAGGCTGTAACACAAGAAAATGTGTACAAATTAAAGGGGTGTGAATACTTTCTGAAGACACTGTACATTCTGTAGACAGGGAAATTGATAAAATATTTGTTTCTTTAATTATATTCCTGTACTTCCTACACTTTTGACTTCTGTGACTTCATGTGAGAGTGTGTCATTAGATCATGTGTTGTATCACTAGTGCTTACTCACACAAGTTTGAAACAAAGCTATATCTCCACTGAGCGTCATTTGCTCTGGATTGTGATAGTGAGAGAAGAGAAGAGGGATGATTAGCACATTCTGAGGAAGGAGTGGGTCTACATTCCCGTGGGAGTGCTTGGCTAACAGCTAACAGTGACAGAGTGTGACTGACCTCTTCCTCAGCACCATCTACATTCCTCTGAGAACTAACACGTACAGTACAGTACATCTGCCAATGCCACCTCAGCCTCTCTCCTTCTTCCTAGAAGTCACCCAGGGAGCTATTGACGAAACCATCTCTAAAATGAAATCTGCATCATGTGCACTGTATCCTGTTCCAACTGCCCTGCTCAAATCATGCACCCCTGCACTCAGCCCTCTGATAACACAGCCCTCTGATAACACAGATTGTAAACCACTCCCTCCTATCTGGCAGTGTCCCACTGCACACAAGACAGCTGTCATCAGCCCCCTTCTAAAGAAGCCCACCCTGGAACTGGATGTTCTGGCCAATAGTAGGCCTGTCTCTCGACCTCCCCTTCCTCTCAAGGTGTTGGAAAAAGTGCTTGCCATACAGCTCCATGATCATCTCAATCAAAACAACCTGTTTGAGAAATTCCAGTCTGTTTTCCGGGTCACTAACGATTTACCAATGGTGACTGATGCAGGCTCCCCATCTCCTGATCCTCCTGGACTTGAGCGCAGTGTTCAACACTGTCGACCACTCCATCATCCTCGAATGCCTCTGGGACCCCATCGGACTCTCTGGACCAGCCCTGAGCTGGTTCTGCTCTTACCTCTACGACAGGACTGAGTATGTCTCACTAGGTGGTCCAGGTCCCGGACCGACTCCATCACCTGCGGTGTCCCACTAGGATCTGTTCTTGGACCCATCCTGTTCATTCTGTATATGCTCCCCCTTGGCTGTGTCATCAGACGGCATGGAATCTCATTCCAATGCTATGCTGATGACACCCAGCTATATGTAAAAACTGCCCCAAGTCCCTCTGCTGCATGTGCCCATCTGAACACCTGCCTTGAGGAGATAAGGGATGAAGCAAAACTTCCTCCAACTAAACAGCAGCAAGACTGAGGCTCTACTTTTTGGGACCTTTCGCTAGGACCAGCACTCAACCAAAACCCACCTCACCATTGCAGGCCAGAACATCCCAATCTCATCCTCAGTCTCCAATCTGGGCATTAAACTGAACTCCTCTCAAACGTCTGTGCAAAGCACCATTCTTTCACTTGTCTTCAAACAACAACTTTATTATAAGATTTGCAAAAATTGAGCAGTTAAACAATAACTCAATGGTGCAGAGGTAAGGGCCCAATGAACAAAGTTGGGTCTCAGCTTTTATAAGAAAGTATAACCTCCTTATCTATTGCACAGTTAGCAGATGTGTGGAAACAATGTACATAGTGCAAAGAAACGATAATCACTAGTTTCGTAACTATCTGCTGACACCAGGATATGCTGAATGATTAGATCATGATACTGCTAATCATGCTATTCTCTGTTCTCCTCAGCATGTTTCCACACAATTGGGATCCTGTAGATACTGAATAACAGGGTGTGTGACATACTGTGGTTTCACCCAGTCTTATGATTAGAACAGACAAGGACGGTCTGTATCAGTAGAGAAACACAGAAGAGACAGTTCTCTAAGGTTAATACAGAATAGACAGAGCCTAGTTCGTAATTTTCCAGCACTCACCTTAAGAACATTGCCAAACTCCATCCCACCCTTACTCAGTCTGATGCAGAGAAGCAATGCCTTTGGCTCCTCAAGGCTGGACTACCTCAAAGCACTCTTCATCAGGATCACTGGCAGGAGTCTCCAGAAGCTCCAGTACATCCAGAGCAGTGCTGCAAGGATCCTGATGAGAAAACTTAAACATGCGTAAACAACACCACATCACCCCCATCTCTGCATTGGCTCTCCGTCTCAATCTGATATAGCTGTGTTCCTTGTTGTCCTTGCCCCTTGTAGCGTCAGCTGTGTTCTTAGTGTCAGTGGCCCTGTCTAGTTGTGCCATTTTTTTGTTTATTTTTATTTTAATGCACTCACTGTAGCACTTTAAAATAGTTTTTCAAAGAAAAGCACGTTATAAAATCAATATCTTCTTCTTCTTCTTCTTCTTCTTCTTCTTCTTATTTAATATTTACATCTGGGTGACCTGAGGGTCAAAGACAAATCTGGTACTCCTATAATTACACTGTAGTACACATGAACACTTGCTGTAACTTCCTATAGTGTCATTAAAGTATTTTACTGTAGTACTCATTAAATCATATTCCTTGAAAATAGATGTAGTTATATATGTTATCTAGAGGTCCACAATAGAAATAAGTCACAGACTTTATGTGCATGTGTGACTTTTTCAAGTTTTATGTGTGCTTGTTTTTTTAAATGGTCAAATTAATAAACTAAACTAAACTAAAGCCTATGGACAATCCTTTGGTTTACCATGCTTAACTGAGTTGAACCATGTTGTGACCTCATCTGCCTAGTGCTTATATGACCAGGGTTATGAGGAGATACAGTGCCTTCAGAAAGTATTCACACTCCTTGACTTTCTCCACATTTTGTTGTGTTACAGCCTGATTTTAAATTTGATTACATTGAGACTTTGTGTCACTGGCCTACACACAATACCCCCTAATGTCAAGGTGGAATTATGTTTTTAGACATTTTTACAAATTAATAAAAAATGCCAATAAGTATTCAACCCCTTTGTCATGGTAAGCCTAAATAATTTCAGGAGTTTGCTTAACAAGTCACATAATACGTTGCATGGACTCAGTGTGCAATAATAGTGTTTAACATGATTTTTGAATGACTACCTCATCTCTTTATCCCAAGGCCATCAGACTGTTAAATGGCCATCACTAGCACATTAGCGGCTGCTGCTGCCTATTGAAATCACTGGCCACTTTAAGAAATGGAACACTAGTCACTTTAATAATGTTTACATATCTTGCACTATTCATCTCATACGTACAGTGAGGGAAAAAAGTATTTGATCCCCTGCTGATTTTGTACGTTTGCCCACTGACAAAGAAATTATCAGTCTATAATTTTAATGGTAGGTTTATTTGAACAGTGAGAGACAGAATAACAACAACAAAATCCAGAAAAACGCATGTAAAATTTTTTATAAATTGATTTGCATTTTAATGTTGTTATTCTGTCTCTCATTTTACATTTACGTCATTTAGCAGACGCTCTTATCCAGAGCGACTTACAGTTAGTGAGTGCATACATAATTTTTCATACCCCCCGTGGGAATCGAACCCACAACCCCATGCTCTACCAACTGAGCTACATCCCTGCCGGCCATTCCCTCCCCTACCCTGGACGACACTGGGCCAATTGTGTGCCGCTCCATGTGTCTCCCGGTCGCGACCGGCTATGACAGAGCCTGGATTTGAACCAGGATCTCTAGTGGCACAGCTAGCACTGCAATGCAGTGCCTTAGACCACTGCGCCACTCGGGAGCTGATCACTGTTCAAGCTGATCATACAAAATCAGCAGGGGATCAAATACTTTTTTCCCTCACTCTATATACTGCATTCTATTCTATAATATTCTACTGTATCTTAGTCCATGCCGCTCTGTCATTGCTTGTCCATATATGTATATATTCTTAAATCCCATTCCTTACTAGTTTTGTGTGTATTGGGTATATGCTGTGAAATTGTTAGATATTACTTGTTAGATATTACTGCACTGTCGGAGCTAGAAGCACAAGCATTTCGCTACACCTGCTATAACATCTGCTAAACACGTGTATGTGACAAATAAAATTTGATTTGATTTGATTTGACATACAATTATCTGTAAGGTCCCTCATTCGAGCAGTGAATTTCAACCACAGATTCAACCACAAAGACCAGGGAGTTTTTCCAATACCTCACAAAGAAGGGCACCTATTGGTAGATGGGTAAAAAAAAAAAAAAGCAGACACTGAATATCCCTTTGAGCATCGAGAAGTTATTAATTACACTTTGGATGGTGATCAATGATCAATACACCAAGCCACTAAAAAGATACAAGCGTCCTTCCTAAACCAGTTGCCGGAGAGGAAGGAAACCGCTCAGGGATTTCACCATGAGGCCAATGGTGACTTTAAAATAGTTACAGAGTTTAATGGCTGTGATAGGAGAAAACTGAGGATGGATCAACAACATTGTAGTTACTCCACAATAGTAACCTAAACGACAGAGTGACAAGAAGGAAGCCTATACAGAATAAAAAATATTCCAAAACATGCACGCTGTTTGCAACAAGGCACTAAAGTAATACTGCAAAAAAATTTGTCAAAGAAATTAACTTTATGTCCTAAATACAAAGGGTTATGTTTGGGGCAAATCCAACACAAGACATCACTGAGTACCACTCTTCATATTTTCAAGCATGGTGGTGGCTACATCATGTTATGTGTATCGTTATCATCGGCAAGGACCAGGGAGTTTTTTATGATAAAAATAAACTGAATAGAGCTAAGCACAGGCATAATTCTAGAGGAAAACCTGATTCAGTCTGTTTTCCAACAGACACTGGGAGACAAATTCACCTTTCAGCAGGACAATAATCTAAAACACAAGGCCAAATATACACTGGAGTTGCTTACCAAGACGACATTGAATGTTCCTGAGTGGCCTAGTTACAGTTTTGACTTAAGTCGGCATGAAAATCTATGTCAAGACATGAAAATGGCTGTCTACCAATGATCAACAACCAACTTGACAGAGCTTGAAGAATTTTTTAAAGAATAATGTGCAAATATTGTACAATCCAGGTGTGCAAAGCTCTTAGAGACTTACCCAGAAACACTCACAGCTGTAATCACTGCCAAAGGTAATTCTAACATGTGTTGACTCAGAGATGTGATTACTTATGTAAATGAGATATTTCTGTATTTGATTTTAAACAAATTTGCTAAAATGTCTAAAAACATGTTTTCACTTTGTCATTATTGGGTATTGTGTCTAGATGGGTGAGCAAAACATATATTGAATCCATTTTGAATTCAGGCTGTTACACAACAAAATGTGGAATAAGTCAAGGGGTATGAATACTTTCTGAAGACACTGTACATTGTGCAGTGATTCAACGCATTACGATTACATTGAATTACATGCATTTCACTGACAAAGTCAAATAATAATGTAATCATTTTGACCAGATTAACATCGCCTGTACATCAAGGTGGGTCTCCTGGTGTCAAGCGACGTGTATGCGGTAGCGAAGTCAAAAGCAGGACACAGAGCGGCTGGCAACGTTTTTTACTGAACACAGTAAAATCAACGTACAAACAACAAACCTCCAAACAGGGAGGAAAGCACAAAGACCCGTACATACAGAACTGCCGGAATGACAACAAACAATAACACACAAAGTACCAATGAGAGACAGGGGTTAATATAGGGAATACAATCCAACATAATGGGAAACAGGTGTAAACAATAAAGACCAAACAAGACAAACACCGAAACATCGATCGGCAGCAGCTAGTACTCCGGGGACGATGAACGCCGAAGCCTGCCCGAGCAAGGAGGAGGAGCAGCCTCGGCTGAATCCGTGACACCTGGTTGAGGGTTTGTCCAATCCAATGTACACAGCTGTGAATTTCCCCCTGCGGCAAGCCACAACCCTATACCCACGTGTGTGATTGGCATATTGGTAGAGTCTGACTAACAAGGGGCCTGCTCTCTAGCCCAACAGAATAACAACGACTCCTAGCATGTTCTCAGGGGAAAGCTCATAGCATGTTTCAAGGATGGTTGCCTGATTATCTTAATCGAATCACAGAGAACGGCATACTCAACACTAACTGTGAACAAATTGGAAGTAGGCTATGATGTCATTGTACGACTGTACTGTACTACTGTACTGTTACTGTACTGTATGTTGCTTGAGGAGCTCAATTTCAAGTAAGTGATATCAAGTGCCTGAAGGTTAATGTCTTCATATCTGGATAATAAGTTATGCGTTTTACATATGGAGACAGTGGGGCGTATTGGTTATTGTGGAGAGGAAAATACGTCTGGGGAATTTGTACCTTTCATGTGAGGTGATTAGTGAGATTACATCTCAGTTAATCACAGCTTTCTTAATTGCCAAGGAGGCCAAAGCAATCGGCGCAGTCAACAGTTCAATAATGTGTGTCTCGCACCAGATGTTAGCTACAGGGAGGGTAGACCAGTCGGTCACAGCCTGATTTTATTTCACACTTCGTTTTTCTTGTTTCTTGTGAAGGAAGCAATAAACATTATTGATATTTGGAGACGCACAATTTCTCTCTCTCTCTCTCAGGGTTTGAGCCAGAGCTGAGAACAATCATATTAGTGGGTAGAGCTGTAGGTAGTAAAACCCTGTTTACTAGGTTCAGAAGGCCTCTCCTCCTGCAGTGTGCAGCCAGTCTGAGAGAGTTTCATATGGGTACCGGTACATCACTTTCTAAGCAGCGGTCACAACAGCCACCTCAAAGCAGTTCTAGCCACATCATGGAAGTAACGGAGTCCGGGGGCGTCAGTCATATCCGTTGGATAGGGCCTTTATAGTAAAGAATGTGTGGGTTAATAAGTCGGTAGACTACCTCAGAAAGAGAATGTAAAGACACCCCCTGCTGACCAGTGCTCCATCATTTTGACAGGTCAAACTCTCTCCACAGTCAGCAGGGCCCTGACTCTCTGGGCTAAAGTAAATCTCTCAGCAGTGTTAGAACAACATGCAGGTAGAATGCAATTAAACAAGTTGCCTGATGGAGCAGTGTGTTTGATCATGGTGCTGGCAAAACGAGGGATGTGGGTTAGATTTCTTCAGAAGCCATTAAGACTGAACATATAATACGTTTGTATAAACATCTCTGCTAAATGTATATACTGTATCTATCCATCATAGAAACTAGAATAGTTTTGGTCCATGTCAGGAAAACATATCTGGGTAGTTACATCAATTCGGTGCCTTTTGAGAAGTGTAACTTGGTCCAAATAAACATTTGATTTCACCTAATTTTAACATTCTGTCATAAAGAGCACATGTTCAACTTAATAAAAAACATGTTTTCCCATCTCAAGAGGTTACATACAAAAAAGACTATATTAAGTGCCTATTAAGTGCCAAATAAAGTAACAGGGTTGATTATTTAATCTTAAATCAGCCATAAATCCCCTTTTGACAGGAGGAATGGAAGATTGTTGTGTGCAACAGGGAGTGACAATTGAAAACGTAATTGTTAAAACATTTCTAGCCTGACTATCTATGGGTGATAGGGTTGACGTGTTATGCTCAACCTGATCAGTTTTCCACCACAAAACACCAGAAAATGGTAAGAAGAGTAGAAGCAGCTCACCTGCTTTTACACTATGATTTGACTATTAGATGTTCAATGTTTCTTTCAAAAATAATATTTTTAAAGGAATAGTTTCATCATATTAAAACGAGAGTTCACATACCAGTGTTGACCTTAAAATGAGGGACATACGTAAATGAATCACTAATCACATGAAATAAATAATAATCTTTAGAAATGACTTTGTCTTTACAGTAATGGTGAAACTTGGAGACATTTTTGGATTAAGTGGATTGAAATCTTCTTAGAAGTGACACAGGGTTGACAGAGGGACATACCAAAATGCGGAGTTTGGGCACTTTAGTAAGTCTTTATTCATATTAAAAAAATCGGATTTATTGAAGTCTCCATGTGGTCTATATTAAAGGGTACTTCATTTAATATAGCAGGCTTTTAAAATTCAATATTGGTGCACAATGTCGACTTAAAATATCAAAGGGACGCAAAAGGCACTTTTTTTGTGGAACGACCCATCTGTCAACAAACATAACATGCGGTAATTAATTATTGTAAGTCAAACCACTTTGACATGCCTGCTTCATACACCCACACATGTGCTGACGGTTACATTACACTACTGTGCACTTTGCCTTTGTCGGGCAGTACAGTATCATAACCCAAGCAAAGACAGCAGTTTTGATTGCAAAAACAACACCTGGGATCTGTGTTTGTTGCAACCTCACTTATTTTTACTAATCACTTCTGTCAAAGGTCTGGCCAGCTGCAGAGCAGAGTTCTTGCCCTAACAGCTCAAAAGGCTTGCATGCCCAGCACAGGGATGAAGGGGAAGGGATGAAGCTTCATGTTCAGCCTATTGTAGCATGGCAAAGACAAGATGTAGGCAAGGAAATACAACTGGAGAGAGACACACTGAACACACACACACACATCTCGCTGAAATGAATACAGCTGTTGTGGTATAGATGTATGGATGTTTTAGACAAGGAACGTTTGGCTGTTTACAAAAAAATTACAATCATCATAATCATAATTTTCCCCCCACAGCTGGGTACACATACTGTCAAACTTCATTTCAGTTTGTAAAACTATTGTAACTCCCTTAATGGCATCATTATTATATAGAAGTGCAATCTTGTTGTTGAATTCCTTACTCATCCATGACACATTCATCCAAGTCATTAGGTATTTTAGCTTTAATCTCATACCTAATCTTATTCACATTACATCATTCACACCCATGTTCACACTTCTTGTGTAGAAAGTAGAAAAAATAACCCATATTTACTTCCATTATTTCACCTCAAACATGTGAGAATAACAGCTGAGGAGGGAGGACTGATCTTGACCTAATAATACACAAAGGCACATTCTGTACACATCCAGTGTTGAAGGGGATTGACACCACAAACAGGCCTGGCCAGCCCAGCTTTTTGCCTTGGACTTATCCCTCACATCCTCTCCTCCGGCTCTTCATTAAAATATTATGTATAATAAAGCACTAATGCTACATGTGGAGACAGAAGGTCTTGAGAGGGAGCTAACGAGAGAGAGAGTATGTTCATGAATCCTAATGCTACTGCTGCTGTGTGCCTCCGGGGGTGAGAAGTAAAAAAAAATAAAATGGAGGGAGTTACTGGACCGACTTGAAAGTCCTGAGGCTCAGCTGCCGCCACAATTCATCCCCGCAAATAACCATGACGTCGAGATGGCTGTGATCAAACTTTGTATTTAACTTAAATCCTTGTCCCCCTCCCTCCCCCTTCTACTCCACCCTCCAAAACATTCCAATGTCTTCAGGTTGCATAGTGAGTATGACAGCTATTCAAAAGGGAGGCAGAGGGAGGCAGCAAGCACCAAAGACACTGTGGCGAGCTGTCAGTCTGAGGAGGAGCAGAGCAGGGAGGAGAAGGGGGAACTAGCTGATGAAACTGTGATTACGCAGCTTTTGAACACTTAATTTGCATTCAGGATATTAATGACCTAAATTGACATGCATTCTTTGACTTTCTCTCCATTTCTCAGTGCAGAGTGAGAGAGACTCTGTAACAATGATAAATGGTGTGGAAAAAAGGTTTGTTGCTTTTCCTATATCGATCCACCTTATACACCCCCACCCAATTAAAGCATTCCAATATCCATCAGTCAACTCTCTCTCAATTTTCTCTCAGTTCACCTGTGCACCCGACCTGTAGCTATTTTAACATAACCAATTCCACCCTCCCTCCAAACAGATCACACAAGGAAATTTAAACCAGGGCTGAGGGAGTAAGTGAGTAAGTGAGAGACTCTATGGAGATTTCCTGAGCATTGACTGAGAGAAAACAGATTAAATGAGGAGGGAGGCATGGAGCTGGTGAAGCTGAGCGTCCTACTACGAATGTGTTTCCCTGGTCCCAGGGGACCCCTCTTAAACAAAAGTGAAGCGTCTTCTACAATCAATGGCCGCTTAGTTAGAAGAATGGCCCTTTTTGAAGAGACAGCCAGCGGCCGCCTGGAGATCATGGTGTCACTGGTCACCCCAGAATAAAAGGGCTAATCAATGAGAGGGACAGCGCTGGTTTGTTGTTAAAGGCCATGGACCCCGGTTGAGACTCACTCTATGAGAGAGCAACCTGTACCTGAATGGGGTTATTAGTCATTATCAGGGCTGGGGGATAATCAAGCTCACCTGTCTCAATGTAGTCTAGACTAGAGCAATAATTGTTGATGTAGAAGCCTCTAAGGCAGTGACAGATGAGGGTATTATCTTGGATAACTCTGATGTCTTTGGTCTGGAAGAGGGTTTTAAAATGGGCTATCATCAATTGTGATATTACTGACTGTGAATATAAAACAGCAGTGATGTTTCCAACGCCATAGCATCGGAAGTTGTCTAGCTCATCCCATACTGAACAGTAATGCTGTAGGGTTGCAGGTAGCATAGCGGTTAAGAGCATTGGCCCAGTAACTGAAAGGTCGCTGGTTCGAATCCCCGAGCTGACTAGGTGAAAAATCTGTAGATGTGCCCTTGAGCAAGATACTTAACTCTAATTGTTCCTGTAAGTCACTCTGGATAAGAGTGTCTGCTAAGTGACTAAAATGCCTATACCCTATGGCAAGAAATCCCACACCAGCTCAACCACACCATGGTCTGTCTCAAAGATACGACACATTTCTCCGACATCTACCATTGCTTCTTGTTAAACTCCCACCGCCCGTTAATTAATTCTGTGGTAATTTTATGGAATTCAAAAGAGTGCTATTCTGACCTTGTTTAATTCCCTGCTGCACAGTGGAGTATTACTAGTATAGAGCAGCAGATTGCATCACTCCAGACTGATTCCCCTTGTTTCTACACCATTTCAGCAGCGCTCACTGCTTTAAACAGCTGCACGTTACATGATGCCCCCTGTGTTACTAACTCAGCCATTCATGCCTTGCGAGTTATTTGAGCCTGCTGTCATGTTTGTACCCTTGACTGGGCAGTTGCATTGTGCTTCAATAAGCCAAGCCATTATTACAATAAAATGTTCTCCTGTTGTCTGAGTTGATAAATGTTAAATGTTTTTTCTCTCACAAATATGTCGTTTCGAAGGCCTCTCATTCAGATGCAATATGCTGTTGGGTGGGTGAGGGGGGATGCATAGCAAATGTATTACCAGCTATGATGTAAGATGGCTGAGACCGAGACGGTTCAAAAACTGTTTCTTGTCAGATTAATGTGTCATGCTTGATATAAATAATTTTCTGTCTCCAGTGTTCCTGTTACAGGCGCTACTGGCTGCTTAGCCCAGTGTGTATGAATATGTGTGTTGATTAAGATACCAGACATTCATAGGAAACAAATGAATTGCTTAAAAATATAATTTCCTTATGCCAGTTTAGTAATTGCTTTGGGGCTATACTAAGTCTAATTGATATGTTGGAGTAATAAATGATCTTGTTTAAAATTCTAAAATAGGATTATAATGATAGCTAGCTAGCTCCCTCTCCCAGTATACAGTTGAAGTCGGAAGTTTACATACACTTAGGTTGGAGTCATTAAAACTCGTTTTTCAACCACTCCACAAATGTCTTGTTAACAAACTATAGTTTTGTTAAGTCGGTTAGGACATCTACTTTGTGCATGACACAAGTAATTTTTCCAACAATTGTTTACAGACAGATTATTTCACTTATAATTCACTGTATCACAATTCCAATGGGTCAGAAGTCTATATACACTAAGTTGACTGTGCCTTTAAACAGCTTGGAAAATTCCAGAAAATGACATCATGGCTTTAGAAGTTTCTGATAGGCTAATTACCATCATTTGAGTCAATTGGAGGTGTACCTGTGGATGTATTTCAAGGCCTACCTTCAAACTCAGTGCCTCTTTGCTTGACATCATGGGAAAATCAAGAGAAATCTGCCAAGACCTCAGAAAATAAATTGTAGACCACCACAAGTCTGGTTCATCCTTGGGAGCAATTTCCAAACACCTGAAGGTACTACGTTCATCTGTACAAACAATAGTACGCAAGTATAAACACAATGTGACCACGCAGCCGTCATACCGCTCAGGAAGGAGACGTGTTCTGTCTCCTAGAGATGAACGTACTTAGCAAAGGACCTTGTGAAGATGCTGGAGGAAACAGGTACAAAAGTATCTATATCCACAGTAAAACGACTCCTATATCGACATAACCTGAAAGGCCGCTCAGCAAGGAAGAAGCCACTGCTCCAAAACCGCCAAAGAAAAGCCAGACTATGGTTTGCAACTGCACATGGGGACAAAGATCGTACTTTTTGGAGAAATGTCCTCTGGTCTGATGAAACAAAAATAGAACTGTTTGGCCATAATGACCATCGTTATGTTTGGAGGAAAAAGGGGGTTGCTTGCAAGCCAAAGAACACCATCCCAACCGTGAAGCACAGGGGTGGCAGCGTCATGCTGTGGGGGTGCTTTGCTGCAGGAGGGACTGGTACACTTCACAAAATAGATGGCATGAGGAAGGAAAATTATGTGGATATATTGAAGCAACATCTCAAGACATCAGTCAGGAAGTTAGCTTGGTCGCAAATGGGTCTTCCAAATGGACAATGACCCCAAGTAACTTCAAAAGTTGTGGCAAAATGGCTTAAGGACAACAAAGTCAAGGTATTGGAGTGGCCATCACAAAGCCCTGACCTCAATCCTATAGAAGATTTGTGGGCAGAACTGACAAAGCATGTGCGAGCAAGGAGGCCCACAAACCTGACTCAGTTACACCAGCTTTGTCAGGAGGAATAGGCCAAAATTCATCCAATTTATTGTGGGAAGCTTGTGGAAGGCTACCTGAAATGTTTGACCCAAGTTAAACAATTTAAAGGCAATGCTACCAAATACTAATTGAGTGTATGTAAACTTCTGACCCACTGGGAATGTGATGAAATAAATAAAAGCTTAAATAAATCATTCTCTCTACTGTTATTCTGACATTTCACATTCTTAAAATAAAGTGGTGATCCTAACTGACCTAAGACAGGGAATTTTTACTAGGATTAAATGTCAGGAATTGTGAAAAACTGAGTTTAAATATATTTGGCTAAGGTGTATGTAAAGTTCCGACTTCAACTGTATATAGAAGGCAGAGTATAATGAGTGTGATAGAAGGAGTCAAGTGCAGGAGGGTGAATCACCGAATACAGAGTTTATTCCGTCGTACACAATTGTGCTAGATAGCGACACACGAAAACAGGCACAGGGGAAACTATCTACCCTGGCAATACACGGTACGGGATACTCCAACAATATACAGGCACAGGGGAAATATCTACCCTGGCAATACAAAGTGTGAGTAGCTCCACCGAGCTCCACTACTCTCACAATAAACAATCACCCACAAGGACAAGGGGGGCAGAGGGAACACTTATACACAGACTAATGAGGGGATAAGAACCAGGTGTGTGTAATTGACAAGACAAGACAAATGGAATGATGATATATGGAGCGGCAGTGGCTAGTAAGCCGGTGATGACGAACGCCGAAGCCTGCTCGAACAAGGAGGGGAGGCAGCCTCGGCGGAAGTCGTGACAGTACCCCCCGCCTTGACACGCAGCTCCAGCAGCACGCCGACCCCGGCCTCGGGGACGGCCAGGAGGACGCGGAGCATGGCGAGCCGGATGGCGACGGTGGAAATTGAATCGAGGATATCCCTCACCGGGACCCAGCACCGTTCCTCTGGACCGTACCCCTCCCACTCCACAAGGTACTGAAGGCCCCCCACCCGACGCCTCGAATCCAGGATGGAACGGACAGAGTACGCCAGAGGAGGTGGAGGAACCTCCCGCACCTCAGACTCCTGGAGTGGACCAACCACCACCGGCCTGAGGAGAGACACATGAAACGAGGGGTTAATACAGTAATCAGGGGGAAGTAATAACCTATAAGTGACCTCGTTGATTCTCCTCAGGACCGCAGGCTCAGCTTCCGGCAGGGCAGGTGGAGGGGCAGATTCCGGGTCGAGAGCCAGACCCGATCCCCCGGTACGAAGATTGGGGTCTCACTGCGGTGGCGGTCAGCGTTGGCCTTCTGACGACGCACGGCACGCTGGAGGTGAACGTGGTTAGCGTCCCACGTCTCCTCCGCGTGCCGAAACCAGTCATCCACCGCAGGAGCCTCGGTCTGGCTCTGGTGCCACGGTGCCAGAACCGGTTGGTAACCTAAAACACATTGGAATGGCATTAGGTTAGTAGAGGAGTGGTGGAGAGAGTTCTGGGCATATTCTGCCCATGGCAAGAGCACCGACCACTCCCCCGGCCGGTCCTGGCAGTAGGACCGCAGGAACCTACCCACATCATGATTTACCCGTTCCACCTGCCCATTTGACTCGGGGTGGAACCCAGAGGTCAGGCTGACCGAGACCCCCAGACGTTCCATGAACGCCTTCCAGACCTTGGACGTGAACTGGGGACCTCGGTCGGACACTATATCCTCTGGTACCCCGTAGTGCCGGAAGATGTGAGTAAACAGGGCCTCCGCAGTTTGCAGGGCCGTGGGGAGACCGGGCAGAGGAAGGAGGCGGCAAGAGTTGGAAAAGCGGTCCACAACGACCAGGATGGTGGTGTTACATTGGAAGAGGGGAAGATCAGTCAAAAAATCCACACTTAGGTGAGACCATGGTCGTTGTGTAACTGGTAAAGGATGTAACTTACCCGCTGGGAGGTGCCTAGGTGCCTTACTCTGGGTGCACAGTGAGCAGGAGGAGACATACACCCTCACGTCCTTAGCCAAGGTAGGCCACCAGTACGACCGATACCTGGGTGACCAGAGGAGGGTGACGTGTGTGCCCAGTAGATCAGACGATCACGGATAAGAGCAGGCACGTATCGCAGTCCAGCTGGACACTGAGGTGGAGATGGATCTATGCGTAATGCCTGCTCTATATCCGCGTCCATCGCCCATACTACCGGCGCCACAATGCAGGAGGCCGGGAGTATGGGGGTGTTGTCTCTGGGCCTCTCCTCTGTGTCATACAGCCGGGACAGTGCGTCTGCCTTCATGTTCTTCGTACCCGGAATGTATGACAGTGTAAAATCAAACCAGGTGAAGAATAGGGCCCACCTGGCCTGGCGAGGATTCAGCCTCCTCGCTGCCCGGATGTACTCCAGGTTACGGTGGTCCGTCCAGACGAGGAAAGGGTGTTTCGCCCCTTCGAGCCAATGCCTCCACTCGGTCAAAGCTCAGACAACAGCCAACAGCTCCCGATCACCAACGTCGTAGTTCTGCTCCGCCGGGCTGAGCTTCTTAGAGAAGAAGGCACAGGGGTGGAGATTGGGTGGCGTGCCCGAGCGTTGAGATAGGACAGCACCTATCCCTATCTCGGACACATCCACCTCCACCACGAACGGTAGTGATGGATCGGGGTGGGCCAGTACCGGGGCTGAGGTGAACAGACCCCGCAGTCTACTGAAGGCCAGGTCAGCCTCAGCAGACCAGCGGATCCGGGATGGCCCACCCTTCAACAGGGATGTAATGGGAGCTGCGACCTTGCCAAAGCCCCGGATAAACCTTTGATAGTAGTTGGCGAAGCCAAGGAAGCGCTGCACCTCCTTAACCGTGGTTGGAGTCGGCCAATTACGCACGGCTGTAATGCGATCTCCCTCCATCTCCACACCTGAGGTGGTAATGCGGTATCCGAGGAAGGAGACGGACTGCTGGAAAAACATACACTTCTCGGCCTTGGCATTAAGGTCATTTTCCAACAGTCGGGCCAGCACTTTGCGAACCAGGGACACATGCTCGGCGCGCGTAGCGGAATACACCAGGATGTCATCGATGTAGACCACCACACCGCGACCAAGCATGTCCCGAAACACCTCGTTCACAAAGAACTGGAAGACGGATGGAGCATTCATCAAACCGTAGGGCATCACCAGGTATTCATAATGCCCCGTGGTTGTACTGAATGCTGTCTTCCACTCATCCCCCTCCCGAACACGCACCAGGTTGTATGCACTCCTGAGATCTAATTTGGTGAAGAAGTGCGCCCCATGCATTGACTGCGTCTTAGAAAACGCGTGCGCCAGATCGAGGTATTCGGGGGGAATGCGCACGGTGGTGGTACCGTCTGGACTTTCCACCGTGGTTGCACCAACTGAAACACCTAGACACCTACCCTGACACTCTTGCGACCACCCCGTGAGAACCCTCTGCGGCCATGAGAAGGTGGGGTTGTGGAGTGCTAGCTAAGGGATACCTAATACCACAGGGAAAGCAGGAGAATCAATAATAGAACCTGCTCACAATGAGTCTCCTGGGTGATCATGGTGACTGGTACAGTAACTTCCTTAACAAACCCGGACCCTAATGGTCGACTATCAAGTGCTCTGATGGGGAGTGGAATGGATAGCTGAACCAATGAAATGCCTTGACGGCGTAAGAATGCCCTGTCCATAAAGTTCCCAGCTGCGCCTGAATTGACTAGCGCCTTACACTGGGGAACTACCATGTGATTGGGAAAGTAGATAGGTAGGGTACAGTGCGCAGCAGAGGGCTCTGAACGAGTGTGGGTGTTTGAGACCTGGGGTGATGCGAGAGTGCCCTGCTGCCGCCTCCAGACCCAAAAGAGCGTTGACGACTACATGTGGTGTACTGTCCCTTCGTGCCACCAGAGTGTCACTGTCGCTGTCGTCCTCCATTCTCTCGGACGGCGGCTCCACCCAGCTCGTGATCGAAGACCGCCCGAAAGAGGTGAGCGAACTCCCCGTAGTTCTCCAACGCGGCTCCTCCTTCGTTCCAAACCGCGTTGGCCCACTCTAGGGCTTTCCCCGAGAGGCAGGAAACGAGGACGGACACCTTCTCCCGCTCCGATGGGGCCGGCCTGATGCTGGAGAAGTAGAGCTCCAGTTGGAGGAGGAATCCTTGGCAGAGCGCCGCCGTCCCGTCGAACGACCGTGGTTGGGATATCTGGATCCCTCCGGGTGCTGGGGTGTAGGTGGCTGGATCCGGTTTGCCAGCTGGTCTCGACAGATCGGGTCCTCTCCTCTCCAGGCATTGGACGACCTGAAGAACCCGATCCATCGCTTCCCCCAAGCTGGCCAGCATCGTGGACTGCTCCTGGACCCGTGCCACGACTCCAGGCATGCGCTCCTCTCCCGCTGACTCCATAGCGGGTGGGTGATTCTGTAATGAGTGTGATAGAAGGAGTCAGGCGCAGGAGGGTAAATCACTGAATACAGAGTTTATTCCGTCGTACACAATTACGCTGGATAGCGACACACGAAAACAGGAAACTATCTACCCTGGCAATACACAGTATGAGATACTCCAACAATATACAGGCACAGGGGAAATATCTACCCTATCTATACAAAGTGCGAGTAGCTCCACCGAGCTACACTACTCTCACAATAAACAATCACCCACAAGGACAAGGGGGGCAGAGGGAACACTTATACACGGACTAATGAGGGGATAAGAACCAGGTGTGTGTAATTGACAAGACAAGACAAATGGAATGATGATATATGGAGCGGCAGTGGCTAGTAAGGCGGTGACGACGAACGCCGAAGCCTGCCCGAACAAGGAGGGGAGGCAGCCTCGGCGGAAGTCGTGATACAGAGAGAGGTTATGTTTTTAGACTGTTAGACTTTTCCGTTGCCCGAATAGACTTCCATTAGATCTGTGACTCACACACTCACAGTCCTGCAGAGACAGAGACAAGCACATCTATGTACACGCACACATAGCTTCCCCATTCTCCCTTGTGGAAAAGAGCATCCTAAAACAACATACCCCTCTGCCAAATGAGACACCACACACAATGAATCACCACATCATCAAACAGACTTTTACTATTACTAAATACAACCACAACATTGACTGTGTTGAGAACAGTGATTTGTCTGATTTGTCCTCTGTGCTGAATCCATCATGAATATGTCACAGTATTGCCAAACGACAACAGTTACCGTAGGATGGTAAGAATAATGGATCATAACAGCAGTCATTATCATTAGGAATAAGATCATTAAACCAACTGCTTGATGCAAATGAATGTTTATTAATCTCATTCTTACAGTAGCTGTAAGGGTAGACATGGTCTCCAAAATAGAGACAAATTGCGTAATGGAGTTAATTCTTGACAAGGGAAGATGAAAATACCCTTAATGTAAACATATTCATGTTTTTACATTTCCATTCCATGAGGAAATAATGTGAGATTTCATTTGCTGAGTTTTCTCTTTCTGTCAAAGGTTTTTGCAATGATTGTTATTATTGTAGGGTATCAAAGTATCTACGTTGAGAAATGGTTGCTATAGAATAATACTGTATTTCAATTGCTACCACCTAGTACATTTTACATTAGAGAGAAGCAGATGCCATTCCAGATTCTAAACATGACATATCCAAATGCTTATTTTAAAGACGATTAAACTACATCCCATTTTTATTCATTTGAATTCCTCATCTCACTGTTGTGATTGAATTTCTGAATCAATTCCCACTTCTCCTGGTCAGATAAGGATGCTGCTACAGTGTTATTCACAAGGCTAGGAGAAAGAGAATTTATCTCTTTGCCTTAGGCCAGGGGTATTCAACTCTTACCCTACGAGGTCCGGAGCCTGCTGGTTTTCTGTTCTACCTGATAATTAATTGCACACACCTGGTGTCCCAGGTCCAAATCAGTCCCTGATTAGAGGAGAACAATAAAAAAAATGCAGTGTAACTGGCTTCGAGGTCCAGAGTTGAGTTTGAAGGCCTTAGGTCCTCTCACACATTTCTCGAGCACTCCAGAGAAAGCCCTGAATAAGCATAATTTCATATGCAATACTTACATATCTACTTTCAGTGTAGATAGGAATTATATTAAGATAATTCAGATCGTTTTACAGAGTGTTTTTAAGCTGGAATACTTAATGGTGAAACTGCCACATCCGTTTGCGATATTACAACAACAAAAAAGTTACTGCAAACAACTAACACTGTTTTCCCCCTCGGACATCATTGCACTCGTGATAGAACAGCAGCATATGTACTCCAATTTTTTACCACAATGTTCGACGCTCTCCACCTCTGCTTCGTCAACAAAACAACAACAATAACATCGGCCGTGGGGAGGACAGTGGCACTATTTACCCTACTGTGGATTCCATCTTTAAAGGTATCTGTATTCATCAAGTATTCAGTTACAACCTTGTGTAGGGTGCTCGGTCACTGGCATGGCCAGGTCATTAATATTGAATGGTTGGCTTCTGATATGGCAATGATAAGGTCATGAGCCCTATATGAAGTGCTCCTCTCTGAGAGCTCTGCACTCACACACACACACACACACACACACACACACACACACACACACACACACACACACACACACACACACACACACACACACACACACACACACACACACACACACACACACACACACACACACGCCACACACACACACACACACACACACACACACACACACACACACACACACACACACACACACACACACACAGGCACACACACACACACAGGCACACACACACACACACACACAGGCACACACACAAACACACACACACACACACAGGCACACACACACACAGGCACACACATGCCCACAAGAAGCAGGGAGAGGGTGTAGATGTGCCCCATGTGGTGTTATTGGTAGCCCCTCCACGTAAGGAGCCCCATGATAGTCACACAGCTGAAACACAGCATGACAATCTTACCATAACGATTCACATAGCTGACTGTACAGCAGTGGAGGCTGCTGGGGGAGGATGGCTCATACAGTTTTTTGCAATCACTTTGGCACTAATTTCAGAACCTTGACGTCATTTTTCAAAACTCTAGACACAAAACTCAAAACGGTCATCACTTGTAACACAGGCTGTCCAATGTTCAAAACATTGCATTGTGCATTCATATCTTTAAAGAAATCTTGCACTTGCACAATCATTGGTTCAAAAAACAAATGTATTGTGAAATACCAATGAAACGTTAATTTAGATCACCCACACACAAGCAACCGATAGTTTCACTGTGTCATTGTTCGTACGATCATTAAATATTGTAGTACAAAATATGTGATACATGTTTCATTATGGTACTACATGTAAATACATCCCTGTAAAAGTACTGCAGTAGTAGAGATAATACTACAGACACAGTGGAATCATTGAACAAAATCTGAAATATATTGATGAAAAACAATACAGTACTGTAAAACATCAAATGCAGTGTTCCTCAACTTGCTTGCTTGTACTGTAAAAAGCAAAACATAGGAGTGATTACTGTACTTCTACATTTTCATCAACTCTGTCTTGTGGTTTTGGCCACAGGTTCTCATCTACATCACAATGGATGTTTTCATTAGCCAAACATCTTGGAAAAAACCTTTGGCCATGGCGAATCCAGGCCTGACACTGGTCTGCCGTGATGTCATTGCATGCGTCATTCATGGCCTGGAGAAGAGTGACTTGTTCATGAGGGCGCCTATCATAAACCTTCCATCTCCATGTGGAGAAAAATTCCTCAATCGGGTTAAGGAAAGGAGAGTATCGGGGTAAATACAGGGTGGTAAATTGTGCATGGGCCTGAAACCATGCTTGCATCATATGAGCATGGTGGAACCTGACATTATCCCACACAATGACATAGGTCACGCCACCAGCTCTACAGGCCTGATCGAGCTCATCAAGGAAGGTTACAAGGGGACCATAGAAACGGTGTCTGATAAAGAATGATGATGAAATATTACATCCATAGATAATTGGTGACAATGAATCTCGTTACTTTGAAACTTTCATGATCTAAACATGGAATATTGTTTGTCTGTTTCCATACAACTATGCATTAAGAGCAATGCAACAGTTACTTATCATTTTGAGCAGTTGTATCAATTGATAGTTGGATAATTGTAATGAAATGAATAGACACTCATCTGAAATGTAATGTGTGAATTGTCTTTTGAAATAGTAGTACTTTGATGTTAAGTTGTGTCATATTGAACAGGTGACTTTTGTTAAATGAACAAATGATCTTAGTTTTATGTGTATTGTATCCAAGCAATTGAAAAAAGTGTTAGAGTTTTGAAAAATGTGCATTTTGATCATTGGTTGTGAGTTTTGTGTCTAGAGTTTTGAAAAATGACGTCAAGGTTCTGAAATTAGTGCCAAAGTGATTGTAAAAAACTGTAATAATGGCTGGAACAGAGTCAATGAAATGGCATCAAACACATGGAAACCATACCTTCCCACTAATTCTGCTCCATTACCACGTGCCCATCCTCCCAATTAATGTACCACCAACCTCCTGTGCTGTACAGTATGTGACATCTCCTGATGACACATACAGGTAGGTATTATTAGTCAACATTCAAAGTGCTGTACTGTACACTTGTATTGAATGTTCTCACACATGGTGTTGGTAAGATATTCGTGCTAAAGGTAAAATACAGGTCTGAAAACCTGATGTGTGTATGAGTCATAAATGTAAGAGTCTCCTGGGTAAGTCCTCTGCAGAGTAATCAATGGGAGAGAAACCCAAGTCCAGACTCCATACAGACACTGGTTATGTGAAACAAGCAGAGAGAAGGAAGTGGAGCAGAGCTTATATGAGGTATTTTATGTCACATCTGCTGCTGTAGAACCTCACTCTGAGTAAACACTTCAAGTCCCATTGAGAATAACGCCTCCTTTAAAACACACATCAACGTTTTACAACCAAACTCTAAGGGATACCGTACCAGCATATTCAAAAAGACATTTCAACATGAAACCATATTGCTACAATAATTTTTACCTAGAAGGGAGGGAAAAACTAATTGGTGGGTGAAATTTCCTCTCACTTTATGTGTGTCAGCGTTACATTCTATTAGCAGGATGTCAGCCAGAGAAGGTCTACAATAGCTCCATCTTCCTCTCTTAACTGGATTATATCTCTCCTATTCATCCCCACAGCCCATAATGCAGATCATGCAAAAACAGAGGGAGACGGCAGAAATAAGCCTACCATTGCTTAAGTTGTTTGTCTGTTTCTAAATCTATTCATTTTTATCGTGGTAAATTACAATTATGTAATAGTGGGTATTTTTTTTCATCGGATCATCTGTACTTTTATATCCACTGGAGTGCATGCAATTATTAAGCTGCAATGCCTGCAATGATATTGTATGGGAAACCCAAATTAGATTGTACAGACAGACTGTGTGTTTAGACTCTGGGTTAGTCAAACAAAAATGAAAAGGATCTTCCATATATTCGATACCATTTTAATGATAACATGGAGGATGACTCAATAATTATGATTCGGGGTGTGATGAATATGAAAAATGTGTCACAAATTACACCCTGTTTACATTATAGTGCACTACTTTGACCGGAGTCACATAGTGAATAGGGTGTAATTTGTGTTTAGTCCATTTGTACCTTGGAGGACTGTAACTCAGTCCCATTAGCCCATCTGAGGGACCAGTCATCAACATCCCAGGGACCAGTACCAGTCCACGAACCAGGGGTTGAAAAACACTTACACCAGTGAATCTATGTTCTATTTTCTTTTACTAGCAATATGGATCTTTGCACTCATTCCCACTGTGCGCATAGAGCTTCTATAGTATATGAAGTCAATGAATCAGCCTGGAACTAACCTTCCAGTGGGACGTCCATGTGACACATGACAAGAGGATCAATATGGCCACCATCAATATGCCACCATCAATATGGCCACCATCAATATGGCCACCACAGCGCTACAGATCTCTATCTGCTGTATGACGGTTGAATGTGACAAATAAATAGGAGGTCCATGTTGAACCTGCATGACAGCACATTATTCCTCATTCCCCCATCAGCCACTGCAGTGGAGATAAATAGACAGACATCATGACCAGAATGAGTAGGAAGGGAGCGATTGCCACTGTTAGGCTGTCTCAGCTCAGAAAACCCAGTGCAGTGCATTTCAACCGGATACATAGGTCTTCTGTGCGTCATAAACAGTCTGGAGAGAGCAATGAGCAATTTATTAAACAAGTTTGAGAGATTTTTTCATGCGTAGAGTTGAAAAGAGATTCTGCAGCAAGTGGCTCTGAGGAGAGTTAAAGCCTGTTTGTCAGCTCAAGGGCGGCGTTAGAAACTCCTTCACATCATCTGACACACTGTGTGTGAACCACTTTGAAGCTCGGTGGGAGCTCTGGAACAGAAGGAGCACACTCATGTTACTGAATCTTTGTGTTGTTATGGTTATCTTTACTCAGCCTAACTGCAATTTCTCTGATGCATTTGTACTACTTTGTAAACGCAAATTCGATTCACAGATCCTATCCACTTGTGATATTTGGCTTGGTAAAAAAATAACTATTATGATCCTATTCATTTTGTGAATAATAGAAGAACACATTAGGGTGGATTGGAGAGCCTACATTTAAACAGCTTCTCAGTCCAGGAGTCAGCTTACAGTTTTTCTCGATTGCTAAGACACATTTCTTGAAAGCTGCTCTCCTTTTCTCTTAACTGTGAACACAAAACCCAATTTTCAAGCTACATTCACAAAACCTCAGACTCTTCTTGCAAAACCAAACTTTCACCTCAAAACAGTTCAATCTGTGCTCAAAACTGAACTATGTTGTCAAATCGTGCCCCGAGTCAATCAAAATAAAAAACACTACTGAACAGTCACTAAACACTACGTAGAAAAATAGAAAACACAATGCTCAGGACATGAAGCTGGAGAAATAAATGTTTATTGTTCACTGTAGGCTAAATGCATGTTGCAAAACAAAACAAAACTGTGCATTTAGCACTTGTACAAAAAAGACAAAACAGAAATCTTGTGCATTTACATGTAGCACTTGTAAAAACAAACAGAAATCTTATGCGTTTGCCACTTGTGTACAGTAAGCCCATGTAAAAATAAAGTACAAAAATATACAAATAAGTGCATTACTCAGCCACAGCATCATGTCTCCATACTGGGTCAGGCCACAGGACTTCATCCACATCACAGGCCACATTTTGTCTGGCCAGGCAACGGGGAAAAAACCCTGGCATGCCGTATCCAGGCTTGGCATGCCTCCACACCTATGTCACCACAGGCAAGTCCCATGGCTTGCAGGAGATTTACCCTGGTGTAAGGTTGGCGTTCATATACCTTCCACCGCCATGAGGAGAAACATTCCTCAATGGGGTTTAGGAAAGGGGAGTACGGTGGAAGGCAAAGATTGATAAAACCTTGGTTCATATTGTACCACTCTCTAACCTGGAGGGCTCTGTGAAAACTCACATTGTCCCAAACAACAACATAGATGGGATGCTCATCCTGCTGCCCTAACAAAGCATCTCGCATGTGATTGAGGAAAATGAGGAGCTGGTGAGTGTTGTAGGGCCCCAGGTTGGCATGATGGTGGACAACCCCATGATTGCTGATGGCAGCACATAATGTGACATTGCCACCACGCTGCCCAGGAACACCAACAATGGCCCGATGGCCAATCACATTACGGCCTCTCCTTCTCCTTTTGGTGAGATTAAACCCAGCTTCATCCATGTAGATGTATTGATGGGGTCTTTCCATTGCATCCAGTTGAAAAACCCTCTGTAGAAATAGATATAGTTTTGTAAGTGATACGGAAAAAGTGATTTAGGCAACTACAGTAAATCACTACTTAGAGTAATCAACATTGAATGTCTGGATATATGCCAACCTGTACATACTGGAATCTTTGCTCTTTGACTCTGTCTGAGTTGCGATCAAAGGGCACTCTGTATAGCTGTTTCATGCGCAGTCTGTTGCGCTTGAGGACACGATCAACAGTAGAGAGGCTGACACTGTTGATACCCTCAAAATTTAAATGGTCCTCAATGATCTTCTGCTGAATTTCGCTCAGTTTAATGGCATTGTTCTCACGGACCATATCAACAATTAGGGTGTCTTGGTGTGGGGAGAACATACCTGTCCTCCCACCCCCATGTGGCAGTCTTTCAATTCTACAAAAAGAGAACATGGAGTTACAAAAAATATACATGGAATACTAGGCCTACAAACAGTTAGACCAACCCTCCATTACAATACTACAGTACATTGGTACAGTGATGTACTGAAACATATATTTACTTACAGTATACTGTGGTACAGTATATAGTATGTCATACAGTAATTGCTGTCAACATTTACATACTGTACTATAATGTCAAAAAAAGGTAATTACCTGTTCTCTTCTCTAAATCTTCGGATTATGGTGGACACAGTGAATCTACTGATGTTTGGTTGTACCCTTTGTCCAGCCTCCCTCATGCTCATACCATGGACAAGAACATGGTCAATCACAGTAGCTCTAATTTCATCAGATATTACTGTCCTTTGTCTTCGCTGACCACCTCGACCACCTCGACCTCCTCTCACCACGAACTCTTCCTCTCAGATTTCTATCCATTGTAGGGCCTCACAAACCAGTGCTCTCTGAACTGGCTTACTGTATATGTTCCCTCACATCATTAGCCACAAGTGTGATCAATTTTGAGTTGTTGTGTTCAAGTGGTGACCCCTGTGCTCTAATCGTGTTTGACTTTTGTCACCTGTGCTCACCATTATGCAGCACGGGTGCATCACAATGAAAATGTGTTGGCAAGTTATGTCTAAACAGGTGAAAAGTGCTTATGGTTTTGCCAAAAGAGTGATTGATTCAATCAGTGGGTTCAGGCAACTGAGCATTTGGTTCAGACAATAGGGTTTAGTGTTTTAGCAAATGAGAAAAACTGTAATCTGAGAGAGCAAGAGCCCCATTATGATTATGCAATAACAAACCAAGAGTGATGTGTTTAATTTAAACATGTCTGCAGTGTTAGGTCGAAGGAGGATGCTAAAGATTGCAGTTGACATGATCCCCTTTAAACCCTGACTGGGAGAAGATGGCTCCCTCACTGTGAGGCATTAGACACCATTCAATAACACAGGCCAAAAATTAATCCAGAACATTCTTTGACGTGGCATTGTTACTGGCTCCCTTGTTTAAGCAGCACAAGAAAAGAAGAGGGGAGAAGAGAGGGAGAAGTGAAGGAGAGGAGATGGAGAAGAAAACTCTGTTGCCACATGCTCCATTCTCCCTGCTGCTGCCTGATAATTGAAGTGAGCAGACAGGGAGCATATGTGAGAGAAAAAAAAAAAAAAAAAAAAAAAAAAAAAAGAAAAGAGAGGAGAGAGAGAGAGAGAGAGAGAGAGAGAGAGAGAGAGAGAGAGAGAGAGAGAGAGAGAGAGAGAGAGAGAGAGAGAGAGAGAGAGAGAGAGAGAGAGAGAGAGAGAGAGAGAGAGAGAGAGAGAGAGAGAGAGAGAGAGAGAGAGAGACTCCACACTAGTTTTGAGTGCTCTGCCAGTTTCAGCATTCAAAGGTCCCATGCTGCGCACTAGAGCTGAAGGAAGGTAGTGACTTGCTGGTTCAGGAACCATTTGAAATAGGAGCCAGGTATACTGTAGGAGCAACTGCTTTGCCTGTACAATACCCAGTTGGAGGACATGTAGAGGTAAGCCTTGTAGATGCAAGCACATATTGAAACATGCAAAGTGTGAGGAAGGAGAGAGGAGTTTTAGGAAAACCAACAAACTCCTGCTTCCAAAAAACCCATGTGGTGAGTTCCATATCTGAAGTGCTCACAGTAGATCCTTTTCTCCATAAACTCACTTTTGGCTTTGGTGTGTGTGTGTGTGTGTATGTGTGTGTGTGAGTGTGTGTGTGTGTCCTCTGTGGAAAAACAGACAGTGTACTGTACTTCAGGAAACAGGTGTTGTCAGGTCAGTGGTACAGTACAGTAGTTTGGCTGTGCGCACAGTAACAGGTTGGCCCAGTGTGTGTCTCAGGGACTGTGGTTGGCAAACTGCCCACTGGGCTACAGCAGCACTGACCAGACAAGGCCATGGTGTACTTCAGACAGCCACTCACCTGGAAAATCTGTGGTATGGACGTTTACAACACAAAATAGACTCTTGGGGAAGTCAAATAGACAGTGTGCCCCAAGGGAAGAACAATGCATATCACAAAAGTAAGTAAATCAACCAAAAACAGATCACACCCAGTGGTTAAATTAAGCCGGAGCTACCAGGATCCGGGCTCATGCACTTTGGGTCAAAGAGAGAGCCAGACGGAGCGAAGCTCCAGCACCTAACCCTAACCTTACAGGTCCAAAGAGGAGTCGGATGGAAAGTAGGATAAAAGTACTAACCCTAACTCTAATCTTGGCATAACCCTAACCCTAGCCTTACATTCAACACTGGTTTAACACTATCCCTAACCCCTCCAAATAGGGCTCACGAGCCTTGCCTTGTGCAAGCTGGAACGGCTCATAGGAGCAGGAGCCTATCTTCTGTTTCTGTAGCAAGGCAGCTTGATGTACAAGTGCACTCCCCGGACAGGACACTAGGGCTAAATCCCCCCCAAAAACCTTAGCCATTCACCTCCGTTTGATACGATCCCGTGAGCCTCATCGAGTCGGAGTGGTGTTCCTAAACGAAGCGAATCGAGCTGCAGACTTCGTATTGAGTGGTTATCAAAACTCCCATGAAGCTCTGCGTCCCAAGGCTCTAAAGTTGCTTCAGGAAAATGGCATGAAATGTGGAATGAAAGCACTACTCCACATTGAACCACAGCCAGAGAATGGGTACATTACGGGAACATTGTTGTTCTGCTGTTCTCATTTGTTGATCATATGGTAAATCCGTATTTGTTGCATGAGAAATATAAGGAAAGCTATTACTGCCACCAGTACAGGCATTGTGAAAAACACAAATGTCGTAGTCAACAAATTGCGTGGTATCAGTTGACAGTTTCTGATGCACGCGAGTGTTGTAGTGATGTCCCATTCCCTAGGCCTAATTTAGCTCTACCTACCACTTGCTGGTCCGTTTTCGAGTACAACTCCCACACCGAGGGACACTCAAAAACAATTGAGCCTAGGACACACTGCCAAACAGAGATGCATCACAGTTTTACAGTCTTTGGTATAGATCAATCTCCCAACATTCCAATCTCAGGGCGGACACTCTAACCACAGGCCACTGAGTTGGATATAGGGCTCTGACACCTCCGAATTCCCAATTTAACCTCTGATGACACCTTAAGAAGCCAACATATTAAGACACATTTGGATGTTTTATCATAATGTTTTCACATCATTCAGGGAGTAAAACCAGATTATGAGAACGGGGACAGTCCATACAGACAGATATGCTAAAACGTTCTAGTTGATATCTAATGAGACCTGTGGTGGGAATCAAAAGGTTCTGTGAGCGTTGACATCTGGCTTCTCTTTCTACTGAGCCCTGACAGCCTAATACTTCCACTAGGCCTACAGTGGGTGTTACAGGTAGTAACAGGACTACGGCGTACTCTCATTATATTCTCAACAGGAGAGTCAAACATCACATCAGCCATGTTGTTTGGTGCATAAATGAATAAGAAAGCACTGTGGAAATACAGACTTTGGCTCTCAGAGTGCAGTGCTTCAGAACAATAGGCCGTGCAAGGTCAGCAGCTAGTGCCTGCTGTAAAACTGTACAAACTCCACGCTCAAACTGCCTCTCCCTTTATAACCACTAGAGTCGATGTCAGCATCCCAGTGGAAATCGAATTAGCATAATAAAAAAATCCCCATCAAAATCCGTCTGTTTAAGATAGAGATATCTGCAGGTGGAAGGTGGCAGAGCTACAGCGGTGCTTGTCAGACCAGGAGACATCCCGAAAATTGGTCTTCTCACGAGAAAACATCTATAGCGTCCGAAGACTTTGGGCTACAAACTAATATGACTCCTCTATGAGACCAATTTGAGACTCTCACGAACATGATGGTGTTCTTTGTTTTGCTCTATGACCCACACAAGTGTCACAGGAATCGTCTGAAGTCGGTACCGCCGATCTGCCAACTTCTGTCCATAGCGTCCGAACAGTTTGGGCTACACACTAATATGTACATTTCGATTGTTTTGCTCTAGGATGCCCACAAGCCTCACAAGACTCGTCTGAAGGTAGCCCAGTACCAGTAAAACAAATTATGGAAGTATAAAGTATATGGAAGTACTTTAGTGCCCCAAAAAAGCAGTTAAATATGGGTTAAAAAAACCCACTAATTTCCTGAGCTTTCTTATATCTCTCAGCTATAGGACAGACACTTCAAAACATGCTTCCTTTTGATTTCTTTTTTGACTATCTGTTTTGCCATGTATGAATATGTTATTCAATGTGTTTCTATGGGTTAATAGCAGTAAGGCCCATTTCAATGTTTCATCAAATAATATTTTTTTATACTTACAGGGGTCCTACAATTCAAAATCAAATAGCTAAATGATCCTTGGTATGACTATCTTAAAACAATTCCATATGTTAGCTTAGTAGAAACCCAGCACCGGGCCCTTAGACCTTAGGGGGCTTAGGGGACCAAGCAAAGCAAATGGTTCCAGGGTGATCAAATTTCACTACAGTAATTCCTCTCCTCACTGTCATAAGATTTGTCACACCCTGATCTGTTTCACCTGTCTTGTGATTGTCTCCAACCCCCACCAGGTGTCTCCCATTACCTCTTGTGTATTTATACCTGCGTTTTCTGTTTGTCTGTTGCCAGTTCGTCTTGTCCCGTCCTACCAGTGTGTTCCCGTGTTTCCTGTGCTCTAGTTTTTGCTTTTTCTAATCTTCCCAGTTCTGACCTTTCTGCCTGTCCTGACCCTGATACTGCCTGCCGTCCTGTACCTGCCTGACTCTGATTTGGATTACAACTCTTTGCCTGCCTTGACCTACTGATTGCCTGCCCCTTGTACTGTAATAAACTCGGAGACTCGTACTATCCGCCTCCTGTGTCTGCATCTGGGTCTTAGTCTGAGACGTGATAGTACGAACTGGCCATGACTGACCCAGCAGACTCGGACCAGCTCCGCAACGCTGTCTACTCCCAAGGAGCCACCTTTGGAAGACACGAGGGGTTACTACAAAGCCTTATGGAGGGACTCCGTACCATGGCAGAACGCCATGACCATGCTTTCAATACATTGCTGGAGCAATTCCACGGATTCCCAACTAGGCAGCAAGCCACAACAGTAACCCCCCAGACTCTCAGCAACCCTGCCACCAGCGGCGCTTCTTCCCAGACTACCCCGGTGTCCCGAGATCCTCGCTTACCTCCTCCGGAGCGCTACGCTGGAGATTCTGGAACCTGCCGGGCGTTTCTCTCCCAGTGCTCCCTCATCTTCGAGCTGCAGCCTTCTTTGTTCCCCTTGGACCGCTCGAAGATAGCGTACTTGATAACGCTGATGTCCGGGAGGGCCCTCGCCTGGGCTACGGCGGTGTGGGAGCAACAGCCCACCGTTTGACTCAGTCTGGAGGAGTTCGTGGCGGAGGTACGAAAAGTGTTCGATTCTCCATTGTCCAGGACAGAGGCTACTCGTAAGCTGCTCCAACTACGTCAAGACTCCCGTAGTGTGGCAGACTATGCAGTGGATTTTCGCACGTTAGCGGCTGAGAGTGCCTGGAACCCAGAAGCCCTGTTCGACACGTTCCCTCATGGATTATCGGAGGTGATTAAAGATGAGCTTGCAGCCCGGGAGCTGCCCATGGACCTCGACTCCCTCATAGCCTTGACCATCCGGATCGATGGGCGGCTACGGGAACGTAGGAGGGAGAGGGTGTCTGCTACCTGTCGCCAACGCTCGTACTCGAATTCCACCTTGCCTCCGGGGAATCCCGGAAATCCCCGAAGTCTACATTTCCGTGAGAGTCCGGTGTCACCCGAGTTCCCTCTGAGATCACCGAGGGCTGCCGACTCGCCTCCTCCGGAGCCCATGCAACTGGGCAGGGCTAGATTGTCTCCTGCTGAGCGCTTACGCAGACTGAACACTAAGAGCTGTCTGTATTGGGGAGCTACGGGACATTTCTTATCTACCTGCCCATTAAAAGTTCAGGCTCATCAGTAGGTATGAGTAAACTGGTGAGCCGTAAGGGGAGTTTCCAATCTCTCTCTACTCGTAAACCCCTCTATCCTACCCTGTTGTGGGGAGACCAGTCCAAATCCATCCGGGTGCTCATTGTCTCTGGGGCCGAGAAGAGCTTATTGGACACTACCCTGGTGCTGGAGCTGGGTATCTCCACTCAACCCCTTTCCATCCCGATGGACGTCAGAGCGCTGGATGGGCGCTCTATGGGCAGAGTCACTCACAATGCGGTTCCTATCAACCTGCGAGTGTCAGGCAACCACAGTGAGGCTATGCAGTTTCTGCTTCTGGAGTCTCCTCATGTACCCATGGTTTTGGGGTTTGCATGGCTCCAGAGGCACAACCCCCTAATCGACTGGGCTACGTGTTCTATCATGGGTTGGAGTCCGTTTTGCCATGCACATTGTCTGAAGTCGTCACAGTCTGCCCCGGGACGTCTCCCTGTGGGCTTGGGTAAAGCCTCGGATCTCTCTGCTGTTCCCGCAGAGTACCAGGGCTTACGGGAGGTTTTCAACTCTTCCCGCGCCACATCTCTTCCGCCGCATCGGCCCTACGACTGTGCAATCAACCTTCTCCCAGGCATCTCACCGCCTTGTGGGCAACTATATTCCCTGTTGGGTCCGGAGACCAAAGCTATGGAAGGGTACATTGAGGACTCTCTCGCTGCAGGGATTATGCATCCATCTGCCTCCCCCGCCTGCACAGGGTTCTTCTTTGTGGAGAAGAAGTACAAGACCCTGCGTCCGTGTATCAACTACCGGGTTCACAATGACATTACGGTTAAAAACCGTTACCTGCTACCACTCATCTCCTCGGCTTTCGAGCCTCTGCAGGGGGCGGTCATCTTCACCAAGTTGGACCTTCGGAACGTCTACCATCTGGTTCGGATACGGGAAGGAGACGAGTGGAAGACAGCCTTCAACACGGCTAGCGGGCACTACGAGTACCTGGTGATGCCGTTCGGACTGACCAACGCTCCCGCAGTGTTCCAGGCCCTGGTCAATGATGTGCTCCGTGACATGTTCAACTGATTTGTGTTTGTCTACCTTGACGACATCGTCATTTACCGCCCGGGGTCCAAGAATGAGAAGCCTGACGCACTCTCACATCTGTACAGCCCCGATACTACACCATCGGACCCCGAGACCATCCTCCCTACTTCCTGTCTAGCGGCTGCTATCATCTAGGGAATAGAGAGTCTGGTCCGCAAGGCTAACCAGATGTTTGTCCCGGACTCTGCCCGTGCTCCGGTCCTGGAATGGGCACATTCCTCAAGACTCACCTGTCATCCTGGCTCCCGTCGGACCTTGGCTTTTGTCCGACAATGTTTTTGGTGGTTCACCATGGTTCCTGACGTCTCCGTGTTCGTTGCCACCTGCACTGTGTGTGCGCAGAACAAGACTCCACGGCAAGCTCCGGCTGATCTCCTTCAACCACTCCCTGTTCCTCACCGTCCCTGGTCCCATATATCGTTGGACTTCGTCTCAAGGGTCTCCCTCCATCAGAGGGCAACACCACAATCCTTACGGTGGTGGATAGGTTTTCCAAAGCTACCCATTTTATCCCCCTTCCTAAATTGCCCTCAGCTAAGGAGACGGCCCAGCTCATGGTGTGGCACGTCTTCCGGATCCATGGCCAGCCTGTCCTCTGGTTTTCATCCCCAGTCTAACGGCCAGTCGGAGCGAGCCAATCAGGACCTGGAGATGACTCTTCGTTGCTTTGTCTCCACCAATCCCACCACCTGGAGCCAGCAACTTGTGGGGGTGGAATATGCTCGCAACACCCTTCCCTGTTCTGCTACTGGTCTCTCACCTTTTGAGTGTTCCCTGGGATATCAGCCCCCGCTCTTTCCGAAGCAAGAGGAAGAGGTCAGCATACCTTCTGCCCAGATGTTCGTCCGTCGCTGTCGCCGTACCTTCTCAAGACCACCTCCAGGTATCGACGACAGGCGGACCGCCACCGGACCCCTGCTCCCCGCTACCATCTTGGGCAGAGGGTATGGCTTTCCACTCAGGATCTGCCCCTCCGGGTGCAGTCCCGCAAACTTTCCCCCTGTTTTCTCGGCCCTTTCCCTATCTCTAAAGTCCTTAGCTCCTCTGCTGTTCGCCTTCTGTTGCCCCGCACCCTCCGTATACATCCCACTTTCCATGTATCTATAATTAAACCCCTGTCTCACAGCCCTTTGTCTCCTGTTTCCAGGTTTCCTGTGCTCTAGTTTTTGCTTTTTCTAGTCTTCAGAGTTCTGACCTTTCTGCCTGTCCTGACCCTGATCCTGCCTGCCGTCCTGTACCTGCCTGGATTACGACTCTTTGCCTGCCTTGACCTACCGATTGCCTGTCCCTTGTATTGTAATAAACTCTGAGACTCGTACTATCCACCTCCTGTGTCTGCATCTGGGTCTTAGCCTGTGCAGTGATAATTTGCTTTTAGAAGCCATTATAGTTCCTAATTTGGGGGTCTGGGAACTTTTTCCTCCCCCGTGGACAGGTCTGCTGAGGTGGACAGAACAGAACAGTGCAGGGTGGACAGGAATAGGCGTCACATAGAGAAGCACAAATATAAAGATGTCAGACTGAGAAGGATGGAAGAAGGCGGGATGGGGGAGGATGGAGGGAGGATGGATGGAAGGAGGATGATGGGAGGGAGGATGGAGGATAGAAGGAGGGAGGAGGGATGGAAGGAGGGATGGAGCGATGGAGGGAGGATAAACACCCCCAAGCATAAGCATCAGTGCAGGGCTGGCTGCAGAGCCTTTATTCTCCTTTCACCCAGGCTATTTTAACCTCCCCAGAGGCAGCAGTTCACACTCCAGTCCCACTTGAGCTCTGTCAGGCTTGAAGTCCAGGACAACACACACACACACACACACACAAATATGTATGCAAACAAACACGACTGCATTAAGACCTTCACAGGTTGAGGCTATTTGAGGAATCTAGGAAAAAGTGACTCTAGTCCAGCAATTCTCAACTGGTGGGTTGGGTCGTGGGAGGTTTTGAATAGGTCGCGAGTGTCAGAGTAAAATAATATTAATGTAAAAATGTTTTTTTATGAAAAATACTCCAGTCTGAACTTAATCGACTAAAACCATGTAGAAAGTGTGTTAGAAATCATAATGAACCTATATTTTAAAATAATTTAACCTTTACTATTTTTTTTCAATCACAGTATTTTCAATATAGAGTTATTAGCAGAGTTATTTAGCGGATTAGGTTGATTTTGTGGTCTCAAATCAGTGTGCTTAACAATCTTAATCAAGGATATGGGCTGTAGTTCCCTCAAGAATTGGTACATTTACTATCAATATAGCATTAAAAATAGTTTTACAGCTTGCAGTTTGGCAACAACAAAAAATCGCAATGTGAATATTGGATCGCGACTCAATTTGGGTCCCGAGGCAAAACCAGTTGAGAACCACAGCTCTAGTCGATGGACTAATGCATGAAACAGAATTGATCAGCAATTCTGAATGTAAAACCTACAAAAAAGCGACAGTGAGGTGTACGTCTTGGTGTATAAGTCTTCCATTGTTTGCATGAAGACATCCATTTGACCTAATTAAAAGTTAAGCCCTTCCTGCTGGATGATGTGCAGCAAACAGTCTGGAGAATAAGGAGTGGAAATGCTGTGGTCTGGCAGAGGCTTTAATCCCGCTCCGCTTCTATGGACTCATAACACACACACACACGCACACACGCACGCACACACAAACACACACATATGTGTACACACGCATGCACGCACACTCACACACATCCCTACCAACAAGGGCTATGGAATAACAAATGTAGAGCACAGTTAGGCATGAATCTAGACGGTATGGTTTTACAGGCTCCATCGGCTCCGTCTTTCTTTGCTTTAGTGGCTTTATCCCTGGTAAACAGATATGTCACACAGAGAAGACATGCCCTGCAGAGGTTGACATGCTACAAAAACAGCCCATCGGTTGGGGTGGGGGGGGGGGTTTAACGATAGAGAAGGATGGGGTGTAATTGTGTGTGTATGAGACCAATATTAGCACTGGCACCGTTATAACCTACGTCATGTTCTAAGGTTCAAATTTCGCCAGGATTTGTGACTAGTCCAGTATGCCCTATTATACTTGCATGACTGCCCTTATCTTTACATTAGATACCCTGTCACTGCCTATACCCTTATCTTTACATTAGATACCCTGTCACTGCATATACCCTTATCTTTACATTAGATACCCTGTCACTGCCTATACCCTTATCTTTACATTAGATACCCTGTCACTGCCTATACATTTATCTTTACATTAGATACCCTGTTACTGCATATACCCATATCTTTACATTATATACCCTGTCACTGCCTATACCCTTATCTTTACATTAGATACCCTGTCACTGCCTATACCCTTATCTTTACATTAGATACCCTGTCACTGCCTATACCCTTATCTTTACATTAGATACCCTGTCACTGCCTATACATTTATCTTTACATTAGATACCCTGTCACTGCATATACCCTTATCTTTACATTAGATACCCTGTCACTGCCTATACCCTTATCTTTACATTAGATACCCTGTCACTGCATATACCCTTATCTTTACATTAGATACCCTGTCACTGCCTATACCCTTATCTTTACATTAGATACCCGGTCACTGCCTATACCCTTATCTTTACATTAGATACCCTGTCACTGCCTATACCCTTATCTTTACATTAGATACCCGGTCACTGCCTATACCCTTATCTTTACATTAGATACCCGGTCACTGCCTATACGTTCCTCCGTTTCCAAAGAGCAGGAACGGGGAACATACAGTACAGAACTACTGTACGTAAATAGCAACAACATCGAAACAGTTCTTATCTGCAGAGACACGTAAAATTAGTCAAACCGCTTCCAGAATGTTAAATCAACAGCCTGTGAGAGAATACCACCCTCCTCTCCTCTCGAACAGCACAGAACCAACGTGCATGGCAGCAGCAGGACTCCTGTGAGTATTTGAACACACTCCACTTGCAGACGATGGGCCAGGTGTAGCTAGCTAGCTGTTACATGCAGAAAGCAGGCAGAAGCTGGAGTCATCCCAGTAGTCACACAGGAGCTCGGCTATTTTAGGAGATCCTTCATCTGAAGCAGCCCGAGGCCTCTTTGTTAATAGATTTGCTTATGAGTAAACATAGCCCCCTCGCATTGGCTCCCCCAGAGCACAGTGTGTGTGAGTGTGTAACAGTGTGTGTTAGTGGACCAAGTTTTTAGTTTTCGTTAGTTTCTCTGCATGGGGAGTGTATTTGTGTGAGAGGCTGGGTATGTGTATATGGTGTGTAAGTGGGCCAACAGTGTGTTTAGCAGATACATGTGTATGTGTGTGAGGTTATTGTATGGTGAACATCAGGCAGGGGGCCGAGTATGTGTACGTGTACAGTATGTGTGTGTGTGTGGTTGTGTAATTCTATGTGTGTGTAGCTCCATGGCGGTGGTGGAGCCCTGTGTTGGCCAGCCTTCAGTGGTGGTGGTGGAGCCCTGTGTTGGCCAGCCTTCAGTGGCAGTGGTGGATCCCTGTGTTGGTCAGCCTTCAGTGGTGGCAGTGGAGCCCTGTGTTGGCCAGCTTTCAGTGGCGGTGGCAGGGCCCAGGCTGTGGCCATGCTGACATACAGTTGAAGTCGGAAGTTTACATACACCTTAGCCAAATACATTTAAACTCAGTTTTTCACAATTCCTGACATTTAATCCAAGTAAAAATTCCCTGTTTTAGGTCAATTAGGATCATCACTTTATTTTAAGAATGTGAAATGTCAGAATAATAGTAGAGAGAATGATTTATTTCAGCTTTTATTTCTTTCATCACATTCCCAGTGGGTCAGAAGTTTACATACACTCAATTAGTATTTGGTAGCATTGCCTTTAAATTGTTTAACTTGGGTCAAATGTTTCGGGTAGCCTTCCACAAGCTTCCCACAATAAGTTGGATGAATTTTGGCCCATTCCTCCTGACAGAGCTGGTGTAATTGAGTCAGGTTTGTAGGCGTCCTTGCTCACACACGCTTTTTCAGTTCTGCCCACAAATGTTCTATAGGATTGAGGTCCAATACCTTGACTTTGTTGTCCTTAAGCCATTTTGCCACAACTTTTGAAGTATGCTTGGGGTCATTGTCCATTTGGAAGACCCATTTGCGACCAAGCTTTAACTTCCTGACTGATGTCTTGAGATGTTGCTTCAATATATCCACATAATTTTCCCTTCCTCATGATGCCATCTATTTTGTGAAGTGCACCAGTCCCTCCTGCAGCCAATCACCCCCACAGCATGATGCTGCCACCCCTGTGCTTCACGGTTGGGATGGTGTTCTTCGGCTTGCAAGCCACCCCCTTTTTCCTCCAAACATAACGATGGTCATTATGGCCAAACAGTTCTATTTTTGTTTCATCAGACCAGAGGACATTTCTCCAAAAAGTAAGATCTTTGTCCCCATGTGCAGTTGCAAACCGTAGTCTGGCTTTTTTATGGCGGTTTTGGAGCAGTGGCTTCTTCCTTGCTGACAGGCCTTTCAGGTTATGTCGATATAGGACTTGTTTTACTGTGGATATAGATACTTTTGTACCTGTTTCCTCCAGCATCTTCACAAGGTCCTTTGCTGTTGTTCTGGGATTGATTTGCACTTTTCGCACCAAAGTATGTTCATCTCTAGGAGACAGAACGCGTCTCCTTCCTGAGCGGTATGAAGGCTGCGTGGTCCCATGGTGTTTACGCTTGCATACTATTGTTTGTACAGATGAACGTAGTACCTTCAGGCGTTTGGAAATTGCTCCCAAGGATGAGCCAGACTTGTGGAGGTCTACAATTTTTTTTCTGAGGTCTTGGCTGATTTCTTTTGATTTTCCCATGATGTCAAGCAAAGAGGCACTTTGAAGGTAGGCCTTGAAATACATCCACAGGTACACTATAAGTGAAATAATCTGTCCGTAAACAATTGTTGGAAAAATTACTTGTGTCATGCACAAAGTTGATGTCCTAAACGACTTGCCAAAACTATAGTTTGTTAACAAGAAAGTTGTGGAGTGGTTGAAAAACGAGTTTTAATGACTCCAACCTAAGTGTATGTAAACTTCCGACTTCAACTGTACCTGATGTAGAGGGACAGCCATGGGCTGCCAGACTCAATACTGCCTCAGCGGATAAAAGGGCTCTGAGGGGTACTGCTCAGCCACAAGCTACCATGTACTGACCCCGCTTCCTTCAATCTTAGTTTGGTCTTCGTTATAGGGCAACATACAGTATGTCTGCCTCCTAATTGAAATCTTAATGGTTTTTAAATAGACAAAGATCCATTCCAGGTTTGTTGTGTGGTCCGAGCCAAACAGTCCATTGTACTGACTCCCTGCATGCTTCCCCTTCCCTCCCTTTGTGGTACCAGTCTAGCCCAGCCACTATCACTTAGTATTTTTTCTCCCCAATAGGTAGTTACAGTCTTGTCCCATTGCTGCAACTCCCGTACGGACTCGGGAGAGGCGAAGGTCGAGAGCCATGCGTCCTCCGAAACACGACCCTGCCAAGCCGCACTGCTTTTTGACACGCTGCTCGCTTAACCCGGAAGCCAGCCGCACCGATGTGTCGGAGGAAACACTGTACAGCTGGCGACCGAAGTCAGCGTGCATGCGCCCGGCCCGCCACAAGGAGTCGCTAGAGCACGATGGGAGGAGGACATCCCGGCCGGCCAAACCCTCCCCTAACCCTGACGACGCTGGGCCAATTGTGCGATCTCACAAAAAGACGGGGCTCCACATAAGACATGGAGCTAGTGTCTTATTTCCAAGTTGCTGCTTTTCTTAGAACAGATCATCAGGAATGGTCAGGAGCAATGAGAATTTGCATCTTCCTAGAAAGGAGTGGCTTTTGACTCACTGTGCTTCCGCTGAGAGAAGCTGTGTGTATGTGTGTGTGAGGAAGTGTGATATCAGTGGTGTGCTTTGCACAGTATAATAGTGTGTGTGTGAATCCGGTGTATACAGTAGCACTGGGTGAGGGAACAGTGCTGAAGGTCATCTCAGTGCTGAGGAGAAGCACAGATCTGTGGTAATTAGCACTCTGACTGAGAGTCCAGCATCTGTTTCAGCCTGCCTCAGGACACACACACACACGCACATACATACACACACACATACACACATACACGCTGAGTCCACCCACGTGTCTCTGAGATTTGCCTCCGCTCTGAAGGATACTAATCTAGACTTCTGCTGGCTACGGAAACATCTCAGGTACCATCACTAAATGTCAATAAGCGTAGGGACAAGAAAATGCCATTCCCACAACTTATTTCTCGGCATATCCACTCTCAGATCTATATGAAACATCAGAAGTGATATCCCATATTGTTGATCATCCATGGCCCAGAGATGCCTATGATAAGGATCAATAGATGACATCTGCTCTGGTGAAGAGCAGAACATTTTTTAAGCTTCACTAATGTCAAAGAGTAGATCCACTGCCTATAACCTCAATGAGTCAGACAGTTCTATACAGGGATCACTGGAGAGTCAAAAACCTAGTATTTTCTAGACAGCCCTACTCTGTCTCTCTGTCTCTCTCTCTCTCTGTCTCTTTCTGTCTCGCTCTTTGACTCTGTCTCTCTTTCTGTCTCTCTCTCTGACTCTCTATCTCCCTGTCTCTCTGTCTCTCTCTCTCTCTCTGTCTCTCTCCATCTCTCTCTCTGTCTTTCGCTCTCTCTGTGTGTGTGTGTGTGTGTGTGTGTGTGTGTATGTGTGTGTGTGTTGGCACAGCAAGCCTGTCTCCTGACCTTAGATCATATGACAGAGGAGGGATCCAAAGCACACATCTGGATTAATTCAGCTGCGAACATAAACAACAACAGTTACAAGGTTAACATTACTAAGGGAACCGAATTAGGCCATTAAAAGTCTGTCCACGGCCAGTAAGCTACTAATGTGCTTCGGAACATACAGTAATGTTCTATACAGTATAGACCATATCCATGTCAACTCATATTTACATCAACAAGACAGCACATTATATCACAGACATTTTAACTGATTCAGGTCACAATGGAAAAGGACATTACATCACATCAGTTACAAACAGGCATTGTGTACATGGGGGCAAATGTCTACATTGATACAAATTCAATTCAGAGTCCACTGAAGGAAATAAAAATAAATAATATCATAAAATAGAATCATGATGATAAAATATGCTCAGTAAAGTGGGCCACTTAGCCTGCTTCATTGTTTGCCTGTTGTGCTGCTCCGAGGTTGAAGGAATTGCGGCGCACCGTAGACATCTATTCTAGTCAGGTTAGCGTATCCGCTAGCCGCCCATAACTCTGCAGTGGTACACTGAGCACAATGAGAGAGGCAGTGGAATGTTCTAGATAGCAGTTTGCTCTCTGTAGGTGATGGGAAGTAAATTGATAAATTATTGGTGCACACAGTAGAGTCATAGGCTGTGGTTTTAATCTGATGCCATCATGTTTGGCTCTGTGGAATGGATCTGATTCAAACTAGCCGATCTGCAGTGAAAGGAAACCAAGCTCACTGCCTCTTCCTAGCCTGGTTCCAGATCTGTCTGGATGAGCTTTAGCTATGTCTAACTTATACTCTGGTCTAGGTCATGACAACAATAATGTGTGTAAATAATCACCCTATATATTCTTCTAGAGGTGTCTCCTTTTCGGGTTCATGAAATGCTCAACCTACATAGATGCACCAATGTGTGTCTATCCCACATCTAATAGACAGACAGTGTGAGCCTGGTGCAATTAGACAGGCACCTTACAGTAGTATATTTAAGTGTCCGCTTCACCACTGACTGATAAGCTGTACATCACTGTGTGTTTGAGGAAACCCCTTAGAGACAGGCCTGGAGGGTGTCACAGACAGACACTCATTCTGCTTATTAATGGAGAGAGAGACTGTACTTTAACTTTACCCAGTCTGGCTACAGCTCAGATGACTTCATCATTACTGCTGGCAGAAACTACTGTATAGCTGAGAGATCTCAGTCAAAGAGAGTATAGGAGAGGAAAACATTTTGGTCATTTAGCTAATCCTGAAAACTAAGCCAAAAAGTGTTGTAAAGTGATTAATGATAAGCCTCCCAACCGGTTCATGTTATTTCCTAATTAATCCATCTTTTATGTCTCTGCATCCGGACTCTGTAGGCTCTTTAACTTGAAGAAAATATGATGAACTAGAATGCTAACTCTCAGAACATTCAGAGGTTAATTAGAAGCATCAGGAAGAGTCTTAGTTGGATATTAATGTAGTCTTTTGTGTGATGATGATAATTTAAAGAGGCAATGAGACAATTACTTGTCATTATGGGATGACTCTTATCTGACACGTTTTCTATGTGATTTTTTTTTTACAGCTTTCCCTTGAACTAACAATGATTATTACTGTATAACCTCTGACAAGATGACTGCTGAAACTCTTGAAAATGCCAGGTTTACCCAAATAGCAAAATATATGTCTGATTATGGCTGGTTTATATGCCTTTTAGTCAGATTTATGTTTTGCTCTACAGCTCTGAGGCCAACTATTTAGCTATTTAACCTCCTTCTGAAAATGACAGTGTTATTACGTTGTTTCAGACTCCCATCTACTGTATATAGCATCCGATGTAAACCAAAGCCAATGGAGTGGAGAGTACAAGACAGTGTCTGATCTGGACCGGGGGTGAGTTATGATGGGAGATACAGTTCAGGGTGTCACATGTGTTCAGATCCAGGGTTAGAGGGAGTGGAAGGAACAGGCAGGTGAAATTCTCTCTCCCAGGGGCTGCTGGGTAATGCGAGCTGACAGGATGGGCATCTAAAACAGCCAGGACAGGTTGTCCGTCTGCTGCAGCGGGGGGCACAACCACACACGTCAAGCCCCATAATGCTCAGCAACAGTCTCTCATCCAAGGATATTCCAGGAGAGGACAGTAACTCACATCGAGGGAAATGCAACGGAAGCAGGAAAGTGTAGAATTCACTTCACTAGGAAGATAGCATTTGGTTGGCTTTAGACAGTATTTTCAGGTCAGTCTGGCTGAAATCCAGACATTACATTTACATTTTAGTCATTTAGCAGACGCTCTTATCCAGAGCGACTTACAGTTAGTGAGTGCATACATTTTCTCATACTGCCCCCCCGTGGGAAACAAACCCACAACCCTGGAGTTGCAAGCGCCAAGCTCTACCAACTGAGCTACATGGGGCCACATGATGAGGATTTAGAGAAAAGCTGTGACATAATGAGGATTTAGAGAAAAGCTGTGATCTGGAATCTGTCACTGCTGAGGGAGGAGGTGAGACATTACTGAGTAGCGAGACATGATATCATAACATATCAGTCACCTGATCACTCTAAAATGAAAATATCAAATTGAGATGTCCTGTACAGAGCCTCTTAACACACATAGTTGATCTACTGTACAACAGCACAAGCATCTCTTTAAGTGGGTAAGAGGTGTCTTCTGAGTGGGGCCGCAGAAGCAGGTTAAGAGAATTTGAGTTTGAGTGCCAGAGCCGTTTGACATGAGCTGAATGGAGCGTCAGATGCTGGCAAGGGGAGCAGAGAGAGAGGTGAGGGGGTTGGGGGAGGGAGAAGAGAGGAACGGCGAGGGGAACGGCAGTAATCAGGTGCCCCATGGGAGGACAGGCTGTGACCGATCTGTCTCCGCCCTCACCGTCGCACGGCAACATTGGACACAGCTCTGATACTTACATGGGCACAGCGCTCCAATGCGTCCCAATGTTGTTCCAAATTGTCTGGATGTCCTTTGGGTGGTGGACCATTCTTGATACACACGAGAAACGGTTGAGTGTGAAAAACCAGGCAGCGTTGCAGTTCTTGACACACTCAAACCGATGCACCGGGCACCTACTACCATACCCCGTTCAAAGGCACTTAAATATTTTGTCTTGCCCATTCACCCTCTGAATGGCACACACACGATCCATGTCTCAATTGCCTCAAGGCTTAAAAATCCTTCTTTAACCTGTCTCATCCCCTTCATCTACACTGATTGAAGTGGATTTAACATGTGACATCAATAAGGGATCATAGCTTTCACCTGGATTCACATGGTCAGTCTATGTCATGGAAAGCGCAGGTGTTCCTAATGTGTTCCTAACGCACACCCTTTTTATTTATTACAGTCAGTGTAGATATTTGCAGAAATACATACGTTTCTTTCTTCAGTTCTTTAGAGGACCACAACATTTCTTCCCCTTGATAGTTACAGTCCTCTAGCCATTTAAAAACCTACACCATGACAGAAAAATAATTTCAGGAAAAGAAAAAGAAATAAAAAAAGACATACAATTTCAAAGAGAGAAAGCCTCTGATGTCACATTTTAAAATAGTCATACTTTATTTCATAAACAATTATCTAAATTCATCCTGGGTGGACGCATACAGAGTTAATATGTTAAGATATAAAATGCTCTTAAATAATATAACAATATGGGCATTCCTTTCTAAACCTTGAGTAAAGGTTGATGAAATACTTCTGAGCAAAGATGCATACGAACTATGCAGCTAACAGACAATACAATGAAAAAGCATTGCCAAAAGCTCTGAAGTCCATAGCTGTTTTCAGACAGTGTTTAATTATTGCCAGCATCTGGTAGCTTATGGTAATGGAAATGTGAGTACAGTTAGAACTTTAACAGTGGCTTTAGGTTTATATACCATCTTACAGTGGAGGCAGATATGCAATTCACTTATATTTATGATTAAATGTTTTTTGGACAAAGTATGAAAGGAAGGAGTTAACAATTCAATTTTAATAAATTATGTAAATAAGTACAACATTTGGTCCATTATGGAAATAGTGATAAAAAGAGTCATATTTTTTCCCCATTTAAAATAGGGTGTAATAAATCCTTATATACTGGAAGACCGTCAGCCATTTGGGTAGACTATAGAGTATTTAAACAAAACCAAACATTGAAAATATGCTACAAAAAAATGTAATACAATGTAATACACTATTGTGCAAAGAATTGTTGCTTATCTAGTTATTTCAGTTTTTCTGTTAATTGAAAAATCTCTCCACCAAATAAATTCACTATAACGACAGAGAATCACACAATATTCCATTTGTATATAATGCTTTGTCGACCATATTTCATTTTGAAATGCTTTTGTTAAGAATACACAAAATACACACACACACACATCACAAAAGCCATTCACATAGTAATGTAATGTTGTATATAAACACACAGGCCATGTAGTGTAATGCGGCAGGCAAAAATGCAACATTGGCTGACCTGGTTTCCCTGTCCCTGTACAGAATGTTCACCTTGTCTCTGTACAGGATGTGTCATCATGTGTCATCTCCCCTTCCCACCAGTGAAGAAGAAGCTACTATCAGTGAGACTCTAAGGGCAGATGGGTTAAGAAGAAGACCTGTTTGTCCCGTTGACGACCACAACTGTGCTGTGGTGTGTTTCTCTGTGCTGTGTCTGAGACAAACTGTGCAAACTAATGTAAAATATACTGTGTCCGTAAAATGTTTATAGGTTCAGAACTTTTGTAAAACATCACAGCACAGTTGAAAAATATATTAAATCAAAACTGGATGGTCTTCAGAGATAGATGGGAGAGGTTGAAGGGAGCTGAATGCTGGGACTAAAAACAAAGAAAAGATAACTAATGTAAAATACACTGTGTCCTTAAAATGTATACTACCAGTCAAAAGTTTGGACACACCTATTCATTCAAGGGTTTTTCTTTATTTTTTACTATTTTTTACATTGTAGAATAATAGTGATGACATCAAAACTATGAAATAACACATATGGAATCATGTAGTAACCACAAAAATTGTTAAACAAATCTAAATATATTTTATATTTGAAATTCTTCAAATAGCCACCCTTTGCCTTGATGACAGCTTTGCACACTCTTGGCATTCTCTCAACCAGCTTCATGAGGTAGTCACCTGGAATGTATTTTAATTAACAGGTGTGCCTTCTTAAAAGTTAATTTGTGGAATTTCTTTCCTTCTTAATGCGTTTGAGCCAATCAGTTGTGTTGTGACAAGGTAGGGGGGTATACAGAAGATAGCCCTATTTGGTAAAAGACCAAGTCCATATTAACAGCTCAAATAAGCAAAGAGAAACGACAGTCCATCATTACTTTAAGACATGAAGGACAGTCAATACGGAAAATGTCAAGAACTTTGAAAGTTTCTTCAAGTGCAGTCGCAAAACCATCAAGCTCTATCTTGAAACTGGCTCTCATGAGGACCGCCAAAGGAATGAAAGACCCAGAGTTACCTCTGCTGCAGAGGATAAGTTCATTAGAGTTACCAGCCTAAGAAATTGCAGGCCAAATAAATGCTTCACAGAGTCCAAGTCACAGACACATCTCAACATCAACTGTTCAGAGGGGACTGTGTGAATCAGGCCTTCATGGTTTAATTGCTGCAAAGAAACCACTACTAAAGGACACCAATAAGAAGAAGAGACCTGCTTGGGCCAAGAAACACGAGCAATGGACATTAGACCGGTGGAAATGTGTCCTTTGGTCTGGAGTCCAAATGTGAGATTTTTGGTTCCAGCCGCCGTGTCTTTGTGAGACGTGGTGTGGGTGAACGGATGATCTCCGCATGTGTATTTCCCCCCGCAAAGCATGGAGGAGGAGGTGTTATGGTGTGGGGGTGCTTTGCTGGTGACACTGTCTGTGATTTATTTAGAATTCAATGCACACTTAACCAGCATGGCTACCACAGCATTCTGCAGCGATACGCCATCCCGTCTGGTTTGGGCTTAGTGGGACTATCATTTGTTTTTCAACAGGACAATGACCCAACATACCTCCAGGCTGTGTAAGGGCTATTTTACCAAGAAGGAGAGTGATGGAAGTAATCGAAGTAAGCATTTCACTGTAATGTCTGCACCTGTTGTATTCGGCGCATGTGACCAATAAAATTTGATTTGATTTGATTTGATGGAGTGCTGCATCAGATGACCTGGCCTCCACAATCCCCCGACCTCAACCCAATTGAGATGGTTTGGATGAGTCGGACGGCAGAGTGAAGGAAAAGCAGCCAACAAGTGCTCAGCATATGTGGGAACTCCTTCAAGACTGTTGGAAAAGCATTCCAGGTGAAGCTGGTTGAGAGAATGCCAAGAGTGTGCAAAGCTGTCATCAAGGCAAAGGGTGGCTATTTGAAGAATCTCTAATATAAAATATATTTTGATTTGTTTAACAGTTTTTTGGTTACTACATGATTCCGTATGTGTTATTTCATAGTTTTGATGTCTTCACTATTATTCTACAATGTAGAAAATAGTCAAAATAAAGAAAAACCCTTGAATGAGTAGGTGTGTCCAAACTTTTCACTGGTACTGTATATAGTATGTATAAGCTGGAAGTAGAAGCCTAAGTGTTGTTGTCCATTAGTTTACTCAAATTAGAGTAGGGGTGGTAGGGTTAGGGGAAAATAATAGAGGAAAATATATAAATATAAATATATATATAATGATTTCCAATCCCCCATATATTTTTTGGGGTATAAATATATATATATATATATATATATATATATATATATATATATATATATATATATATATATATATATATATACATACATATATATTTACCCAAAAAATATATGGGGGATTGGAAATGATGCAGACAATTACATTGATAGAAGCCACAATCTATCTGCAATATTAAAGCTGATCTACCCTGTAAAAAAGAAAAAACACTACTGTGCCCTACTACGGTAGTGGTGATGCTACTGTACTTCTCCAGGACAGGACAGGCTGTGAGTACAAACATTGGCCAGGCAGTGACAGACACAAGTAGATATGGTGGTCGCTGTGACTCATCATGGGCTTTTGACCTACAGATAACTGTAAACAGTACTGTAATGTCTCTTTACATACATTGAGGAGACGATGGGGACTGGTGCTGAAACCCTTCCTTTCCCCCAAGTCCAGACCAGACCAGACCAGCACAGCCCAGACTCAACAACTGTCCTTCTCATGAAACAGAAAAGCTGTGACACAAAGTGCTCTTTTTTGCTCCAAAGTTGTTGTTTGCGCTAGCTAGCTCATATTCCAGAAATGTGTCTGATATCCGGAGGATGGCTCAAATACAGAGAGTTCTGCTGTTATGAGGTTACCAAGGAGTAGACCATACTGGAAGACAAGAGAGGGAAAAAACACAAGAATACAAATCAATGACTGAGACTACATGATTGGACCAAACAGTAACACCAACAACAATTACTAACACCATTGCCAAAATCTATTAGATTATAAACTGGTCCACTGGAATTAATACACATTCAAGAAAGGAGCGTTCAAGAGCTGTGTTAAAGTGAAACATCTGATAAATCCATGCTTGGTTTAGTAGTGGTTGATGTGTTCAGGCTGGGTGCCTGGGTGCCTGCCAGATTCACTTAGACTTTGTTTGTGCTTGTTTATTTGAAGTTGCAATTAAAAGAGCCCTTTAATGTTGTGCATATGGGCTTTTCGACTAGAAGGGATAAACATTTTGCCTATTCAAAACACAAGCAACTAAATAAGCAAGAAATTGATGTCAGGCTGCAGTAAAGTTATGCTTGAGTAATGTTGTCGATAAATCAAACTTAAAAATGTAATATTTATTTGAAGAACTGGGCTCGAAATAAGAGGTAGGCCTATGTCATAGCACACACAACACTGCTCATGAAATATACAATGTTATGGTTTATTCAAATGAGGACAGCCCTTGAGTTTTGTTCTTTACAACCATGAATCATGTTAGCATAACAACATTTTGTGAACTGGTCAGACAAGTGTAGGTCTCCCAGATGCCAACACTTAACATTTGTTCTTAGCATCAGGTAAACAAATAAACATCTTCTAAAATAATTTAGCCTCCTAGCTAACTCTACCACAATAGCACATTTAGTGCTTAAGCTAATCATGATCACCTAGCTACTCCCAATTGGAGACATTTGCAAGAATCCTGCTATCCTCTGGCCTGTGAGGGACTAATCCCTGCTGCGGTGAAGCCTGAGCTCTCCTGTTGGTCTGGGTTATCAATATCCATGTTTCCTAATGTAATGGAGGCACAATAAGTATGATGGCCTGGAGGTGTCTTACACCCAGTGTTAGGAGAACCAGAGGCAGCTTAGGCAGATGATGATCTCTCCATTAGCCCCAGGTTTAAAAAACCCTCAGATCTGTAGCTAGATTCCTTAGTAGCCTTAGGCCAGCCTTAGCCCAAAGCTACTGCTCCTCACCACGGCATCTACTCATTGTAGCTCATCACAGGATCACTGATCCTAATCTACTGTACAAACATCTCCATTATTACTCAGCTGTTAGGTGAAAAAAGACCCCATGTCATTTGATGAAGACCAAGCCTAGTCAACACTGTACCAAACAGTGAGACAGCAAGCTGAACAACAGCTGAGGAGATTTGTGGGACAGACACTCCCTAGCTATTGGATCTCCCACTTACTGGTCCTGTTAAACACCTTCAGTGTAACAAGACCCGTACTTGAAATCTACATCATGTTTGGCAAGAGTTACTATTACTGTACTAATATACCATTACATTAGATATTACATTACAGTATGAGATGTGAATTAGATCACATTTCATCTCCAGACTGCTCTTCATGGTAGAGGGGACAGACATGCTACATATGTCCTTGCTGTCAGCTTGTCTGTCTGTCTGACTGTCATTGAGGTTGTTTTAATTCACCCAGTAGCTTGGCTTCCACAGGCGAATACAGTATATTCCTCACTGAGGGCATAAACTTTTATATTGAGCTCTGCTTCCTTATCAGAGCCACACAATAATTTCTTGTTCCATTATATTTAAACGGCTGTTGGGCTAATGAGCCGAGGCAAACCTGGCCATTGTAATTGAGAGGGTTAGGCCTCCAGAGTTAATCTTTGATTTCCCATCAATCTGTGAGTGGGAGAGCATTATTCAGCTGATGCTCGATAGCTTCAGGCAGTGAGTGTGTGTGTACAGTATGAGTGTGTGTGTGTATGAGTGCCTCTGCATCTGTTTGTAAGTGTGTATGTATGCAAGGAAAGGTTTAGAGATCATGCCAAAGACAAGTGGAGATGTGAGTGAGAGCGGGTAGGCCTTGGAGCAGTATTACAGTAGTAGACAAAGAGAGGGAAGCATTCATATACAGTAACGTTACATAACATCCATAGCAGTGGTTAAACATTAGGAAAAAACACACATCTCATCAAGGTTAAACAATGGAGGACTCCATATTATTATATTGCTATATTATATTCCATATTGGACTCCACTAGAGTGACCGCCTCCCCTGTGACAAACACCAGTAGGTCAGGGGGGCAGGAGTAATGGAGGTCAGAGGTTAGGGGCCCATTCACAAGGCAAGATTGTGCATCAATGTTACAGTATCGCTGAGGGGTGAGAAAGAGAGAGCGAAAGAGAAATACTGTGTGCAGGGGGCAGGGGGCAGGAAGGGGGTCAGTATCACAAGGTGACAAACCCACTGTAGAGAGACTCACTACTAGTAGAAGGCCAGCGGAGCACCAAATGGAAGGTCAGGTCCAGTACACGCTACAGCCGAGGGGAGGAGAGTCACATGACCACATTCAACACTTCCGACTGGTCAATTACAAATGCACTGTACCTCTGGTGAGACGTTACTACAACCAGGGGCTGTAGGGTCAATTCCATTTCAATTTAGTCAATATAAGTGATTCTTTAAAACGTTTTAGTTCAGGAATTGAAAATGTCCCAATCATAACCTGAATTGGCTAAACTGAAATGGCAATTGACCCCTGCCCTTATGCTGTATGGCTATGTAAACATCAACAAGAGTTGACACTGTGAAAAAATCTAGCAGGCCCACTGCTGGCTGCATGGCATACTAAAAGGACATCATGCCCTTGTGAATTCAGATGCTGGATTAGGCACAGCAGAAATCTACACTTGGGGTCTTTAAACTTTAAACAGCCAATGCAGCATAAACACACTGGTGAACAATACATGTCTGAAAAAGCATGTAACAGCATGTAACAGCCCTGAAAAGGAGTAACAACTATACTGTAGTTAGTCACTTTGAGGTGATGATCATTGTCTGCATCCTAACACCTTACCAAACAACACAGTGGACAGTGCATTTCTCACTCACCAGTAGAGATAGTAGAAGAAGGAGAGGACGAAGAAGGACATCTTGCACCAGGCCTCTTTTTGGCAGAACCTGAGCGTGTCCCCGTTCATGACCGAGGCTGGGTCGTAGAGGAGCTCCTTAGTGTCTGTGGGGCTGTGGAAGTACCTACCGAATAGGGACACGACACACGAGGGGTAGTTGACCCGTAGAGATGGAGGGACGGAGGGGAAGATGGAAGGAAGAATGGAGAGATGGAGGATGAGTAGGGGGGACACCCTCTTTACATGAAACATCTGACTGTTCATGATTAGTATGGTTAAGTTGTGCATGATTACAGGTTGTAATAATTGGAATGCATGGTTTATGAACATAGGTACATGTATTTACTTATGTTAATAGATACATGAACACATGGTTTATAATGATTTACCAATAGTTTGCTAATGGGTAACAAACTATTCAATAATGGTTTCTAAGTCGTTTGTACTATAGACAGACTATTAAATAAATTGTGACTGGGTTTTTGAAAATTAATGTTGAACAAGATTGCTATAAATGAGAATGTGTGTGAGAATGTGTTTTCAATCAACTTAATGTACCTTGTAAAATAAAGGTTAGTCAATAATAAATAATCCAGAATCACAACCATTCTGCCCATTCCATTAACACATCTGCAACACATCTCTCCCATCAGGACAGATACCACCAGAGACAGTGGCCTATTTCACAGTCAGACAGTAACTCAGCACACTGACTGACAGTACATGGTTGGAGGGGGGCTGTAACCTCAGCTCCACTACCTCTCACAGTACCTGAAGAAGAGAGAGGTACAGGCACAGAGAGAGGGACCCAGGTGGAGGTTGATAGAGAGAGATAGTGAGGGGGAAATGGTGGGGGCATGGTGGGGACAGGGGGGCAGCTGTCTATGTCTGTGTGTGCTACCAGGATGAGTTCAGTCTCAACACAGAGAGAGAGGGATCCCTTCTACTGTAGCAGGGCTCTTCCAGTGGACCCAGCTTCATGGCCCTCCAGGTAGCAGAGACTGGAGATGGCTGCACTGGGGGTTTGGGGAGGAGGAGAGGACCAGCTCAGTCTGACTAGTGAGGTGCTATGCTGGGCTCTAAGAGCCACAGGCTTTAGGTTCACTGGCACATTTTGGAGGCAATGGAAGCCAACCAAACTTTTGGGAGAGCGTGATGGTCCTCTTTTAATGAGGCTATTTGGAATTGACCTTAAACTGAGACATCTTTGACAGAAATATAGCCACTGCTTTTCATCTGCATGTACAGTATGTATCTGCTTTACACAGGTAGTGATGCTCCGTTCCACTGTGTTGCTGCTGCTATACCTAAATTTAAACCTCTCCCCTGTTGATGTGACTGTGTGTCACTGAGCCCCTGCTGCATGTGGGGGCTGATGGAGTGGAGGGGGGCGAGCTGAAGACATTAGGCATCAGCTGTGCTCACTGGGAAGGAAAGCAGACGGACAGATCTATAGCTGCTGTAGGTCTCCCTCCCCCATATCTCCACCTCTCTTTCGTTCACTCTTTTCTTTCTCTCTATCTCTCTCTCTCTCTCTCGCTCTCGCGCTCTCTCTCGCTCCCTCTCTCTCCATCGCTCCCTGTCTCCTCTCAGCTGTGCAGCGAGAACAGCATCTGTAGCCACTGGGCATCTGGCAGTCTGCAATTAATGAGTCAGTGAGCGTTGCTGCGTAACTTCAACCGGCTGAGCAAAACAATCACAGAGTTCTGCAAGTGATTCACATCAAATAACGAAACAAGAACAAGCCAAAAGAAAAGAGAATACAACGTATTAATGGGAGGGAGCCGTGACAGGTGACCCATTTTCAGGGTGTGATTTCAGAGAATCATAACCAAAGTCACGTACAGCCTGTCTGTCAAATTACAATTTTAACTTATTGAAGTGTTCAATTCATTAAAGAAATACAATATTTTTCTTTATTGCAGGAACTTTTGAAAAGCTCTTTTGAGATTTTTTACAAAGGATTTCAAACCAAAATGCAAGGTGTAAGACCTTTTGTCTCTTTGTTGAGCAGAGACAAAACAATCTGTTCATATTTACAATCACTGCAGACTCCACTAAACTATACTTTGTCAGTCAAATTTCTGTCAATGTTTTATGTTGGCCTTTGTCTGTGAATACTTCCATATCAGTGCTTATGTTCTGGGTACCACACTGAATTCATGATATCTTACAAATGAGAGAAAGACAAAGTAGACTGGTCCAGCTTCGATAGTTACCTCCATGTGTTGTAGAAGAGGAGGGGGATGTTGAGGCCTACTGTCAGCCACTCCTGGGCACACAGGAACATGATACAGAACAGCCCATGGATAGAGTACTCTGGAAGCACCAACTGGCAGGGAGAGAATGAGGGAGGGAGAGAGGGAGAAAGGGAAGGAGAAGAGGGGGATCGAAAGAGAAATGCTCTTGAGAAAGGTCATTTTACATCTTCTCATTCACAGATTATTCATCACCATTTGACATTAAATATACATAATAACCCATTATAGACAAGGGGTCATCTTTATCGTAACCTTGCGTGCCAGCCAGGCTTCTACGGCTGTTGAAAGACACTATCTCTACGGCAATCATAGATAGCTTGAGACAATTACACGCAAGGCTTCACAATGTAATGGAGCAACTGGCTAGCCTGGATAATGACTTATGTCAATACATTGGCAATTATCATAAACTAACTGTTCTTGTGCCATGTCATGTGTCTAAAAGCATTGCTATACCTAGGTTTTTTCAAATGTAATCCTTATTGCTAGATATTACACAGCAACCTTATCATTAGGGTTTTGAAACCTTCAACATAAGCTACATATTTTACTTGTCAGTAAGACAAAATGTTTTATTTTAGATAGCGGAGAAGATTATTGAGTGTGGTGAAACACATGGTGGCAAACCTCCATCAGTCACTTTAATGAATCCAGCAGCAGCATATACTAGTCATCAGAGCAGAGCTCCAAACATGGTTAGAGTCTGGCAAAGAGTGAGCACCGATATTACAGAGTAGTCATTAGCGCTAGCTGCACCACATTCAGGGTATCTCTCCCAAAAGAGCCAGCGCCAAGCCAAGCCTCATCTTTCATGTGGTGAAATTAACGCAGTGTGAAATTAAGATTCTGGAAGCAGCTCGGAGCCTACCCAAAGAAAGTTGCAAGTCAAAAATGAAAGCTGTGGTTTAAATTGCGCCTGCTCTGAAGAGATTTAAAGAACTTTGTGGATATGATTATGACATGAATCATATGTGCTAGTCATAAAAGTATCCCATTGAATATATTGGCCCATAATGGTGGAAGACGTACAATATCCATATGTTAATACAACAAGATTAGTAGTTGTATTCATGTGTGTATTCAACCCAGTGCTGATAAATACAATGTCTTGAGTCCTGAATGCTCACGGTGTAAGTCCTTTTTCCAGCTGTGTGTCTGTGTGAACCCACAGAAAGGGTTTTTAGGTTATAATGTTTGACTCATACAGAAGGTTTTATCCTAGGCTGAGGGGGTGGGACAAAAGTTACCACAAAAAGCAGCTCAACAATACCAGGATTTGTGCTACTTAGCAGCACAGATGTACCCTGAAAAAAAGCTTTCAGAGAAGCAGAAGGAGAGAAGCACAGGCTGAGTTAAACTATGTATGCTTAATGCTATTCCCGAAGCCCTTCACAAGTTCATGTATATTTAACACACTACAGGCACAACTGGAGCCCTGTCTGAAACACCTGGACTTGTACACGATGTGCGTTGGCTCTATTATACATTCTTCATAGCACTACATACTTCCAAATAACATAAAAACACATTGGAGCACAGTGGATGAGCTCTTGAATAGCAGGTGATGGAGAAACTGCTGCTCAAACAGAACTATATATACACAAACACATGACACGCCGCCACGCTAATTAAAACACAAATAGTCACGCATTACCCCCCCCTAATTCTCAGTCCCAATCCTACCCTCGCTGTCGCTGGCTAAACTCCTGCTGAATGCGGACAAACATTATGTACCACTCACATGCTAATGTAGGAGGCATAACACATTTTAACCTACAACCTAAAATACATTATGAGCACATAAAACATGAGTAGTAGTCATCACACCAACCATGACTAAAACAGTGAGACGATATAAGACAAAGGGTTTGGTTTCGAGGCAGAGGCACACAGAGCAACAAAGCTACATGATATTGTAGGCCTATCAACGAAGGGAGAGTAACAACACTGATTAACTGTATTTGTATTTGTATTTATTGGAAATCCCATTTGCTATTGCCAAGACAGCAGCTACTCTTCTTGGTGTCCAAACACATTAAGGCAGTTGCATTACTTATAAAACAAAACATAAAACAGTACATCCTATAACATTATTACACCACTATATATCTACAATACAAAATGTATAATCCCACCATACAACAATATTACAATGTAGGTGTGTGTAGAGTGTGTGTGCTAGCGCTTGTGTGTGCGTATGCGTGTCTGTACCTTTGTGTGTGTCTCTTCACAGTCCCCGCTGTTCCATAAGGTATATTTTTAACTGTTTTTAAATCTGATTCTACAGCTTGCATCAGTTACCTGATGTGGAATAGAGTTCCATGTATTCATGGCTCTATGTAGTACTGTGTGCCTCCCATAGTCTGTTCTGGACTTGGGGATTGTGAAGAGACCTCTGGTGGGGACCTCTGTTTTGTGGGTATGCATGGGTGTCCGAGCTGTGTGCGAGTAGTTTAAACAGACAGCTCGGTACATTTAGCTTGTCAACACTTTTTACAAAAACAAGTAGGGATGAAGTCAATCTCTCCTCCACTTTGAGCCATGAGAGATTGGCATGCATATAATTAATGTTAGCTCCCTGTGTACTTTTAAGGCCAGCCGTGTTGTCCTGTTCTGAGCCAATTGACAAAGTCCCTCTTTGTGGCACCTGACCACAAGACTGAACAGTAGTCCAGGTGCGACAAAACTAGGGCCTGTAGGACCTGCCTTGTTGATAGTGTTGTTAAGAAGGCAGAGCAGCGCTTTATTATGGACAGACTTAGCTACTATTGTATCAATATGTTTTGACCATGACAGTTTACAATCCAGGGTTACTTCAAGCAGTTTAGTCACCTCAACTTGCTCAATTTCCACATTATTCATTACAAGATTTTGTTGAGGTTTAGGGTTTAGTGAATGATTTGTCCCAAATACAATGCTTTTACTTTTTAAAATATTGAAGACTAACTTATTCCTTGCCACCCATTCTGAAACTAACTGCAGCTCTATGTTAAGTGTTGCAGTCATTTCAGTCGCTGTAGTAACTGACATGTATAGTGTTGAGTCATCCGCATACGTAGACACACTGGCTTTACTATATTTGATTTGATTTACTCAAAGCCAGTGGCATGTTGTTAGTAAAAATTGAAAAAAGTAAGGGGCCTAGACAGCTGCCCTGGGGAATTCCTGATTCTACCTGGATTATGTTGGAGAGGCTTCCAATAAAGAACACCCTCTGTGTTCTGTTAGACAGGTATCTCTTTATCCACAATATAGCAGGGGGTGTAAAGCCATAACACATACGTTTTTCCAGCAGCAGACTATGATCGATAATGTCAAAAGATGCACTAAAGTCTAACAAAACAGCCCCCACAATCTTTTCATCATCAGTTTCTCTCAACCAATCATCAGTCATTTGTGTAAGTGCTGTGCTTGTTGAATGTCCTTCACTATACGTGTGCTGAAAGTCTGTTGTCATTTTGCCTGAGGGCACACACTTTCTAGTAGGCTTAAATTGAAGATATGGCAAATAGGAGTGGCAATATCATCCGCTATTACACTCAGTAATTTTCCATCCAGGTTGTCAGACCCCGGTGGCTTGTCATTGTTGATAGACAAACATTTTGTCACCTCTTCCACACTCACTTAAACGGAATTCAAAAGTACAATGCTTGTCATAATTTGGTCAGATATGCTTGGATGTGTAGTGTCAGCGTTTGTTGCTGGCATATCATGCCTAGGTTTGCTAATCTTGCCAATGAAAAAATAATTAAAGTAGTTGGCAATATCAGTGGGTTTTGTGATGAATGAGCCATCTGATTCAATGAATGATGGAGCCGAGTTTGCCTTTTCGCCCGAAATTTCATTTACGGTGCGCCAAAGCATTTTACTATCATTCTTTATATAATTTATTTTTGTTTCAAAGTATAGTTTCTTCTTCTTTTTACTTAGTTTAGTCACATGATTTCTTAATTTGCAGTACATTTGCCAATTGGTTGTGCTGCAAGACTTATTTGCCATATCTTTTGCCTCATCCCTCTCAACCATACAAATTTTTAATTCCTTGCCAATCCAAGCGGATTTAACCATTTTTACAGTCATTTTCTTAATGGGTGTATGCTTATTAGTAACTGGAATAAGCAATTTCATAAATGTGTCAAGTGCAGCGTCTGGTTGCTCCTCATTACACAAATATTCTTTACATCATCATCATAAGAATCACTACAAAACGTAATGTATGACCTCTTATACACTATATTAGGCCCAGCCTTTCAAACTTTGTTTTTCCTAGATATGGCTACTATATTGTGATCACTACATCCAATGGATTTGGATACTGCTTTAAAGCAAATTTTTGCAGCATTAGTAAAGATGTGATCAATACATGTTGATGATTTCATTCCTGTGCTGTTTGTAACTACCCTGGTAGGTTGACTGATATCCTGAACCAGGTTGCAGGCACTGGTTACAGTTTGAAGCTTTTTCTTGAGTGGGCAGCTTGATGAAAGCCAGTCAATATTGAAATCACCCAGAAAATATATATCACATACACAAGCATTTCACACATATTATCCAGATACTGACTGTTAGCACTTGGTGGTCTATAGCAGCTTCCCACAAGAATGGGCTTTAGGTGAGGCAGATGAACCTGTAGCCATATCACTTCAACAGTATTTAACATGAGATCCTATCTAAGCTTTACAGGAATGTGGTTCTGAATATAGAGGGTGTAGGGTTGATCCAGCTGTGTGGAGCTCGGGGCTCATCTGAGCCAAGCAAGGCTAGGATCAGGGCTCTGTCTCTGGGCTATGAGCCCTGAAGGGTTCCTCCCTCCCTGTCTTCCACATCTTACCACCCAGGAGCACACACACACACATTCTGATAACTCCTCGACTCCGGCACATAGAAATGAGAAGTCTGTAAAAACTAACTGAGCCATTTGTGCATATCTCTCTCTCTCTCTCTCTCTCTCTCTCTCTCTCTCTCTCTCTCTCTCTCTCTCTCTCTCTCTCTCTCTCTCTCTCTCTCTCTCTCTCTCTCTCTCTCTCTCTCTCTCTCTCTCTCTCTCTCTCTCTCTCTCTCTCTCTCTCTCTCTCTCTCTCTCTCTCTCTCTCTCTCTCTCTCGCTCTCTCGCTGAGAGAGAGAACATCAGAAAGTGACACATACACACCAGGAACACCTACAGCATGTCTGCTGCAGAGCTTCTGCAAGGTTTTCTTTCTTCCAAAGATCACTCTTTACATTTCCACATAGATTGGAAATATTTTTTCCACACCTACACCTCACACTACATACTACCCAAATCTCTCTCAAACATCTCAAGCCAATATTTCAATAACAGCTAGGGCCTGTGCTGCTGCAAGCCAGAGCCAACCCGCTCCACAGCCCCAGACAGTGGCGAAGCAGGGTTTAACCTGTCGGCCCCATTCAGCTACAGTTCAAGAGGCCAGAAACCTTTTCATGTGTGACTTTTGAGGCGCCCCCCTGGAAGGGAGAGCAGAGCAACACGGGGAGGCAGGCTCTCTACAGCACACAGAGTTAATGAGAGAGGGCTGCTGCTGCTGTGGACCGACTGCTGCTGCTCTGCTCCACTCAGTCGATCTACAGTGCTAGCACCCACTCTCCTCTACTCCACTCTCATCCCCTTCACCATCTCCTCGACAGTCCTTCACTCCTTCTCTGCTTGCTGACTGTGGGGTTATTAGGCTATGGAGTTATCTCCATGCCACTCGACGGCGGCTCGCAACAGCCAATTAACACCACTTAACAGTGATTATACATCCCTCAACAGGACAAGGGCCCCTTATGATATAGCCTTCAGTACGCTCCAAATACAATGGAACCAGAGGATCAAATGGTGCAAAAAGTAGTTTTAGACAGACTGAGAAGTTTCATTTTCAGAGATCATACCCCTTTTGCTCCTAAAATCCTGCCTGGGTTTTAACTGCTATCATAGCAGAGAGAGAAAGGCTAAAAACAGACAAAACTTGATAGGGAAGAAACATGGTTTACTAACTGAGGCCAAAGACCAAACCCAGCAAACTCATCTCGACAGTGCCATGTCCTATATTCAGTATTCATATTCATAATTATACATTAGCAGTGTGTTCATTATAGAAGGAATACATGAAATTCCTCTTGGTAACTTGATGTAGAGAAGGGGTTGAAACTAACTAAAGGTTATCTGGTGACATACATGCAATCATGTACGCAATATTGTTCTTCGTCTAGCTCCTTTGTGTTCATGACTAACCTGGATATAGCTCTCATTTTAGCAGCAGAAAATGTCCTCTGCTGCCGCCAGAGATCAAAAGAGCTCATACTCTCCAATTACTGTCTCTCCCTTTACAACAGCAACGATAATTAAGTGCAGCAAATAATTATACATATTTTCTCTTTACGTATTCCTCTGAGACCTGGTAGCATATGAATCCAAAGTACATTTTGTTAGTCAAACTTTGCAGATAGATGAAAAGTTGGCCACAAAGGCTGGACTGGAACGCCTCTGTAGAACATTAGTCTAGACGTGCATACATATAAAATCAAATCAAAGTTTATTGGTCGCCTACACAGCTTAGCAGATGTTATAGCGGGTGCACAAAATGCTTGTGTTACTAGCTCCTAAGAATGCAGTAAAATGCCAAACAGGTACACAAATAATACATTTAAAAACAAAAAAAAACAGAAAGAACAACAAGAAATCAAAACATTTCTAAACGAATCCAATAACAACCCAAATAACACAGTAACAGTAATCAAAATGCAATCTATATATATCTACACAATTTACACAAGATATACTAGGAATGGTATGTACAGCAATAGATCTATTAGAGTGAGCTATGCCAAGAATCCAGTATATAAATAAATATGCGGTGTGTATAAACAGCCTAACTAAAATGCAATGTACAGTAGTAGAAATATTAGAATGAGCTATGTGGAGAATACACTATATAAATACACAGTACAAAACATCATGGCAAAATGGAGAGAACTGCAAGAAATTAGTCCGCTATATAAATAATATACAGTATACGTATGTGAATGGTGTGTATAGACATTATGGACAGTATGTGAATAGAGAAAGAGTGAATAACAGTAGTTAAATAGGATGAGCCATGACTAGAATACAGTACACTGAACAAAAATATAAACCCAACATGTAAAGTGTTGGTCCCATGTTTCATGAGCTGAAATAAAAGATCCCAGAAATGTTCCATACGCATAAAAAGTTTATTTCTCTCAAATGTTGTGCACAAATTTGTTTACATCCCTGTTAGTGAGCATTTCTTATTTGCCAAGATAACCCATCCACCTGACAAGTGTGGCATATCATGAAGCTGAGTAAACAGCATGATCATTATACAGGTGGACCTTGTGCTGGAGACAATAAAAGGCCACTCTAAAATGTGCGGTTTTGTCTCACAGCACAATGCCACAGATGTCTCAAGTTTTCAGGGAGCGTGCAATTGGCATGCTGACTGCAGGAATGTCCACCAGAGCTGTTGCCAGAGAATTGAATGTTCATTTCTCTACCATAAGCCATACACATCATTTTAGAGAATTTGGCAATACGTCCAACCGGCCTCACAACCGCAGACCACGTGTATAGCGTCGTGTGGGCGAGCAGTTTGCTGATGTCAACGTTGTGAACAGAGTTCCCCATGGTGGCGAGTGGGGTTATGGTATGGGCAGGCATAAGCTACAGACAACGAACACAATTGCATTTTATCGATGGCAATTTGAATGCACAGAGATACCGGGGACGAGATCTTGAGGCACATTTTCTTGCCATTCATCCACTGTTCATCGCCCCATGTTTCAGCATGATAATGTTGCGAGGATCTGTACACAATTCCTGGAAGCTGAAAATGCCCCAGTTCTTCCATGACCTGCATACTCACCAGACATCTCACCCATTTAGTATGTTTGGGATGCTCTGGATCGATGTGTACTGATCGATGTGCAACTTCCCACAGCCATTGAAAAGGAGTGGGACAACATTCCACAGGCCACAATCAACAGCCTCATCAACTTTACGTGGAGGAGATGTGTCGCACTGCATGAGGCAAATGGTGGTCACACCAGATTCTGACTGGTTTTCTGATCCACGGCCGTACCTTTTTTTTAAGGTAACTGTGACCAACAGTATTCCCAGTCATGTGAAATCCATAGATTAGGGTCTAATAATTTATTTCAATTGACTGATTTCCTTATATGAATTGTAACTCAGTAAAACCTTTGAAATTGTTGCATGTTGCATTTATCTTTTTGTTCAGTATATAAAGTGGGTAAAACAGTATGTAAACATTATGAAGTGACCAGTGTTCAATTACTCTATGTACATAGGGCTGCAGTCTCTAAGGCGCAGGGTAGGAGTACTGGGTGGTAGTCGGCTAGTAACAATGACTAAGGTTCAGGGCAGGGTACTGGGTGGAGCCAGGCTAGTGCTGACTGTTTAACAGCCTGATGGCCTGGAGATAGAAGCTGTTTATCAGTCTCTCAGTCCCAGCTTTGATGAACTTGTACTGTCTCTGCCTTCTAGATAGTAGCGAGGTTGAACAGGCTGTGGTTCGGGTGGCTGAGGTCCTTGATGATCTTCTTGGCCTTCCTGTGACACCGGGTGCTGTAGATGTCCTGGAGGGCAGGCAGTGTGCCCTCGATGACGCGTTGGGCTGGCCGCACCACCCTCTCGAGAGCCCTGCGGTTGCGAATCGTACAATACAGCCCAACAGGATGCTCTCAATGGTGCATCTGTAGAAGTTCATGAGAGTCTTATGGGCCAAGCCGAATTTCTTCACATACTGTACATACATTTCCAACTGATTTCACAGAACTTAATATTTTCATTATAAGGATACAGAGTTGCCACTGCTTTGATAGTCCAGCATACAGTAACTCCAAAGTCTTGTCTGAATTATTTTTTCAACTTAGCACCTCTGATATTTTACATGCTTGAAGATAGATTACATTAGGAAAACCTGTTTCTAATCAGGTTAAACATTGTTCTAAAGATCAAAGTCTGCTGACCATACTTGTTTAACAGTATGAAATGTTTTGGGTTTTGAATTATATTGCAGTCCACTCTGGTGAAAGCCATGACCACTATACCACAGAATAATAGGAAGGAAACTGAATCAAAAATCTCTGTGTCTATATAGCATGAGCTAGCTTGACTTCAGATGACAATTAAGTAGGCGACTGGTATCTCTGCAATATTCTGCTACTAGACCTTTCATCCTGAGTATCCAGGGATATATCAACACTCTGAAGTGCAGGTGTCTAGGCAGTATGCTGCTGCTAGCCCCTTTGATCTACAGTCGTGGTCAAACGTTTTGAGAATGACACAAGTATTGGTCTTCACAAAGTTCGCTGCTTCAGTGTTATGAGATATTTTTGTCAGATGTTACTATGGTATACTGAAGTATAATTACAAGCATTCCATAAGTGTCAAAGGCTTTTATTGACAATTACATTAAGTTTATGCAAAGAGTCAATATTTGCAGTGTTGACCCTTCTTTTTCAAGACCTCTGCAATCCGCCCTGGCATGCTGTCAATTAACTTCTGGGCCACATCCTGACTGATGGCAGCCCATTCTTGCATAATCAATGCTTGGAGTTTGTCAGAATTTGTGGGTTTTTGTTTGTTCACCCACCTCTTGAGGATCGACCACAAGTTCTCAATAGGATTAAGGTCTGGGGAGTTTCCTGGCCATGGACCCAAACTTTCGATGTTTTGTTCCCCGAGCCACTTAGTTATCACTTTTGCCTTATGGCAAGGTGCTCCATCATGCTGGAAAAGGCATTGGTCGTCACCAAACTCTCTTGGATGGTTGGGAGAAGTTGCTCTCGGAGGATGTGTTGGTACCATTCTTTATTCATGGCTGTGTTCTTAGGCAAAATTGTGAGTGAGCCCCCTCCCTTGGCTGAGAAGCAACCCCACACATGAATGGTCTCAGGATTCTTTACTGTTGGCATGACACAGGACTGATGGTACTCACCTTGTCTTCTCCGGACAAGGTGTTTTCCGGATGCCCCAAATAATCGGAAAGGGGATTCATGAGAGAAAATGACTTTACCCCAGTCCTCAGCAGTCCAATCCCTGTACCATTTGCAGAACATCAGTCTGTCCCTGATGTTTTTCTTGGAGAGAAGTGGCTTCTTTGCTGCCCTTCTTGACACCAGGCCATCCTCCAAAAGTATTCGCATCACTGTGCATGCAGATGCACTCACACCTGCCTGCTGCCATTCCAAAGCAAGCTCTGCACTGGTGGTGCCCCGATCCCGCAGCTGAATCAACTTTAGGAGACGGTCCTGGCGCTTGCTGGACTTTCTTGGGCGCCTTGACGCCTTCTTCACAACAATTGAACCTCTCCTTGAAGTTCTAGATGATACGATAAATTGTTGATTTAGGTACAATCTTACTAGCAGCAATATCTTTGCCTGTGAAGCCCTTTTTGTGCAAAGCAATGATGACGGCACGTGTTTCCTTGCAGGTAACCATCGTTAACAGAGGAAGAACAATGATTACAAGCAACACCCTCCGTTTAAAGCTTCCAGTCTGTTATTCTAACTCAATCAGCATGACAGAGTGATCTCCAGCCTTGTCCTCGTCAACACTCTCACCTGTGTTAACGAGAGAATCACTGACATGATGGCAGCTGGTCCTTTTGTGGCAGGGCTGAAATGCAGTGGAAATGTTTTGGGGGGATTAAGTTCATTTTCATGGCAAAGAGGGACTTTGCAATTAATTGCAATCCATCTGATCACTCTTCATGACATTCTGGAGTATATGCAAATTGCCATCATCAAAACTGAGGCAGCAGATTTTGTGAAAATAAGTATTTGTGTCATTCTCAAAACTTTTCACCACGACTGTAGTGCCCAGGGACATAGCAGAAATATGCAGGGACCTGCTCTGCTCCACACACCTCATCTGGAAGAGTAATGGGATCATGAACACAGAGCTCAGACATGCCTTACTCACTCTTATAGCCTAGTAAGAGAGGTAGAACAAGATACAGTGACAGAAAAATTAGGGGCAAAGTGAAGAGTTTATGTGTAGACTGATAACGTGTAGACTATACTAGAGGATCGTATTGATCAAGACACTGGCTAGAACAGAGGCGTCATGCACATAGGGGGCACAAGGGCACGTGCCCCCTCAGATGTGTCCTGTAAAAAAACAATATATATATTTTTGTTTTTGTTGTTTCTCTGTAATACTACTAGCCACCTAGCAATTTTATGAAATTGTCTTTAGCTAGCCCAGATAGGTTCCCAATCGTCCAACCTCATAACTAGCTACCAAGAAGCCATTTCAGGCTATCAATCAAGTTAGAGTAGCTAGCTTGTCTAACTATCTTAGCTGGCATGCCTGCTGGCAAGGTTGGTAGACTTTGCAAAAGCAAGCAATTACTAAATGTACTGAATTCGACTCACATTCCTTTCAATCTTTTACCCAGATTTTAGCAGAGATGCATATTTAGTAGGGGTGTAACGATTCGTTTTAACAACGATTCGATTTGTATCACGATTCGTGGTTGTCGATACGATTCAAGGACGATATTGGTTCATTTAGAACGATACGATCCGAAACGATTCAGTGACTTGAAATCGATTCAGTAACCTTTTAGCCAAAAATTCAACCAGTGTGACTGAAATAAATACCTGGATACTGGACAGTGCAGGTGAAGTTTCCTAGATTCCTGTTTCTTGTAAGGACCGCAATGGTGGCTTGATAATTTCTCGCTCGTCGGTTTCTCCTCTGTCGTCCGCCATGCTATGTTTTGTTGTCTTTGCGCCTTTGCGCTGCTGCTGGCGCGGGGCGATGACGTCACGGATAGGCAGACTGAATCGAGTAATGTTTAAAGCCTTTATCATTAAAAGTGCTAAGAAAAAACATCCATATAAAGTCTGACGTGCTTAAATCCAATGGGTTATTTCCTAGTATCGATACAATCGATTTATTACATTTTAAAACTATGTTAGATTGATATATGTTGTCCAAAAGGCCAACTCGCCGAGCACAGATCGATGTAGTTGGATCATAGGAATATAAATCGATACATCGATGTAGTAGATGGATCGTTACACCCCTAATATTTAGTTTCTTTAAAAAAAGAATCAGGAGGATACAGACAGAGGTATGCTAAGATACACATTTTTGACATAAAATTCAAATTAAATCAAATTCTATTTGTCACATGTGCCGAATACAACAGGTGTAGACCTTACCGTGAAATGCTTACTTACAAGCCCTTAACCAACAATGCAGTTCAATAAATAGAGTTTAGAAAATATTTACAAAATAAACTTAAGTAAAGAAAAGAAAATACCATCAAAAAGTAACACAAGAAAATGACATAACAATAATGAGGCTATATACAGGGGGCACTGGTACCGAGTCAATGTGCGGGGGTACAGGTTAGTCGAGGTAATTTGTAAAGTGACTATGCATAGATAATAAAGAGAGAGTAGCAGCAGTGTAAAAACAAAGAGGGAGGGTCAATGTAAATAGTCTGGTTGGCCATTTGAGTAATTGTTCAGCAGTCTTATGGCTTGGGGGTAGAAGCTGTTAACATTTACATTTTAGTCATTTAGCAGACACTCTTATCCAGAACGACTTACAGTTAGTGAGTGCATACATTATTTTTTTATTTTTTAATACTGGCCCCCCGTGGGAATTGAACCCACAACCCTGGCATTGCAAACACCATGCTCTACCAACTGAGCTACATCCCTGCCGGCCAATCTTTTCAGTCTCCTGAGGGGGAATCATTAAGCGTAATGATTATGGCTCTAGATTCAGGTGTTTGAAAAATGCAAAATTCGGGCCATGGCATGAAACACCAGCTGATTACACCCTGCATACAGTCCTATTCTATTTTTAATAGCGTAGAGATTTGAGAAAGTATTTTTCTATGACAGAGTGCTAGAAGGGGACTTTAAAAACCAAGGCCTAAGAGTTGCTTTATTTTTTATGTATCATATTGGGTACAGCCAGTTTAGCATTTACATGTACAGCTAATATCCCACTAATGTTGGACGACTGCACTGTTTCTTGTTGTTTTCCCCAGCCGTACGTCGTGGCTGCTCATGTATATTCATAGTAGTACAACTCAGCAGTGGGCTGCCAAACTGCCTGATGCCCGCCGGGATATTCATCCCAGCGTCTGAGAGATATAGACAGAGGGATAGATAGGTGGATAGATATCCAGATGGAGGGAGAGAGAGAGAGATTTGTGATTGTCTCACCCAGCTATCTTAAGATGAATTCACTAACTGTAAGTCGCTCTGGATAAGAGTGTCTGCTAAATGACTAAAATGTAATGTAAATGAGAGAGAGAGAGAGAGAGAGAGAGAGAGAGAGAGAGAGAGAGAGAGAGAGAGAGAGAGAGAGAGAGAGAGAGAGAGAGAGAGAGAGAGAGACTGTTTCCCCTTGGATCCTCTCCTCTTCTCCTCTCTTCCCTGCCCACAGCACTTTAAAGGCAAATGAGGTTTGTACTCCAGGCAGTTCTGGTTGTTTCTCAACAGTGAATTCCAGCACAGAGGGTGTAGATCAGGTGTGTCTGATACAACACAAGTAGCTCACTGCTGCTGTGACACAGTGCCTGTGGAAAGTAAACTTCCTCTCCGGGGCCATGTAGTACCACTGATACAAAGAGTTGGTATTGAATGTTGTCACTGTGCAGAAATAAACTCAACTTAAGCCACTGGTCTTCCTACAGTACATCAGTACCTGCACAGTACCATTACAACTGAAATGATTTACTACAGGGTTTCAGACTAACACATCTCCTACCTGTCTTGAAGGAAACTCCTTTATTATACTGTACTGATGTTAAGAGAGTGCTGCGCTCTGCTCATTCAAATCATGCACAGGGAAATGACAGTGAGATGAGCACTGATTTTATGCAGTTCACAATATCCACCAAAGTGAGTTAATGGGCTCAACAGTCTGAACCAATGATTTGGGGGATTTCCAGTATGACTCTTGCTCTGTCTGTCTATCTTTATCAGAGCACAGAAAAAAATTGTAATGCATTTTTTAATAGTAACTCAATTGGGCAAATATGTTAATATACTGTATATGTGTTACAGTGAGAATGAATGTGCATCCCACTATCCAACCATATAGCAGGTAGGGAGAAATCAAAGCAGCAACAGTTTGGACGTCATACACTTGAAATAACCCACACATCAACATAAGGTCCCAGTGTGACAAGCAAGCCCAGAACCACAGTAAGTATAGCCCCAAGTCCTGAGTGCCGTGTACCTAACCATGTTGTACCTCCTGCTCCACATCAACAGTCCTTTCATGAGCTTCATCAAACCAGCAGCTCCTCTGTAGCCTACATCAGACACTGTAGCTACATCACCTGACTACACCACGAGCCGCTTGTGTCTGCACCCTTGTAAACATCTACATTCCCAACGAGCAGCACTCATCTCATCTGTCAAGCCAAACCTGCCCTCCCTCCCTCCCCGCTCCTCTACTAACTGAAAATCCTACGCAGAGGACGGAAACCTTTGTACTGAAACATCAAAAGTAGCTCCTTGTTTGAAGAATAAACACACAGCGCTACGGCAACCATCGGCTCCTCACCTCGCTGGGCACTGATTGGCTGTGAGGGAGATTCACCATGACACTCATGTTGGAGAAAAAGAAAAAAGAAACAAGGCTTCTTCATCCAGGAGGTTTTGTACGACCGGGAAAAAAGGAATAAACAAGGGATAAGAAGCAGAGACAGAGGTGTAATGGTAAGTGCTGAAGAGGTCAGGTCAGGTATCCAAGTCTTCCTGCTGGGGACGTTTTTATTCTTCAACAGCCTGAGCATCAAAGCAGAGCAGTAGAGTAGCACTAAAGCAGCGGCCCGATCAAAATACTGGAGGCTACAGGAGCAACTCCTGCATGAATTACCCAAATCAATCAATGACTTGGAGAAATAATAAATGGAATCATGAATGAATCAATCAAAGATTCAATGTGCAGTATAGTGTTTAAATTCATTATTAGATAAACGCAAACCTCATTCTACCTTTATAATGTACAACCACTGGGTTGCAAGTATAAAACACCAACAACAGTTAATTAACACTATGTTCCGTACTCCTCAAATCCTGGTTCCATTTCCAATGCCCAACACACTGCGCAGGCATGATTATTATTAATTCCAATTTCTTAACGGTGGCTGTCAATCGCCAGTTGAGTGTTATTTCCCTCTCTGCCACTGCCTGGGATCAGAGCGCCAATTCTTTTGCATAAGCTCTGATTATTCTGGCGGGGGAGAAGTATGCAATTTCACGCACCTGGGCGAGGGAGAGAGAGAGGGTGTGGAGGAAACACTCAGTCCTATTCCTTATCAGTGCTGAGCTCACAAGGATTTGTTGTTTGTTCTGTCAGGATGCTGCATTTCCATATGTAGGATTTGACTTCTTTTTACATCTCCTACTGTAGTGTAATAATATGGGGCTGGGAACTGGGGTGACCTTTTAGAAAGACAAGAGGACTATAGTACAGTCAAGTAAGAGAGGTCTAGTATTATCAGTTCAAAATCCCTTTTCAATATCCCGTGAATACAGATCCACAAACACAGCGATCTACTAAGACTTTCTAATGGTAATCCACGGTAATCCTCTCCTCCTTGGTTGTGTCATAGATTTACATTCATATTTCATCATCATATCTGTGTGCAACATACAGTACAACCATGCTCCATTAATAGCACACACTGCAACATACTGACACACACACACAAAGAGGATATATGCTTATTTGACTAGTAATGGCAATACCTATCACTTTCTACCCCATTACATTAGGAAAGAGCATAAGAGGAGAAGTGCAAACAGCTTGATGTGCTAAACTTGTGATAACATAGCAGGACAGATTAGAAGGATTACGCTCCTTATCACTTTATAACCCCTTACATTGGAAAACAGCATACGAGGTGTTCTGAGAACTCTCCATGAGCTGAACTGTGCTTGGGAGTAATACAGTTGGTCAACATGACACTCCCCATCCATTGCCAAAGAACCTATTGAAGTGTTGTGAGAAGTCTAGTTTGCGGAGCTAAATAGTGTGTGGTAGTGCAGCCTGAAGGACTGGAGGCTTTCTATTCAGTTTGTGGTAGTGCAGCCTGAAAGACTGAAGGCTTTCTATTCAGTTTGTGGTAGTGCAGCCTGAAAGACTGAATGCTTTCTATTCAGTTTGTGGTAGTGCAGCCTGAAGGATTGGAAGCTGTCTGTTCAGTTTGTGGTAGTGCAGCCTGAAGGATTGGAAGCTGTCTGTTCAGTTTGTGGTAGTGCAGCCTGAAGGATTGGAAGCTGTCTGTTCAGTCAGACATGGTGGCATGGGTCCAGCCAAGCGCTGTGGGAGGGAGTGGAATCCTCCATGACTCAACACCATACAGACGCTCTGATTGGCTTTGAATCACCGGAGCGCAGCAGCTCTCCCTCATCTCTCTCCCTATCTCTTTCTACCCCCCCTCGTTATCTTTCTCTCATCTACCTCCATTACTCTCTCCCTCTCTATAGCTTATCGCCCTCCAACGAAAGGGGAGAGAAAACGGTCCTCCTGTGTATTTTAGGATCAGGAAGAAGCGGTGATGCAGGCTCCACCGCCTTACTGCTGTGCTTCTGCTTCTGTACTCACTGAGGTGTGTGGGGACTGGGGAGGGAGAATGAGACCAAAATAAAAAGAGAAAGATAGATGAGGAGCACCCTATGGTTGGTTCTGTTGCTGTGACAACACCGCTGTTTCGCACCCCTAAACCAAACCGTATGAAATAAAGGCTCCAGCTAGTGCTTCTCTGTGACTGTATCGCAACGCACAGCACCTGCTGCCAAAAAACAAGCCCATATCGAAAATAAACCCCACAATCTATCAAAAACAAGATCAAGATAGTATTTTATGTAATATGGCTCAGATCGGCAAATGCTGAAAGAATACATTTGGAACATACAGAAGCAAACAATAACCATATCTTCAGTAACATTGTCCATGCAGTGCTGAACAATGAACTCTCATGAATGAGCTCTATGACTCCGGGCAGAGTAGGACAATAACAGTCAACCACTGTTCTGATGTGGTGTTGGTGTAGTTCTACACTATAGTCTCCAGGGGTGACAGATGAGCCTCAGGCACAGAGTCCACAACAGAGATAAAGAACAGCAGCAGCCTCCACTCCACCAGCCCAAGGCTGGCTTCACACACACTGGCTACACACGCACACAAACACTGGCTACACACACACACACACACACACACACACACACACACACACACACACACACACACACACACACACACACACACACACACACATACGCAGAGGTAGGGTGAAGCCTCACAGGCCACTGAAACAGATGTCACACTGAGACTGAGCTGAGAGAATCATTTTGTCTCTCAGTCCCAGACGGTAACCTCCGGCTCACAGACCACAGGCACTGGACACACACTGTTACAGGAGGGGGTCACAGTTCCGGAGCGACCCACTAGGTGTCATCCTCCGACAACCTTAGGCACCTCCTCAGTCACAGTCTGGACTAATCATCATCCTATTGGTGTCACCTGTGTCTATCTGTTCACCTGTGTATTTATGGCCTCACTTCCCTGTGTTCCCTTGCTCTGTTTTCTCTGCTAGTTCTCGATGCCAAACAGTCCTAATCAGTGTCTGATCGCGAGACGTATGTACAGGTTCTTGAGAAGTGTTCTCTCTGTTTCATTGTTGTTTTCAGTCATAGTTAGTATTTCGTATGTTTGCTGTTAGCCTGTTTTTGGAGACCAATTTGATCCTCCTTTATTTTTTCATGACAAATCCATTATTTTGTATCCTGGTTTTGGGACCACCAGTAAATATCCTTGTTTCACCATCTCTGCCTACTGCCTACTGTCTATCCTGCACCGCACCTGGGTCACACCTCACACCAACCCTTACAGAAAACAGAGCCAATATAGACCCAGTGGTGGCAGCACAGTATCGCAGCGCATTGGCAAAGCAGGGAGCTATGCTGAACCAGCACGACCGCAGCCTGCAGCAGATCACCGAGAATCTCCGCCAGCTGATGATCGCTGTGCAGAGCCGGGTGCCTACTGTCTATCCTGCACCGCACCTGGGTCACACCTCACACCATCCCTTACAACACACACTCTCTCAGTCCCAGACGGTAACCTCAGGCTCACAGACCACAGGCACTGGACACACACAGTCTTTTATAAAGACAAGACAGCTTTCTGAAGGCAAGGGCAAGCTTTAAACTTTACCAAAAATGTTTCTCATTCATAATGTCAGTTGACTAAACAGGAATATGAATGTTTTGACATACAGTAAGTACAGAACTATAATTCACCCCTGTGCAAAGTCGAGGTATAGAAGACTGTGATCATTTGGTAGCTCTAAAATGTAGGCTAAATGACATAAGCAGAAGAAGTAATGAAGGAAGTGTTTTAAATAGGACAGTGTTCAGTAGCTATTTACCTTTCTCAGCAGGCAGCAGATCCTCTCAATGTTTCGGAGTCGCTCTCTCTGTTGGGCCCAAACAGGAAACAGGAAACAGTTATATCCCTACATTAAATATACATATGGAAACACAACAGTTGCCTAAATGAGGTGCATCCGTCCAAAAATAGGGGTATTTTACAGACCTTAGTGACTAGACTAGATAGTGTAGTGAGCCCATCTGTCTACATTTACATTTACATTTAAGTCATTTAGCAGACGCTCTTATCCAGAGCGACTTACAAATTGGTGCATTCAACTTAGGATAGCCAGTGGGACAACCACCCTTTTTTCTTTTTTTTTCTTTTTTTTAAAATGGTGGGGTGGGGGAAGGGGGGGTAGAATAATTACTGTTATACTATTCCAGGTATTCCTTAAAGAGGTAGAATTTCAAGTGTCTCCGGAAGGTGGTCAGTGACTCCGCTGTCCTGTCCAGCCACTAAGGCCTGTGGTACACCTGTAACAAGCTAGTAAGAATGACTGTGGTATTCAGGAGTGTTCAGGGTAACATGATTTGACTGGCCTGTGAGGCTGGATTTGCACTGTGCAGGCCTACAGTGAGACATGGAGGAGGCTGGTTCCTTCCTCCCCACCTCTGCTGAGCTCTAAGCAGACGCTGCATTTTCCTGTGTCTGTCTGTGTGTGGTGCTGGGGCTTTGTCAAGCCAACTCAGCAATGCTTAAAGCACTTGTCTACCCCCCACTTCTTGGCATAGCACTCCTCTCACTGCAGAATTACGGTGCAACCAGAAACTGGCGAGGACATCAAGGGCCATATTTAAAAAATCTAATGCCAGACGAGGTGAGGAGGCAGGCACCATTTCTTGAATGGCACATGTGAGCAGCATGGCATATAGCGATTACATAGAAACATTTCCAATTTTGGTCTCTATCAGACCAAATTGACTTGGTTGATGTGCAAAAGAGCCACACTTGGGATGATGTGCTATCTTGAGGATAAATTATATATGAATGACGTCCAAACAGGCTTATCTTCCACTGTGGGGTGCTCGTGTAAAGGCCCCCCAAACCGGGAGGGGTGGTTGAATATTATTTCCTAAAAGCTGCATTAATGAAGACTAAACATACATATTTGATTAGTATTTTTGAAAATCCCCCCACTACAGAAGAACCTCCTCTGATGGGATATATAATTCATCATGAGGCCCACTGTTCGCCACTAAATAATGTAATCTGAGGTAACACTACAGTAGAAGAGCCAGCCTAGCGTACGTTGGAACTAAGACCATTGTAACGGTTCTACAGGCACACTCTGTGGGGGAAATGTGCAGTCTGGTGGCTAATCTTGATTTGAGCATAAGATAGTTAGTCTCTGCCATTTTTATCTCTCATCTCAAAATCTGATAGGATTATCTACACTTCAGCCTGTTTGAAATTGTTCTGGGTAAAGACTGTGGAACATTTCTTAAATTACCTCCTGTTACTATACTGTTATTCAATTTTAAAAGTGCAAAGTGTATTGAGATGTTTTAAATTCACTTTAAAGTTTCACTTTAACTTAAGTCCAATCCACTGACTTTAAAGTGGAGAAATGTGCTATTATATTAGGTAGAAGTATGAAAGAGGTTGGGGTTGAGTCGATGTGAAATTGAGCTGCGGGTAGTCTCATATAAAGTTGAAGTCGGAAGTTTACATACACCTTAGCCAAATACATTTAAACTCAGTTTTTCACAATTCCTGACATTTAATCCTAGTAAAGATTCCCTGTCTTAGGTCAGTTAGGATCACCACTTTATTTTAAGAATGTGAAATGTCAGAATAATAGTAGAGAGAATGATTTATTTCAGCTTTTATTTCTTTCATCACATTCCCAGTGGGTCAGAAGTTTACATACACTCAGTTAGTATTTGGTAGCATTGCCTTTAAATTGTTTAACTTGGGTCAAACGTTTCGGGTAGCCTTCCACAAGCTTCCCACAATAAGTTGGGTGAATTTTGGCCCATTCCTCCTGACAGAGCTGGTGTAACTGAGTCAGGTTTGTAGGCCTCCTTGCTCGCACACACTTTTTCAGTTCTGCCCACAACTTTTCTATAGGATTGAGGTCAGGGCTTTGTGATGGCCACTCCAAAACCTTGACTTTGTTGTCCTTAAGCCATTTTGCCAAAACTTTGGAAGTATGCTTGAGGTCATTGTCCATTTGGAAGACCCATTTGTGACCAAGCTTTAACTTCCTGACTGATGTCTTGAGATGTTGCTTCAATATATCCACATCATTTTCCTTCCTCATGATGCCATCTATTTTGTGAAGTGCACCAGTCCCTCTTGCAGAAAAGCACCCCCACAGCATGATACTGCCACCCCCGTGCTTCACGGTTGGGATGGTGTTCTTCGGCTTGCAAGCCACCCCGATTTCCTCCAAACATAAGGATGGTCATTATGCCCAAAGAGTTCTATTTTTTTTTCATCAGACCAGAGGACATTTCTCCAAAAAGTACAATCTTTGTCCCCATGTGCAGTTGCAAACCGTAGTCTGTCTTTTTTATGGCGGTTTTGGAGCAGTGGTTTCTTCCTTGCTGAGCGCCCTTTCAGGTTATGTCGACATAGGACTCGTTTCACTGTGGATATAGATACTTTTGTACCTGTTTCCTCCAGCATCTTCACAAGGTCCTTTGCTGTTGTTCTGGGATTGATCTGCACTTTTCACAAAAAAGTATGTTCATCTCTAGTAGACAGAACGCGTCTCCTTCCTGAGCAGTCTGAAGGTAGCGTGGTCCCATGGTGTTTATACTTGTGTACTATTGTTTGTACAGATGAACGTGGTACCTTCAGGCGTTTGGAAATTGCTCCCAAGGATGAACCAGACTTGTGGAGGTCTACAATTTTTTTTCTGAGGTCTTCTTTTGATTTTCCCATGATGTCAAGCAAAGAGGCACTGAGTTTGAAGGTAGGCCTTGAAATACATCCACAGGTACACCTCCAATTGACTCAAATGATGTCAATTAGCCTATCAGAAGCTTATAAAGTCATGACATCATTTTCTGGAATTTTCCAAGCTGTTTAAAAGGCACAGTCAACTTAGTGTATGTTAACTTCTGACCCACTGGAATTGTGATACAGTGAATTATAAGTGAAATAATCTGTCTTTAAACAATTGTTGGAAAAATGACTTGTGTCACGCACGAAGTAGATGTCCTAACCGACTTTCCAAAACTATAGTTTGTTAACAAGAAATGTATGGAGTGGTTGAAAAACTAGTTTTAATGACTCCAACCTAAGTGTATGTAAACTTCCGACTTCAACTGTACATTCATGAACTCAATCTGCAGAGTACTTTCATGTTCTCCAAACAGATATTGCTCCCTCCCCCTGTCCTCTCACGACCCACTGCAGCACATCAGCATAAGAAACCACAACATCTATGAGAAGATACAGTAAATTAGCTCTATTTTGAGACTTTAGCACCTCATTTGGGCGAACCTGAATTTGCCTCTGACATGTTTTCCGTTCCTCTCTCAATCTTGAGGAGGAATATGAACGAGGCCATGCTAATATATTCCAGTGGCAGCCATGGAGACGCCAGATAACTGCCGACATATCAACACTTCTCATTAGCAAGCAATTAGACTGGGCTCGCTTTGAAATGTTACTCAGCAAGAATTTGCTTGACAAGCAAGTGTGCTGGGGCACTGTAAATATGATAAACAAAAGTAAACTGAGGCTCAGGCTGAGAAGGGAGAGGAGAGATGGAGAAGTCAAGGAACTGTTGAGAAAAGAAGAGGAGTGTTTGTCAGGTTAGAATGCCTTCTCTGGAGTGTGTACCTACACAGAGTACACTGAAGTACACACAGTGTAAATGGAATGGGCTAATTACTGGTTCACTTCCTGGAGGAGAGGAGAGGAGAAAGGACTATCCAGTAATAGGGAGGTTGATGTATTGTCAGTATTGTGCAGGTAGTTTGCCTCCTATTGTGACTGAGAACTTGAGATCTGAGGTCTCTGTTCTTCTAATACCGCCGAAAAAGCCTTTATGAACCCTTTTTTTAAGGGAGTAGGGTTTAGGCAGTGAGCCAACAACCCAGATTCAGTATCCGGTCGATTACATGGGTGTCCGGTCGATTTAAGTGGTTACCTAACCTATAAAGCTTTTGTAGTTGTCCTGTGTCCAAACAAGTTAAGAAACCCAATGATTCTAGCCACGACCCAGTCTTACTGTAATCCAAACCACCAGGTCCTAATTCACCATTTGAGCACATGGGAAGTATGCAATTCCATGATCAGTCTAGGGAAATAAAATCATAACACAAGTAATACCCCTCTCTCTGCATGAAAATGAAACTATGGAAACTCCTTCCCATCCCTGGCATTAATTTATTCACTGTTTTATCAGTCTGATTTTTAATGCGAGAGTAAGATGATATTATTTGCTGCGGGCCATCATAGCTGATAGAACGTTAGTTCAGAGTCGGAGAAGCAACAGATGCAATCAGCATCACAAAGGACAAGCAGGGCCCTGAGCGCTGTGGGGAATAATGTATTAAAGCATCATGAATTCTCATCAGGCTCTGCACTGAGGTGTCGTCTGAGAGTCTCAGAAGAGATAGGTAGCTAGGCACTGATCTCCTCAAAATAAACAACATTGACAGGGCTGAAATACATCTGGGCCGAGAGTGCGTCCGCATATTCTGCAAGACCCAGAGGACTTATACACTAACACATGCACATACACACACGTACACACACACGCACACACACACTCTCTAGGAATAAATCTACTTTTTTCATTCCACTGTTCTCTGTGTTGGCACTCCTACCTATTCTACACCCAATGATCAGAGGCCCTGTCTTTATACCTGTGCCTGTAGCCCCAGAACCATAGAGACTGGTTTGTGTGTTTGCCTCTCTCTCTGTGTGTGGTGAGAGCCCTGTGGATCCTCACTGCGGTTCCTCCAGGGTCAGCCCTGACTCCCAGAGAGCCCCCTGGGGGCGGGGAGGATGACAGTCAGCCACTAATTAGCCTGCTGCCTGGGTGTGAGGCTGAGGTGGCAGAGGTTGCAAGGGTGGCAGGGGAGCAGGGGGGTGCCCAGGGAGGAAGCCATCAATCTCCAACACTCCCCTCAGGAGCCATGGGGAGAAAGACAAGTTGTGCAGTGGACTTCACTAAAGACCTTTCTATTTTAAAGTATTTAAGTTGCACAGTGATAACGGCACTTTCTGACTTACTATTAGTCTCTCTCTCTCTGAGATCAGAGGGATTTGTATCAAGTGTAGTATCCAGATGAAGTTCATAATTACATGCAATGCAAATGCGCCAAGATCTGACAGTGTTGATGTAATTTGAGATCCTTTTCAAAGCTACGACAATGACTTTCAAGAAAAGTAACTCATAAATTTGCATTTGAAACTGCTCAGCAATCCTGTTCCATGAATACGCTGTCTCTCCATCTAACTTTTCTCTCTAGTCATCCCAAAGGACACACAGCTGTCAAAATTCAAGTACTGCGACAGTACAGTAAGTCAGAGTTACCTCTAAACTACAGTATATTGTCACAGGGACATCATACATAAACTGCTCAAATCACTTAGGGAGTCAGAGGGAATAAAGACCAAGAAACCCCAGAGGGAACACAAGGACTGGAACGATAATTGATACAGAGTATGCGTCTGAAATGGCACTACATAGCGTATTACTTTTTACCATAGCTCTATGTGAGCTCTGGTCAAAAGTAGTGCACTATATAAGGAATAGGGTGCCATTTCAGATGCAGCCAGGGTGTTGTGGCCTTGAAACCTGTGATGTGAGGTATCTACCAGTCAGTCAGTCCAAGTCCGGAGGAGGAGGTAAGGAGGAACAGAACAGCATGCAGCCAGCTGGTTCCTGTATTATTAATGTAGAGCTGCAGATGACTGAGGGAGCAGTGGGGTGGGCACCACACCTGGCTGGGGCCCCTAGCACTGATCACACATCTCTGCCAAGCCCATATACACACACGCACGCAACACAGTCACACACACGCAGACTAACACACATTTATGCAGACAGACACGCGCACCACATAATTCCCCAAAACAATCATCACACACACCCAAACTCACACTAACACGCTATAAACACGCTGTACACACACATATTCCAAAAAATACACTTGTGACATACACTAATTCACCACACTTGCCACATGCTCATGTATCCCAGACACATTCGCCACACTGAACTGAGAGCATGTTTGACAGTAATACATGAGCAACATGTGAGTGTACTACCATAGCAGAGAAACATACATACCGCATGGAGTGGATTGCCCTGATCGATGGGGACCTTAAAGTCTGCCTGCAGCTCATCAAAGGCTGTTATCTGAGAGAGAGTGAGAGCGGAAGAGAGAAATGTGTTTTAGATCTCTGTCAACATCAGTCTTTATCAGTCACACTGGCTGTGTCAGTACCTGTGTCACTGTTTGTGTCAGTGGCTGTGTCAGTGGTTGTATGGGCCGTCTGAGAAATAGCACAGCGTTCACAGCATGACCAACAGGATCAATAAGACAGACAGACAGAGCAGCAGTAGGACTCTATAGAGACAGCGGTAATTACAGTGTTATCCCTGTGGCCATACGGAGGCACAGCAGAGGCAGAGGCAGGGAGTGTACAGTATATGTTTGTGTGTGTATGTAGCTAAGTCCTCTGGGTCGTGTGTGTGTCTTTGGTGTCAGGGGATTGACAAATATCGGCGCATAAGTGCGTGGTGGAGGGAATTTGCTGAACATAGAGAGAAGCTGGAACAACAACACGAAGCTGGGCTGGGTTATTTCCTTTGGTCCACACACACACACACACACACACAGCCATATTTCTCAGTGGTGTGATTCTGTCCTGTTCTACTGTGTGTTGATGCTCCCACAACACACAGTAGAAGGAGCATCGATGGCAGACAACATGGATGGACTGTTTGTAAACACCTGCGGCAGTGGGGTGTGATGAGAGGATGAAATATTCTGGTACGGTACATCCATACATGAGCATGGCTGGCCACGCTTGGTCCACAGACTATGGCTGACTGGCAACTAAACTGTTGTTGTCTGCTTGTTTGTGGGAGACCCTGACCCTCTTTGAACATACATGGCCCCTACCTTACATCACTGCCATTCTGCTTGAGGCATTCATATATAAATAATTACATTAAAAATAACACCACAAACGTGATGCGGAGAACATCAATTCCCATGCAAAAGACTACAAGTTCCGTGTTCATAATATTAAGCAGCTATGGTTACTTATTCAGGAAGATTTTAAACCGCCTGAGATGGGTTCATTTTCTCAAGGTACATTTTTCATCAACCCTGAGGAGAATACAATTAAAACGGTTTGATGACTGGGTGCAGTACAGCTCTATGACTGGAAAGGTAATCATGGACTGACAGGTCTGTTCTGGACTGCACACAGTCACTGCAGGCTGATGCTCTAAATGTGTGACGTGCCCAGTGCAACCGCTTGGAAGCCTCACAAACAGTTCCTCGGTGAGTGGAGATTGCCCATTTGGGATTGCTGCTCTTTTTGAAGTGGCAGCCGGCAGCAGTAGCAGAGCTACATGAAGGGAATGGACTTTATACTGTGTGTTTTTATTTATTTGATTGCGTTTACTGAAGCTTTCTATCCAGAACGATTTAAATGACATTGGCGCCATATGTGGGGAGGGATGGTTCCGCTTCCTCATGATTGACTGGCCTTATTAAAAATGCTCACATCTGTGTAGGCCTACAGTATATCTCCAAAGACCAGCATGGCAATGTTGTTCTTTCCCCCAGTTCAGAATAACAAAATCCCTACCTCCGTTTGCCAGGAAAATAGAATAGAATAGAATAAAACTTTACTGTCCATCCAGGATGGACATTTTCTTTGACATCACCTTACATTTAAAGGATCACATACACATACATTCTCACATCATACACGTTTAAATAGGTTTCATGATCACAACTATTTCATATTTACAGGACAATTTAACATACAGTGAAACAATATGACTGAATTTAATTGATGTCCCATTGATGGATGAATAGCCTATGAGGGATTAATGAACGTGTGGGACTATGTGCAACCAACCACCAACTGAATTAAACCCTAGCTAACTTTTATAGAGCCACTTACACTGAGTGTACAAAACATTAAGAACACCTGCTCTTTCCATGACATAGACTGACCAGGTGAATCCAGGTGAAAGCTATGATCCCTTATTGATGTCACTTGTTAAATCCACTTTAAATCAGTGTAGATGAATGTGAGGAGACAGGTTAAAGAAGGATTTTTAAACCTTGAGACAATTGAGACATGGATTGTGTATGTGTGCCATTCAGAGGGTGAATGGGCAAGACAAAAGATTTAAGTGCCTTTGAACAGGGTATGGTAGTAGGTGCCAGGCGCACCGGTTTGTGTCAAGAACTGCAACGCTGCTGGGTTTTTCACGCTCAACAGTTTCTCGTGTGTATCAAGAATGGTCCACCACCCAAAGGACATCCAGCCAACTTGACACAACTGTGGGAAGCATTGGAGTCAACATGGGCAAGCATTCCTGTGGAACGCTTTCAACACCTTGTAGAGTCAATGCCCCGACTAACTGAGGCTGATCTGAGGGCAAAAGGGGGTTTGAAATTATAAGCAATATGTCCTTCCCACGTAACACCATGCTCTGAGGCCAGTAGCATTGAGTGGAGGAGTCAGTGTGAGGGTTCGTTAGACCTGTGAATGTCCTGTACTTGCTAGAGGCACCAGCATGAGGCACACATTGAAGCAGCAGGAGGGAAACCACTAATACATATGACTCCTTCACAGTTCCCTCCTACGCTCACTAACAGCCATCCACTAACATGTCAGAAAAACGAAAACAACATATGGCCACCATGAGATCGAATGATGTTAACTTAACGTATGCCCTCTTCGCCAATGGGACTTTACACATCAGCCGTTCACATGGGCCTGTTAATGACACTCTTAATACATCACGGCAGAGCTGGGTGATATGGAGAAAAATCCATATCACGATAAATTGACTGAATTATCACAATAACAATAAATTGAACGATACGTTTATAACATTAATGTGCACCAGTTACTTTTTTACATTACCCTTAAAACTACTACTACTACTACTTTGAATGTTGTGGCTATCATTGTCCCGTTTCATTTCAAACTTCACATTCCCCTAGTTAAGGCTACTTATCGTTATTATCGATATCAGTAAAATGTCCCCGATTTATCGTCACCCAGCTCTACATTAGGGGCTCTGGTACACCGAGGGAAATCACTCAACCATTTAGTGTCTGTGCGTGCGGAGCAGTGTGGAGTTTAGGAGAACACAGTTCACCTTGTATGTTAATTAAAATACCCTCTAATCTGTTACAAGCAGTCCCAGGAGTGATGGTCTAACCGGGATTACCTGTTTGATTACTGATAATTCAATCTGGACAGAACCTTGCTAGCTAACCAGTGAGGTGTGATTTTCCTTCCACAGAATGAGTGACTTGTAGGAGCATCGATCAACCTTGAGCTAGTTTGGCATGAATTAATCAATTAGGATTAATCTACAGTGCATCCCTTACAACATGTTAAAGTAGATAGCGTCAAGGATTTCGGATTATTCAAAGAACTTGACGACTGAATGTCAGCTTTTCTTTGGCACTAACAAAAATGTTATGTGCAGTCTGGACATGGAAAGAAGCATCATCACTGAGACTGAAATTATGGTTTCTTGGACAATTCATCTCAACGAATCATATACATCAGCCAACGTAGTGTCTGATAGGGTTCTCATCAGTCAGCCCCCAGTACAGTACATGCCCTGTGAGAGATGAGGCTGCTTGTTAACAGGCAGTGATTAATGACAAGACATGTCCTGATATTCCAAACGTCCTTCCTTCTGAGTACCTTTCTCTCTGAGGGACACATTCAGTTTAAATATGAGAGCTCAGACATAGGAATTTAGAGCATGTCAGGAGAGGAAAGAGGAGGAAATATAGGTCATGTTACACCTGACAGGTCCACTTAAAAACAAGCAGAACTATAATAAACCTGTCAAGTAGAGGGATAAGATAATGGGCAGAACAATTAGATGATAGACAGTTAATAATATTGTTCTTTACTGTAGCATGTATGGGCACATTTCACTGTCAAAGTGCATGGGAGCATGTATTGCAATCACTCAGATCGTGTCTAGATGACAGCCATGCTGTAATGTGAAAATTGCTGGTAATTTAAAAACCATTTATTTAGCTATACATGTGATAGTAGACTACATAACAGGCTATTCCCATTATGCTCACTTACTGTACAGCGAGTACTGTAGCTTTGTCTATAGCTTATGCCCATGTTTGTGAATGAGAATCAGGCTGCTAGAGATATATCCACCCTGCCACCATAAGCATTGTGGTGCCCATATGTCTCAGTTGGTTGGAACATGGTGCTTTAACAGACCACGGTTGTGGGTCTGATTCCCACATGGCCCAGATACATTGAAATGTTTATGAGCTGTAAGTCATTTCGATAACAGTGTAATATAAACATTATGAAAATAGCTATGGGTGAGAATAATGCTCTAGGCATAAGCTGTATAACTGTAATGTGTTCTTCAATTCCTGAGTTGCAGACAGTCTCATTATAGACAAGATGGGATTTGTCCACTGCTCTGTACTCCTACATGGGCCTGACAGACAGACAGATGCCATGCCTCTTCTCCTGTAATTGCTTGGGCTCAGTAGTAAACCTGAAGCTCTTCAGTCTCAGGTCTGTTGCTATGCAAAGGCACGCCGGGGGCCAAGGGCTGTGCGACCTGACCCAAATCTGCCATCACATAAACGCCGCAGGAGGGCGCGAGGGCTTTGAGAGTAAATAATTAGATTATTAAAATATTGTATTGTAATGTGTTCTTATCGGAGTTTCTGTATTGAAGTAATTTGAACAAAGACAATAACGCACAGAAACAAATGTGAGGGAGGGAATTCGTCTCAGTGGGTCCGAACAGCGTGTCCAACCTCTCCAACAGATTTCCCCCAAATTCCAGAGCGGTGTTTAATGCCCGAGTCAAGCCAATTATTGTAAAACCTTTTGATAAAACTATAGTTAACAAAATATGCAATAACAAAATAAAATCCAAAATGTAGTAGAATGAAGTGAAAAATGCAAGCCAAGAATTCTGTGTTGGGCTGAACGTTTGAGATCTAGGTGCACACCTGTCAATTTTGAAATGATTTTTTCCCCCTGCCCGTTAGAGCTGGTGGGGTTTACAAAGGAAGGTTGGGCATTGAAACTGCACCTTTCGAAACATAAATAAATGTATTAATTACCTTGCGCAAGGCACTGGGGAAGTGAGCAGGTAAATACATACGTTATTAGCCTATGCACCATTACGCAATATTGTCCATAACCATTCAAAATCTCAAAAAAGGCTGTTTTCGTATTTTTTTAAACTCATAACACCAATAATAATTATATAGTAATAAAACTCCACTTACATGCCATATCGCAAAGAAGATCAGGGAAGCACAGAGGACCAGCGACAGCATATAGCAGAAGGCAGCGAAAGTGAACATAATTGAATACCACGAGGAATATCTCCCAAAAGAGGACTCGGGTCAATCATAAAAATAAAATGATTATGCTGCCATGGCTAACCGAAGTGATAATGACACCATCACTTTGCCCTGAATGTTGCAACAAATTGTTGCAGAACGTCTCCTACGAAACGCGCGTCTGTGGTTTCACTTTGAAGTCCAAACGTGTTGACGCTAAATGATTTAATTTGGAAATTAGACCAGTGGACTCGACATGGTGAAAACGGACAGACATTTCAATGCAGAGATTGTTACACAATAGCAAAGAATATACATCGTAAGTCCAAGCGATGTCTTGAAATTGATATTAAGAGATCCAAATTATGCGCAAAAACATCCAGGATTGGAATACTGCTTTGGACAGGTAAATGTTTTCCATACAGCGACTGAAGAGAATCTGGTCGGCTACTATGTGATGGTATTAAAATAGTAGCTCCCCAACAATCCTGGCACTAGGCATAATAAACAGCGTCTTCAAACCACAGTTAACCTATAGCTCCACCACACCGAAGGCGCAGAGTCTGGCGCCCCAACAGGTGGATTTAAAGGGCCAGCGTTCAAGCCGTAGGGTTTATCTACTGTATCTTCCCAATTCCCATTCAAAAGCACATGCTTTTTAGGCTTCATTTAGTTTTTTGCAACTATAGGCTACTCTAGGCTATATGGTTGTCATGTGAATAGTAGACGGAGCATCCCAAATAAGACATATATTCACATAGACAGGGTTTAAAAATCAAAGAACGCCTTAAACGAATCCCCAGATTATTTAAATTTTGAGTGTGGTTTGGATGAATATATTGTGATAGAGTTACAAATTGTGATTGACTCTGCCAAAGCCTTGGCCATTTTACAGGGAACCATTATGAGGAAGTTAAGATATAGGTCTTGACTATAAAAAACGTTTAATAGCCTACCACTATTATACACTATATATACAAAAGTATGTGGACACCCCTTCACATTAGTGGATTCGGCTATTTCAGCCACTCCCGTTGCTGACAGGTGTATAAAATCGAGCACACATCCATGCAATCTCCATAGACAAACATTTGCAGTAGAATGGGCTTACTGAAGAGCTCAGTGACTTTCAACGTGGCACCGTCACAGGATGCCACCTTTCCAACAAGTCAGTTCGTCAAATTTCTGCCCTGCTGGAGCTACCCCCGTCAACTGTAAGTGCTGTTATTGTGAAGTGGAAACGTCTAGGAGCAACAATGGCTCAGCCGCGAAGTGGTAGGCCACACAAGCTCACAGAACGGGACTGCCGAGTGCTGAAGCACGAAGCGCGTAAAAATCGCCTGTCGTCGGTTGCAACACTACCGAGTTCCAAACTGCCTCTGGAAGCAACTTCAGCACAAGAACTGTTCATCGGGAGCTTCATGAAATGGGTTTCCATGGCCAAGCAAACGCACACAAGCCTAAGATCACCATGCGCAATGCCAAGCGTTGGCTGGAGTGGTGTAAAGCTCGTCGCCATTGAACTCTGGAGCAGTGAAAATGCATTCTCTGGAGTGATGAATCACGCTTCACCATCTGTCTGACGGACGAATCTGGGATTGGCGGATGCCAGTAGAACGCTACCTGCCCGAATGCATAGTGGCAACTGTAAAGTTTGGTGTAGGAGGAATAATGGTCTGGGGTTGTTTTTCATGGTTCAGGCTAGGCCCCTTAGTTCCAGTGAAGGGAAATCTTAACGCTACAGCATACATGACATCCTAGACGATTCTGTGCTTCCAACATTGTGGCAACAGTTTGGGGAAGGCCCTTTCCTGTTTCAGAATGACAATGTCCCCATGCACAAAGCAAGGTCCATACAGAAATGGTTTGTCAAGATCGGTATGGAAGAACTTGACTGGCCTGCACAGAACCCTGACCTCAACCCCATCGAACACCTTTGGGATGAATTAGAATGCCGACTGCGAGCCAGGCCTAATTGCCCAACATCAGTTCCTGACCTCACTAATGCTTGTGTGGCTGAATGGAAGCAAGTCCCCGCAGCAATGTTCCAACATCTAGAGGCCTAGTAATTTGTCTTTTGGCGCCATCTAGTGATTACTGTCTGAACATACAAACAATAGCGGTACTAATGTTGAGACCATAGAATTAGGAATTAAAATACTACTAGTAAAAAACTGGTAATAGTGATCTCTATGGTTGTGACAGATAATGACACCATAATGACGACAAAAAATACAATTATGACATTTTTAATTAGTACAAAATGAAGCCGTTATAAACCCTTTAAAATACCAACATAGATGCTTCACAAATATTTAGCAAATTCATACTAAAAGCTGTTATGACAGGTCCTACATCTGACAATTACCAACGTGGCATAGGCCTAACCCTTCCATGCTTTGCACAAGTAACCGTTTTCATACCTCTCAGAGAAGTTTGTAATTTTCCCCTAGCAACAGCTTATAACTTCCATGTTTGGAGTCCTTTTAGCCTAGATTACAAACTTTTCTTACAGGCCTATTGTCAGTGCCACCTTTAGCCTCTTGGGGGCCCTAAGCCCCCCCCACCCACCTCGCGGACATACCATTTCCTGCAATTCCTCACATTTTGCTATGGGGTGTAGAGAAACTTTAGCAGTTTTAAAGCTAATTACCTGCAATTCTTCACAATTTGCCACAACTTATGCAATGTTCAAATTATATATGCGTGAGAGTGACTAACAAAAGCCCATTGGAGGTCAGTGCCCCTGAGCGTATGCCCTGTGTGCCTGGACGGTAATTTGGTGATGATTACTACAAGGTTTAGATAGCTGGCTAGACTACCTTACCTAGAAATCTAAATTTTGAAATTGAACCTTGTGTATTCTACTTTTCTAACTCTTAACAGTAAGTTGAGACCCCAACTGAGTTTTTGCTTGGTCAGAGTCCCCCTATTGGCTGCATAGTAGAGCTCTGCTACCCGACCCGAGCCCTACGGGCCCCAACATTATACATCAGGTTAGGGCCTGGTAGGGCCTGTTTTTTCATCAATAACTAGGGTACGGGCACGGCTTGGGTATCACTAAATTGATCTGAGCCATTTGCTCGTGCTCTGATGCGCATTACAGTCATATCTAACTAAGATCATAACATGGTGTCAGAAGTGCTTCAACCTCGTCAAATATAAGACAGGAGAATTTAGATTGACAAAAAGTAGCTAACAGCTAACTGCTCTCTCATGCCTCATTATTAAGCAGAGCAGCCCAAGCGGAGCCGTTGACTATGGATACTCACAGACGCGGAGCCGCCATGAGCAGAGCAAGCAGTGCTCAGGGAGCGAGTGACAGACAGAGAAGAGCAGCTAATGGATTTACTAATGGAGGAAGTTATTTCTGATTTGAGGTTTCGGGCAGAGTCGGACTGGTCCTTAAATTTGGCAGAAACAATCCGTAGGTCTTGGGCTTAAAATTCATGCCCATGCAGGGCTCTAGCGCATAGTCTATGGAATTACTTTTGTGCCTTTAATATGAAGCAAACCTTTTGAATTCGAGAACAAAATTCTTAGTATTGCAAACAAAAATAATAATATTGAAAGCAAAACATTAATCCAAAAAATGAAACCAAACATTTTTTTTCAGTGAAAATGTAGTGTATTAAGGATTATGATTTGATAAGGTTTTAAGTGGAACTTGAGAGGATGTTTATTTAGTGTCAGAGGGAATTGGTTTAGTGTGACGCCACATAGGACAGAGAAGTCTGTGTGTTGTAGACAGGGGATTGGACAGTAGAGGGAGCCACCCATGTTTTGGGGAAGATTATATATACTGGGTTTAAACGAAGAAGAGCAGAGCGGCCATTACAATTTGTGAACCACTGCTCTCCGGGTGATCTGGACACCTGTACACTCATGCTGAAATCTTGTGAAATGAATAAAACTTATGATCAAAGTTCAGTATGGGCGGACTCCATTGTTTAGCAGCAATAGTTAGCAACATTGACTCGACACTACAAAACCTTTTCAATGATAGTGCGATTGCGATGAAACGCTTCGCTCTTTGCCTGCAATCTTTGGTTACATTACCCTGCCCTTTGCTTTCACTGCCTTTTTTTGCGGTTGCAAAGTGTTGGTGCATTCATTCCATGTAAACGGAGTTAAGAGGGAGCCTAAGATGATGCGTCTCTATTGGTCAACCAGTTTTGGAGTGACAGGTTAGCCCAGTGTTGTCATGTCCACAGTTTTTCTGCAAATTGGGCAACTTTGAAAAACGATGTCGCGGTACTTCTAAATTGCACTGCGGCCACCATGGCATTTCTCTTTTTAAAAAATCAGAATTTCACTGTGTCCTGCTACTGCTGACTATCAGGTAGTGAGGCAGACTGTTGCTGAGTGAGTGAATGAGTGAGTGGTGGGGAGGGAGGGAGAGGCTCGGAGTGTGTGTGTGTTGACACAGTCATTGATGTTGAAAGATGCCTCAGCAGGCAGTCATCACAAATGATGTGAGAACAACAATTTAATTAACTAGCATTAACTAGCTACATACTTCTCCCTCATAATTCTTGTTTGCCTCGTTCGTTGTATCCTGACCACCCCCAGTCCTACCAATCATTACTAGAGCCAACACAGCAAGGGAGAGAAACTGAGAAATAATCATCCAACAGTTTCAGAGAGAGGGAAAGATGTGCTTTCTCTCTGGGTAGCCTATGTAGCCAGAATTCGAAATTAAGGGCGCACGGTCGCTGTAGATATAATTACAGTGACCTATTTCAAAAACAACTTGTTTACCTCTAATAATTTGATATCAATGAGATGGGCACATGTTACAGATAATCTAACGTATACATATGTGCAAAATGACCAAGTGGAGACCTGGATGGCAAGACAAATCAACGTAACATCAGTGGCATGTATTCATGGATGCAAAGGGAAGCCGAGCTTCCCCAAAAAATTGACCAAGAAAAAAAGAAGGAAAAAAAAGTTAAATAATGTATCTTTTGTCTCTCTGTGTTTTCCTAATTTCCCTTCAATTCGCAAGAGGCTGAATGTATCTCACCGGAGAAAGCATCAGAGCGAACGAAACAGCGCCCCTCTGTCTCAGTATGTGTAGGCCATCTATCATGCTGTCTGGTCAAAAAGAGTATGACATTGTTGCCGCCCGCAGCATTGAATGCAAGGGAAGCCAGCGAGCATTTAACTTAAAATAATAGCCAATCAGCGTTGAGCTAAACTGAGTGAGCTCAACTGTGATTGGTCCTGGCGCACCCAAAAGACTAAGCATAGGTGACTTGATGATGTTGAAATTGTGCTGGAATAGTGGAGGCAGCTCCTGTTTTCTTTGCGACTTGTGGTAACTCTCTGTGGTTCTAAATCAATTGTTGTTTAGTAGTCCGAAAATGTCGTAAACATTAACTTGCTTAACCATGCTGTAGGTCATGTAACTGTTTGTTACATGCTGTCAAGTCTCCTCCCGTTGCTCCCCTCCGGCAGTCTGATTCGCCGGTCTACTGAGACGGGTGCGTCTGAGCGCACCACATCGGCAACACAGGAATGGAAACGCAACACACCCAAATCACCTCCAGCACACCTGCACCTCATCATATCATCACCACCACTATATAGCCCTGGACTGTTCAGTCATTGTTGTTTGTAATTGTTAGCATTGTGTCGTTTACGCGTGTCTTTTCTGTCTTGGTTTCCCCAGTGATTTTACCCACGCAACGCTACAGCGTAACATATTTATGTAAGAAATAGTCTGATATCAAACTCTTGGTTCAGACCTTTAGGAGACATTGTGGACAAACGGTGAATCCAATGCAATTCTCTTCTCAGTAATAGATTATCAGTATCTCCCCCCCTTCTTGGAGGCTTAACATGTTCGACACCAATGGATCTCAGAGCTGATGTTGTGACGATTTTTTTGTGTGATCTTTCTTGTTGAATTTTTGGCTCAGTTGACAGCCCCATTTATCTATTTCAGTAGTAGGCTACTCTTATTAGCCCTTTAAATCACTGTGAATGACCTAGGTCCTATGAGTAGAACCATGTTGGCATAACAAAACATTTTAAAAAAAAACCTTTCGGATGGTTCATCTTCAGTTTGGGACGATTCTGATACAGTGATGAAAAAAGTTAGTCTCGAACCCTGTAGCCTATGTAGCAACTTAGCTAGCTAACATTGGCCAGAAAGTTGAATTCAGAGGAGAGAGAGAGCAGCGCCTGTGCAGAGAGGAACCGATTAACTACATTACTGACTATCAAATTATAATAGTAGTGATTGATTGATTTATAGTAGAATGAAACTCTTGATGTACTGGAATCATGATGGATCCCCTCTCTTTCCTTTCCATCTTGCTTTACCAGCTATAAATATGCTGAAACTTTGAATGCAGCAGTGCCAATTTATACCACTGGAGGTTCTCATACACAAGTGAAAAGCAGGGTTGTAATAGGCAAAATGAGAGCAAAATCCAAGGAAAACCCCAAATCCAATGTGCCAAAGACTATTAGGTAGATTTTCCTCTTTATCTACAATGTGAAACCCATACTGATGGTTAAGAGCCTATCAGATAGTGTTTTGTTTGGCTATAGAGCTGTCAATACACTATGAAATGGTGAATAAATGTGTCAAAGACCATTTGTGGTGATTTTCATGTTTAACTCCAATGGGAAACACATACTGATGGTTAAAGGGCCAGTCAGATGTTGTTTCTGTTTGCTATAGAGGTGTCAATAAGGGCTGGACGATAGAGCTGGGAAAAACATTTTGCCCGAGCTGCAGACGGCCATATTGGTCCCCTAATACAATACTATTAAAGGCCCAGTGCACTACATTTGTGAACAAATATTAGTATAAGAAAATACACATTTTTTATTATTATTGTTCTTCTAATTCAGATTTTTCAGCGGGTGCTGCAGCACCTCAGCACCCCTACTTCCCGCGGCTATGCCACTAGCAGCGTTTTAGCCACAGACTGTTATTCTAGCTGTCTAGTCTGTGAGCATAAAATGAGCATAAAAAACATTTATATAAGGAATTGGCAACTTGTTCTTATTTTGAGAAATAAGGTAGGCCACTTAATTTCAACATCTGAACAAAGTGGACAGGCTAGCATGCTGTTCAAACAGTTGGATGGACAGAAGGGTGTGTTCATAACAATGTAACTGTTCTACCTTGTTAGCTAGCGAATAGAATAACAATTACTGAATAAATGAACATGCACAATGTAATCATGAACGTCAACGTGTGTCAAATACGTACGTTGAAAACATTCTATGTTACCAGTTGCACAGCTATTTTTAGTTAAGATGCCCAAATAATAATTCATAGTTGAATGAACATGTGAGACAAGTTGAGCAAATACATCATTTTAAATTGACTGAATTTTTGCCAAAGTTTTCTCAAGTTGGAGCTAAGTTTGGGCCAAAAATGTTGCGCATTCATGTAACACTTTGACCGATAAGTTGAGTAAACAACTATGGAACCAGTTACTTAATAATAATCACACTACTTGACCAAAAGTATGTGGACACCTGCTCTTCGAACATCTCATTCCAAAATTATGGGCATTAATATGGAGTTGGTCCCCCATTTGCTGCTGTAACAGCCACCACTCTTCTGGGAAGGCTTTCCACTAGATGTTGGGACATTGCTGCGAGGACTTGCTTCCATTTATAACCTTAAGAACAAGTCTAGGGCCAGCTTTGTTGTTTTCGTCCTACTGATTAAGGTCTGGATTTGTAAGAGAGACTGACTACTGGCAATTTGAAGGTCAGAAAGTAATTTTAGTGACAGGGACATTCATAATCGTCCTAAATGGGTATATGCTAGCATGCTAATAGATACCCATAGACTTCCAGGCATTGCGCTAACGCTCATTAGCATTGGCTCGTGAAACTACCTCTAACTTCCTTCATACTGGGTACAGAGACATAAAAATGGTATCCACAAGTTAATCTGACTCCTGAAGTATCCCTTTAATACAAACACTATCTGATAGACACTTTCTATCAGCATGTGTTTCCCTTCAGATAAAATTAAAATCACCCAATATGGTCTTTGACACATTTATCAACCCTATAGTGAGCTGTTTAATTATATTTCAACATTTCATAAGATTTTGACACCTCTATAGCCAACAGAAACACTATCTGATAGGCTTTTAACCATCAGTATGGGTTTCAAATTGTAGATAAAGAGGAAAATTGACCCAAACAGTCTTTGGCCCATTGGATTTGGGTTGTTGCTCTCATTTAGTCTATTAAAACCATGTATGAGAATCTCTCGTGGTATAAATTGGTACTGCTCCATTCGAGTTACAGCATATTTATAGCCGATAAATCTATGATTTATAGTCTTGTTTAGTAATCTGAAATTAGATCATGCAAACCTTATAGAATATGTACAATTACCATCTCATTATACATTTTGAACTTTATGATCA